>NC_139255.1:53030234-53640234 GCF_977018435.1 Lepisma saccharinum
GCATACCCTACCTTAGTCACATGTATATTGCGTCTTCAATACGTCACCAATGAGCTATCGTACACTATGGGCTTACATCCCATGCATGGACATTGCTTTAAAATTTCCACGTGAAGTGGCCCACACAGGGAATCAAACCCACGTCTCCCCCGTACCTGGGAACAACCTTAGGGGGGTAAAGGCATCCCATCACCTAAAAAAAAATCTTATCCACACATATGTGCTTACGTGCCTTCATGGTATGGCTCACTGTGCACGGGGAACTTTACCATTACCTACCTACCCAGTTCCGATGAGCCTTGCTTTGCATAAAGTTGACGTAAAAACAAAATCTGTCATTCAGTCATAGTTGAGCTGATCACCAACAAACCATATACTAGTATATAAAATAATGAGTTGGCCTAATGGAGAAGTCACACCCAAGCGATTAATGACAGGCGACACGTGTCGCTTAGGAGCGAGCCAATCAGCACCAACGGCATTGAAGGCCGCATAAGCTTGCCTTCGATTGGTGAAATCCTCAAACGACACGTGTCGCTTAGGTGTGAATTCTCCCTGACAGTAGCCTTTAAGACAAAACAATTATATTAACAGTCTTCCTTTTCTTGAATATTTGTTAGAACAGTCTTCCTTTTCTTGAATATTTGTTAGAACAGTCTTCCTTTTCTCGAATATTTGTTAGAACTGTGTCGTGATTAGACTAATGCCATTTAGTATTCTTTAGCGCCGTTTCCTTCAACACAATACCTCGATGATCGTTTTATTCCTAGAATTCTTTAGTCTATTGCAGTAGCTAAAAGAGCCGTGTAAGCTGAAGGTGCAGTGGTGTGCGACCTTGAATGTAACAAAACTGTGGTTCTGGTTAGTGTGCGCGTAATAGCCAGCAGCAATTGCAGAATGCATCAAGGTTTTATAACGTCGCGGCTGCTGGCATTCTCAGATTGCTTGCAAAGTGTGCTTTTTACGAGCCAGTTCTTTATATTCACAGCTTGCTTTCACCCCCCCTCTCTCTTCGCTGCCAACATGTTCGAACAATTGGAGATGGGATTCTGATTGGGCACTTAAATTGTATACTACAGCTAAGCGTACTTTGCACTTAAAAGGGAGAACACTAAAACAAGGCAGTAATGTCGTACGAGAATATAAAGATGATGACTTAATGACACTTTTGCTCGTTGGAATGACTCGTGGGGGCTTTGTTCTTTAGAATTCGAACATGCGGATCCGCATTGTGGTGCGAGCAACTTGACTGTGCTGGAATTTTTTCGCCTGTTCCCTCTCTAATGATTCTTGGCCCATTCTTCCGAGTCTGTTCAGCTCACTCCGGCTGACAAATAAACGTTGATGGTCCATAAACATTGTGACTTTTCGTCAGAATACGACGCTGCATCTCTTGCATTCGTTTGATGGATGCTTTTATTGAGGTCTTGATACGTAAAAACCACAATACCGTCGTAAATAATCCCCTGTTTACACATTGTGCGGGCACGTTAAGGATGGTGGAATTGAAACAAGTTGCAGGTTGGCATGTTTGGAATTATGCGTTTTTATTGTTATGCTTTCGGGGAATTAGCGCCCTGGTCGCTACACTGTAGAATACATAGGTTTATTTCAGTATGAAATACACCATTGAAGTGTCCCCCCCCCATAACCCCTCTCCTTGTCTCCTCACATGTTCAACTTTACCTTTCATATTAATTGTGGGTTGTTCCCTCACTACAATCTATCAAGGTAAGTTTTTTCTTCATAATTTTACACTGATACGAGGGGCACTCTTAAAGTTTTGAGAATCGACAACAATAGCCTAGCTAGCCTGGAATATACGTGGGTCGTTCAATATATAAGTTTCCGTATGCTGTAAAAAAAATATTTTTAAGATACATTAGAAAACTATACATACATGTGCAGGAGGATCCTTCCTCACTTCTCCACATAATCCCCATAGAGATTCAGGCATTTGTCCCACCGTTGCACCAATTTGTCCATACTTTTTGCAAGAAAATCAGGGCTCTGGCTATTGAGCACTATTCTCACATTCCGCTTCACTTCTTCATCTGTTTCGAAACGGGAACCTTGCAATTCAGACTTAACACCGGAAAAAGATGGAAATGACTCGGCGCTAAATCGAGGCTGTATGGAGGGTGGGGCAGCCGTTCCCACCCAAATTCTTCAATTTTGTGTTGTGTTTGCACTGCTGAGTGGGGGCGAGCGTTATCGTCAAGAAGAATGACACCAGCTGGCAGGAGACCTGGTCGCTTATGTCGAATTGCATTTTTCAGTTTATCCAATGTTTAACAGTAACGGTCAGCATTAATTGTTCTTCCTCGTTCCAAAAAGTCCATAAGCAGAACGCCCTTAGCATCCATGCTTCTGAACTCCTTATGACGCGAGCCCGCGTTTTCCGAACAAGCATTTACTTTTCGCCCTTGAGCGCATGCGCTTTCACGTCTGATAACGAATCGATTGTTGTTCCTTGTAGACGAAGGATGGCGCTTGTCAACCATGTGCTTCTTTTTAATGGCATTGCTTTATACAATATTTTATAGCACAGGGAAACTTATATATTGAACGTCCCTAGTACGATCCTGGTGTGTGTTGTGGTTGGGGAAAACAAACGCTCCTGCAACTGTTGAGCGTCGTCGTAGGAAATAATGCCAGCAGGATTCGCCTACGAAACAGTCATTTCACAGAGTCCCGCAAGGAAGCTACGGACTTTGTGGAATTAATTCTAGGCTGTGATAACTTGATATTGTGAAAATGGCCTCCCAATGGCGCAGTGGTAGCGTCGTCGCCTTATAATCAAGGAGTCCCGGGTTCGGTACCAATGTGCCTCGGATCCCACTTTAAACTGTAGATCCAGTCTCGATTAACTTTACTGTGCACAAAGTGGACTTAAGACACCAAATCAATCAATTGATATTGGAATACCACCAAGGGCGGTTTATTAATAATGAGAACTATGTTCACTAAAAACTATTTGAGCCAATGAATGTAATTCCTTGTCTGCTGTTTCCGAGAAACTTCTTCTTTTTACAATAAACATATTTTTGTTATCGGATGAATAATTCCTGGACACCCTGTATTTCGAGATCAACTCTGGATGAAACAGACTCTCTGCCAAGGCTTCTCTCTTCTGCACCATTCGTAAGTCCGGATTAGCCTATCAGAGCATAAAGTGGACAAAACTAAACAAGTATCCTCCCCAAGGGGGAAAAAAACCGAGAGTGGCAGTCGTCCTCCTGCGAGCTCTTCCTTTGTGAGCATCTAGAAAGGAACTCGCTTTCAGCGAGGCGTAGCCATACGCCTCCGGGTTTTCTTGCTTCTCTGCAGGCTGCCGCATTGAGCGTTCGCAGCGCGGGGGAGATTAGATTTTCTGCGCTGCGCAAGGACCGCGGTGTTACAGGTGTCTCGCGCGATCGATCCCGCCAGAAGTTGATCGGGCACAGGAAAGGCGTTTTAGCAACCCCCCTCCCCCCCAATAAGCGACTCGCGAAGTGGCATCGGGCCGTGAAATGGTAATTGCGCGCAAAAGTGGAATCGCAGTCGCGTCTCCGGTACTTTGTATTTGCCCCTCACTCTCAGCCGTTTTTCTGGCCCTCGGGAAGGCTACGATTTAAGTGAGTTCGTAGGGTTACGCTATACCTTGAAACTTTAGCAAGAGGATATTTGTGGTCACGTTTCTTTCAATAACAGAATTGCTAAAACATTTTGCTTGGAAATACTACATTATTTCCGGGTAAACAAATGAAGAATTTACACGAGGCAATCCTTGACAGGCTCCCCCCCCCCCCCGCCCCACACACACAAGGCCGATGGCTCTTCCCCACCCCGATTATGCCATAATCCCCATAAAATATTCAATTCCGATATAGCGTGTCTACTAATACGAGGGTCACTATTTATATTTTGAGCCTTGGCAACACTGATTGAAGTTAGGCGCGATTTGATGTTTGCACGGAATCGTCTGGCATTATTAACCATAACGTATTTCAAATGTTTTGTCAATAGCTTCATTTGTGTTGTTTATGTTGCCTTGGAGATTGCTCGACAACAATAAAATGGAATTAACTCGTGGACATTTTCGTGCGATGATTTTTTACGATTTTCGACGTGGATTATCATAACAAGAGTGCATCGATCAACTTACTTCCACATTTGGCGATGAAGCCCCATCCTTTGCCACTGTGAAACGCTGGTATAACGAATTTAATCGTGGCCGCCATTCGCTCACCGACGAGATTCGCAAAGGTCGTCGAAAATCAGTTGTTGTTCAAGAAAACATTGATGCTGTGCAAAACCTAATACTGCAAGATCGTCATGTGACATACTGTGAGATTGAGGCAACCATAGGCATTAGTTTCACCAGCATATATAAAATATTACATGATCATTTAGCTGTGAGAAAGGTATGTTCTCGTTGGATCCCACACAATTTGACAAAAACTCAAAAAGACGCTCGCGTCAATTGGTGCAAACAAATGCTCAATAAATACAATCGTGGTGCTTCAAAAGACGTATATAAGATTGTAACAGGTGACGAATCATGGATATATGCATATGAGCCGGAACGTAAACAGCAGTCGACTGTATGGGTGTTTCAAGATGAACCCAATCCAACAAAAGTTGTTCGCTCTCGAAGCACATCGAAACAAATGGTCGCCTGTTTTTTCGGGAAAACTGGTCATGTGGCAACTGTGCCTTTAGAGGAACGTAGAACGGTCAACTCTGAATGGTACACAACAATTTGTTTGCCAGAGGTCTTCGGTCAAATACGGAAAACAAACAAACGCCGTCGGATCAATCTTCATCAAGACAATGCCAGCTGTCACACATCTCGTCTAACAATCGACTTTATGAACAGTCAAAAAATCGAATTGATGGGTCATCCGCCGTACAGTCCTGATTTGGCACCCAATGACTTCTTCTTGTTCCCGAATGTCAAGAATAAATTGCGTGGACAACGATTTTCGTCGGCGGAAGACGCCGTTGATGCGTTCAAAAACGATATTATGGAGGTGTCTCACGAAGATTGGAAAAACTGGTTTGACAAATGATTCGAACGAATGCAAAAGTGTATTGACCATAAAGGAGAATACTTCGAAAAACAATAAAGCATTTTCAATGCCAAATTCCTGTTTTTTCATTGTTAGGCTCAAAATATAAATAGTGACCCTCGTATCCTATTACTAAAAGTCGCCCTTTTTTTAAACTTCACCCAGCCTGAAATCAGTGGGTACCTGGGCAACCATGGGGGTTAAAAACGGCCGGAGCGTGATGCTGATCACATCACCTACCCCCCGCATCCCCTACATGTGCCTTCATGGCACGGTGCTATATGCGCACAGAACTTTACCTGATAACGCATTTTTGTGCTGCCTGCAGTAACTTGTTTCATTCAGTGCCTATGTTTCCTATTCTTGCCTAAAATGACTTTTTTGTAGTACAGTAAAACCTCGATAATCCGGATCCCGATAAGCGGACTTAGCTTTATCCGGACAGACAAAAGAGAAAAATAAGTAAGTAAATATGGCTAGAAGTCAACAAGAGAACTTCCCAAAGAAAAGGCAGTCAACCACTGATGAAATTCTGTTTCCCCCAGACTTTGTACTGGACTGCATAGTGTATTTAGCCTATGCCCTTTAACACCATAATAAACGTGTTTTGTTGGTATAAACTGACTTTTAATGCACTTTCTTCTGTTCTTGTAGGTTATTTCAGTTTATCCGGACTTTCGTTAAACCGGTCAACTTATCCCCCATTAGTCCGGATTAGCGAGGTTTTACTGTATTCTTGTTTATTCCTGCTTTCTTTCACAACTTTTGCTCTTTCAGCTACACGTTGAAGAATGTAATATCTTGTTTTGCAAGTATTTCTTCAATTTCGTCACCACCACTTATCATCGTCACAGAAAAGCCACACAAATATAATTAAATACATCACTATTACAGAAATTCAATAAGGACGCAACTGTAACTAGTTGACGAGCTGTATCTTTGCGGGTGGCCTTGGCTATTATGCTCAGAGAGACAGAGTGAGATATATCCGTAGTTGCCACCTACTCGCGTTTGATTGGTCGACAGCAAAGACAATACTCAAGGAGAATGACGCGCAGCGACTAAGCTCCTCCCCTTGCTACTGCGCAACCGAGTTTGGTCAAGGTTCACCCGCAAAGATACAGCTCGTCAACTCTAAGAGAAGTAAGAAGTCCGTGTTCACTGCGTGTTTTAGTGTCTGTTTAAGTGCCTACTTTCATTGTGTCTATTTTACAAGTTTTTAGTGGCTATGAATCTTCACCAGAGACGAACAAGAAATAGTTATGACAAAACTTGAGCAAACTCTTTGGTTCTTGCGAGCTCTGTTTGTTTGCTACGTATGTAAACAAATGTTTTGTCACGCCCAGTTTTTAGCCGACCTGCGAGGTGGAGTGGTTATCGCTGCGCGCTACGACACGATTAGTCGAATTCGAATCTCTGTCTATCCATGGGTGTTCTTTGTTAGTGACCATTCATCAATTTCATCATATCATCACTCATCCTCATCTTTGAGATTAGCCAGAAGTGACAGAAAAGCGAAGTAAAATAAATCAAATCAAACAAACTACCAACTTTACCTGCTACTATTTTAAAGTTCAGGAAGTAATAGATCTATGGAGTTTCTTATATTATTCATCGCCGTGCTGTAACTGAAGAATTAGAAAATAATGTATAAGTAACAACAAAATATGCCGAATAATCATGTGCGTATATATAGTTCACTTAAGGGGGGGGTTAAACTTTTGGTATGGTTAAGGTTGCTATATTTCATAAGTTAAAATCCAGGACTCTACTAGCGGGGGGGGGGGGACCATAAAAAGTTGTGTGGATGTAGTCACGAAGTCACGCTACTTAGTATTGATACTACTTTCGCTTCTTCTTTCTTTCCCTCTCTCTCTCTCTCGCTCTCTCTCTCTCTCTCATCTTTTTTTCTCTCCTCTTAGTCTCTCCAAGAAAGAGAAAAGAAGAAAATAAAGAGAAGAGAGATGAGAGAGAGAGAGAAGGAGGGAGACATGGGAGAGGGAGGGAAATAGAGAAAGAGGAGGGACGAAGAAAGAAAGAAAAGGAGAGAGAGAGAAGAAGAGAGAAAGGAAGAGATCTCTCTATCTTTCTCTTTTGAGAGAGAGAGCAGGAAAGAGAGGAAGAGAAGTGAGAGATAGAAGTGAGAAAGAGCTCTTTCCTTCTCTTTCTACTCTCTTCTCTTCTCCTTCTCTCCCTCTTTCTCTCTCTCTCTCTCTACGTTGGTCATCTTGTGTCAAACAACTTGAGAATGTTACGACATTAACCTGGTTTTGTTACACTGCGTTTTTAAAAACAAAATTTATTTAAGAAGACTCGATGGGAAAAAAATATTACTGATTCGACAGTCCCAATGCAGTTTCTTATCGCAGAAATTCCGAAACTATCAGGAAATTGCAGACATTTTATCTGCAGCCCCATCTAGTGTGTGAAATTACGTAATTTCCTTCCCATCCGTATCCCGTCCTCTACATCTCGAATTTAGTGAGAATAAAGTAAGTCCGAAGAAATGTTTATAAACAAGCGGGTAGAACAGGTAATCTAGTAATTTTACTGAATCAAAAGGGGGGTGTTGGACCCGTTGAACCCCCCTTTAAATACGCCCATGCGAACAAGTGATGTTTGGCTTTTTGCAGGACTCGTGTATAAACGGCTCAACTACGCAAAGGTGCGAACTTCACGATGTCCCCTCGTACACCGGATCCCGATCGCGCTTTATTGATTTGCGGTGGGAGGGAAAAACAACCAATGAAACGAGAAGATTGTGTGCATACGTATGGATGCTGAAAAATTGTGAACATATTACCATTATCGACCCTCCTCCCCTTCCACACCTCTCATCTCTTCGGTGTGGTTTTCATTTCGAGAATCATGTTTTCGATTAGCGCTGGGGATTTAACCGGCACGTGGAATTAGTGCGTGCGTGTGAAATCCTTGAATCTATAGCCTCAAATAATTAGGTTGGCAACCGGTTCCACGTAATCAGCGCACGCCCATGTTTTATATTCGTCCCGTGCCGAGGGCGACGATTGGGAGCCGTGTGGTGTTTTGTGATCAAATCATGCGAGCTGTTAAAATCCCCCATTGCATTTTAATGGCGATTTCTTTGACGCCGACTCTTGGGTGTGAGGTTGTGCCAGGAAACTCGCCTACTGTGGTGGTTGGAAAACTGCACCGCTTTCACTGAGTCAATCTTTTCTGGAGCCAAAGCTGGCCATTTTTGCACTCGTACTTAGCTCCTTCACTAGTGACTGAATCGCGCTACGACGTCAGGGGTCCTGGGTTCGAATCCTGGCCGAGTATCCATTCATCATATCATCACTCATCCCCATCTTCGCAAATTAGCCAAAAGTGGCACAAAATGGAAGTAAAATAAAGCAAATCAATCAAACTAGTGAGAGCGTTTACTGAGTATCATTTTATTGTGACAATAATCGTATGTACAGTAAAAAAATCGTCCTCGCAGTTTCGGCCCACAATCATCGTTCATTTTCATATAGACAAATTACGGTTATATGTGAACTACTTGGCTTCGAGCGTATACCGCTCGTTTTGCCTGAGAGCGAAGAAGCTCTCAATTCCTTACGCTATCTAGCGTCGTTCGTGAGAACTATTTGGCGCTTGAACGAAATCCTCTAACTGCAGCAGACTAGCATGAACGTTGGCACAGTCTCATTTCTAGTTCGAAATAGCTGTCTTGGTTTTCCTTTAAAGTTGTAAATGAAATGACTGTTTCGTTTTTCCTTTCGAGTTGCAAATTGCAGTCTTGTCCGTATTCCGAGTTGCAAATGGCTGTCTCGTTCACATTCATAGTTGCTAAAGGCTGTCCCCTTCTCGTTTCGAGTTTCACATTTCCCGCTTTACACACACACACACATTCTACCACTAATTGTTCTCCGTACACTTCACACGTGGGGTAAAGTTAACTATATTTTTCTTCTGGAAGAAAGTGGCAATATAAATTCAACTTTTTTTATCTTACGTATTTTGAAATACCATGACATAATGAACTCTGAAACATTTAATCTGTTTAGAACCCTGCTAGGATATTGAAGTCAGTCTAATGTCGTTTACTCTAGCTTTTGTTTATCTGTTGTGGTTTCCTGGCAACATAAGCTTATTTTCCACAACAGCAAAGGGAAACAACACGACGGCTCACTTGAATACTCTGGAAGCAAAGAATTCTAAAATATACCTTTTTGCGGAATTTCTATTATTATAGCGCATAGGCGCAGACTCCATGGGGCTTGAGGAGGGGCTCGAGCCCCCCAAATAATTTTGCTTAATAGGATCTAAGCGTTATTTTGCTACTCTTGTAAAGTTTATTTTGAATTGTGCCACATGAATATAACTTTAAATACAAATTTAAAATTTTCTAGACCATCAACTTTAGGGGACTGAGACCGCTAAACCATCAATTTGGGGGGGGGGCTATGACCAGAGACAGCAAAACATATGTCTTATTACTATATACTAAGTATGTAATTATGAGTATTGTTAAAAAGTTTATTAAAAAGAGTTTCAAAAGACGATGTGCATGAACTAGGGTAGTGCATGGGACGTTTGGACTACAAATGGCTCTAATATGGCATTCAGAACGAGATCACTGATATATTAGGGAAATCTGTTTTGCGCTCCGTGGTAGCAGATATTAAAAGTCGGGAATATTTTGCTATTATGGTTGACGAAATTTGTGACATATCCATCCGTGGACAATTAATAATCTGCATTCGAACTGTGAATAAGAAAATTGATATTTTTTAGGAATTCATGAGCTTTTATTAGGGGTGTGCGGGACGGGAAATAATTTTCAATTTCCCGACTAAGTCGGGAAATTTTCGGGACAGGATATGTTCGAAATTTCCCGAAGCTCTGAAAATCTCGAATTATACACGTCATTTTCACTTTGTGATTTCTGGATTAAAGACTAACAATTTACGATAATTTCCAGAAATTGACAATGCAGAAAACGGCGGGAAATAACGACATTTTAAAATGAGCATTCTGTATTTCCAGACTGCTCGGGATCCCGAAAAGTCGGGAAATCATTTGCCGAAGTCGGGATCGGGACGGGATATTTTTTTTTCCCCCGATCCCGGTCCCGACTTTTCGGGATCCTGCACACCTCTAGCTTTTATGAGATTCCAAACACTGAGGCCAAAACTTAAAAAAGGGAAAGAGAGTGAGTCATTCATTAATTTATTTCAGTGATCAGAGGCCCCACCCCCAATAATTTTGACAAGTCGGCGCCCCTGTTATAGCGGTTGCTCGAAAAGCTACAGGTTTTGAAGTAGGCCTACATGCAATATTCTTCGATATGTTTTGAAACCCTTGCTGCGTAGTCAATATACGAAATGGTACACCGTACAATCATGGACGTCCGGAGCCCCCTCCCCTGGGAAATGAATGTCGACCTGAATATTATTTATTTCACACATAATTTCATTGTAGCCACAGTAATTTATGTTAATTAGTATAAATACGTTGAAGGGACATGATAATTCCAGACTGAAATAGTGTTTTTTGAGGGGGCATCACTATTATGGGGAAAAATATGCCTTCTGGAGAAAACTTACCTTGCTTGGCCCTCCCTGGAAAAAATCCTGCGGATGTCCATGCGTATAAGAAAAGAAATGCGTGTGCCTACATGGACATGAGCACCACAATATTCTTATGATGACACATTATAACGTCATAACAAGAAGAAACCGACTTGTAGAGTATCAGAACCTGTTTTCCCCGAAGAGAAAGCACTGGTTTTGAGTATGTTTACCAATTGTGAAGCCTTGAGAATTTTACATAGGTGCAATACTAAAAGGTTTAGCGACCGCTAATGTCGTACACTGGTAAGATCTCTTCTTGCTAAATCCTTTGCAAGATGCTGGTTTGCTTAGAAGGCAGAAGGCTCCTCTCCTACACACTTACCCATTGCCACTCTCTTGCATGTTAACAAGGAGTGGCACGACGGAGCGACGCGAGAATGCTAATCACGGTGAAGAAGGTTTTTCTTCCTCCACATTACAAATAATGTCAGCAGGCAAAGCATCGCTAATAAACCACGTCACCAAGTCCCCTAGACTCCGTGAGCTTTCCCTCCGCTCCATGGCCATTTCAGTGTTGCCACATGAAGGGAAATTTCCCTTTTGCAGGGAAATTCGGACCGAAATTTTAGCCAAAAGGGAATTTCGATGAAAAATATCACAATTTCAGCGAAATTTTAAGACTTCTGACTTTACATTATTACAGTTGATGTTAAGTTCCAGTTTCATATTCACATTTTAATTTTTTTCTGATCCTTCTTTTTTCTGCCCCCTTGAATATACGCCTGTATCTATTTATATTCTCTTAAGTTTATTGTACGTCGCTTTTCTGTATCTTGGGATAATTTTAACGATGAGAATTAAGGATTTAATGGATTCCTGACCGTGATTTAAACGTGGGACATCTGACCAGAAACCGATGAAGCTGACATGTATGTGAAAAATTTGTGTAACATTTTTTATTCTTACGAACATGGACCAACGAAAATTTTACTACTACTACCACTGCTAATAATAATAATTATTATTATTATTAGTATATTTGTTTAGGTGAAGGGGAAAAAATAGTCCAAAAATAGAAATCTTGCCCCTTGGAAAGGGAAATTGTGGCAACACTGGGCCATTTTGTAGGCGCACGGAGAGGCATGCGGCAGTGCGTGCTGCGAATCCGTGCTGGTGCCAGCGGGTAGGGGCGGGCGATGACAGGATAGTGAGTGGCGACTTCTCGGACGGTGAAGGAGGGCCAAGTTTTCTCCACGATGAGCTACATAAAATACAGTACGCTTACATTGGCATTAATTGGAAAACAACACAAAATGTTTTTTTATTTTATTTTTCCAAAACAATGAATAACTAAATTTTGTTGTGTTCCAATGTAAATTTCCTTCTGTTGTCTCTTAAGATAGATTTATATTGACTAAAATTGCGTTCAGTGTCGCAAGAAATAATAGAAGTGTATTTCAAAGTTGTCAGTTATTCGCAAGAAATTCACTCAATCCTTTTGGTCACACGGGGACATGTACTTATTTCGGGAATATATGTTGAGAAATGTTCTGAAATGTGGAAATAATAAGTAAAAATAACCAAAATATGTCGGATACGAGCCAAAACTTAATTTTTCGGGTCTACACGCCATGATGTGCAAAGATAATACAAAATATAACTGATTTCAGCTTCATACATAAATATGCATTTACATATAAGTCCGTTCTCTGATTATAATATTGGGTGCTCTTTCTTGGCGCATTGATTCCCGGGAATCCTCGGAGCGAGTAGCGACTCGAGAGGGCTGGACCAATGAACACGTGGGAGGGAACGTATTGCGCAGAGCGGTAAAGCGACTGCAGCTAGCTCCCAGCTGTTTGTACCATCGTGTACCTTACCTCGGCTCACCTCCTTCCTATCCTCCTCCGCGTTAGATTCCCGGTATAGAGTATAGGTACGGGGAAGTGAATTAGGTACGAGTGGAAAATGGTCAGTAATGTCACCGAGGGGATACATTATGACTTAACAATAACTGTGGTACAGTAGCTAGGTTACGAAAGCATTTCTTGAACATAATTGCTGAAAGACTGAGAACGGGCCATTTGTGTACTAGGCAACATTTATCCAAAATTGGAATAACGAACAATAAGGAATGTGAATGTGTCTGGAAAAGTGCAGATGCACAACATATAATACTGGAATGCTCAACATATAATATCTTGTAAAAAACTTTAAATAATCTAAAGGTTCAGTTTCCAACAAATTTGTTAAGTTTAGCTGTTAATCCAGATGTGCGGATTGGTTATAGTTTGTTATAATTTTTAAGGAAGTGTAACATACAATTGTAAAAGGCAAAGTGTTCTTTTTTTTTTAAAAAAAAAAAAAAAGATCTAACACTATCTGTAAAATAGGGGGAAGGACTGATAATGTTAATGCAAAACAATTGTGTACATTTTATATGTGTATTGTTATGGACAAAAAACGGCATAAAAGCTGTTAGGTTCCAAATAATGGAATGAATAATGAAACATTTTCATATTACAGTAGTCGTCATGTTTTTCCCTGCTACCCGCTATCATGTTCGTTACGTTATGCTCTCAGTTGTTAACAGTGCTCTGATCTCTATGGTACAATAATAGAAACATCTGTTTTCACTCTTTGTACTCTTTTCTCTACCCCTCTCTGTCTTATCTTTTTCTCTGCCTCTTTATTATTCTTTCTTTTCTTATTCTTTTACCGCCTCCTTCTCAATTCCTCTTTTTTATGTCTACCCCCGTCTCTTTACACCTCCATCTGCCTTCTCTGTTTCTACCTTCTCTCTTTTTTTATTTCACTTGTATCTCTCTCTGTATTCCTCTCCTCTCTGTCCACCCTCACTCTTTTTCTCTGTCTATACACACCTGCTTTTTCCCCTCTGAACATACAGTTCACCCTTTGTCTATGTCTATCTTTTTCTTTCTCTACCCGTCTGTTTTTCTCTCTCCATTTACACGTGTTTTTCTCTTGTCTATACACATCTCTTTTTATCTTGTTTCTCTGTTTATACGCATCTCTTTTTCTCGTGCCTATCCCTCTCTCGGTCTATAGAGGTCTCTCTTTTTCTATGTCTACCCGTTTCTGCTTTTCTTCCATTACATATTTGTTTTTCTCTTGTCTACCCATCTCTCTTTTTCTGTCTACACAAGTCGCTCTTTTCGTCTGTTTTCTCTCGTATTCTCTATACGCACTTGTCTCACTCCTAGCCTCTGCCGATTTTCTATTATACCTTCCAGCCAGCGATGAAAATCCATGATGCATCGGTGAAATAGAACCGATTTTCTATTATACCTTCCAGCCAGCGATGAAAATCCATGATGCATCGGTGAAATAGAACCGCGCGCGCACACACCACACACACACACAGCGAAAACTGTAATCGAATCGCGGCTCTTTGCAGCAAAGTGAACTGATCCTCTTATTGTCCGCTTCCCTAAAGTGGTGTCGATTTTTTCCTTGACAGATATTGGCAGAGCGAATGAAGAAACCGCTCCGTGGCTGTTGTCCGGCGAGGACGGGGGAGGAAGCGAATCTCTCTCCGGAGCAGTTGGCTGCCAGCCTTCCCGCCTCGCAGGGTGATTTATTGGGGTCGGGGCTCGGAGGGGTAACCCGGCCACCGCAGAGCCGCAAGGCCAGAGAGAGAGAGAGAGAGAGAGGGAAAAAGAATTCTCGTTCAAAGCTTGCGAGGAATCACGAGCAGGACTGAATAAAAAAGAGTAGATGGGCGAGCAGCGTTGCCAACACCTCAATAAGCAAAAGTGCTATTCAGTATGTGAAATTATGCTGATTGCGACTTAATTGTGATGGGATTATTATAGTACTGGCTGATTACCCGGCGTTGCCCGGGTATTTATCTATCCCAATCTTGTATTAGACAGGAAAATAATGAATTAACTAGAGTGTAAAATGTAACTAATTTTAATGTGATCGTGAATGTCACCAATTAGCTTAGCGACTCCGAAAACTATGGATTCGACTCTGATCTAGGTCTTTTTGGCATTTTATTTTTCACCCCCTCTCACCTTCCATGCCGAAAGGTGATGAACTTGGAGCCGAACCGCATTGGGAGTGTCACGAAAACTATGGATTCCATTCGCAAAACAGCCTGAATGTTAGACAACCCGAGAAACACTATCGTTGTGCGGATTGCATAGAGTCACGGATGTCTGTTTGTGCGGAATTTAATATCGGTGGTTCTCGATTATTTTTACATGTCACCCCCTTCCCACCCCCCACCCCTAGGGGTGCCAGGGGTGTCTTACCACCACAGTATTTCTTTCCAGGTTGCAAGTGATACGTGTATCAAGTTTGGTTGAAATTGCTCCAGGCGTTCGAGAGTTATTGCTGAACAAACATACATACACACCCACATATACATTTTTATATATATAGATTTTTTTTTTATTTGATTTAGTTTATTTTGCTTCGCGTTTTGTGCCTCTTGGCTAATTTGCGAAGATGGGGATGAGTGATGAAATGATTAAATCGGTGAATGGACATTCAGAAACAACCAAGGTCGAGCATAACTCGAATCCGGGACCCTTGGCGTCGCAGCGCGATGTGCTAACCACTCGGCCACAAGGTCCGGCTTATATAGAGAGACATTAGTATTATATGTATTACATAATTATCAAATGACTTAGTTTTTAGTTCAATTTATGCATCTATTAGCAGGTAGGTCAAGATAGTCAAGAAATTATGCTTGTGGTCAAAATTTCTTGCTATATACATAAAAGTGAATTTACATTGCTATACCTATACAGCCTATCTGTACTGGTAAAATTGAATATTTGGAAATCTAAAATTTTATTGAGTTGTGGTTACGATTTTTTCCACTTCGTTTCTTAAGAATTAGATTCTTGTATGCGTGAATCTTTGTATCTGAGCCAGCCTTCTGGTAGGGATTTTTTCATTGAATAAAAATATATATTTGTTTTAATGTCCAACTATTCCTAAGTAAGGGTGGACGAAATAAATGTTAAGAAATAAGTTAAGAAAAAGAATCGTAGGTCTAGAAAAAGTCAATTTTTGTATTAGTTGTATTGGCAGACACCCTGTTAAACAATATTGGTAATGTTCGCCATTAAATTAATTACAATGGCTTAACCAATAAAAATGGATTCAATATAGCACTTGAAAACGTTTGAGAAAATTCGACGGTTAGGATAGGCGGTTTGTTTTGTTTGCGACCCCCAACTTTCTGTCGATTTCCTTCAATAACTTGTGAACTAAGTAAGGAAGGATAAAGAAAAGATTAACAGAAGAGGATGGACCAGTGTGTTGCTGATAAAACTTGCCTCTGGATCGACATGCTTCCTTTTGTTTGAAAAATGCCCGCACAAATAAGATGAAGGATGTTGAGGTTTTTTTTTTTTTTCCAAAATAATATTAATTTGAATTCAATTTATCTGTCTCCCAGGGACGAGTGTTTACAGATGATGCTATGTTTTACCATTATGCCAAACACAGGGTGCTATGTGCCAACAAAGGTTCAAATTGTGCTAGGTTTAGCATAATTATGCCGGGGTTGGCATCACTGGGGGCGAGTGGTTTTGCTGCAGAGGACGCGGCGAATAATGCCCACTGGCGTCGTGGCGAGGAGTCTCAAGATAACATCAGGTGGAGATGGAGGAGGGGGCCTGGGGCGGCGACATAGAAGAGGGGGGGGTGCTCATTTGAGCGGAACACGTATCACAAGTTTGTAATAATGGGACCAAGATTCAGACCGCCCGCCCTTTAAAGATTGAACCGAGAAAGAGACGACGCCTGTAGAATCGATACTGGACTTGTTATTCCAGCGTCTCGTCTCGTTAATTCGAATGTAATTCAGTCTTCCGTCAAAATTGTTTTCCTGTGGAACTTCTTCATGTTAGAGTACTGCATGAAACCACTTTCGCTCGCTCGTACTTATTCGAATTTCCCACGCTCGAGCGTATACAAACAAACATAATTTTAACGACAATCATTGTAGACACATACACTGTATCTATGTAAAATATTCATTCTGGCAGTTTCATATATCACTGTGTATTGAGGCGAAGTAAAATAAACTAAATCAATCAATCAAGTAATCAGGTTGCCAGCTCATAAGAAATCAGGTTGCCAACTCATAAGAAATCTGGTTGCCAACTCATAAGAAATCAGGTTGCCAACTCATAAGAAATCAGGTTGCCAACTCATAAGAAATCAGATTACCAACTCCAGAATCACCATCATCTCACTGATATGAATAATTTTATTTACAATTTCTGATCGATTTTTCTCCTGTATTTTATTCTCTACGCTTTAGGCTTCGCAGATATGCAAGCTAGCCTACAATATACGCTCCTGCCGATAACATAGCTGTTACGTTGTCGCCTTGTAATCGACCCGCTTTCGATATTCGGTGGAGTAACTTATTGGTTCGGATTCCACTTTAATGTCTACGTCCAGTGTTGATTAGACTATCTGTGCGCAAAGTAGTCTTATCTAGTTCGAATCCCGATGTAGACATCGGTATTCATTTGCTCATGATCGCCGGCGTACGTGGCGGAGTGGTTAGCACAGCGCGGCCTGGGAGTGGGTGTACTTTGTGAGTCCCTTCATCAATTTCATCGTACACACAGAAAACTAAATGCATCATATCGATTGATGCACCAGAATGCATCGATTGGTGCACTAATGTGTGTTTTATGGCTTCTTCAAAGAATCAGATTCACATTTGATGCATTTTTGTATGTCGTGAAAGAAACACCAAAGTGTATCATTTGATTCAAGTGAGGATTTCTTTCAGTCGATATGCACTTCAATGCATCAGTTGATGTTCCTTGATGCACTTTACTGCATCTTTTTGGATGATGCACTTAAACGTTTGGTCTGAACTACAGAGAGTATGTAGCTCAGACGAAACGTTTAAGTGCATCATCAAAAAAAATGCATTCTGGTGCATCAAAACGCATCAACTGATGCATTGTAGTGTATCTTGAGCTGAAAGAAATCTTCATCCGAATCAAACGATGCACTTTGGTGTTTCTTTCACGACATACCAAAATGCACCCAATTGCATCAAATGTGAATCTGATTCTTTGAAGAAGCCATAAAACACACTTGAGTGCATCAATCGATGCATTCTGGTGCATCAATCCATATGATGCATTTAGTTCTTTGAATGTATACTTACTCATCGTCATCTTCGAGTTAGCCAAAAGTGGAAAAAAAGCGAGGTAAATTAAACAAAAGCAATCAAATTAAGAAACATTTTTGCGTGATCATTAATTTGTTCATTTGTTTATTCTCATTGTAACGATTAGCCTGAAGAGGAAGAAAGCGACGTAAAATGCAAATTGCATGCAATGTTCCCACAAAATACAGGGCTAGCATAAATGATTCATTCGTTTTGAAAAGGCTATATTTTCAAAAGTATTACACGTACACACATGAAAGATATATGAAAAGAACCACAAACTCACCAAGTTTGTATTGTGTATTCCAAGTGGCAGCACGAGATCATTATCTTGCCAAAGGTGAATGTTTTCTGTGTAGTGTCACAAACAAAGATGTATGGGCCGTTTTTCTTCGCTGAGCAAACTGCGACCGGTAAATGTTACCTGGATATGTTGCAGTTGTGGTTGTTCCCGCAACTCAGTGCTGACTTCATGGATTTTGTCTTCCAACAAGACGGGGCACCTCCTCATTGGAACATCCCAGTTCGTGACTACCTAAACGATGAACTTCCGCATCGCTGGATTGGGCGTATTTGTGAGGATGACCTAGCTTTGTTCCCCTGGCCTCCCAGATCTCCTGAATTAACGCCCTGCGACTTCTTCCTGTGGGGGTACGTTAAGGACCTTGTTTACGTACCCCCACTACCGCAATCCTTAGTCGAGCTCAAAGAACGAATCAGTGCTGCAGTGCAGAACATTGACAGGACTATGCTACAAAATGTATGGAATGAGCTCGAGTATCGTCTGGACGTGTGTCGTGTAACCAAAGGGGCACATATCGAACATTTGTAGAGGGTGTATAAACTTGGTGAGTTTGCGGTTCTTTTCATATATCTTTCATGTGTGTACGTGTAATACTTTTGAAAATATAGCCTTTTCAAAACGAATGAATCATTTATGCTAGCCCTGTATCTTCATACCGTTTATTTTTTATTGATTTTATCGGGAGGGTCCTGCAGTCCAGTCCGCCTTTGATTGCAAGAACAATTTATGAAGAAGTGAGAATTCAATCCAATTCATATATGGTCCGAGGTGCAAACGTAAAATCCTTGTACCTATTTTTTTTTATTTCCCCTTTTCTTGATTGTTCTCGAGCATGGTTTAATTGCTGCAGCATTTGCCAACAATATCTATAACGCTTACCTGATCTTGAACAAAATAGTGTGACTTCGCAAATTAATTTGTCATAATCATAAAAAAAATGAACTAAATCTTTAGCTTCAGTACCTATAAACGTGTATTTATTATCTCAGTAAAATCGAGCAATTTTGCTCTGCTTGGTGAAACAGAACATTTATACTGGGCATGCCTTTAAGTGCAAGTGTGTCTTGCTGCATTGTATTGCGATAGAAATCGCTCCTTAGAAACAGGTAGCCGTGGATTGCAAAAGCCCGTAATATTCAGGTTACCGCCATAAAAGTGATAATAATATACTCTGTGCGAAGCGTGGTCGAGCTGCGAGAGGACTTATCTGATTGGCTAGTGGAGTAACTGCGATTTTATCATGTTGTAAATTCTGCGACTTACACGCGCTGATTCTTCCTATTTTTTTCTTCCTCTGTTAAGCTGATCCTGTATTGTTCCCCCTAGGAGCATAAATACTCTCGAAAAATCTAATTTTGTATTTGCGAGGTGTTGTGTCCTCTCTCTGGTGTTTCAGGTGTGTGGAATATACGAGGTATTATCAAAAAGTTCCCGGAATTCACCCACAAGCTGTAACTCAATTAAAGTTTACTCGCCTTTGAATTTCTGTAGCTGCATGTACACTTTTGCTGCCATTGATAGAAGCACTACTGACACGCCTCCTTTTATTAAGTCTAGCAAACCATGCCGAGTCGCATGTCGGGATTAGGGAAGAGCCAAAATATCAGTCCTGGCCTCGTGAAGGAATTATTTTGTACAGAGCTCTACCACGCCATGGTTCGAATCCCGGCATGGGTGTTTTTCGTGAGTGGCCCTTCTTCAATTTAATCAAATCACCACCCGTGCTAATGATGCGTTTACCCAATGACAGATAAGCGACGCCATGTAAGAAAAATCATATCAAATCAAAACCAAAACATCTGCAAGTGCCAGATCTGGCGAGTGGGGCGGCTCTTTACTAATTGCCGGCCTCACTTCCACATGCCTCAGCAGAGATGGGCGATGATGTAACCAGTTACGGGGTGGCGTGTGATAAGGACGACGAACTCCCAGTCGTCGTTGCAGTAGGTTTCCTATGACCAGGTTACACTAGTCACTCGTAGCTCTTCTATTTCCTCACGATGGTGGCCACCACCGGTCCCAGGCCGAAATCTCAGGAGAGAAGTTGTTCGCTTCCCCCTGGAGACTCGAAGCTCGAGTCGAAAGCCTGATGCCTTAGACCTCACGATCACCGCCATAGCTATCCCAGGTGACCAACATTTTACCCTAATATCAGGCTTTCAGAAATCCGGATTCGTGCTTCCGGTATGGATAATATGAAATCCAGATGCCCGCCGGCCGTATACACAGTCCGTTCAGTAGCAAAGGTGACTAATTTTTTTGCCACGGAACCACCAGTGCCATCTATGGAGACGTATATGTACCACGTAGCGACACATTTCAACTTTCTTCCGGCAAATTTGCAAAGCACTAGCGTCGACTGTCGACGCATACGGATCTTGTGACTGACAGTACCTGTTGAACGTCCGTCGGAAACTGAGCAATGTGCCAACATCAAATTCTGTTTCACATTGGGTAAAAGTGCAACAGAGACGTTTCAAATGATTCAAACTGTTTACGGTATTGAGGCATTGAGCCGTAATAACGTGTTTAAGTGGTATGCAAGATTTCGTGATGGTCCAGGGTCCAGGCTCTCCAAAACCGAAGAAAGTGCGCATGCAGAAGAGCCGAATCAAAACCCTGCTCACGGTTTTCTTCGATTCCAAAGGCATCATCCACAAGGAATGCACTCCAGACGGTCGCACTGTGAACGCTGAGTATTACGTCGGTGTTTTGCATCGTCTATTGGCCAGGATTCGTAGAGTTCGGCCTGAATATCAGGAACAGGGCTCATGGTCTCTGTTGCACGACAATGCACCCGTGCACAAGAGCAGGTTGGTACGCCAGTTTTTGGCCAAAAAAGGGATAGTGGAGCTCAATCACCCCCCATATTCTCCAGATTTAGCTCCTTGCGACTTCTGGCTTTTCCAAAACTGAAATTGGCGTTGAAAGGAAAACGTTTCGACGCCATTCCAGACATCCAAAAGGCTTCGACCGCGATTTTGGAGGCAATTCCGAAACAGGAGTACCTGTTTGCTTCACAAAGTTCTACAACCGCTTCAGTGCATGTATTGACTCAAAAGGTGTCTACTTTGAATAAACGTTATTGTAAACTACCAATCCACAACGTCTTGTCTTTCATTTCTCATTAGTCACCTTTCCCACTGGACGGACTGTGTATGTTGTCGATTCCTATAGTATTGAACTTGTTAAGATGCCACTGGACCTTTAACGAAATACTGTTTTCTCATTTTGAAAAACTATTGTTAACATGCTCAACTCTGAAACGTTACATTTGTTTAGAACTAGAACCCTTAAACAAGGATATTCAAGTCAGTCTAATGTAGTTTAGTTTTTGTAAGCTTATTTTCCAACACTATGAAAGCAAACAACCCCTATGCTCTCCAGAACAGTGGTTCTCAAACGTTTTTCTCATTGTACCCTTTAGTCGTTAATTAAACATCTAATGTACCCCACCTTAGATTTTCTCCGAATAGTGGGTTGTGGGAATTTTTGAGGGGCTGCCTGATTGGTTGGGCGTTTCTGATATGTTGGAGGCGTGTACTGCAATAGATAAAATGGCATTCGGGCTGTGGATGATGTTAAACAAGTAAACATTAGAATCTATGTTTATTATTTTATTGAGTGTTCCTACTTTTACAGTCTTTATGCCGGCCCCAGTGGCGGAGTGGTTAGCACATCGCGCTAGGGGCCCCGGGTTCGAATCCTGGGCTGGGCATGGATGTTTGTGAATGTCCATTCATCATATCATATCACTCATCCCCATCTTCGCAAATTAGCCAAAAGTGGCACAAAAAAGCGAAGTAAAATAAAGGAAATCAATCATTTTACAATCTTTGATTAGTTACAAGAATAAAAAGTGTAACACATATATGCTAAGAAGTAGTATATAAAAACAATAATTTTCATATTTTTTTTTTCAGAGTTATTGAAGATAAGTTTGTAAGCAAACTGGCGAGCACAATTTTGGAGTTTTTATTGTCAATCCTCAGAGTTTGTAATGAGAAGGAAGTGCCTGCATAGCCTGACACAGTTTCTTGATGTCTGCTTCTGCACTTGAAACTTTCAAGCGGAGATTCGGCTACAAATTTAGTCTATTAATGATTTTGAACGTTTCTATTATTTCAAAAGATATGAAACAAAGATAAGTGTCAGTGACAAAATCAACCTTATTATCCTGTTGAGTGTTAAAGCTATGACGTCTGCTCTACATACCTGCAGCAAGAATGTTGTCGTGTGTGTATTCTTGACATTTCTCTGAACACGTACCCCTTTCATGTCGTTCATGTACCCCTGGGGGTACGCGTATCACAGTTTGAGAACCTCTGCTCTAGAAGAATTCTAAGAACATGGATTATGCAGAATTTGTATTAACACATCGGTTTTTGGAAAAGCTATGGTTTCTGAAATACTTTCATTATTACGTCGATGTGTTCTGAAACCTCTGCTATCCAGGCTGCCAATAGGACTTCAATTTTGTATGCAAAGTAGTTCCACCCTCCATATTGTTGAACGGCGTTTGACGTAATGGTTATAGTGCAGTAAGCAAACAATTGCACAACAATGAATTTAAGATTTGCCAGTGACGTAACATTTTGTACTACAGGCATATTGGGGTCGTTTGTTGTGAGGTTGTGTAATCTATTAGTGGCCAAGACAATAGTGTAGATTCCAGTTAGCGCAAATTGATATTGCATGCTGAGTTTCGGTAGGCGTTCGTGACAGTTTGTGGCTGGCGAGTGGGAAACGATGTTGCCAACCATCTCTTGAAGATGTTCTGGAATTGACAGTGTCTCCATTCACCAATTTTTTCCTTTGGTGTCGGCTGGAATTTTTGAAAAATTGTGGGAAATGCATTGCATCGACCATTATTTTCTTTGTTTGTGTTTGTGTGTGTGTGTGTGTGTGTGTGTGTGTGTGTGCGTGCGTGCGTGTGCGTGCTTCTTTCGTGGTTGCGGTTTGAATTTCCTTTGGATGCACTTGAAATATTTGGTCTGGCTTTATGCATCGTTTCAGCTGATGCATTTTCTAGGATCATAATTACTACTAGTGGATTAACTTTGCAATTACTACACCCAGAATATTTGACTTATCTATAAATAATCATTTAGATATCAGTATGGTATGTCTGAAGATTTCCCACAATAGAGTAAATTTGGTCTAGCAGGAAGAAATTGCTACTGGTGCACTGTTGGTCGGACCGGACGTGTGGTGTGACGTACACTCTTTACTGGGCTGGTGTTTTTATTATTGACTAGCAGATTACCCGGCGTTACCCGGGTATTCATTTATCCCAATCTTGTATTAGACAGGAAAATAATGAATTAACTAGAGTGTAAAATGTAACTAATTTTAAATGTGATCGTGAATGTCACCAATTAGCTTAGCGATTCCGACAACTATGGAATCGACACTAATCTAGGTCATTTGTGGCATTTTATTTTTCACCCCCTCTCACCCCCCCCCCATGCCGATAGGTGACGAACTTGGAGTTGAACCGCATTGGGAGTGTCACGAAAACTATGGATTCCATTCGCAACACAGCCTAAATGTTAGACAACCCGAGAAACACTATCGTTGTGCGGATTGCATAGAGTCACGGATGTATGTTTGTGTGGAATTTAATACCGGTGGTTCTCGATTATTTTTACATGTCACCCCTTCGCACCCCCACCCCTAGAGGTACCAGGGGAGTCTTACCCCCACAGTATTTCTTTCCAGCTTGCAAGTTATACGTGTATCAAGTTTGGTTGAAATCTTTCCAGGCGTTCGAGAGTTATTGCTGAACAAACAAATATACACACACACACATCCATCCATTTATATATAATCTTAATAGGGTGACAATTAAGCCATACAATATTTCACTTAGTACATTATTAATGCAAGCAATGGCTTGATACCCTTGATGTCATCCCCCCGGTAAGGGGCTACATTCCCATACGCTCCCAAATATCAATCTCACTTCCACGTAGTACACCCTGCAGACTAGCGAGTCTCTGGCGTCTTGACTCACAGCCAGTATCATTCTCTGTGCGGCTCGTGTTGTGTCCTGTCCACGTTTGTGTGTATGGTTGCCTTCGCGATTAGTCAAAAGTGACAGAAGAGCGAAGCAAATCAATCAATCAGTTTCCCCAACTCTTAAAACAGCACGGGAGCTGCATTTTTGGCTCAACAAACCGTCAAAAATGTAAATTGTGGGAGATCTTTATGCTTGGGGAAATGTTCGCAAGGCTGGCAACACTGAGCGAGGAGGAAACCTTTTATTGTCGGGTGCTGCGTGCAGGAATCAAACCCCACACCGCACGGCATGACTCCCACTAGTCACGCGAACCAAGCCTTCTATGTATATAATTAAGCTGATACCCAAACACCGTTGCGGGATGCTTGAGCGTGTGCTGATAATACAGCAGGCATTTTTGTTAGTTCCTTCTTTTTTGCCTGAACGGAATTGCGTGTTTTGACAATGTTGCCTTCGATTGCTGAGGTAACCTTTGCTTTTACGATCTGTGGTAATGGACTTCCGCTACACTGATATCACCGTCAGGGTCGCCGACTTACGACTTTTGCAAAGGCAAAGTGGTACTGACAAATTGTATTATATGTGTGTCATATACAGGGTGTTTCCGTGAAATTGAATCAAACTTGCAGGGATAATGAACACTGACCCAAGTAACACTATGAGATTAGGAACTCCAATCCGGAAATACGTAATTAAAACGTTATAAGTCGAAACTAGTATAAGACAACTGAAAGATGCGGCTTGTAGATTTAATACGGACGTATTTAGGGGAGTCCAGGGGGTCCGGACCCCCCCAGAGAGAATTACTAATTACACACTACATATCACAGTCGCCATTAGCCAAAAATAACAGAAAAGCGACAAAAAAACATTTTTTATACACAGGGTGACCCAAAAGTAGGTATACAGTACCAGTGACAATTAATGAACAATTTTTAGTCACGCAAGTGTTCGAAATGTCCTCCGTCAACATTCCTCAAACCTTCCCTGAAGGCTGCCATACACAGTACTGAAAAGGATAATGAACTTGCCAGGCCGACAGTGGTATATACTGTATAACTACTTTTGGACCACCCTGTATATGTTGCAAGAGTTTTTCTTGGGGCTGAGCCGAATTTCACTTTGAACGGATACTGATTCATAATTAAAAGTTTTTTTCACGTACTGACTAATAACATTAGTAAGTAAGTAGGCCTATTTATATCTGATGCACCATTTCACGTAGATTTTTGCTTTAAAATATTTGTGAATTCCATCAGAATATTAAATTGTATGTTTTCAAAAAAATAAGTTTTTTCACTCAAAGCGTTTGAAAAATAAAAAGAAACCTCGAATTTTGCACAACTAATAATTACAGCTTTTTTGCGGGATCCGTGAAATCGTAATTTTTCTCCAATTCGCTAAAAGCCGCCGTCATCCAGTTCATTTCTTCTTTTATTGCCGCTCCTGAAACAGCCTCCTCTTTATCCGGAAGTGGAAAACGCGCGAGTAGCAGGTTCGTTTCCCCTCTACGTCACGCCTCGCCTCTTGCAGATCTCCGGGCACTGATTTATTCATGGCGAAGCACCTGCCAAGTATGCGGACGCCCCGACGCGGCCTGAAATATGGAAGAAATCATGTTTTTATAAAAAAAAGACCCCTTTCAAACATTCACGCCGGTCTCTGCCCGCGAGGGTCCTGCATTATTGAGAGGGAACGTCGCTCCGGCCCTTTGCCTTCCCAGTTTGTGCCCTTATCTTCGGAGAGATATTGCGGATTTTATTTTTTTGGTGTTTTTCACTTCTCGGCGTGGAGTCTTGACGTGTTTACCTGGAGGGATCACCTTTGCTGTAGGTTTTGTTGGTGGTTTTTGCACTTCTTAGGTCTCGTCTCGTGCGTGAACGAGAAAACTGTTCTTGCTCCATCCGAACTCTGTGGAGAAATGGTTAGCACAGCTAGAGTTGACGAGCTGTATCTTTGCGGGTGGCCTTGGCTACTCCGCGCAGAGTGTGAGAGAGATACGTTTATGTAGTTGCTACGTACTCGGCCTTTGGGTGGTCGACAGCAAGGACAGAAAGCAAGGATAATGACGCGCAACCGGTAGCTCCTCCCCCTTGCTACTGCGCAGCCGGTAGCTCCTACCCCTTGCTACTGCGCAGCCGGTAGCTCCTACCCCTTGCTACTGCGCAGCCGGTAGCTCCTCCCCCTTGCTACTGCGCAGCCGGTAGCTCATACCCCTTGCTACTGCGCAGCCATGCTTGGGCAGGGTTCACCCGCAAAGATACAGCTCGTCAACTCTAGTCTTGCCCAATGTCTCGCCTCGAAAATACTCGCTTGTCTCTTCTTGAAAATGTTAGTTTCTCGTGTTTCGTCGGGAAATTCTCGTCTGCAACACCGCGCTGCGACGCCAGGGGTTCTGGGCATTCGTGTTCTTTGCGAGCGTCCTTGCATTAATTTTATCATATTTTCACTAGGGAGCGGGAGTTGATGACCTAAAAAATATAGGTATATGACCTACAGAATGTCCTAAAAAATGGGAAATAATGACGTAAAAATGCAAAAAATGACCATTAAATTTGTTAGTTTCGGGTTAAAAATTGAAATGAAAAGTAAATTAAACAATCCAGTCCCTCCTTATCTGATCTTAAATCTGAGTTTGCCTCAGACGGACACCTGTTAGTTTTCCCCGACACAACAAACAATGTCACCAGTTCAGTATTTCTTTTGCTCTTAAATTGCAATCCTGCGAGATATAGTATATAGGCCTATATTCACCTTGGTGAAAAGACTTAAGAATATTACCAAAATAAAAGAAGTGATAAAATATGATGAAACAATACACCGAATATTGCGAAAAATGACAGAAAAATGTCGAAAATCGGGGAAAATGACCTATACCTGAAAATTGGCAAAAAAGAAAAGAAAAAAATGCACTTTAAAATTACTTTTTTTGGGTTCTAGACGAAGTGTAATATTGTGTATATTTAAATGCATCGTGCCAGAGATGTCAGAAAAGAGATGACATTTCATCAACTTCAGCTCCCTACTTATCACTCTTCCTCACCTTCGCGAGTAGCAGAAAATCCACGAATCTAAAGAACAATAATCAACTGAAATTAAAATTACTCTCTCCCAAGTCTGATCTGAAGTTAGCCAATTGACAGCCCCTGTGGCGGACTGTTCAGTGTACCTTGCTTCTGAAGAGACCGCGGCCAGCTCGCCAACTAAAGTGGACAGTCATTTGTTTATTCCGCTCGCAGTCACCGTAGACAAAAATGTTCCTCCTGGCGTGGCCCCGTGTTGCTATATTTATAACTTCTTTCACTTGCTTCGTTGTCAAAATAATTATAATAATAATCAATGTTAAATAAAGCTGACAATGATGTGTTTAGGAATGCAGATAACTTTGCCCACGATTGCAACACACCTCAGTTCTCCATGTCGGTCGGACACACACTTCTCAAATTTACGCTGGCGCCCTCTGCAAGGAAAAGGTCGTGCGTCAGACAATAAAAGAAGGATGATGCCCGTACAACCACGACATATTAACGTATGTCAAGTGGAAATCGCCACATATTAATAAATTATGAAATTATATCTCGGACGTTTGCACATCGTTAGCACACGAAAGCACACTATTTAGTTTAATAAGCACACAAATATTAATCAAGATATTAATGAGTTTATTGTGGCGATTCTGGCTTGATATCAAGATAAAATCGCCACAAATCAAAAAAATATTTGTGAGCAACCAAATTGTACTATCTTTTAGGCATTCGTTAGCACACGAAAGCACACTATTTATTTGATTAAACACAGAAATATTAATCAAGATATTGATAAGTTTATTGTGGCGATTCTGGCTTGATATCAAGATAAAATCGCCACAAATCAAAACATTATTTTTGAGCAACCAAATTGTACTATCTTTTAGGCATTCGTTAGCACACGAAAGCACACTATTTATTTGAATAAACACAGAAATATTAATGAAGATATTGATGAGTTTATTGTGGCGATTCTGGCTTGATATCAAGATAAAATCGCCTCAAATCAAAAAATTATATTTGAGCAACCAAATTGTACTATCCTTTAGGCATTCGTTAGCACACGAAAGCACACTATTTATTATAAGCACACAAATATTAATCATGATATTAATGAGTTTATTGTGGCTTGATATCAAGATAAAATCGCCACAAATCAAAAAATTATTTTTGAGCAACCAAATTGTACTATCTTTTAGGCATTCGTTAGCACACGAAAGCACGCTATTTATTTTAATAAACACACAAATATTAATCAAGATATTAATGAGTTTATTGTGGCTTGATATCAAGATAAGATCGCCACAAATAAAAAAAAAAAAATTTGAGCAACCAAGTTGTACTATATTTTAGGCATTCGTTAGCACACTGTTTATTTTAATAAGTACACAAATATTACTCAAGATATTAGTGAGTTTATTGTGGCGATTCTGGCTTGATATCAAGATAAAATCACCACAGATCAGAATCGCCACAATAAACTCATTAATATCTTGATTAATATTTGTGTGCTTATTAAAATAAATAGTGTGCTTTCATGTGCTAACGATGTGCAAACGTCTGAGATATAATTTCATAATATATTAATATGTGGCGATTTCCACTTGACATACGTGACATATTAGCAACCCAAAATCTCCACGCTGTCTGGAAATACATACACATACAGGAAACTTTTTTCCCCTCACCGTCCCTCGTATTTTACTTGCTTTCTTAGGAATATATTGAATATATCATACTTCCGATGGCGCAGAAAAACACACGAATGGAAAGATGACAGGTTGAAGGCTTTGTCTTCGGAAGAGTCGAAAACTCCCATTTGATTAGCCATAAGGAATACGCCTGGTGCGAAATTGTCACTCTTCACCTTATGTTTGTCCGGAATCAGTCCACAGGTACACAATGGATCGAGTGATTCATGCAAGTCAGTTTTTCGCAAGCTCACCGGTGCGTGAGATGCTAGTAACGAAAGACAAGGCTTCCTCGGAGAGCGTGGTCGCCACATTAGGAGCGAGGTGCAAGTAGCAATGTGGGCCGTGTTAACAAGCTCGGAAGACAGTAATAAAAGTGGTTACGCTGTTTCCAGCAGACACGCCTCGAGTGTTTGCCACGGAGAGCTGTCAAGAAAGCCTTTTGAGCGGAGAGGAGCTCCGCGCGAGTGTGGTCTGGTTGTCGTCATGTGGCCGCCTGCTGATAATGGGGGTGCGGTGGACCGGGGGGAGGGAGGAAGGAGTCGAGTGCCTCCTCCCGTTACCATCGATTGCCCACGTCTCTTCTGCAGCCCCCAAGTGGGGAGGGGGAGAACCCGCTTTTCCGGTATTTCGATCGCCCCGGTTCTCCCTTTCCCCGTGCTTGGGCTGACTCGTCAGGGTTGCCAGCGGCCCGTTTGTTGTGCGATATTTCGAGTGTCGGGCTGATCCTCAGGGTAGCCAGTGTCTGTCCGTAAATGTTCGCAGCTGAAGAAGGGGAACTCTACCTCCTTGCTCAGTGCAATGAAGGTTTAGGGGGTATGGAGGTAGGGCTTCGCACATTCACGATTTCTGCCATTGTGGAAATGATGTTTTCAGTACGTGTACGTTGACATATTTTGGTAGAAGGAGTTCGCATTTAGAGGGATTGTAAGTGTAAATTTAGAGCAAAAATGACCATAAATTGGCCCTATGAAAAATTTAAGGGGAAATTTTGGGAGTATTGGTGTGTGTCAATAAATAAATCACTGTTCAGACCATTGATAAAACTTTTGTAGAGGTTATTACATAAAGTTATTATATCAAGTACATTATTCAACAACTAAAAACTAACAAAATAAACCCACTTTATTCATCTATTGTTAAGAAACTAACCTCCGTAATCAAACAGTCCTGTGAGAGCCAGGGCGTGCCAGTGGCTTTCCCACTGGGCGAGGATGGTTAGCTCATGAAGTCCCATCGCCGCTGTTTTCTGGCTTTCGAGATCGGAGCCCGCTACTACTTCTTTTCAAGTAGCTCCCCAGTTGTTCTCCCAATACTGGTTCAATACCAAAATTTTTGACCTATCGGGAATCGAATCCGGGACCATTCACACCAAGGGCGAGAGCGGTGACAACACGGCTACGTGGGAGCTCAAAATTTATTATTACTATATTATTGTAATAACTATTATCATGTTTATATCTTTTTGGGGAGACTTCTTCTACATTCCACCAAATGACTGAATATGAAGTACATTTTTTTTCATTATTTAGAGAAACTTTTCATGCAGTAAGTGTACTGAAATGTGCATATGTATAAAATATGTACACACATCATTCCTCTAGAAGGCAGGGTGAAATTTGAGTCATGAAGTTTACGTTTAGTTTGCTACCTCTCACGCAAGTCTCATTTTTGGAACACTGAAAACTATGGAAACATTATTATTTGGTTTAAATTTGTAGAATATGAGAACAATTTACGCAGTGTTTTCGATCTACCGCATTTGTTTAATCTGGTTATAGCAAGCGTTCTGCTTTTCCTTTTAGCTTGAAATTGAACTGTGCCAATTTTCAGACTGGTAGAGTTCCCCCCCCTCCCCCCCATGCGCGTAACGCATGGACTTCTAATAGTGTTGTGAGTCATTGATGAACGTTCGCGCCGTGTGGAAATTGTTGCCTGTAGTGATAGGCAACCAACATTACCTTGGAGTATATTGGCTTGCGGACAAGCAGAACGATTTGTCTAAGAAAGCCAAAGCTAATGTATGACGCCTGTGTATCAGGCAACCGGTCGCACTGAAAAGTACAGAGGGTTGCGAGCGAGCTAAGGATAAACGGTTATTTAGCAGTTTTTAAGCTTGAAGAGGATTTATCAGAGGTAAGCGTACGTCCTATGAGGTCAGTAGGCTGTCTGCCTACCCTACCGTGTATGTTTACAAACAGATTTTATTGATTTTAATTTGTATTAAATGGTTTTTCGAAGGCAGAATAGAAAAGTTTTTCAACCCATAAAAATATCGTCCTGCATTATTTGCTAACTAACTGTTACATTTGCAAATCATAATCATTATTTTTGGGGGGGAAGCCTCCTACCTCCTCTTACCACTCGCACTTGCCATGGCGTCTAATATACATTCCAGAGAGTAATGTTCTGCTGATGTTCCTTTTTTTTCGATAATTACTTCGTTGTTTATGTAGACTGTTTCTTAAATATCTCTTGCTTCTTAGATTATAGCTTGGCTGTGGTTATGTCCCTATGTTTTATTCTTCTGCCCTTATTGAGAGTTTGTGCCTTAGGGCGAGGGTGCGCAACCCCCCCCCCTCCCCGACAATCTCTCTTTCTTTCTTTATCTTTCTCTCCCTCCTTCCGTAGAGAGAGCTCTCCACCAACCCCCTTCCTCTTCTCTCTCTTTCTCCCCCCTCTCTCTCTCCATTGTGTGTGTGTGTGTGTGTGAGAGAGAGAGAGAGATATAGAGAAAGAGGGGAGGAAAATATCTATCCATTCTCTCTCTCTCTCTCTCTCTCTCTCTCTCTCTCTCTCTCTCACTCTCTCTCTCTTTCTCTCTCTCTCGAGGAAGAGAGAGAAAACAGAGAGAGAGAGAGAGAGAGAGAGAGAGAGAGATGGAAAAAGGAAAAGGGCGATTGTTTTTTTTCTCTCTCTCTCTCCCCCAAGCTTCTCTTCTTTTCCTTCTTCTTTCCTTAGAGAGAGAGAGAATGGATAGATATATTTTCCTCCCCTCTTTCTCTCCCTCTCTTCCCCATCAAAAATCTCCTCTCTCTCTCTCTCTCTCTCTCTCTCTCTCGGGAAGGAGGAAAAGAGGAGAAGCTTGGAGAGAGATAGAGACAACCGCCCATTTCTTTTTTTCATCTCTCCCTCTTCCTCAAGAGAGAGAGAGAAAGTGGATAGATATTTTCCTCCCCTCTTTCTCTCTCTCGCCCATCAAATTATCTTCTCTCTCTCTCTTTCTATCTATCATTTCAGTTTCTATTATTACTTTGTTCTTCAGGTCCATGAAGTCAGCAAAAGTAGCCTTGTAATTTTTTATGATCCAGAAAATTTGGCCCCCTTGTCCCCGCCAAGTTTGCACCTGGGGGTGACGCAAGGTAAACTGAATACAAACACACTTCGGTGCCATTTTTAGCGTAGGTTTTTGAGGTGGGATCGTCGCTGTGTGTGTGTCAAGCACAGGAGAAAATGCGTGATATGTAAAATGGCAACACTGTCGGCTGCAAGTCTTAAGATTTTTCCCCCCTCCGAAAAAGAGCTTTAGGGGGAGACGGGGAGAGGAAGCAAAAAAAGCAAAGGGAAGAAGACCTGACATTTTACCCCGCAGCTTCGACAATTCCCAACACACCTCGATGTGATGGTCGATGATGTGGAAACTAGAGAGCGCTCTTTGGAGGAGGGATCGGCAGGAAGTTTCTCAGCGCAGGGGAGAGTGGTTTTGTTAAAAAATCCCCATCCCTCCAAAATCTCCCCCCGTTGATGTTAGGGCTCGTGCTCGAGCTAGAGAGGGGGTGAAGTTGACTTTCCTTTGTTTTCTCGGTCACAAGTTGTGGATCAATTCTTATCGAGAGGAGTGTTCGTACTTTGGATTATGACGTCACTCCGTTGTTTCTGTATCGTCTAGACCGCTGGAACTTCATGCTTGGAGGCTAACCACCTGGATCCACAGTCAGTACAATTTCCTGTGGTGGTGTCATTGTTTCTTGTTCATCTGTGTGGTGTGAGATTTTGGTTTCGAAGCTAATCCCAGTCCGCATCGTAACGCCACTTCAAAGTTCCGAAAGGGCGTCCCCGATGGCACAGTGGTTGCGGAGTCACCTTGTAATCCAGGGGTCCCGTGTTCGATACCCGGTGGAGGCACATAGTGTTTCGGATCCCACTTTTAACTGTAGCTCCAGTCCCGATTAGCCTTACAGTGCATGAAGTGGACTTAAAGCACCAAATCAATCAAAGTTCCGAAGGATAAGTTTCCCCTGTGACAACTATTATGTCAAGGATGTCTATCAGTCAAGAAATTATGCTTTTGGTCTGGAATTCTTACAGCTTTTTACAGTATAGTGAACTTACATTGTTATATACCTGTACTGGGATTTGATAAAATTGAATATTGGGAAATCTAAAATTTATATTGAATTGTGGTTAAGATTTGTTCACTTCGTTTCTTAAGAATTGCATTCTTGTACGCCCGCGTGAAGTTTTGTAAAAATATTAAATAATGTAGCCATTCCCCATCCAGGATGAAGTCTGAAGCATTAATTTTTACGTGCATTAATAATTATTAAATTAATTAAAGCAAGTCTAAATCTCTTGTTATACTACCTTCAGTTTTAATACCTTATTGAGGTAGAACATTGAATAAATATCTATAGTTTTGCAACTGAACCTAAGTAGGGGGCGATTGAATATATGTTATGAAGAAGGAAAGAAAGGTCAAGATAAAGTCACGAATTTTGGATTTGTCATTTTGGTAGACACCCTGGAAATCCTCCCCTCACACCGTCCAAGCTTTGTCAAGCCCACGTGGAGTAAATGAGATGTTGCCAAATCAGTTTCTTTAAAGATTTCTGAACGTGGTGTAGCGTTATCTTTGTTGTTGTTTTGTGCTATTTTTTTTTTAATTCATACGATATGGACACCTTGGGATTACAACGTCGCACTGAATGAATAGATGTCTAAACATTGCAGGTGCACTTGTTCTGGACTAGCTGTTTGTTTCCTAAGAACCTTCGTTATTGATTGGCTTTTGCTTCGGTTTTCTGCCCTCTTTGTCTAATCGCAAAGATGAGGACGGGTGATAGAAACTGATGAAGGGACATTTACTAAGAACACCATTCCCGGGCTGGTGACCTCTAGCGTCATAGCGCCCTTCGCCACGGAGACGGAAGCAAATTTCCGCAGAACTAATGCACCCATTGTAATATTTGATGATGAAGAAACAGAACATTTTCTATGCTTTTGGGGGCCTCCCCGATGGCGCAGTGGTAGCGTCGTCGCCTTGTAATCAAGGGGTTACGGGTTCGATGCCCGGTGGTGGCACAAGTGGTAGGTCCAGTCCCGATTAGCCTTACATAAAGTCGACTTAAAACAACAAATCAATCAATCTATTCTTTTGGATTAAAATGATCATTCATATATGTGGCGTCACGGTTTTTTATATCTTTTCTTTTTTTTCATTTCAGGTGAGTTTGCTGATTGAGTACCATACGTTGAGTGGTGAGTAGGTCTTTGTTTTTGTAATGTATTTGTGTTGATCAGTCATCTGAGGTTGGAGTTCAATTGTGTGGAAATGTAATAGTGTGTGATTTCATAGGGTTTTGAAGAATTGTTTTTGGTTTTATCTACTGATCGTATTTGGTGCTGCAGTCAAAGTGCAATTCGAAAGATTTTCGCTTTTACTCCATGCTGCAAGACTGCGTCAAAGTTCGAGTACTGATGCGAACGCCACTTCAAAGAAAATTCCAAAAGATCAGTTTTGCTTTGACAACCATATGTCTTAAGTCCACGTCGAGCCCAACAAATCCTCCCCTCAAAACTTTCCACCAATAGCACCCGTTTTAGGAACTGACAGCTCCTGTCAAGTTCACGTGGAGTAAAGTCTGGATCACGCGGAACTGGATTTCCAGTAGGCATGCCCTAGTTGGCGCTGGACTGGCTACCAATTTGCTAGTTTTCGCCTCACACGATACTTATCAGCGTACTTGTCGATAGACTTTTGTTCCCATACGAGGGAAGTTGTAATGGCGGCCGAGTGAGATGTAAACAATGTATCACTTCACATTTATAAAAGCCGATAACTATTCAACCGAGAGGAATAACGTTTCGTATAAGACGGTATTAGGTACAAAACAATGGCGCTGCTTAAATACATACTTTACAACGTTTACTGTACACGTATGGAAGAGTATTTTAGTTTCAAATGTATGCACCGTGCACTCAGCATAGATGGTGTAACTCAACGCGCCTTTCATGCTGTAAACGTTATACATTGCTGGAGTAACACTCGGAAACCAGACAAAAACGCTCCTTTGCACACTCGCACATTATCTTCACATGGCGAAACTTTGCTCTGATTGGCTGTTCCACAGAATCCAGTCGAGGAAAGCAAGTAGCAATTAGAACATGCCCTATTCCTCCAAACCAGTCAAGCAGTCAGCTATGATTGCTACCTAGAAAGTTAGTTCAGCGCCAACTAGGGCATTCCTACTAGATATCCAGTTTCGTGTGATAGGGGCTTAAATGAGACGTTGCCAACTCAGTTTCTTTAGAGATTTCATAACGTGAGGTTGCCGTTACACTGCAGGCAAAAGTGACAACCGCGCTTCTCAGAAAAACATGCGCTGGTTCGAAACCAGATTCGCGTACGGTCGGCTTCCTCTCGAGCTGTGTCAAAGATACCGAACTGGCGTTCGAATCAGGACTTGATCCAATGTTCGCTTCATGCACGGTCTTGCACCTTTCGGACACGTCCTGCGATTCTTCCTGCCATATCGCGCGTGGAATAGCTATTTCTGAGAGTGGATGCTTTTGCTGGAATTCCGAACCCTGTGCCGAGGTCGGTCTCCAAGCCGAAGCGACAGCCCGTGATGGACGCGGCGGCGGGGCTGGGGGTCGTCACGAACGCGACCCCGGGTCGTGCGTCCTCTCTGGCCTACTCCATTCGAGGTCAAGGCCGGAGAGTGGGAGCGGGTGTTCCCGACGACAGGATCCTTGCCCGAGGAGGGAGCGATGCAAGTTTACCGAGGCGAGTCCGAATGACGATCTGTGGGGTCGAGGATTCAGTCCCCTTTCACTTTCCGTCGTTCTCCTGAGCAACAGCAAGCAAATGCTGAGATGATATCTTTAAAGGAGAAGAACAGTCTTTGTCTTGGGATCCCAGACTGAACCGAGTTTGCTGGGAGGAGCTGTGAAACCGCTGGAATCTCCTCTCCCTTGCGACTGTGGGGAATTTTGGATATAGTTTTTACGAAACTTACAACTCCATAGTCTGCCCTCAAAATTGCTCTTCAGTGCGAATTACTCGACTCTTATTACTTAGATAGATTATGTAGTGCTTAATGTGCAGAAACACAGATTATGTAATGTTTGTTGTACAGAAGCGCGGCTAGCTTACTGATAAATGGACCTAGGTTCGATCTCTGGTAGAGGCACATTGCACTGTTGTTCAGATACCACTCTAAACTGAAATGACAGTCTCGATAAGTTTGTTGCCTAGCAAGGGGTCCCGGGTTCGATATCTGTTGGAGGCACATAGTGGTTCGGATCCCACTTTAAACTGTAGATCCAGTCCCGATTAGCCTTACTGTGCATGAAGTGGACTTAAAACACCAAATCAATCAATCAATAAATCGATGGCCTAGTGGTAACAGCTTCGTCATGCAATCCAAGGGTCCCGAGTTCGATACAAGCTGACGGTGTAGTGATGCGAAACCCACTTGAAACTGTAGATACATTCCTTATCAGTAGGGAGCGGAAGTTGATGAACTAAAAAATATAAAAAATATAGGTATATGACCTAAAAAATGGGGAAAAAATGACGTAAAATGCAAAAAAAATGACCATTAAATTTGTTAGTTTCAGGTTAAAAATTGAAATGAAAAGGAAATTAAACAAAATTCAATCTTGCTTTTAAAAAAAGGCACCAAATGATAGATACCACATGCACATTCAATCAAAATATGCAACGAGGATTTCCAATGGAAACAACAGAATAATTTTTAAACAATTTAATGAAAAAGTCGTATACACGGAATGAATTGGTGTAAAAGGCATTACTTTCCCGCATCTGTGCTTGTAAATTGCAATCCTGCGAGATATATGTATGTTCACCTTGGTGCAAAGACTCAAGAATGTTACCAAAATGAAAGAAGTGACAAAATATGACGAAACAATACACCGAATATTGCGAAAAATGACTGTAAAATGCAAAAAATCGGGAAAGACGGGACAGGCTTTTAAAAATTCGAGACGAGACGAGATTGACCATGTGTCATAAGACAAACGAATATTTTCGAGACGAGACAGCATTTCCACGAGATTCCACGAGACGAGACAAGCCAAAGTCTCGTCTCGTGGGCAACACTAATTCGAACCAACCACCTCGGTGACGATGTCTCCACCGAATCCTTTCATAAATTTTCGGTAGTCTCTATCGTCGGGATTAACCAGAAGGGGTATAAAATGGTTACTAAGTAAGAAAATTCAGATGAGCCCGCTTCTGCAGGGGTGACCGTGAGTAGATTATAGAGTGCAGCACTGGCGTGTTTTCAGGAGTGTTTTTTTCACACGAATGTTGGCAATTGTGTGATAATGTTCCGAGGTAAATCCGTACACGTTTGGAAAGTGATTGAACACTTCTTGGTGAATCGTTCTGTTCGTGTTCCTTCACGGCGAAGAGAATTCTTTTTGACGTGAGTGTCTGCTGCAAATATACACATCCAGTTGTGTCGTTGATTGTTCTCTTTTCACATGATGTAGCTCTGAAACCTAGTGCTGCTAATTAATGATCCTGTTGAACACCATGAGAAACTGAAGACACGAATCAACATTAGCTGCAAAGACAATCAGGCCAATGAAACTCCCACGTTAACACGGCAGCAGGCTTTTTTTAAACAAAGAACGCACCAATGGTGTCATAGCTGGTTTACCAGTGGCGTATACTGAGAGTCCAAGGCCTGGGCTGTCTCACTACGTCACATGGTCCTAGGCTATGAATACAAATAACTTTACCAACTCATAAGAAATCAGGTTGCCAACTTATAGGAAATCAGGTTGCCAACTTATAGGAAATCAGGTTGCCAACTCATAAGAAATCAGGTTGCCAACTCATAAGAAATCAGGTTGCCAACTCATAGGAAATCAGGTTGCCAACTCATAGGGAATCAGGTTGCCAACTTATAGGGAATCAGGTTGCCAACTCATAGGGAATCAGGTTGCCAACTCATAGGGAATAAGGTTGCCAACTCCTAAGAAATCAGGTTGCCAACTCGTAGGAAATCAGGTTTCCAACTCCAGAATCACCATCTATCTCACTGATATATATAATTTCATTTACAATTTCTGATCAATTTTTCTCCAGTATTTTATTCTCTAAGACTCCAGGCTTTGCAGATAGCCCAGCTAACCTAGAATAAGCTCCTGCTGGTTACCATACTTAACGTCATTATTTAGGGACCGTTTCGTTTATGATTATTTCTCTCTTGCGTAGCCTGGAGCCGCGGTGGGCCAGTTTGTAGGAGTGACTCTGGGGATCATTCAGCCTCTAAAGAATCGATACCTGGAGGTAAAGGAGGTATGAGCGTGGTGCTGATCACATCACCTCAACAAATGTCGAGATTGCGAATATGTGTGTCCCTAGCTCCATATCCTCCAATGTGCCTTCACGTTACTGCATGCTATAATGAGCAAGGGGTATCTTTACGTATTTTACTTGTTCTACTACCTCCCCTCCTCTCTTTCTCCCTGATATCGGCAATATATCGTCCACGTGGAGACGATATATATCGCCGAAATATTGTGACAATATATCGCCGACACGATATTTATTGCTAAAATATCGTGACGATATATCGCCAACAAGATATATCGCTAAAATATCGTGACGATAATGTAGCCAAAATATCGTGACGATATATCGCAGACACAATATATATCGTCAAAATATCGTGACGATATATAGCGGACACGATATATATCGCCAAAATTTCGTGAGGATATATATCGTCACGATGATACGGGATGGTCTATATTTTTTTCAATATCGCTATATATCTTGACGATATATGCCCAACACTACTCACCACCCCTTCCCCCTCCACTCCTGTGGTTGCCCAATAGCTTGAGTTACCCCTTGACAATTGTATAGGAGCGCTCCAATTAAAGTTATGCAGTCGGGAGCAATGCGACCACGCGAGGTGCATTGCGTCACAGCCGAGATTGCAGGCGATCCTGGTTGCGTATTCGTTAGCATCGTTCTTTGTCAGACTATAAAAGACCACATTAGAGCGCCGTCCCTCTCCCCCCTTCCCCCCATGCAGACTGGTTCGTGACGCATGTGCTTGCTACCGACACCCGAGGTTCGGCGATAGCAGTTGTTCGACATGCGATTGCTTTCATGGGATTTGCGTTGAGAGGAACCCGTGTGAGGTGCACGATTGCCGTGTTCACCCAGTGAAACAAGGAGACTCGTGGCAGTGTTGCCATCTCTCCATTAGGAAAAATCCCGAGCGTGTCAAAAATTATTCCCCATTCTGTAAAGCTCCCACCGATCTGAAAATCGTAGGAAATAAGAAAGTTAGGGGTTTTTGAAAATACGTAAGTAAATGTTGAAATTGAATTTGCTGTTATTTTTTTTGTTTATGCCGTGGTGGAATGGATAGCTACGACGCCAGGGTTCCCGTGTTCGAATCCCGGTCCGGGCATGGGCGCTCTTTTTGAGCGTCCCTTCATTAATTTCATCATATCATCACTCCTCATCGTCGCGATTATTTAAAAATGGCAGAAGAGACACTAAATAACAAAAATAAAATCATTTTTTTAAAAAAGATTACCGTCGTCAACAGAGATAAACGTTCAATTACAGAAGGCAGATAAGCACATATAAATTGGTTTATACACAGATAGAACCAATACAATTAGGATACGTTGACCGGTAATACAAGTAACCAATTAAATTAAATAATCATTGTCGTCCCCTTGTAATCAAGGACCCCCGTGGGTTCGATATCCGGTGAACGCACATAGTGGTTCGGATCCCACCTTAAACTGTAGGTCCAGTCACCATTAGTCGGTTCATAAAGTGGACATTGAACTTCAAAACTTCTACGTAATAGATTGTATTCTAATATTCAGGATATTTTCGCTTTTTGAGCTGTAAATAACCTCCTTTATACGTTTAGCTACTGTATTTCCAAAGTGGATTATATTTGGTCCTTTTCTGTCAGTCGAACCAGACTCACTCTCGGCCAACAATAGGCTTTCATTTACATGAGAAAATTTGCGCAAATTAGTCTTTGTGCATTGCAACTCGCCCCCGTGACATGCCCAGGATTTTCGAAATGAGGGGTTACAAATACCAGGTGGTTATAATTAAAGTGACGGTGTTCAGAGTGGTACAGCACGGGCTGTAATGAGAGTAGCAGTCTGAAACTTCGTAGATATGCTAATGAAGCAATGCGCTCGCGAATTATGAAAAAAAAAAGTTCCAATTCTCGCCACCAGGGTAAAAATGGCGCTGTAAGCAGTCAAAACTTGGTATAGTTACAGGAAAAACACTATAAATCGCAGAAAACAATACTCTTTGTAATAAAATATCGCTACAATTTCACTATTCGAATTACATGAACATTACTAACGGAAAAAGCAACAAGCGTCACCAACAACAACCAGGGAGCTCACACAATGGTTAGGCAATTTCACCGACTTTGACGTCAGAGTTACGGAAAATTCCACGTTTTGACTGCTTACAGCGCCATTTTTTACCCTGGTGGCGAGAATTGGAACTTTTTTTTGCATAATTCGCGAGCGCATTGCTTCATTAGCATATCTACGAAGTTTCAGACTGCTACTCTCATTACAGCCCGTGCTGTACCACTCTGAACACGGTCACTTTAATTATAACCACCTGATACATTTACTTTATTTAGTATTCAGTCTTAATTTTGCCGTATTTTCCTGCCTTTCGCCTTCTTCTTTGTAAGAATATTGGTCCAAAGAAAGCGGTATACCCCCCCCCCACCAACCTCGCCCTCTTGGGCACTCTACTGGACTCGGGGCTCAGGAAGTAATAGCTATCCCAACAGATGGTGCTGATGTTTGGAATAAAATAGTCTCCTACGTGCTATTAAATTTCTTACTGTTTACTTGTTTTCCTTCTGTTCATGATTCTTACATACATAGTTCTCTCACGAAGTAAATTACATACGTACCTACTTTATGAATTTCCAAACTATATTGTTAGGGCATATTTATGCGAACATGAGATCAGAAATGCATTTTTCTTATTTTGATGATTTTTAGGTAAAACATGTCATAGCCTCCTGGTAAGAGATTTTCAACAGATTCGAAGTTGTGTGGTTAATAGACAAGAATGCCTCCATCAACAGCTGGTTCCTTAAAACTGGGGAGAAAATTGTGCAAATTGCAACATTGGCGCTGTTTCCCATGCAGGCAGAGGCACAGGTTCGGTTCCTGAGCAATTTATGGAATTGTCATTGTCTTCTCTTTGATCCGAACGTCGCGATTAACGCAAAAGAATGCCTAGAATAACAAAAATGCGAATAAAACATTCGCAACATTGTCTCATGTTTAATGAGCATTGCTCAGAATGTTTCGTTCAGTGAAATAAAGGAGCAAATTTTCCACTGAGGTTAGGGAAATTTAGCTGAACGTGGCAACACTGACCCAGAGCCCACTCCCACGACCTTCCCCTACCTTTCCTTGCGCACGCACCTAGCCATCTGTTCAGTTACGGCTGACCCCGGTTGACCTGTATATGCGGGGAGCTGCTGCGTTGCCATGTTGGAAATGAACTTGGCCAGGCGGGATGGGACGGTTCAGTTCCCCTACCCCCCTCCGTTTGGAGTTTCCGCCGGGCCGCTTCGGTGTAGATTGAAAGTGAAATCCGCTAACGGTGTCTGGTCGTTCGCATGGAACGATGGGAAAAATTAACAGTGACGTATTGGTGCGTAATTAAATCTCAGCCGGTAGCGTTGCTTTTTAACTTTTTGCGTACTTTTTATTGTTAATTTGCTGTTGCTAAGGGAGCACACAACGTGGAGTTGGAACTTTGGTTCGTTAGGAGCGGGGCGTATGAGTAGAGACCAGGAGCGTATATTCTAAGCTAGGTAGGCTATCTGCGAAGTCTAGAGAATAAAATACAGGAGAAAAATCGATCAGAAATTGTAAATATTATTAATCATATCAGTGAGATGATGATGGTGATTCTGGAGTTGGCAACCTGATTTCCTATGAGTTGGCAACCTGATTTCCTATGAGTTGGCAACCTGATTTCCTATGAGTTGGCAACCTGATTTCCTATGAGTTGGCAACCTGATTTCCTATGAGTTGGCAACCTGATTTCTTAGGAGTTGGCAACCTGGACTCAGTATACGCCACTGGTAGAGACCGAATTTTGTTCTAAATGCCTCGAACACATTCGTAGTCAGTACAATAAAGTTTTCAAGGCTCAGCCAGTTTACATTCTGTTGTGCCTATTATACCGATAAAGTGCCATTTTGACACAAATTTGCCGTGACCCCGCAGTAGCCGAAGATTCCAGGTTCGAGTCTTGTTCTGACATGGACATTACATTCCGAGCATCCCTTCATCCATTTCATCGTCGCGTCGCTGTTATTTTATCGAAAACTGGAAAAAGACCGATTCGTTTCTGCGTACTTTCGGTGCCACATTTTTCGTTTTCAAGAGCAGTGAGCTACATTCAGCATATAAATAAATACGAATGTGTATGTGTTGTACCACACAGTAAAGTCCTTCTGAGGGACTTAATTCTAAAAATAATCCATATTCTAGGTATACAACCGTTAATCTGTCTCTAGTTTTAATGAAAAATTGTTAGAAAATAACTAACTAACTCTCTAGCCTTCTTAAACCCGAAGGTTCATGGCTGCAGCAACACAGGCCTTCCATCTTTCCCTATCTTGAGCAAGTTGTATATACTCTTTTCCATCCCTACCGATTTCCCTTAGGTCCATCTCAACGTTGTCCCTCCATCTTCGTCTTGGCCTTCCTACTGGTCTCTTACCATCAGGTTTCCCAACAAGAATCCTGTAAACTCCTCTTTCCTTTCCCATTTGTGCCACACGGCCTGCCCCATACAGGTCTGCTTGATTTAATTATTCTAATAATATCTGGACATGAATACAAATTATGTAGTTCTAAATTATATAATCTTCTCCACTCACCTGTCTCCTCATCCCTTTTAGGTCCAAAGATTTTCCTAAGGATCTTATTTTCAAATACTCTCAACTTATGTTCCTCTTTCAATGTTAGAAGTAGCACATATCTATGCAATTTGCCTTCAGCATAGATGTCCCTTGCATGGACTATTAAAGTTTTAAGTGCAGTCGTTTCCAAAATATTACTTTTTATTTATGAAGTAGGTATGGTAATTTATAACACTATGAAGCACAATACAATATAGTAGAAATGTTAAGAAACTTTGTCCATGTATGTCGTCATCAACATGGCCAAATTTTATTTTGACTTTTGGAATGCAGAGATATTATTTTTCTCAGTAAAGTGACCATGTGCTTTGGAGCTTTGTGCTTTCACTTACTGTATCTTCTGAAACAAAGGTCAATAAATTAATTTATCATCAACATGGACTAAGTATAATTCACCAGACCAGTAATGGAATCAGAAGCCCAAAACTGGGGATAATTCAACCGAACATCCTGGAGAGAAAAATCAAAGATGGTTGGTTTGGCATTAACACGAACACCGCTCAAGTTATTAACATGAACAACATGTTAAAGATTGGTTGTAAGAACGACCCACGAGGCCGACACACGCCTGCTTAAATAAAGACCATTCTATTATATTCTATTCCAGTGAAAATTCAGTTCTGGTACCTGTATAGCATCCAGTATCAAGAGAAAAAGATAACTTTTCGGCCTTTGTTTTGTTTCCCCAAGTCAAAAGTGTCTATCATCCTTATAGAAATTTTAGGGTGTGTTTTGATACTTCTGTAAGAAAGACAATTTTCTCCTGCACATCCCAGGCTCTGCGGGACTAAGGTGCACCGGAGAACTCACTTGATCCCAGTTTCAGCAAGTCCCCCGACGCTTTCAACACAGAATCCACGCCGAGCAGGTTACGGAACTCCGTAACTGTGTCCTCGTTATCAGACGCTCCCAGCACCTTGTCTCCTCCGCCGCACGCCACGTTTTGATGTTCCGGGAGGGCTTGAAATGAGCAGCTGTGCGTTTAATGGACTTTTACGACCCGGCTTACTACCGCAGCTTTTGACGGCGACCCTCGGGCCACTCTGGGAGCAGATGGATTCGCTTCGTTCTTGCTAACTTGATTGTTACACGGGGTTACGTTCGTGCTAACGAAGAGGCCTTTTTTAGCCGTGCACAATGGGCATCTGCTCTCCTTGCGCGCCTCTGCGTTGCATGTGTTCTCGTGGTCTGCGTGCTTATCTGGCCCCCAAAGGATGCCTGCTGTATGTAGCGGATTTCGACAAGATTCTTTTCAAAAATTGTAATTCGAGCACAGGGTGCCAGCAAAACAATACTTTGGACACCACTGTGTCGGAAATATGGTACTTTGGACACCACTGTGTCGGAAATATGGTACTTTGGACACCACTGTGTCGGAAATGTGATACTTTGGACACCACTGTGTCGGAAATATGGTACTTTGGCCACCACTGTGTCGGAAATATGGTACTTTCGACACCAGAGTTTCGGAAATATGATACTTTGGACACCAGAGTTTCGGAAATACGGTACTTTGGACATCAGAGTTTCGGAAATACGGTACTTTGGACACCAGAGTTTCTGAAATATGGTACTTTCGACACCAGAGTTTCTGAAATATGGTACTTTCGACACCAGAGTTTCGGAAATACGGTACTTTGGACACCAGAATTTCGGAAATACGGTACTTTCGACACCAGAGTTTCTGAAATATGGTACTTTCGACACCAGAGTTTCGGAAATACGGTACTTTGGACACCAGAGTTTCGGAAATATGGTACTTTCGACACCAGAGTTTCGGAAATACGGTACTTTCGACACCAGAGTTTCTGAAATAAGGTACTTTCGACGCCAGAGTTTCGGAAATACGGTACTTTGGACGCCAGAGTTTCGGAAATACGGTACTTTGGACACCAGAGTTTCTGAAATACGGTACTTTCGACACCAGAGTTTCGGAAATACGGTACTTTGGACACCAGAGTTTCGGAAATACGGTACTTTCGACACCAGAGTTTCTGAAATATGGTACTTTCGACACCAGAGTTTTGGAAATACGGTACTTTGGACACCAGAGTTTCTGAAATATGGTACTTTCGACACCAGAGTTTCTGAAATATGGTACTTTCGACACCAGAGTTTCGGAAATACGGTACTTTGGACACCAGAGTTTCTGAAATATGGTACTTTCGACACCAGAGTTTCGGAAATACGGTACTTTGGACACCAGAGTTTCTGAAATATGGTACTTTCGACACCAGAGTTTCGGAAATACGGTACTTTCGACACCAGAGTTTCTGAAATAAGGTACTTTCGACACCAGAGTTTCGGAAATACGGTACTTTGGACACCAGAGTTTCGGAAATACGGTACTTTCGACACCAGAGTTTCTGAAATATGGTACTTTGGACACCAGAGTTTCGGAAATACGGTACTTTGGACACCAGAGTTTCTGAAATATGGTACTTTCGACACCAGAGTTTCTGAAATATGGTACTTTCGACACCAGAGTTTCGGAAATACGGTACTTTGGACACCAGAGTTTCGGAAATATGGTACTTTCGACACCAGAGTTTCGGAAATACGGTACTTTGGACACCAGAGTTTCTGAAATATGGTACTTTCGACACCAGAGTTTCTGAAATATGGTACTTTCGACACCAGAGTTTCGGAAATACGGTACTTTGGACACCAGAGTTTCTGAAATATGGTACTTTCGACACCAGAGTTTCGGAAATACGGTACTTTCGACACCAGAGTTTCGGAAATACGGTACTTTCGACACCAGAGTTTCTGAAATATGGTACTTTCGACACCAGAGTTTCGGAAATACGGTACTTTGGACACCAGAGTTTCGGAAATATGGTACTTTCGACACCAGAGTTTCGGAAATACGGTACTTTGGACACCAGAGTTTCGGAAATACGGTACTTTGGACACCAGAGTTTCTGAAATATGGTACTTTCGACACCAGAGTTTCTGAAATATGGTACTTTCGACACCAGAGTTTCGGAAATACGGTACTTTGGACACCAGAGTTTCGGAAATACGGTACTTTCGACACCAGAGTTTCGGAAATACGGTACTTTGGACACCAGAGTTTCGGAAATACGGTACTTTCGACACCAGAGTTTCTGAAATATGGTACTTTCGACACCAGAGTTTCGGAAATACGGTACTTTGGACACCAGAGTTTCGGAAATATGGTACTTTCGACACCAGAGTTTCGGAAATACGGTACTTTGGACACCAGAGTTTCGGAAATACGGTACTTTGGACACCAGAGTTTCTGAAATACGGTACTTTGGACACCAGAGTTTCTGAAATATGGTACTTTCGACACCAGAGTTTCGGAAATACGGTACTTTGGACACCAGAGTTTCGGAAATACGGTACTTTGGACACCAGAGTTTCTGAAATATGGTACTTTCGACACCAGAGTTTCGGAAATACGGTACTTTGGACACCAGTGTGTCGGAAATACGGTACTTTGGACACCAGAGTTTCGGAAATATGGTACTTTCGACACCAGTGTGTCGGAAATATGGTAGTTTGGACACCAGTGTGTCGGAAATATGATACTTTCGACACCAGTGTGTCGGAAATATGGTACTTTGGACACAGAGTGTCGGAAGTATGGTACTTTGGACACCAGAGTTTCGGAAATACGGTACTTTCGACACCAGAGTTTCTGAAATATGGTACTTTCGACACCAGAGTTTCGGAAATACGGTACTTTGGACACCAGAGTTTCGGAAATATGGTACTTTCGACACCAGAGTTTCGGAAATACGGTACTTTGGACACCAGAGTTTCGGAAATACGGTACTTTGGACACCAGAGTTTCTGAAATATGGTACTTTCGACACCAGAGTTTCTGAAATATGGTACTTTCGACACCAGAGTTTCGGAAATACGGTACTTTGGACACCAGAGTTTCTGAAATATGGTACTTTTGACACCAGAGTTTCGGAAATACGGTACTTTGGACACCAGTGTGTCGGAAATATGGTACTTTGGACACCAGTGTGTCGGAAATACGGTACTTTGGACACCAGTGTGTCGGAAATATGGTAGTTTGGACACCAGTGTGTCGGAAATATGATACTTTCGACACCAGTGTGTCGGAAATATGGTACTTTGGACACAGAGTGTCGGAAATATGGTACTTTGGACACCAGAGTGTCGGTCCGAATCCCGGCATAAGTGTTTTTTTGTGAGTTTATCTTCTTAAATTTCATCACTCATCTTCATCTGCGCGATTAGCCCAAAGTGGCAAAGAAGCGAAGTAAAATATACCAAATCCATCAATCGTATCTATCGGAGCTTGAATGGATTGAACAGGAGAAACAACTATTTCCGATCGGTGGAAGGTACTGAAGTAAAGGACTTTGCTTGCAGGCCTACTGAACTTCCTAATCAAATTGTTACTGGATCGAGTAGTAAAAGACAAGAGTTGAGCCAATCCCGTCACTGAATTGCGAGGAGGATGTTTACACGAGAGAGAAGAGAGTTTCCGAACTTCAGGATGGAGAAGCGCCCTGGGAAATCTTTTCAGTTCCCTCTTCGTAGACGAACAAGCGAAGCCTGTTAATTTCTCCGTCGCAGGATTCCTGTAATCGGGTGGAAGTCTTATTTTGGTGGTAATTGGCGTCGTGGAAATGATCCAATCGCAGAGCTTCATCGCGAGTTGATTGGGGTTATAGAGACCCGAGACAGGACAGATGGAATATCGACGTTCTGAATCCGCTGCGGTGGTGTTTGTGCGAGTGCATTACAGCAAACTCTATAATCCGGCAAGAATGAATTGCTTTTAAATTCCCGTTCTCATCGAACAAATGCGTTTGGATCTGTCGATGCCTTATGTGCAAGGCCTGCGCAGACTCTCTGCTTACGTGCTACGTCACAGTGGTAGGTAGGTCATTGATCGGAACACGGTATCAACATTACAGTCTCAAATGTATGTTTTTATACTCTCACCATTTTAAGACACCCACATGCCAACCTCACTCCCACGAAGTACACTCTGGATTCTCTATTTTGCATGCTAACGAGTCTCTGGTGTCTGTACACGACCAGTATAATCCTTTGAGTGACTTGCGTTGTCGATGTGTTCGTGATTGTCTTTTCATCTCGTCACCATTCATCCACATTATCGCGGTTTGCCAAAGGTGGAAGAAATGCGACGTAAAATAACCTAACCAATGGATCAAACACACACTACAATACTACGTTCAATGAAAGTCAATTTTCGCTTGTTTAATTCACATTTGCCACCGTAATTGTGTTATGATCCATGACCTTACACTTATGGAGTGGTTAGAAGCGCGCTAAGACGCCAAGGGTCCCGGGTTCGATTCCTGGCCTGGGTAGTAGGTTCTTGGTGGGTGTTATGACCAGCCTCTTATTGCACTTCCTTTACAATTATTCACTAAGAAATATTGTCCTTCATTAGGACACAAGGCTTGCAACAGAAGTCGGTCCATTAACCTAGCAGAAATATAAAGGTATGGCAGTGGAAGGCTTAAGCCATAAAATTGTAGGTTTAGAGAAATTATACATAAAAGGCTTGATAGTAAAGAGGTTTATTCAACAACATATTGCCTGAAGGGCTTGAGACTACATAAATGATGATTATAAGAATATAAACCCCATACAATAAATAATAAAGAAACAAATTATACAATTAAATCTTTACATAACTAAGACTTCCTTACACTTTATTTAACCAAAAGGAGATTATAGTAATTTCGTTTTAATATTAATTTTCCCCCCCAAAAGACCTATCTCTGAATAGAACAAAGTGTGCTCTGCTTTAACTAAAAATCCCAACTAAATACTCTACATAAAAACTTAAAATACTAAACCACTACAAAACAATTACTCCCTCTACTTTGTTCCATTCCGAGAGAACTCAACTTAAAGTGCTTTAACCTAAGCTAATCAGTGGGAAGTGACGTTCACACACGAGGCTTGCTTTCCTCCGACCTCCGGAATTTCAGCCACGCCCCTTTTTCCAAATTAAAGCCATCTGGTGGCAAACTAACTAAACATTTCTTTCTTTCTCTCATACACCTTGCATATGTTTATAGTGTTCTTCATCAATTTCAATGTATCATCACTCATCATCATCATTTTCGAAATTAGCCAACAGTGGCAGAAGACTTTTATATGTTAGTGCGTTTATATACCTCAGCGAGAGACAACCATATCTAGATACGCACAGCTCCATATCACGTGGACTTTTGTTTGCGCTATAAACGTTGTAACGGCCGTGAGAGTGATGACGCATTTCTGTTAAACTGTGGTTAACGACCAACCTGTGTGTGTGAGAAACTCTTTGACATGATAGAGCGAATAGGGAATAATCGAGAATGTCAGGGAATATGGACAATGAGATGAAAGTAACAATTTGTAAGTTACGTGGTAATTAATTTTACAGTGTTTAATGTGATTAAAGTTGATAAAAGTTAATATTGTGAACAAGAGTGTTGGTTTCTCTGAATAGAGGAAGGAAAATGTTGAATTGTGTTTGAAGTGTGTTATTTGTGAAAGTAACATAAATTGTTTTCCTGCACGCATAGGAGTTGGTGTAACTTAAGTTGTCGTAGTTCCTTGCCTTACAAAAAATGCTGAGAAGTCTTAGGACAGTTTACACAAATGTCATTAGGTGCGTGTCAACGTATATATATTTTTTAAAGGTAGCACCTGTAGTAGTGTTAGTACTAGTACTGCAGAGGCATGTATGTAACCGGTGTTCCTACCGCAGGTAACAGAAAAATGTAAAGAAATTAAAAAATGTTTTCTTAATAAAATAACAACATTGTTAAATAAGTTAACCGAGTTGAGTGTACATTGCAGAGGACAGGCGGTTCCGCTACCCTCAAGAGGCAACAAGAGGAAAGGGCGCCAATGCAAGGGAAGAGCGGGGAAAGATTTGAGGAGGCAAGTGTGGTACGGGGTTATTCATATGCCTGTTTAGGGGCCCTGGTGCCGCTGCGGACTACCGGATCAGCAAGTGTTGTCACATTGGATTACCAGAAAAGAGCTAAATCTCCATCTAAAACGGGGATACTATTTCTCTGAAGCAACAAGAGCTAGACTGCAAAGCCAAAGCTGGATTTAACTACAACTGAGACCGTTGACGTAATAGACGAAAAGACAAGTACTTGATGCGATTCGTGATTTGGACAAACCTTGCTCCAAAAAAAACTAAGTTGGCAACAGTAGAACGTACATCTGGACTTCCCTTCCACCGCTGGAGGAGGGGAATTCTGTCGTCTGCTCACAGCAGAAACGTCAAACTGACCCGAATGTGTGGTTCTTCTTTCCCTTTCCACCTCTTTGCAAAGAAACAGAGATGGTTGACAAGGCTCGACTACTATTCACTGGATTTTCGCGGTAACTCTCTCATGAGTGGTAGTTCTTTCTAGGAGTGATTGTGGCTAAATGAATCACTGAGCGGATTGCAAAATAAAAGAACGAAATGAACAAAAATCCAGATCAAAGGCATGTTTTTTTGGGGGGTGCGGTAGGGTGGAGATGATAACGTCTGATGACCGCGACCTGTAACACTTGAAAAAGTCACGCCACGCCACTGCCATCAATAATAAGGTCCATATGATCGATTCTCAACAAAAGAGTTTTTGTCTTAACGCTCAACGTGCGATGGAATTATAAGCATAGTTATTTTGCCGCCTGATTTGAAGAGAAATGATAAAATCTTGTAATCCGTGGTAGGGGAAATAAGGATTGAAGGGCGATGAACAAGCATTGTAAGGAAACAGGTATTCTTTCGCCGACGGTCTTCTAACAGATAAATGGAGCAGGTGTTGGACCATGTGCCCTCATTATTCTCCTCTCCCCCTCTCCAGGTGCAGGATGTGTAACTCGGTAGTTCCCAATGTGTAAACAGTGTAACAGATGGTGCATAAGCTCCGAAGGTTTAACACCTGCCGTGTCGGAACCAGTATTGTAGAGCATTCACCAGTAGCGTGCAAAACAATATTCCTTCTCGGCGCTTTGTTTAGGCATTTGAGCCGGGGGTGGCCCGATTTGAATTTACAGATTAGGTACTCTTATGAAATTTGCCGGTACCGGGAACGTACTTGATATAAATGTCAAGTATTTCATTAGGGGTGATAAGGAGACAAGAATAGTAGTGGCGTGCCCAAGGAGGGAAGGTTGGTGGGGGTCATAACCCTGACTACTAAGAAAAGTATTCGTAACCCAGCCCTCTCTCGAAAATCCTGATCACGCCACTGGTCTATAGCGTAAACTACACACGCATCATGCCACTGCACAAACATTCACAAAGTAGAGATGCCATTAAGGCAAACAACTTTTCTTAAAAACTTTTAACACCTTGTTTCGACGCTACGAGCCCTCGAAAACTGAATTTTAATATTCACAGTTGCCACTTAGTGCAGGAAGAATAATAGTTTGCAATTACTATAAACAAAATTAGACTTATCTACAGGGTGAGGCAAAAATCATGGTTCGTAAGTGAATGGCCACCTCGGTCGCCAGATGTAACGCCGACGGAATTTTACTTGTGAGGACACGTAAAGGCGATCGTGTACGCTAAGGAAATGATGAGCCTGTACCACCTCAAAGAAAGTATCACACATAAAACTTACTTTGTTTCTCTAAGTGAATTACAAGTTTCGTTATATGACATTGATGTTTTAAAGTACCTTTTGGAACACCCTGTAGTATTAGCATGGAAATGGAATATATGCAGGAATATGTTTGAAAATATGGACATTGTATGTAACAATAACTAAAATATGGATTAAAATGCATTTTTGGAGCTTACATACCACGATTCGCAAAGATAATATACAATAACATTGATTTTAGCATTGTATGAAGATATGTATTTACATGTGTATTTAATACAAAATGGCGCCGAAGCCTGATGCACGCGCATTTCGTGCTCCGAAATTTCAACTGTTTTCGGGTTGTTTGTGTGCTATTGTGTTTGTGTTATTTGTGACGTGGATTCGTAGTATTGCGAGACATGAAATGCCGGATAACTGCAAGTGTGTGGAGGACTGGTCATTTAGTTACAGGCGATTTTCTTTCTCGGCCATGGGTTCGGATCGGAGCTTCGTGTGGGCAATTTCCAGAAGCCGCAAGAACAACGCTTCCCGCCAGCCACGTGGTTCGGCCCAGCATGGCCTCATCGTGGCTGCGTTTACCCTTCTGCTAGCAGGCGACATTCATGTCAACCCTGGTCCCCAGGTGGCTTCCCGTGATGAGTCTGGTGTGAAAATATACTATCAAAATGTGCAAAGCCTAACAAAAAAGCTATCAACTCTACAAATGTACTGTAGCGAGTTTAACGAGTACGATGTGATTGGTTTCAGTGAAGTGTGGTTCAATGAAATGATCGCCGATAATGAAATACCCCTGACGGAATTTCAGGTATTCCGTAACGATAGAGGTTCACGTGGAGGCGGAGTTATGTTACTCGTAAACAACAAGTGGCCCTGCATCAGACGCCTGGACCTCGAAACGTCATGCGAGTTAATATGGACTCAAGTAAATATAGGCTCAAATAAACTTTTAATCGGTTGTTTTTATAGAGCCCCTAAATCTGGCACTGCAACCTTGTCAACATTATTGGACTCTGTGCTAAATGCTATGGAGGAAACTGACATCATTCTTATGGGTGATTTTAACCTTCATATAAAATGGTCATCATCGAACTCTGGCCTCTGCACAGACAATGATGACAGGTGGTTTTTCGACCATTACATCAAGGCGATTGGACTTCAACAATTTGTAGATTTTCCCACAAGACGCACAGAAACTCTCGACCTGTTGCTGTCCTCGCACACAAAGGTCAAGGCCACTCCCGGTGAGCAATTCATTGCCTCGGACCACACCCCCGTGCATGCCGAAATCCAAGTCCCTGGAAAAGCCCCCAGGCCCTCCCCCTCCTCCAGACCTGTCTACAACTGGAAAAGAGTCAACTGGGAGGAACTTTCCCTTTTCACCAGCCTCATTCCTTGGACAATGATGGACCCCCTCCCCGCGGAAGAAGCAGTGGATTTCCTCGTGGACTGTGTGCAGGCTGTAATTAAAGATCACGTGCCCCTAAGGAAAACAAGAACATCCCGATTCCGACTAAGCTTACGCTGAAGAACAAAAATAATGCGTGGATCCTGTGGAAACAAATTCCGAACGTTCATACACTGAACACTTTTACTTACTTAAGAGGGAGGTGGAGTTTGGCGAAGGTCGCCGTGGAAAGTGCTTAAATTTAACATGGGCTTTTTTGCATTTTGTTGAATATAACGTTTTAGGACAAAAATTTGCCGGAAAACACGCAGTAGATGTGAACTTACTTTATGAAACTTTGAGTACATGACACATTTATGCAATTTCAGTCCGATAAATGTGCACAAATTCCATTATTGTTTTTCAATTTCCCATAAGGAAATACGTAAATAAGCACAGAATGGTTATAGGATTTGTGGGTAGCACCAACGAAAATGGCCATTATGATGCATACTAACGTAATGCTCAATCCTTTTATGACTAAGCTAGGGAGGGCTTTTCTTTCAAAAGTCACTTGCACAGCCCAAATTGATTGTTTAAAAATGTCATGTATTATCGACGGCGAAAGATACGGCCGCTTCAGCCGAATTTCATTCATCATAGTTCGACACTTGGCCACTAGATGCCTCTGTTGCAAAATTGCCCCAGGCTGACGGTGAGGGCTAGTACGCGCGGGTGTTTGAATCCTCTGCACAGCTGGGTTCCGTCCCCTCGTCAGAAGGTCCCGTAGCTGTCACAGCTTGATTTATTGCCTCTTCCCAGGCAAGAAAGCAGGAAGGCCATGAGTTTGTGTATGTTTGATTGTAGAGAAGCAGAGCATATTTACCATGAATTGGAACCAGTGACACAGTAACTTTATCTCGATCTTACCGGGAAGGACGTATTTAGGGGGGTCCAGGTGTCCCAACGTCCCCCCGAAAGACTTACCAAGTACAAAAAAATTAAATAATGAGATCATAAAACTTCAATTAAGTAATGAAAATAAGGTGGTTGTTTAATCGCAAATTGTTTATTTCCGCAAAAATATTGGAAAGTAATACGACTTTGAATGACAGTACCAAAGAAGATTTATGCAAGAATTATTACTACTTATAATAACATGCAAAATATTACCAGGAATTTTACTTTCGTCAACTGATTCTAACATCATTTTTTCATACTCAATAAATATTATATTCTTTATCTATTTGACATTAATTTCCTTGCCAGAGCAGTTTCTATTTTTTTAAAATTTTGCCGACCTTAACTACACGTAAGCTAGATAATGAATACGTGATGTTATACTGTATCACTGTTGTTATACCGCCTTCTTACCTATTCATCTTATAAAAATATATTAATTAATTTAATATAATTATACTTATTTTAATTTAACATTATTAATATTATTATTTTGAGACATTACGTTAGGACGCCGCTCCGAAATATATATCTAGATACGTGCCTCGTGTTCGATTTGAATAAAATGTAGAAAAGGCGGGGAGGGTGGTGACGCTTCTTCTTTTTACATTTCGATAGTTTTACCTCACATGTAGTACTTTGTGAGTCAACGGTGGGACGCGCGCAGGTTCGAGTCTCGTGGATGAGCGTGACAACTTTTCTCCTGATATTTCGGCCAGTCAAACTCGCGGGCCGCATGTGAGCCCGAGCATTCGTTAATGCGGCCCGCCTTGGCCCCACTTAACACTTCATGCTTGAAATTATCTATACATTTGTAGTTATCCCGTTTTCTCTTTTCTCGTGATACAAGACCAGACTCATCCAAACTTGAACACATTGACCAATTTTCCCTACACAGGTATACATTCCCTTATAGAGTAGGTGTTGTGTCAACTAAGCAAGCTGATTGACAGGTTACTTCTGAAGTACGAAAATATCTTGCCAGCTGGGGAAGGGCAGCGTGCATACTTTCTGTCGCCTATGAGTCTGTTTCTTGATTTTTAAGGATTTACCTGGAAGAAAAGCCAGTTTCTGTAAAAGTTTCAGAGAACCATATCGCTGCCCAAACTTCGTGGGAGTAAGAAAAGCACTATAGAAGAGGAATGCAGATTTTTCAAGTGAAATGCTTACTTTTGTTGTGAAGTGAATACTGAAAAGCGTAGAAATTTTGTACCCTGATGAAGTAAATTCATTCAGAAATATTTCTTTATCACGAAATAAATTTGCCATAATCTGTGGCGGAGTGGTTAGCACAACCCGTCGCGACACCAGAGGTTGCGGGTTCGAATCCTGGCCTGAGCATGGGTTTTCTTTGTATGTGTTCCTTCATCAATTTCATCATATCATTACTCATCCTCATCGTCGCCATTAGCCAAACGTTGCAGAAAAGGAACGCTAATAAAAAAATCAGAGGAGAGGATTTATTACTTAGTCAACGAACAATTGAAAGCGAAAATTGTTCGTGTTGTTGCCTTTTCGCTCACAATATGCGAAATTACGGACGTCTGTGAGCTAGCTCGGTTTGCTCCCTTCACTCGTGGATGCGATTCTTATCTCGATATGACAGTAAAACTACTTGAATGATTCCTCCCCGTGACACAAGAGCTGATATTTTGAAGGAAGTGGAGGCCATTTTGCAAAGTTACAGTCTTCCGTTATATTAAAACTTTTTAATAAAGTTATAATTTGTCCAAAGTAAAAATACTACGTGATGAAGTTGGAAACAGGTTTCAAGACTTCATAGGGTGCGAAGGGCAATAATCTTGTTCTGCTCTGCTCCCATTTCTTTAAGATGGTGCGTGTGAAAGTCCTGACTTCGAATGGAACTTATTTAATTGCAGTGCAACTCGTATTGAAAAATAAATATCGCGAGGTGGGCTATCCTTGATTTTTCTTATATCTCCAATAGCAGTACCCTCGAATAAGCTATTTTGCTGTAGAAATTTTATTAATTTTGGTTGCACTTGCCTTGGTGAAAAGTTGTTTTCCATAATGAAGATTAATGAAACAGCCGAATGATCAAGAATGACTGACAAAACATTTGTTGTCTGCATTAAGAGTTTCATGCTAACAAAAAACTTATTGCAGACTGATGAGAAGCTTGTTAAAAAAAAAAGTGAAATCTGTGCGAAACGAAACTATAATTGCACACAAACAGTTACAATTGTAACCAATTTATACTCGAAAGTAACATGTAAAATACTATAACCATGAAAAAATATGGGGGGAGGTCTATATAATTTACATATCGATGCTGCAATAATAATCACTGGAATCCCCCCCTCCCCGACCCCATTGGGTCGAACCACTTAGTTCTGGATTTTAAGGTGTTGGGGTTCTAGATATGTGGCCCGGATAGTTTTGACATTATCGTTATGCGGCCCTACTCACGAATTGAGTTTGACATTGCTGGTCTATAGTACCTGTTGAGGAGATATATGTGTGTGTGTGTGTCATAGAACATCACTACTTCCAAACAAACTTGATGTGGCTCTTACAGAAACATCTGTTTTGGAGTGGAACAATGACGAAAAGTTTACACTGGCCTCCCCGATGGTGCAGTGGTAGCGTCGTAGCCTTGTTATCAAGGGGTCCAGGTTCGATACCCGGTGGAGGCACGTAGTGGTTCGGATTCAACTTTAAACTGTAGGTCCAGTCCCGCTTAGCCTTACTGTGCATAAAGTGGGCTTAAAACACTAAATCAATCAACCAACAAAACGGTTTACCGTTTCTTTGCAAATCTTCAATTAATGTAAAATTTAGTATAAAAACATAATTTTTGCTGACTTTCTAACTTGAGATTTAAAGACAAATTATTACTTCGAATTCTTCATTAAAAATAACAAAAGTGATATAAAATATTGGATAAAATTCTTGCCTTCGCTGAGAATCAAATTAGAGATGTACAGGTTAGGAAAGTGGAGGGAGGATTTCCTGGCGTCTTCCCCTTCAATGTGAACGGTGCCTCCTTCGTTCTACATTGCATTCAAAATTTCTTCTTAGTTTCAGATATATTTTGCATCCCCTATAGCATAATGGTAAAGGTGACCCTTGTAATTTAAAATATCCTGAGTTTGGTATCCGATGGACGCCTAATAGTTAGTTCAATCCCACTATAAATATAGATCCAGTCCCGATTAGTCTATCTGTATATAAAGTAGACTTAAAACAGAAACTCAAGATACTCAAACGATTATCATAGGGTTGGCGGCGATTGGTGCAGTTAGAGAGCCCCCTCTGCTCAATCAAAATTATGAAACATAAACTTTTCAGTCAGTAAAACCATCGTGGTACGAACATTAAAATTTTTGTTTCAATTACATATTCGACGTTGATCTTGTCCAGCAGATTACCAATTGTGATAACTTTTCTCTTCTTTAAAAACTACACAAGGAAACAAGTTGAAAACGTAAATTGGACAAGGTTTCTTCTCTAGAACTGATTTTTAAAAGACCATGTCTTAGAGAAGCTCTGAAGGATATTCTATTCTTAAAACGCCAATCAGAATAAGGGATCAGCACTTATGTATATTTTCTCCCGCAGGCACGTGACCGGGGGGGGGGGAGGGTGAAGCTGAAGACCGTTCCGAAATCCTACAAATATGTAATTAAAATAGGGTATAGCGGTGATTAATTTTACTTACATTAAACATCCTGTACAATAACTTGTAATATACTGAGAAATTCATTTTCAGGGGTTCTATTCCCCACTTTTTCGCCCTTAGATGGCAGCTGCTGATAAGGGATGAGCCTTCCCCCCGAAATAAAATTCTGGCTACGGCCCTGCTGTTCTGCATCGTGACTGTATGGTCCGATGCATCATGGTTTGAGCTCCGTCTACGGGACGCGCGCAGGTTCGAGTCTCTTAGGGGAAACGTATCAACTTTTCTCCTGAGATTTCGGCCTGTGTATAGGGCCGGTTGCCACCCACCATCGTGAGGAGATTGGGAAGCTATGAATGAGTCACGGAAACCTACAACAAAGATTAGGGGTTCGTCGTGCTGACCGCACATAACTGGTTGGACTGGAAGTGAGGCCTACAGTCGGTAGGTGGGCTCTGGCCCTCAGGGGCTGTAGCACCACGGGTTTACTTACGTATATTGGCGTAACCAAGTGTGGGTCCACAGAGGCTCGGCCTCTCCTCGAAATTCTGTCACTTTATTTTGGCCAATTCACTGGGATTTTTTTAAGAGTACTTTGTAACACGTATAGTGCTGATCTTGAAGATCATACTATAATTAGTTGGACTAAATTTCACTTGGCAAGCAATCAATTAACATTGGGAAAAATCACAATAGGAGAGAGCAACTAATGTGATGCAGGAACTGGTCATATGTTTCCACAGGGGATTCCCATCATCACCGAGAGTTTGTCCCCACCCTTGGCCGATTAGCCGGCCCCGTGGCGGAGTATTTATCTCATTTCGCTACGACGCCAGTGGTCCCGGGTTCGAATCCGGTCTGGGTATACGTGTCCTTCGTGAGCGTCTCTTCATCGATTACATCATATCATCATTAGCCAAGAGTGGCAGAAAGGCGAAGTAAAATAAACAAAATCAATCAATCTTGGCCGATTAAAGCTGCTGTGAACTCCAACGATGAGAACTGTGCAAAGGGACTTAATTCAGATCATAACAAAGAAAACTACTTCATCAAAGTGTATGTTCAATATTATACTATTGTTTCCTGACATCTTTGTTACTACTGTACATTTTGTTACATTGTTTTGTCCGTCTTTCTCCTTTTCAGTTTTTCCATATGTTATTACGCATGTCCACGTTTCCCCTTTTTAAATTCCAGGTAGTTTCGCTCCTGCCCATCTCTAATAGGGACTCGATTCGTTAATAGTTGAAATAATAATTGTTACTAATTCTTGCCTTATTATTATTATTATTATTATATTGATTTTGTATAAAAAAACACCCCCTTCAAAGGAAAATACTTTCTTTCAACTGATATTCTCTACCGCCTTCTTTACTCTCAATTGATAAAATTCCAACCTCAACAAGAAAATTCAACATAATTATAGTAGCCACTGTAATCAACCAAATTTATTCAATCAAAACTTTAGTCATGAATGTTCTGTCTCTGGAGCCTGCCACTCGTCTCGCTCCATGCAAGAATCAGCCAGCAAGCAGAGAAATGCGAATTGCTTTGCCAGTGGAGAAATTTTAGCCTCCGAAACCAGAATTAAAAGAAACAGGTGGGTGTCCTTTTCCTGGAAACCTCGCTGCGGGAGTCACGCGGAGGGGAGGGGGTGGTGAAGGAAGGAAGGTTCTCTGGCCTCAGGCTTAGGACAGCCGAAAAGAATTCCTAGTCCTCTGATATGTCGCTAGGTGTCTCTGTATCGCATCGGGCCAGGAAATACTTTCATGCCAACCTCCAGCCCACTCTTAAGGAAGTATAGCAAAAACTTAATTCAAAGGGACTATAATAATTATATTCAAAGTGTAACAGAAAGTGCTGCTAAAAATCCTAAAACATTCTGGACGCTAATTAACTCACGCCGGCAACATGACCGTATTCCCCTTCAAGTCTCCTGGAACGGTAAGTCTGCTACAAAGGATGAGCGTTCATCACTTTTTAACTCGTACTTCCATAGTAACTTTACAAAGAATGCTGCTACCACACTACCGGAAGTCAGGTCCATTATTCCTTACACACTCTTTCAAATCTCAACTAACTGCAATGAAGTTCAAGAATTATTAAAATCTGTTTCAAGTTCCAAAGCTACCACTCCTAATGATATTCCTGCGATATTTCTGAAACATTTAGCCCATATTTTATCCAAACCAATAAGCACAATCTTTAAAAAATGCTTCTCCGAAGGTGTGTTTCCTTGTACATGGAAGCAAGCAAATATAGTCCCTATCCTCAAACACGGAAACAAAACTCATGTCACTTCCTATCGGCCGATTTCCTTACTTCCTGCACTTGCACTGCTAGCTGAAAAAATCATTTCTAATCGTATCCTTGCACATGTTTCTCCGTTTCTCTCTCCCACTCAACACGGTTTTCTCCCTCATGCTTCCTGTGATACAAACCTTGCTTGCTTGCTTACCAAAGCAGTTAACTGCCTGAATGCCAAGCAAGACATGGATGTCGTATACTTAGACTTTTCCAAAGCCTTTGACTCTATCTCTCACACGCAACTCATCCACAAATTATCGAATAGATTCAATATTCACGGAGCTCTTCTTAAACTACTTTCATCTTACTTGCACAATAGAAAGCAAAAGGTTATCGTATCTGGTTGCTCTTCGTCGTGGCTCCCTGTAGTTTCCGGTGTGCCCCAAGGAAGTTCTCTGGGACCCCTGTGTTTCTCTCTCTTCATGGATGACATTCACGAATATATTTCTTCCGAATGTTCAGTATTATTGTATGCTGATGACTGCAAATTATTCCGAAACATTACCTCACCTCAGGACACATGCTACATCCAAGACAATCTCAAACACATTGAACGCTGGTGTCAAGACTGGAATCTCAAATTAAATCCGGATAAATCTGTTGTCATGAGGTTTACCCTAAAATCCAATAACACAGTGCCATCCTACAAGTTATGCAACCAGGTTATTCCGTTCGTACGACAGCACAAGGATCTTGGTGTCATTTTTGATAGCAAACTGACTTTCAACCATCACATAGACTACATAACTTCGAAAGCGATGAAAACACTTGGACTAATTTACAGATTTACAGACATAACTCACGTTTCTGCCCTCAAAACCTACTTTACAATGTGTGTTGTTCCTATTCTTGAATATGGCTCCTGTATTTGGTCAATGGCATGTGAAAGCAATTTAAAGAAAACAAACAAAGTAGTAAGTTTCTTCGTCAGAATAGTCAAACACAGATGCCCAGCCCTTGCAAACTTCTCCAAACAAGAAATTCTATCCACTCTACAAATTCATGACCTTTCTCTTCGCCGTCAACTCTCAGATTTAACACTGCTCTTCAGAATCATTAATGGACAACTTTTCACCAGCGAACTCTTGCCACTTCTTAATATCAGAATCCCACGTCCCAACAGTAAATGCAACAACTTCTTTTACATTAAATCTTCAAGGCTATCCTTAGAACAAAGATCACTTCTCTACAGGCTACAAACCATTTACAACTCATTAAAAGACGCTCCGGGCTTCCATTTATCAAAGCAGACTTACAGAACGGCGTGCATAAAGCAGCTGAAGTATAAATAATATTATTCTTGATCTAGTTGTTATTATTCTTGTTATATATGTATATGTGTGTGTATGTGTCCATCTTATTATTTTGTTTATTTCTTTTCCGGTTGATATCCTGATGTAAAATGGATTTTTCTGTATTCAGGACTTTTCAAATAAATAAATAAATATAAATCGGTTCCCTCATTATCATGAGTCCCCCCCGTACAAGACTTTCTGGCGATATCCACACTGACCGCTCTCGCTTTAGTGGCACCGAGTAAAACGTGCGTAAACAGCAACTGCCCCCGTTCGTTGGGCAAATGTAAAAATACCAGCTTTGGAGTTTTTTTGCAGTCTAGAAGTGAACATCACGGTAGCATCGATCGAGATGGAGAACGTCTTTTCGTCGTCTCCCACGCCGTGCGTGTGCTCGCCCTAATCTCGTTTCCGCGTTTCCTAGTGAATAATGTGGAGAGGAGTTTAGCGGAGTGCTTCGAGTGCGAAATCCCCTCCCCCCACTTTCCGACGCCGAAGGAGGGGACGCCCCCTGTCTGTCATCGCCTGCCACCTGTCCGGAGCGAGGGCTCGCTGGATGGGATGAAACGCGTCGCGGCGTGTTGACAAAGCGGCAGCGTAGGCATGCGCCCCTCCTCCCTTGTTACCACGGCAACTGCCTCTGCGACAGCGTTGCCATCTCTGCGTCTTTGCAACTAAGTCTCGTCGAAGAGATGAAATACGTTGATGGGAAGTGAAACATGGTCCCAGCTGATCAGGGAATTTTGAAATCAGTTAAAAGGCGAGTGTTCCTTCATCAATTTCCTCTTTACCATCTTTCATCCTCATCTTCATTAGCCATAAGTGGGAGAAAGGTGAAGTAAAATATACTCATAAGTTTCGTGCGTGTATGTTTCATGGAAACCTGAATCATTTCTTTCTCTACTGTTATTTTAACTAGTTTTTTGTATCTCGGGGTTAATCGCGACAATGAGGATGAATTATGGAAATAGATGATGGGGCGAACAATTATACGCATGAGCAATACCCATGGTTGTAATGAGGTACCTCTGGCATCGTAGAGAGCCACTCGAACCACTCCGCCACAGAGGCTGGTACAGTGGTTCCGATCAAAGAATGGACTTCGCATTTCTATTTTTGTCTTTTCTGTCGAAAGCTATGTAGGGTCACATGAACCGCTAAACCAATCGGCTTTGTCCAGTTGCCGTGATGAGGGGGAATTCTCATGATATTCTGCGTTGCCAAATTTTTCGTTTTGGGTCGTTTTCGAAACAGGTGGCACCCTCAACAACGCCAAGCACGGCGAAGCGTAATGGTTACCGCGAATGGGTCTGATTCCCTGGCTGTTCCTGAAACGTGAGCGAAGGGCGCATGTTGACAGGAAGAGGTGCCGTGTAGGACTCGGTGTTGCCACAATCTGAGGGCACAATTTCCCTTTTCAAGGGGCAAAATTTCCCTTTTTGGACTATTTTTTCCCTTCACCTGCTAGTAGTAGTAGCAGCAGTAAAATTTATGTTGGTCCATGTTCGTATGAATAAAAAATGTTACCGTTACAATTATCGGAAGATACAGAAAACCGACGTACAATATACTGTAATAATGTAAAGTCAGAAGTCTTAAAATTTCCCTGAAATTGTGATATTTTTCATCGAAATTCCCTTTTCCCTGTTGGCTAAAATGTCGGTCCGAATTTCCCTGCAAAAGGTAAATTTCCCTTCATGTGGCAACACTGGTAGTAGGACTGGACAATCGGGCGTGTAGCAACTGGTAGCAACACCGCTTTTCCCCCCTTGAACTGGAAGCGGAAAACCTGGGTTTCCTCAAGTCCATTCTTTGGCCGGGCAGAATTTTTTTTTTTTTTAATCGGGACTTGACCTACTGTTTAAAGTGTGATCCAAACCACTACGTGCCTCCAGCGGGTATCGAACCCTTGATTACAAGACGATGTTACCACGTGACACTCTTAATGCAAGTAGTAATTAGATATGATAAACAATTAGAACGGTGTGTAAAGGGTAACTTGAGTCCAATTCCACAACCGCAGTCTTACAGTCAAACGAGGTTGTGGCGCCTTGATTCACGGCCAGTATGATCCTCTGTGGTGTTGTCGTGTGTTTATCTGGATGTGTGGGTGTTCCTTTTTACATCCTCAGCGTAATGTATGGGGATTTTATCCTCGGAGATAGCCCAGTTTTAGTTGTTGGTCAGGAGTGGAAAGTTTTATTAGAAAATTAGTGCAGAAGTTTTTGTACGTTAATTTAATTTTATTGTTAGGATCCTGTCCTACCCTTGGTTCTGCTAATCCCCACATTGTGTGATGGGCAAATATCGCCTTTGTGCTGACGTGCCATAATGTAAGAATAAACGAACCAAGCAATTGCAGGGTGCTTACCAATCAAGAAATTATGCTTGTGGTAAAAAAATATTTAATATTTTTTACACACTATAAATGTACATTGTTGTCCTGTACTTGGATTTGATAAAATTGAATATTTGGAAATCTAAAATTGTATTGAGTTGTGGTTTTGTTAACTTTGTTTCTTTAAAAAAAATACATTCTTGTATGCGTAAAGTTTTTTCAAAATATTTACATAACGTAATGTGACCATTCCCCATCTAGGATGCAATCTGAAGCATTAATGTTTACATTAAAGCAAGTCTAAATCTCTTGTTAAAGTGCAGCCTTGTGGTAGGGATTTTTCATTGAATATTTTTTTTCCTTAATTTCCAACTATAGCTAAGTAGAGGGCGAATAAATAAATGTTAAAAAAGAAGAAAAAAGTTCACAAGAAAGGAAAGAAAGGTCAAGAATTTTGGATTTGTTATTTTGGTAGACACCCTGTATAAACATTCACGTTTTATACACGTCTTTTAATAGGACATTTGTTAATCTAAATTCAGTTGTTGTTTTTTTCGTTTTAGTTTGAAAATTGAATCAATATGGTCTTGGTTTTAAAAAATGTGCGTTATGCTTTCATAGGTTAATCGGGACAGGTGAACCCCCCCTTGATTACAAGGTGACCTCGTCACCACCGCGCTTCGGGAAAGGTCTGTGTTCTGAACAAGCCGCGGTGAAGTAGCTAGGGGAAAAGGGAGAGAAGCGACTTCTGGGATCTGTCTCGGCCAAACTCCCAATCAAACTGGTCCTTGGGGATGCTGCAGATGGAAACATTGTCCGCAGCCGTTGTCACGGCAACGGATCTCCCGCCGGGAATCTCTGCGTGAAATCCGGACGGGATTACTCCCGGTTTCACCTCCGGGACCGCTTCGTCAGCCTTCCGCCTTTGTTTTTCTTCGTTCCACACTCGCTCCCCCAACCCCTCTCTTCGATTCCGTCGAGTGTTTAAAATTAATGAGCCGCCTCGGAAGGCGTAATGACGACTATACAAGTTTTATTAAATTCCGCCCTCGAGCCGCGGAGGCGTTTTGCGCGATTGTAACAAAATCCGGGTCTTTGGGATTCCTTTCCGACGTTCAAATGACACGCCGCAGTCGTTAGACTCTGCAGTGGCGTGCGCTGCAAAAAAACGGCGGGGTAGGATTGTACTCTCTGTCGCTGAGTTTCCGAGGCAGGTTCGGTGGAAGTGGATAACGAGGGGAATATCCGTTGAATCCCGTGTTATTCCCATTTCCTTTTTCAACCAGTTTTCCTGTAGAAATATGGCGCATAAATAGAAACGGTACCGGTTATTTGTTGGTACATTCTCTCTTTGAAAACTTTGATACATCCATTGCTACTTTGGCCAATCCTGAAGATTATAATAGCCAATTATGAAGGGGCACATACAGAACAACCCATGCCCAGGCCAGGATTCGAACCCGGGACCTCTGGCGTCGTAGTGCTGTTTGTTAATCACTCCACCACGGGGGCCGGCCTTCCATACATGGTCATCATCATTTTGAAATAAAGAAAAACGATTTATTTTTTAAACAGAAGTAAAATTAATTTGGAAACTAATAATTACGTTAAAGAGTAAGGCCAAGCTACCTCGTGCATACTGCTTCGATTGAATTAGATTATTTTACGTCGCTTTTCTGCCACTTTTGGATAATCGCGACGTTCTACACATTTTTGCAGTACCATCTAACGGCCGTTTTAGGAAACATCAGTATAAAGTATGTATATCCTGAGCTTTTCGATGGGAAGGAATCGTGATAACGATGAGATAGATGAAGGTACAATCATAAGCACATGGATAATACAACACGAGTACCAGAAGCACACATGTACCACACAACTCAAGCCCTGAGGAGGATTATCCTGGCTGAGGTCCAGGCACCAGAGCCTCGTTAGTGTTCAAAACTCAACCCAGGGTGTGCTACGTGGAAGATAGGTTATTAGCCTAATCGGGAGTGGACCTACAGTTTAAAAATGGAACCCGTGCCACTGTGTGCCTCCACCAAGTATCGAACTGGAGACCACCTGATTGCAAGACGACGACATAACCTCTACCCCACCTACAGCTTCACTGAGAACTTGTAAAAGAGACTTAGTTACGAGATGAAGCTTTTTGAGAACACAGATTAGTGTAAATTCCTTTATAATTTAACATTTTCCGAAGGATATAGTTCTATCCTGTATTTTAGCGTATATTTTTGCTGTTATCAGTAGGGAAATTGCTTTAAAGTGCAAAATTATGGTCGGGAAAAGGAAAACAGAAGGTTCTGAAAATGTTTTCAAAAAGGTGCTGATAAAAATGCCTTTCTTCAATGCTCTCTTTTCCAGCGCCTTCTGTATATAATGCGCGCGGACCGCAGAGAGAACTGTGGTTGCGCGCGGACCGCGTAGAGAACTGAGTTTCTGCCGAATAGGTTTTGTTGAAGTTTGTGTTTTTTCTCGCAGGTTTTGCTACATTATCTTGGGAACTATTGGGGCTGCGATGATTATATTACACCATTTTGTAGCTCTCGTTCTGCTCTACAAAATGAGTCTGTAGGATTTTATGGATCTGCTCAAGAAGAGTGATGACCAGTTATTTTTTCTGTACACTTTTTAAACAAAGCATGAAAGAAAATAAAAAGGCGATGAAGCATAAATGTTCTAATCTCATGCAAAGGTGCAACAAAGTGTGTTCATTTTTCTTGATTCCATGTCCTAAAATCCATTCCCTAGTTATCAGTGTAGAATATTAAAAGCACGGAGTTCGAAACCTGCATTTATATATACCAGGTGGCCAGAATTAAAGTTGCCCAACTCAGAGCCCTCTGTAGCCTGTTTGAGGCATCGCAGAACTCTGAAATTTGGTTAATCCACTATGCAGACGACCATGGGGAAGAGAATGGCGCATTAAAAAAAAAGTTCAATTTTCCGCCACCAGGTTGAAATGTGGCGCTGTAATAATGCCCCGTCATGGGCCCCTTTCCAAGTCCTATCGCATGCTCGCAGTGCAGCTGCACTATTACTACCGATCTGACAAAACAACTTCACCAGCAATGCACGTTCTTTCTTATTTAATGGCATGGTGATCACTTCCGAACTTTTGTTCAGCACTCACGTTAAGTGATTTAGCTGAGTTATTAAGTAGAAAGACATTTGTTAGTGGCTGGAAGTTGCGAGAAAATAATCTCTCGTTTATTGCAAGATTGCAAGGTAAAGGCAAATCCATAACCACTTGAAGCAGTTTACTTCAGTATTACAACTCATCATGGAAGGAAGTACAGCGCCACATTTCAACCTGGTGGCGGAAAATTGAACTATTTTTTATCGCCATCCTCTTCCCCGTGGTCTGCATAGTGGATTCACCAAATTTCAGAGTTCTACGATGCCTCAAAACAGGCTACAGAAGGATCTGAGTCGGGTAACTTTAATTCTGTCCACCCGGTATATATATTACATATTTGTGAGTCATTGTAGTGGTTTATTATGCCAGTCAGAACCTAACGTGCTTATTTGTGCTCTGCCAATACGGCACTCTAACAAGGTGTGATAAATTTGTCTTGAAATGGAGATTGAAACCAAATTAATCGTATGTTATGACAAGTCTTTCTTTCAACCATTAAAACAATTCATGCGTGGCATTTCTGGTAAGCGTTTTTACGTTGATTTAAAGAAATAAATCATATTTTTATTTGGAGTGTAAGAGGTGATCCTTTAAGAAAACACTCAAATGTCAACCTCACTTCAACGTAGTACACTGCATTGCTGCAAACTAACGAGGCTCTGATGACTGAACTCACGACCAGTATAATGCTACGAGGGGTCTGTATTGTGTGCTGCCCCTTTGTGTTTGTACTTTCATTACAATTCATCCTCATCTTCGCGATTAGCCAAAAGTGGCAGAAAAAAGCTAAATAATCATAAAACAATTCAATCAATCTTTATTTTTAGCTGCCCTCGATGTAGTGTTTACGAGAAGAGAATCGTTTCGTTTTCCTTTATGGCCTGGCAACTGTGCGAGCCACCTCGTGGTCTTCCGCCGTGCCACATCATCTCCCGACGAGCCGATGTTATCGATTCGGTGGAAGGAGTGACGTCACAGCTTTGTTGGGGGCATGGAAGTGAGAAAGCTGCAATTACCCAAGACCGCAGAATCCGGAGCAAGGCACGGATCGGATCGATGGAAGCCTGATATCCAAATGCCGCTCTTTCGGACTCGTTTTCTCTTTGATGTCCTGTCACCTGCCGATCAGGGAGACACCCAATCACGGCAAGATGGCGCTTATTGCTTATTTGCGAGGCAGTTTAATGTATTCGGATCTCCCTCGGTATGTTATCGAGACGAGTCTCGTGCGGCGTGTCACCGCACGAACTTTCACAGTGCATACCGCAAACTCTGTGACTGCGGTTTTCTCTGTGTGACGCCTCCCTTCGACGCCACTAATCCTCGAAATTAGGGGATAGCAACAATATCAAGATAACGGATATCCGGACTCCAAAATGTTCGTTTCGGGAGTAACGGAGAATCCAGAAATCCGAATATTCGGGTAATCGGATAATATCCGGATAGAAGAGATAGAAAATCCTTACAGTGAAATAAGAAAATGTTGAATTTAAGAACATATGGATAGCCCGTAAAACGCATAAACGATAAAACAGCCCGGAGAATGAACACATTCTGATATCCGAACATTTTGGATAATACGAATATATGATATTTAATTCAAAACGCTTCAGGTATCTCGGGTTGCTTTGTACAACACTGTTTCAATTTCATAATTATACTTTTTCAATTACGTTATTTTTTTGTGATTTTCTGTAGCCAAGCGACACGGAAAGTGCCGAAAATAGCCGTACGTTGATTTTTCTCAGACTTATTTATTTACAACTAACTGATTGCCCGGCGTTGCTCGGGCATTTATTTATCCCAATCTTCTATTAGACAGGAAAATAATGAATTCTAACTATAGTGTAAAATTAACTTGGAATTGAATGGCATTGGGAGTGTCACTATTCATTTTAGCGACCTCGAAAACTATAGATTCCACACTAATATCGGTCACCCCTAGGGGTGCCAGGGGTGACTTACCCACACAGGATTTCTTTCCAGATTGTAAGTGATATGTGTACCAAGTTTGGTTGAAATTGCTCCAGGATAGCAATATCGCTCCTTCTGTGTAGGCAACCAACTTGACCGTCTTGTCTAGCAGGAAGCATAACTTACAGGATATGCCACGAAAATGCCACGCAACATAATGCTATTTTATGTCCCCTTCCCACTCCCTCCCCCAGGGGTGCCAGGGGTGTCTTACCCGCACAGTATTTCTTTCCAGATTGTAAGTGACATGTGTACCAAGTTTGGTTGAAATTGCTGCAGGATAGCAATATCGCACCTTCTGTGTAGGCAACCAACTTCGCCGTGTTGTGTAGCAGGAAGCATAACTTACAGGATATGACACGAAAATGCCACGCAACACAATGCTATTTTATTTCCCCTTCCCACTCACACCCCTAGGGGTGCCAGGGGTGTGTCACCCCCACAGTATTTCTATCCAGATTGCAAGTGATATGTGTACCAAGTTTTGTTGAAATTGCTCCAGGCGTTCGAGAGTTATGCCGGAACAAACATACACACACACACACATCCATTTTTATATATATATAGAAGATTCTAGTTCAGCGTGGCTAACAAAGAAAACAATGACAAGATGACACAGTTCTAAGCAAGGTCGATTTAAAAGTCGAGAACGAGTTGACAATGTCTATTTGGCTTAAGATCTCGCAACTGAGGTTTATTAGAGAAAAATCCTAGACATGGTGAGATGGCAACACTGTCAATGCACCTTGATTCTCCAGATTGCCAGTGCTAAGTGCGTAACTTAATTGGAATTCATTTCATGGGAGTAAGGGCAGAAATGAAGAACTCGCAGGCCATTTTCGAAACGGTGAACGAGAGATCCAAATTAAGTACACTGCGAGAAATTATGCCTTGTCCTTTTCGTAATTTTCGCTTCTTACAAGAGTTGTGCAAGTTGTGGCACCTCCTACGTCACGTTCTGTTGCAAGATGCTGCTGCTTCGTGTTCCCAGGAAAAATTCGCACATACATTTTTTTTCTATTCGTTGCAGTGTAGCCAGCACAATTTTCCGCTCCAGACAAATTTTCCTTTGGTCTTGGGAAAATTGAAGTCGCGATCGCATACAGGGTCAGATGTAAGCATGGGACCAGCTGTCCCTGCCAAGGGACGCGCTAATTTGGGGAGGCAAAAAATCTCGGAAAGACCATCCAGATGCTGTCTTTCGTGCTTTTATTTTCATTTCACCAGCTACTTGGACTAAACGTTATATCACTAGAGCGCGAGAAAAATAGAGAACAGGATTCGCTCTTTCCTATTTTCTTTATATTCTCTCTCGCTTTTCTATTTCCTGTCTATTTCTCTCTCCTATTTATTTCTCCTTTTTGTCTCCTCCCTCCCTCTTTCTTTCTCCCCCTACCTCCCCATGCCTCCTCCTCTTTTCTCATTCGTCTTTCTCTTTCTCTCTCTCGCGTCCACCTTCAACTTTTTCCCCCGTGTGTTACTTCCTTTACGAGTATTGCCGTTGCTGATATGAGAACTTTAGCAGGTGTTGTGTATACGGAAATACATTTCCATAAAAATATAAAATGTTTGAATTTCATAATAGTTGAAAATAAATGGGATTGAAATTTAATAGTGGCAACTATTTATTCTCAAATGATGCAACAGACACACCTCTGTGAAACCTTTACAGCCCTTCGATGTAGTTACCAGCATTGTGTGTAACCGTTGCCAACGATGTGGAAGTCGTAGTATTTTTGTAGCAGTGCGTGTTTTAAGTTGATAGTTTGAATGGAGCGTTCTATTGCCTGAAGAATTTGTGGAACATTTCGGAAGCTTCATGTTAGAGATCAAATCAAAGTCACAGGGGCTAAGTCCGGCGAGTATACAGGGGCTTAAGTCCGGCGAGTATGGGGGATGGTATAGCACCTGCCAGACCCACCGAGCTAACAAATCAGCCACAGTTTGCGCAACATGCGCCCAATGGGAGGATTCAGCAGAAAGTGTCCCCCTCTTCTTTCGCAACGCAGGTCGCATGTTATGTTCCAAAAGTGAACAGTAATACTGCGCATTGACGGTTGTCCTGGAGATACGGCGAGAATTAGAACTTTCGCAGTAGTGGAGTTCTGACTACATGATTTTAGACGGCCAATTCCAGATATTCTCTATAATGATTAATTGTTTAAAATATTGTGAATTGTCTACGACGCCAGGGGCCCTGGGGTCGAATCCAGGCTTGGGCATCGGCGGGTGTTCTTTGTGAGTGTCCCTTCATCAATTTCACATCATCATCATCTTCGCGATGAACATAAAGTGACAGAAAAGCGAAGTTAAGCAATCAGCATGGTGAATGGGTATCAGCTGGGAGAACACACACAAATCCCCCCTAACTTCAATTTTAGTTCAATAATCCTATTTGGCAACACTGCTCTTGTTCTGCGGATCCGAAGGCTTGAGAACTGTGCTTTGGCCTTCCGACCTCCCGAAGGGAGAGTGCGCGATCTTATCGCCGCGACACGTTCGCTCGCCTGAGAAAAAGAACCGTCCCAGGGAAAAATGCGGGTATGGCAACATTGCGGCCGCACGGGTCGGTTTTGTGACATTAACCCTCGCCGACCCCCGTGGGACCGGGGGGCAAAGGTCAGCCAGCCGCTCGCACTCCCTGGGGACCCCCGACGTTCTCCTTCATTGTCCGGCGACGTTGCCACGTCGGCTATATTCCTTGCCTTTCCATCGGCAGAACAGCTGAGAATGGCCTTTGCATACCTCGTTGGAATTCCTGCCCTAGGAACGACAAAGTAGGAACTAGATTAGGCTTTCTTACCTCGCCGAATAACTGATTTTGTCAACCATAGTATGGTGTGAATTTTACAACATCTTTGAAGTTTTAAGCCCACTTTATGCACAGAAATGCTAATCGGGATTGGACCTATAGTTTTAAAATGGGATCAGAACAACTATGTACCTCCACTGGGTATCGAACCTCGGACCCCTTGATTACTAGGCGAACACGACCACTTGCTTGTGTGCTTGATGTTTGTAGTAGCCTGTCGTTTTGGAAGGAGTGCATAGGTAATACTAGCGGTGGTATCCAACCTCGTTTTCTTCCTTTCAATGTGGTTGGAATGGACGCTGCTACTTAAAAAACAATTTTCATAATCCCATGTATTATTCATTTGGATAAAAAGAAAAACGCAACAACTTCAACTTCAAGTTACGGCTAATCGAATGGAAGTTTATACAGAGCATTCCCTGACAGTCTCATCCAGCGCACAGACATATCTTTTCCCAGCTCGCCGCGGGGAAATCTCTGCGGGGGATAAACTGTTAAGGCTCCTCGCGTCTGGCTGGACGCAAACTGTTCCTCCTGTCCTTATTCTTACATTTAATGGAATGAATGAAACAAAAATTACGATACTATTGCAATGGATTTAAACCCTGATCTATGCAAAGAATGAGTTCTCGCGCAGGCGCATCATTGTATTGCGAGTCCAAACATATACATTGCTCTGAAATATAGGATAGATCGTGGAGATGCAGGTACCATATACGGCACCGTTTACTCAGGCTGTGCATGTTGAACAGGATGCACTCCTCCCACACTTAACCTTTCCATGATAGATGCTCCCGTGCTGCAGCCTTGGCGGGCCTAATTTATGTTAGTTTCCTCTGCAGATACGTGCTTCGTAACCTGTCGGTGGGTCTCAAGGTCTTCTGCAACCAGCCAAGAGGTTGATCCTAGCCTTATTGTGGTTATTGCCTTGTTCCGCTGGTTGTGCAATGTGCTTTTATCGAAATTTTGCATTTGCTATCTTCCGTTTGATTTTATTTTTGTTATTTACAGGGTGGCTACTCACCGTTTGATTTTAGTTTTGTTATTTACAGGGTGGCTACTCACCGGAAATGACTTGAATTCCAAGAATTATGCGTGAATTCTGCTTGAATGTTGCTCTGTAGCCTTGAAAAATTGCAACTTTTAATACAAATCCCATTGAATTTATACTTATTTATAAATGCCCTGAGGCAAGTTTTTCACAGTTTAGTTTTTATTTTCATGGAGGAAGGAAAACAAAACAAAAAGCTGCGTGGAAAATAAAACAAATTCTCTCAATCAGTTTGCTTTGTTAGTGTCTTTTCCAGAACAATCTATCTGACAGACGGAAGATTGTTGCAATCTTGAAGTTGATTAGGTAAATTTGAAATTGTTATACAATTTACAATTTTTCGTAGATTACTATATCCCGTAACATATGTGACTTGTTTGTAAATGTATTTCTAGCCTGAGTATGGCAAATGTAAACTACGCACCTTATATTAAAATTAAATATATACCGTTCAATTGAATTGAATTAGAAATTTGGATACGTTGGAATCACTCAGACCCTTTACACAGTTAATATATTTTTGTGTGGGTGGTTAGAGGCGGTAATACATAAGGTTGAAATTGAGAAAATATCTGCTTGTACCCTTGAACTTTTGGATAGTTCGCCTTGAAAACCGGGAGTTATACTCGAATTTTATCATGCCAGAGTGACCACCCTATATTTAGCGTCGTCGCTTTTCTTCCGCTTTTGGCTAATCGCGAAGATGAGTAATGCTATGATGAAGTAGATGGACACAAAGAAAACCCATCCCAGGCCGGGATTCGAATCAGGGATCCCTGGTGTCGCAGCCACAAAATCCGGATATCGAATATCCGGATTTCAAGTTATCCAATACTCGTTTCGGATCCAACGGATTATTCAGGTATCTGAATATCCGGATAGTACAGATTTGATGAAGGTTTTGTAGAAAATCTCTTACCGTGAAATAGGAACATGACCAATAAAATAATATGTGGATAGGCCGTAAAACGGATAAACGATAATACGGCAGGAGCGTATATTCTAGGCTATCTGCGAAGCCTGGAGTCTAGAGAATAAAATACAGGAGAAAAATTGATCAGAAATTGTAAACAAAGTTATTCATATCAGTGAGATAGGTGGTGATTCTTGAGTTGGCAACCGGATTTCTTATGATTTGGCAACCTGATTTCCTATGAGTGAGCAACCTGATTTCCTATGAGTTGACAACCTGATTTCGTATGAGTTGACAACCTGATTTCGTATGAGTTGACAACCTGATTTCGTATGAGTTGGCAACCTGATTTCATATGAGTTGGCAACCTGATTTCGTATGAGTTGGCAACCTGATTTCGTATGAGTTGGCAACCTGATTTCCTATGAGTTGGCAACCTGTTTCGTATGAGTTGGCAACCTGATTTCGTATGAGTTGGCAACCTGATTTCGTATGAGTTGGCAACCTGATTTCCTATGAGTTGGCAACCTGATTTCCTATGAGTTGGCAACCTGATTTCCTATGAGTTGGCAACCTGATTTCGTATGAGTTGGCAACCTGATTTCGTATGAGTTGGCAACCTGATTTCGTATGAGTTGGCAACCTGATTTCGTATGAGTTGGCAACCTGATTTCGTATGAGTTGGCAACCTGATTTCGTATGAGTTGGCAACCTGATTTCGTATGAGTTGGCAACCTGATTTCCTATGAGTTGGCAACCTGATTTCGTATGAGTTGGCAACCTGATTTCCTATGAGTTGGCAACCTGATTTCCTATGAGTTGGCAACCTGATTTCTATTCATAGCCTAGGACCACGTGACAGTGAGATAGCCCAGATCGTGGACTCGGTATACGTCACTGCATACGGATATCCGTTATCCCGGTTATCTGGATATTTGGATAATCAGGTTCAGTCCCCGGACACATGATGTGTTTGGGAACGGTGTGAACCTATGATTTATTAGATAACGCACTACCTTGAAGACGGAGGCAGCATCAGCCTCCGAAACGTAGGTAATTGAAAGATTTAACACAATGGATAAAAGTCTAAAATCTCAAAATGAATGAATCACCACTGATTTGTTTACATTGATTTAGATCTTACAACGGACAGAGAATAGGCAGATGAACATTACGCGTCGTAAATAATCTCAAGAGTAACCAACAGGGCGGAAACGAACTAGTCCAATTTCCAATTTTTCCGCAAGAAGTAATTACTCAAGTTTTCCCAAATGAACCTCGCCGTCGTTCCTCCATTCACGTGTCGGAGGAGGAAGCGATGCCCATGGCTCCCAGATGTCAGCCAGTCGGCCATTGTCGCGCGGGGAGGGTGTCGTACAATGAAAGGGATGTGGTTTGTATGGCGTCACATCCGGATTTGAAGGGTGGCGCAGGCCATGTGACCGGAAGCATGATGTCTGGTGTTGGCGCAGCTGTCAAGACGCGTGCTTCATTTGCCCGGACTCATTGTTTCTCTCGCAGAGACGTTCCGTTCCTTCCGTTTGGCTCGCAAAAAGTGAGACACATTGAGATTTTTTTTAAAGGGGGGCATATTTGCAATTGCGTTATTGTTAGGGTGACCAGACACATATATTAAAAAAAGAGGACATAGCATGGTGAAAAAGGAGGACAAAGTCATAAAAAAGAGGACACCGCAAAAAATGGGAACACATTTTGCCATTACTCATAATTTAATCAATATTAAAAAAAAACTACCAACACTTTACTCACAGATAATTCTGATGATTTTTCAATAAATTCCTCCTACTTTTAAGCAACAAAATCGATCTCCTAATCTATTGTTTAACATGACAACCATAACTAAGAATATCTATAGTTTGAAGCATAGAATTTTACTATTTTTTCCAATTCTTGGATATTAGAATGTAATATCCCCATATGTGAATGCAAATGTTACAAGTAAGCTTCACTTTAACTTATTTCCAAAAACCAAATTTAAATTTTAGGCAGTTCAGACTAAGAAAAGTAGGGATTGCGAGCGAAGCGAGCAAGAAAATGTTACGAAAAGTATTTTTATTTGCATAAAATTTAAAGTTGTGGGCGGTAATTGCCCCCTGCAGGAACACTTAGCCGTCATGTTTGCCCCCCAGAACACATTTCCGTCAAAGGTTGGGGGGCAATGCCCCCTGTGGTTGTGCCACTGGATGCTTCCAAAAAAGGAGGACATTTACACATTTCTTAAAAATCCGCCCGGACGCCGGACAGACACCTAAAAAGGAGGACATGTCCGGATAAAAGAGGACGTCTGGTCACCCTAGTTATTGTGGAAGTATAAGCTACGTGGTGAAGTTTGTGAGGCAGTGTTGCTTCACAGATGAAGCGAAATTTTCCTCGGCGGAGGGAATTCTGGCAGGTTTTTAAGTCGATTAAGCGATTAATTCAGGCACGTAGCCAGAGGAGGGCTCGAGGGGTTGAAATCCCCTCCCGAAATCCTACCAAAGTAGTAATTTTACTTCCTTAGCAGGATTAAACATCTTATACAATAAGTTGTAATGTGCTGGGAAATTAATCTTTTTCGCCTTTAGATGACGGCTGCTGATAAGGCATAAGCCCCTCCCGAAACAAAATTCTGGCTACGGGCCTGGATTGATTGTATTACGGTATTTTACGTCGCTTTTCCTCAGATTTTGACCAATCGCGAAGATGAGGATGAGTGATATGATGATGAAGTTGATGAAAGGGCACTCACAAAGACCCCTGCCCAGTCTGGAATTCGAACCGGGACCCCTGAGGTCGTGGCGGTATGTCGGCTAAGTGAAAAGGTAAACTAGAAATGTCAGGAGCGTATATTGTAGGCTATCTGCCAAGCCTGAAGCCTAGAGAGTAAAGCGCACAATAAAAATACTTTAGAAATTGTGAATATATTTACTCATTTCAATAATCAAATAATGGCGATTCTGAAGTTGGCAACGTGAATTCTTAGGAGTTGGCAACCTGAATTCTTGGGGGTTGGCAACCGGAATTCTTGGGAGTTGGCAACCTGAATTCTTGGGAGTTGGCAACCTGCGTTCTCTTCCTAGGACCACATGTCATAGTGAGTTAGTCCAGGTTTTGGACTCAGCATACTCCACTGAGAAATGTTATAGAAAGGTAAGATACATTTCCATTGAACTCTGGAATTTTGGAACTGCTGTTCTCGTGGTCTTGATGGTTTTTGGAGGAACACCTTTGGAGACGCCATTGCTAATCCTTACTGTTGCAGCTAGGGTTCGAATGTCCGATCGTTAAAACCGTTGGCGAGTCCGCTTCTGCCGCCAACGGTGCCTTTAGCATAAAGCTGAGTTTACTTTATTTTTCATACGATTTCCGGTAGAATTCATGTCAGCGGATTTTTCAAGATTCACTGAAGATTGCCGGTGTTATGTGCTTGTAAGAAGCTCTGTCCAGCTCTTCAACGGCACCCCTTTTGTGGAGTGATTAGACTATCGAGCTATGACGCCAGGGGTCCCGGGTTCGAGTCCCACCTTCGGCGGAACTTAAAAATGGAAGTGATTTTTTTTTAAAAAAAATAGCGACGCGTGTCTAACACCTTTGGCTAGTCGCGACTATGAGGCTTATTGATGATGTAAGGAGATTGATGGACAGTCACAAAGAACACCCATGCCTTGGTCGGCGGACTAACCCGGGCCGTAAAAATGGATTTTGAAAACAGACGTGGATAGTATGTGTATATTTCATTGTTTAGTAGGAAAAGTAGTTCTGCATATTTCGCTCCGATCGCAAGGTACGAACGTGTTACAGGCCAGGTGAACATCAGACACACTCCACACTGTAAAAAAAAATACACTTTCTGCACACTTTTGGAACACTTCCTAGAAACTACTTTTGATCACTTCTTGTACACATTAAATGTGCACAAGAAGTGTACAGGAAGTGCTTCAATAGTGTACACGAAGTGCTAAAAAGTGTACAGGAAGTGTACAAAAAGTGCAGCAAAAGAAGTGTACAGGAAGTGTGCAAGAAGTACTTCCAATATAAAGGTATCCCAAAAGTGTGTAAGAAGTGTGCTGCAGAAACTACTTTTGATCACTTCTGGTACACTTTACACATTTGGAACACTTGTGAAAATACTTGAGCGACACTTCTTGCACACATGAGATATATCGCAATTCAGTACTTATACTTAGTTTCTAGAATAAAAATACAGTTCACTCACATTTAACTTGACAATTGAAAGAGGAAAAAGCAACAACTTTCAACTGTGAACCTTAAATTTTGTGAGATGCGTGTTTGTTTTTCTGCGACACACGTACCTTCTACATATATAGTCCAGAATCAAAAAGGTTGCTCATGGGAGATTCACTTTTATTCACTGCAGTACATTTTCTTCTTTAATTTGTATCTTAGATGTTCACATATTTTTTGAAGAGTGTTAAAGCACAATTTTTCACTATGATTACAATCGAACGTATCATTATTTGTTGTACAAAAACTTATGTTTCTTGTACACATTTTGACAGAACCATCTAGCGGCCGGTGTAGGAACAACCAGCCCCCCGAAGTTAACGATCTCTTTTGGTGTGCTTTAAAGATGAATAGTTCGATTTAAGAAAATCTATTAATTTCCTCGGAACATTCAACTTTATCCTTCTTCAATTTTAATGAGATTTATCCAATTATCAAATTGGTACATTAAACAAAAAAGTATTGATAGTTTCATGATGCAATGCGATTTCCATGTGTTCCAGGAAAAAAATAGTTATATTTTGTTATTGTTTAATGTTGCTTGCTTTCAAGTGTGTTACTGCTTTATATAATGAAATTGATTTATGTTCATAACATATTCATTTGTCAAAAAAGTATAAAATAACAATCGATATGACCAACAACACAAAATGAAATCATGTGCTACAAAAGTGTACAAGAAGTGTACACTTACTTTAAACAAAAGTGTACAGAAAGCGTTGAAGAAGTGCACACAACTTTGAATGTGTCCCCAAAGTGTGCAACAAGTGTACAAAATTTCGTCATTTCGGGTCGCACACATCTAGAACACTTTAAGTACACTTTTGCAACACCTTCAGTACACATCTTGTGCATATTATATGCAAGAAAGTGTACCAAAAGTGTACAAGAAGTGTATTTTTTTTTACAGTGTAGGGGCATAGCTATGAGTTCCCATCTGAAATCACCCGGATGTAGGACAGTTTGCCACCAGCCAATCACACTTCATCACATTACACCTTTCGCCTCTGACCTTTCCCCTTTCACTGCCGCCTTCTTCTGTAGATAACCTAACCTAACCAGGAAAAGCCTTCAGGAGAGATTCAGGTCCGTAGCAACTGAATCCTCCAATGGGGAGAGAGATATTGCACAGTATCTTAATAGTGTTGGACACTGTTCTGAAGTTATTGTAAGTTAACAGCAATGTACTGAAGACATAGTTTTCATTATAACGAAAACATGTTAAATTTAATTGTGACAAGTAAGCTGCATTACGCTTTCATTTTTCATTTGCATTTTTTAGAAGTATAAATGTAACAACAAATAACATTCAAATTTGGGTTGTTCTTCATGAATACATTTGCACATTCATTGTGGGATAATATTGGTTAGTTACAATTTTACTTCGGCTTTGGTGGCAAAACATCTGCTTTCTTGGTATCAAAATGTCCGCGTTTACGATTTTGGTGGCAAAACGTCCGGTGGCAAACTATCCGGACCCCGAAATCACCCACCCCGGAAAACAAACCAGGGTCTCCCGCGTGGTTGTCAGACGCCCTACCGACTGAACATAATACAGTAAAAACTGCATATCCCGGAACCTCTATAAGAAGGAAACCTGTAAATACGGGGGGGGGGGGAGTCCCCAGAACGGACCGATTTTATACCTGAAAATGACCTGCTTAAGGCGGAAACCTCCTTAACGCGGAAATGGAACACCATTTAAAGACCAACGAGATGTTTTTATTCTCAGTAAGACGGAAATTTCTTCCTTTATTTCTTTCGCTCGCAAGAAAACAATGCAATACTGTAAGTGGAACATGCCTCTGTTGCCACTCGCTTATCGGTAACATTGTCGAAATGAAAGAATGCGCTACAATACTCATAGCTGTTACGATTCCGTTTCTTCCTTTCATCTCTTACCCACTTTCTTTATCTATTTCTCCACTCTTCGTTCGTCATCTTTCTATTTTTCTTGTTATCTCTCTTTCTTTATTTTTTCTTCACTTTCATCTCAATCTTTCTTCACCTCTCTTATTCCATCTTTCAATCTTTCTCTTTCCCTCTATGCACATCGCGCTACGACGCCAGGGGTCCCGGGTTCGAACCCTGGCATGGGCATGGATGTTTGTGAGTGTCCATCTTACTTTGCTTTTTGTGCCACTTTTGGCTAATTTGCGAAGATGGGGATGAGTATGATATGATGAAATTGATGAATGTATCGCATTTTTTTTCATGTACGTACATGCGTTAGTACTCTACATTATAAGTAATGCGAACCGTAGAGTGTAGACTGCATTTATGTGCGATACATTTTCAAGTTGAGTGGAGGACACCTCGAAATTGAAGCCCCTCCTCTTCTCATTCTCCACATATACGGGCGTGAAGCACATGTTGCCCTGAAGAACTTCGTAACGGCCGGCCCTGCGTTTGCTTCTGGGAACTCTCCCATCCTTTTCCTTGTCACGAAGGCGAGAAAACGTGGAGGCTGAGGGGACGATCGCGTGTTTGATTAATACGTCGTGGAGAGTTGAAAGGAACCAGTCCAACCGGTGCTCGGGATGCTGAAGAGGTGACTTCGGGTGACCCCCCAGCGTGGGAGGCCTTTGGGAACGAAGAAATTCCCTCTCACGATCTAAAATTCCTTTTTTCCCCTCAATTCGCAGATGACGCAAGCATTCTGTGAACATGTTTGTCACTTTCGTAAGCGCAGTGCTGCGACATGAAGGGAAATTTCCCTTTCTGCATAGAAATTCGAACCGAATTTTAGGCAAAAAGGGAAATTCTATGAAAAATACCGAAGTTTCAGGAGAATTGGAAATTACTATTAGCACCGATTAGATTAGGTTGTAGTTTCATTTTTTTAATACTCCTTTGAGTATAAGCCTATATAGGCTATATTTTTATTTTTATTTTCTTTATTGTACGTTTGTATTCTGTATCTTCGGTTAATGATGAATGGATGATGACCAACAGAATCATACATTCATGCTTGATCAGGGTTGTTCACACTTTGGGCCGGTAGCGATGGGGCTGGCGTATATGTGAATAATGTGTTTAATTTTTTCATACATACAAACGTGGTCCAATGAAATTATACAAGTTACCTTGACTTCAGCCTTTCGGTATCGGAAGGTAAACGAATATTAGAAGTAATGATTTCAATATGAATACAACAGCATTTACAATAAAATAATTTGTTTAATATTTAGTTGAATACGAATATGACGACATTTTACTTGACGCCCATCCATTCTCAAACCATGCACTGTATTTCAAAGATTTATTTGTCAAACTTGAGTTCAACCGACGTCATCACGCCCCTTTCTAAAAATGTAAAAAAATGGACAAAGGCCTCTCTCTCTCTCTCTCTCTCTCTCTCTCTCTCTCTCTCTCTCTCTCTCTCTCTCTCTCTCTCTCTCTCTCTCTCTCTGTGTGTGTGTGTGTGTGTGTGTGTGTGTGCGCGCGCGTGTGTGCGTGCGTGTGCATATTACAACGGAACTGACTTTGTGGCAAAACAGCTCTTTGAAGACCAGTGCCTTCCAACTGGTTTTCACTGGAAAGCGCGCTGTCAACTAGTGGAATCCTGTCGCCGCTGTTTTCTGGGGTTTGCACTGGAGCACGCTACTTCTTTTTCAAGTCCTCGTGATGATAGTTCAGCACCGAAATGTTGACATTTGAACCTGGAAACGAACCAGGAACCGCTCCCACCAGTGGCGAGAGCTCTAACCATTCCCATATGCATGATCCCTGCACACACACACACAATTCCCTCATAACACTACCTCTTTCAGTGCCTGCTCAAAGCTGGAATAGTGTGGTGGGTGTGGACCCTGTTTTCATATTTGTACTGATAACAACTTTCCAGCAGTAGCCGATAACAAACACGTTGAGAGTTGAAGAAAAAGAGACAGTTAACCTTTATATCTTTTATATACTTGTAGGCTCGCCGTATAGGAAGGGGGAAGGGGGGAGAGAAGCCCATTGTCAACTTTGAGTTGGCTGCGTGTTTCGCTTATCGATCGTGTCCCCCCCCCCCCCGCTCGGTCGGCAGGGTGAGTGCTATGCAGTGCACCAGTCCAAATAAGTACTCGTTAAATAATGTTGACATATAGGGGGAACTGATACGGATGTACCCAAGTGTGGCGCATTCTGCAGCTTGACATTTGCACAGGACACGAGGATTGACCTCCCCCGCCCCCTCTTCTCCGCTTCATTTCGAATAAAGCGGAAATGACGTAGAAAATACGGAAAACCAAGAGGGTGAGGGACGAACGTGAAACGTGATTTATACCGAGTGGCAGGAACGATAAAACTCTTTCCTATCTTTATGCATTGAGGAGAAAAACTGCTAGGATGGCACCACGTGATTGAAGGGTTCCACACAGGGTTTCGACCTTTAGCGACTGCGGTATAATTTTTTAGTAGCCACGATTTGATTCAGTAGGTTAGGTGACACACAAATGCTTAGGCCACATATTTATGGAGTATAAACTATCAAGATTCGGTACAAAAGTTGGGCACATTTCGGGATCAAAAGCGGCATAAAATAACATTTTTGGTGTTAACATGGTGAATGTAATGCTAAATTTACTGTACAGGGTGGGAAATAACCTTTTGCTAGGGGTCCACAGTAAAAAGTAACAACAATTAAGAAATTATGGTAATACCAAATGTTTACTACGACAAATGTGGTTACAAAAACAAAATTAAAAGTTAGTATGTCCGCCGCATGCTTCTCTCACAGCACGAATACGATCAGGGTAAGAGCTCAGAAGATTCGCAAACAAGTCCGTATTCCATTCCATGTCACGGAGGACTCGTTCCAGATGGAGTGTTGCCCGGGAATAGCGGTCCGCTCCACGTTCCACTATCATCAAGGACTCAACTGCGTCCTTCAGAATAGCCCCAAAGTGCTCCGCTGCATGCAGGTCCGGTGATGCACCCGGCCATTCAGAACTGCTGAAGAAGTCAATGCCACTTCGCCGAAGAAGGTCTTGGGTAGCATTTGCCTTGAAGCAAGGTGGTTTGTCGTGAACTAACTTTTAATTGTGTTTTTGTAACCACAATTGTCGTAGGAACCATTTGGTATTACCATAATTTCTTAATTGTTGTTACTTTTTCCAGCATACCCCTAGCAAAAGGTTATTTCCCACCCTGTAGATACTACACTTATTGTACAAAATAAAGATTTCCCTTCTAATAGCACATCTATATAGTTATCAGAATATTAAGTTTATTTTTGTGTAAAGGAAACCATTTTTGATTCACTAATATTTACAGCAGTATTAAACAATTTTCCGTGAATTGTAGGATAATTCAGACTTCAGAAAGTGTCCTGTCGGTAAATAAACTCGAATACGTTTCTTTTCGCATTTTGCAGTTCATTTCGTGACAAAATATGGTAGAAAAAAATACACCTCACATCTTTCAGAAACATGCGCATAGTAACAGAGGAGGAGGAGGGAAATCGAGTGGTGAAGCGCAGCGTTGCCAACCATACGATCCAGACTGTACATGTACGGACGTACGATCCAGACCTAGTCCGTACGCTAGGTACGGCTTGTCAAAATTTGCACTTTCTGTTTTATCCCTAATATTTCCCCTATAAATTCTTAGAAACGAAGCGTAACGACCTTGAGACAAGAATACGGCCCGGTCCGTTTGCCATGTGCGAACAGTTATTATCCTTTTCAAAAGTTTGCAACGCTGACAGAGCAAAGCAGGGAAATCGGGTAACTCCCGTCGTCCATTACGCAATCCCTTTTTTTCCCGCTGTTCATTGGTGGAGCCGTCTCGCGTCACTACTTGCGCAGAGACTTGTTCTCGTTCGCCTGGTCTACAGTTAGCTCACGGGTTTCCAACTGGCAGCTCGCGAAGCTAGTTTGCAAAATACATTAATTTTATGTATTTTTATTAAAATACGTTCTATTTATGGATTTCCTTACATAACTGGCGTTTCTAACAGATATCACAGGTCCTCTGAACGAACTGAACATGAAACTGCAGGGAAGAAACCAGCTGGTGTCAGATTTAATGGGAAACATAAATGGGTTCCGTAATAAACTGAAGATTTTCAACGTTACTTTGGAGAGGAATAACCTGGCTGTCGGCGGCGGCTAGCAGAAGATGAAGAAACACTTGGACTTTTCTGAATTCAGTGCAAATATTAAAGAAATAATGGATGAGTTTGACTCCAGATTTAAAGATTTTGAAGAACTTAAAAGCAGCATCCAGCTATTTAGCAATCCTCTTGGCGTTAACATCGAAGAACAAGAAGCTTCTCTCCAACTTCAATTGTGTGATTTGCAAGGCGATGTGATCCTTCAAACTAGGCAAGAAAAGGGACCAGAGTTTTTCAAATACCTTTCAATACGTTTTCCAAACCTTCGTAGTTTTGGGCAAAGAATGACATCGATGTTTGGCAGCACATACACGTGTGAAAGGGTTTTTTCTTCAATGAAGTTAATCAAGAACAGCTACAGAAGCAGACTGGCAGATTCTTCACTGCTTCACCTTCTGAGACTTTCAAATACAGAAATTAAGTGGACATTCCAACTTTAATAAAATAATCAGATCGGCCTGAATTTTCACATTGAACACTTTCTATGAATGAAGGATTCTCATTTGTATTGGTGTGTTTTTCATTTCTTTCAATTCATCCATAAGTATTGGGTTTTTGTGAAATAAATTGTAATTATACAATTTTGATTTGTGATTCCATTGTTTTTATTGTCTCATTTTAGAAATTTAGGTCATGCGAAAGTACTACATTTTTAGTTTAGTACTTACAATTTTTTGTAATTTTTAATCCCCCCCAAAAAAGAAAGAAATTGCGGCCCGCCAATCAACTGCTGGATATAATTTTAGCCCTCCGACCTTTTGAAGTTGGAAACCACTGAGTTAGCTGGTACAGGCTATAAAAACGAAATATGCATGTCCCTATAATGTTCTATTTAGCTACCGATCTATGTAACAGACAGAGTTGTCATCTTTAGTTTTGTTTTGAAGTCCACTTTAGTCACAGAAGGCTAATCGGGACTTGATCTACATTTTAAAGTGACAATCGAACCACTGTGCAATGTACCTCCATCAGATATCGAACCCGGGACCCATTGATTGCAAGGCGACGACGTTACCACTACGCCATCGGGAGGTCCCGCTGAGTAGTTAGAACAGTGCGGTACAACGCCATGGGTCCCGAGTTCGAATCCCGACCTGATGAGTGTCCCATCATCAATTTCATCTTCACACTCCTCATCCTCATCTTCGCGATTAGTCAAAAGTTGCAGTAAAACGAAGTAAAATAAACCAAATCGAAGAATCACTATATTTAGTTCACGCAGCAGATCCCACCGTCTGCATCCTTGCATTCAGGCCACCCAAATTACACTGCAGTATACCGGGGTTGCATAACATGAAGGATTGCCTCCGTATAAGGCAGGTCTGAAGAACTTACGAACGGCTGTAGGGTTTCTTCGTGAACGTTTGTCTATGTTTAAATATAAAATCAAATGGACTTCTGAAAGAAAAATAGCCAACGAGATTATTTATTGTTGACAACACACATACTGTCTCAACTTCGCATTCTTTCACGGAACCGTCGAAAGGAAAATGGTTGAGTGGCAAGAAGATTCAAATCTATAATGCGCCTCCCTGATTGCGTAGTAGCAACATCATCGCCTTGTAATGAGTGGATTCGGGCTTCGATACTCGGTTGAGGCACCTAGTGGTTGGGATCCCACTTTAAACTGTAGGTCCAATCCCAATTAGCATTCTGTACATAAAGAACTTCACATGTTTGCAATGTCGGTTATTCTTTGTCGTCTTAGTATCATCATTATTCCCATCTGTTTTACTCCTAGAAGAGTTTTCACTTGACTGGCACGGTCCTTTTAATGTGTGCCTTCGACATCGATTGAAAACTCACTTAGTTGTCGACAGTTTTTTCTTTTTTATTATTTGGTACTGTCAATAAATATCCGGATTAATGCAGTGACAAAAACGAAATAAAGTTATGAGACTTACGGGATATGCAGGCCAGGTTGGGGTACGCCACATGTCTGCGAGACGAGTTCCAGACCGCGTCGCTAGTTGGATGATGACCAACAGAACCATACATTCATGCTTGATCAGGGTTGTTCACACTTTGGGCCCGTAGCGATGAGGCTGGCTTTAGATTCTAGAGCAGTTACAAGAGTAGAAAAGTAGCAATAAATATGTTTTCCCCATAATCAACTTTGCTTTATTTTATAACATCTTATTAATATACTTTTCTTCTCTTTCCAGGTTAGTGCCATAGATGTTTTTTTTCTTCGTTTTCATCGTGTGGTGAGTAGAAAATAAGATTTGGCATTTCGTCACTCATGGCACCACAGGTGAGGTTCATGTTAGAATAAGTTCGTGTGAGAAGAAACACTTGAGGCAAAGCCTGCGAGTCGACTTTTCATTGGGTGATGCATGGTCACCACATCGAGTCCCACTGAGTGGGTTTATGAAATAAGTTCATTTTCTAAAACCTTTCACTCTGCGTGGAAATAAGCCCCACGCCCCCAGCGCTGAAAAACCAGCTTGTATACAACGAGAGACTTTTAAAAAAATGTTTCTGCTGTGTCTTCCGCAGCTACAGGCGCGTGTAGCTGTGGAAATAGTGTATTTTTGATGCAATGTGCGTAACGCGCATATATTGCCTTTAATTTACTAGACGTATTTTGGCTTGAACTTAGTGTTTTACAAGAATTGGCCATATAGCTACTGTTGCACATGAAATCTATGCCTTCGTAGTTCAATAGAAAAAAAAACACATTGTGTGTTGGCAATGAATTAATGTCAAATAGATGAATAATTGAATATTTATCGACTAACAAAAATGATGTTACATGTACTTGGAGAAAAGTAAGTTTCTGATTAATATTTTATGCATATTATTTTGAGTAGTAGTGTACATAAATCTTCTTTGTAATGTCATTCAAAGCCGTATGATCCCAATATAATCCTTGTGTTCCAATACGTTCAGAGGAAATTATACAACAAATGCTAAACGAGTATATTTTCATTTAATTTTCGTACTTAATAAGTCTTTCGGGTGGGGGGAGGGGTCTGGACCCCCTAAATACGTCCTTCCTGTCCTTCAAAGCCGCATGATCCCAATATAATCCTTGTCTTGCAATAAGTTCAGAGGAAATTGTACAACACAGGCTAAAAGAATATATTTTTCATTGTTTAATATTAGTACTTGATAAATCTTTGGGGGGGGGGTTCGGACCCCCTGAACCCCCCCCCCCCTAAATACGTGCTTGCTGTCGGACAACATATAATTTAACGGAGAAAGTACATTCCAGTCGTCCTGCACACCCATCTCGAAGTAAAAAAATAAATAAAACCTGTCTCCAGACGAAAGGGATACCAGTCTGGCCGCACGATAAAAAAAGAACCGGAAACTAACTAGAAATTATTGTCGTGACGATAATTGAGAAAACCGAAAAGCGTACATTAAAAAGAAAAAACTCGTGCTCATAGGCGGATAATTGATTGTGCGTCTCCTAATTGGGCGCTTCCCTTGCCGCTGGAATAACTTGACAGACTAACTACGTGCGACACTCCGCAGCGAAGCGAGCCTCACTGCGCTCTGGGACAAATTGCCCTGCCCTCGTCCTTCGCCCCGATTCCACTTGGACCCACAATTACCGGGAACCTTCGCTCGGACACCGACAAATTACGTCCATCGTTCCCCGTGTTGGTCGGTAAACCCTCCACCGGACTGTTTTCGCTCCTGTGTCCATGTGGACGCTCCCAGCCGTGGCCCAGAGGGAAATTTCCGTGTCGTATTGCGAAGAAAAATCCCTTTTCGAACTTATACCCCCTTTCAAGACACACGCACGAAAAAATATTGAAGGTTTATACGGAGATTTCGATCTAGGAGTGTGCATGAACGATTTTATAGCGTGCAAAGGCAAATTGAACATCAAATTAGGCCTTTGGCCAATATTCCTAACCAAATAGAATGTCAAAATCAGGAATAGATGGCAAAATGAGGGTTAAATATATATAAAAAGTATGTGTGACCCCTCCCTTTCGAAAATCCTCGGCACGCCACTGTTGTGAACACTTCATGGAGGTGTCACAAAAAATGTATTGGTATGTTAGTTGGACTGAAGTTAAAGATGCTATTAAAAGGCTAAAGAATAACAAAGCACCTGGCATTGATTTAATACCAGCTGAGTTAATTAAATATGGTGGAAATTCATTAATTCGTCAAATTCATAAATTAATTTGTTTAATATGGAATAAAGAAGAAATCCCTCAACAGTGGAAAGAATCCATAATTGTTCCTGTGTTTAAAAAAGGTGATAAAATGAACTGCAATAATTACCGTGGAATTTCTCTACTCTCAACAACATATAAAATATTATCTAACATTCTTTTAACAAGACTAACCCCATATGCTAATGAAATTATAGGTGATTATCAATGTGGATTTAAACGCAACAGATCAACTACAGATCAAATTTTTCACATCAGACAGACACTTGAAAAAAAGTGGGAATATAATCAAAATGTCCATCAGCTATTCATTGATTTCAAAAAAGCATATGATTCGGTCAAAAGAGATAAATTATATAATATATTAGTAGAGTTTGGAATACCTAAGAAGCTTGTTAGTATGATAAAAATATGCACCAGTGAAACAGAAAGTAAAATTCGTGTGGGTATTAATATGTCTGACAAATTTACAATTCATGATGGGTTAAAACAAGGAGATGCATTATCTCCATTGCTCTTTAATTTTGCCTTAGAATATGCTGTTAGGAAGGTAAACGAAACTAAAGAAGGACTAAAATTAAAAGGTGTGACTCAGTTGTTAGCATATGCAGATGATGTAGACTTACTGGTGGATGATGTGAATACAATTAAGAATAATGCTAAAATATTTTTCAAAACTGCTAAAGAGATAGGTTTGGAAGTTAACAAAGAGAAAACTAAATATATGCTTACAGGCCGAAACCAAGTGTTAGGTAATAATCAAAATCTAATTATTGATAACAACTCGTTTGAACCAGTTTCCAAATTCAAATACTTAGGAGTAATATTAACAAATGAAAATTATATTAAAGAGGAAATAAAAAGTAGGCTTAATTCAGGAAATGCATGTTACTTCTCTCTTCATAAACTTTTGTCTTCTCGTTTAATATCTAAGAATCTAAAAGTTAAAATATACAAAACCGTAATTTTGCCTGTAGTATTATATGGGTGCGAAACTTGGTCCCTTACATTGAAAGAGGAACATAAATTGAGAGTATTTGAAAATAGGATCCTTAGGAAAATATTTGGACCTAAAAGGGATGAGGAGACAGGTGAGTGGAGAAGGTTACATAATTTAGAACTACATAATTTGTATTCATGTCCAGACATTATTAGAATAATTAAATCAAGAAGACTTAGGTGGGCAGGCCATGTGGCACGAATGGGAGAGGAAAGAGGAGTTTTCAGGATTCTTGTTGGGAAACCTGATGGTAAGAGACCAGTAGGAAGGCCAAGACGAAGATGGAGGGACAACGTCGAGATGGACCTAAGGGAAATCGGTAGGGATGGAAAAGAGTATATAGATCTTGCTCAAGATAGGGACAGATGGAAGGCCTGTGTTGCTGCAGCCATGAACCTTCGGGTTTAAGAAGGCTAGAGAGTTAGTTAGTTAGTTATGTTAGTTGGACTTGTACGATACTCTGTCCCGGGAATGTGTGGAGCAAGGACGCGCATAACCGTAGAGAAGAGGAGGAAGCGGGTGGGCGGAGCGAAGCAGTACGCGCTACTGCTAAAGGCTGATAGCTGCTGCCGTATTTTCGTCTTCATGCAGTCATTTCCCGTTGCACACGTCCATTGATTGGTCCCACCCTCTCGAGATTTGCTTTCGTTCGCTGGCTGCAGAGACTCCCGGCATAGTGTGTATGTACGAGGGTCACTATTTATATTTTGAGCCTTGACAACACTGATTGAAGTTAGGCGCGATTTGACGTTTGCACGGAATCGTCTGGCATTATTGACCATAACGTACTTCAAATGTTTTGTCAATAGCTTGATTTGTGTTGAGTAGTGGGGTTTACGGTACGGACAGCACAACTTTTAAGTGTAGAAAAGGCGAGGCTATTTGATTGAACAATCAGATTTGCTTATACTTAAAACAAAGCCAAGAGAGGCCTGTACCCCAATTTTTCAGGTGTGATATGCTCTGATTTTTAAGAAATTCTGAATTTCTAGTGTAGAAAAGGCGAGGGCTCAACAGATAGATTTACCCGTACTTAAGACAATGCCAAGAGGGGCCTATACCCCAATTCTTCCAGTGTGATATGCTCTTAATTTTAAGAATTTTGAATTCTAGTGTAGAAAGGGTGAAAGCCTCTCAGACAGATTTGCTTATACTTAAAATTAAGCCAAGTTCCCATATGATCTTATTGCTTATAGTGTGTTTTTCTGTCAAAATCCCAGGAATTGAATTTTAGTGTAGCTCAGATTGATTCTGCCATGTATATTAATATAAAGCTTATAGTTACTGGGTTCTGAGGCCCAGTGGAGTGTGGTGCATGGTTTTTATTGCCTTGCCATCAGGAGGCCTCTGGGTTTGAGTCCTGATAAAATGTGAAGCCTCTCCTGATGGCAAAATGTTAATATTGTTGCTTTGTAAGCAAAAGGCTCGGGTTTGAGTCCTGATAAAATGCAAAGCCTCTCCTGATGGCAAAATGTTAATATTGTTGTCTTGTAAACAAGGGGCTTTGGGTTCGAGTCCTGATAAAATATTTAAGATTGAAAACATGTGGCAAAATAATATGTCCACAAGTGAGATTTTGAGAATAGTTGATATACAACTCCCAGATCTGAAAACCTGGTAAAAAGTGTTTTACAATAATATATTGTACAAAAAACTGAATTTTCTTATTTTCTCATGTTTTATAACCACCTCCTCAATACAATAGGAGAAGAGCGGGTAAGCATAGTTAATTGTTTGCGTGCTTTGCGTGCCGGCAAGAGACGCTAGAAGGGAGCATTAATGATTTTTCTGTATGATTCACTGAAGAGGTCATTAATCTTTCTGTGCGTGTAACATGTCTGTAACAAGGAAAATGTAACAAAGATTATTGAGATAAAGATACATATTTTCACACAGTGGCAATGAACTGTACCCCCCTCGTGCTGAAAGCAATTCTATTCTGATAATATGAGCCTAGGCAAAGACTTAGAAAATATTATGGCAGTTCAAAATCCAATTTTGTCTGCATAAGGGTCTCAGAACCCAGTAAAATGTGGGCATATTCCATTTGGAGACGTGTTAATATTGTGGCATTGTAATCAGAGGCTTTGGGTTCGAGTCCTGATAGATTGAAATATATACAACTGCCCACACATAAGATATTCACTGCTAGCTGATAAACAGTTGAGGTTTGTATGTTGTACATCAGCAAAACTATCACCAAAACCTAGTTACTGCTGTTGTTTGGGTATAAAAGCACCAGCTCAGCCACTAACTGCTGAACCCAACTGATATTTTTTATTAAGTATAAAGTTTTGAATTGAAGCCCAGAAAATCTTATATAATAAACAACAAGAAAAAATGCCAAAACAAAAATATTGCAATCAGTGTAATAAAAATATATCTAGTTCTCATTGGGCTAGGCATTGCCGTATTTGTAACTCTAGGAAATGCAGAAAGGCCATGAAAATATGTCCAAGATGCCATAAAATATTAAGCAAGGCATATTACAAATGGCATAAGTGTAATTCTTATGTACAGTCATCAGCATTGCCCCCACAACCATCTACATCTGGTCTGAAAAGAAGGCACGAAGCACCTGTTAATGCTGGACCTGCAAAGCAGCCACGCTATGCACCCATACATAGCAGTTTTAATGCCCAACTTAGGGATTACCGGTTTGTATCAGAGCCAAGATGCGGCATTGAGAATTTCTTGAACAGTATAAATCCTAATCTCCAGGCAATTCTTAATGCACAAAATGGCTCTTATAAGCTGTCCCTCAAATTGTTTGTACAATATAAGAAACCAAATGGCACAAAATTTACACAGCCCCACATAACAGAAACTGTACCTGTATATTCAAATGCAAATTCAGACACAATAATAGGCAATTTGATAGATCAATTAAATATCAAACACTCTGAATTTGCGGCAAAAGAGTCAGGATGGAGCCTATGTGGTTCATCACACAAGTTATATGTTCATATTTCTGAATTCAGCCCATTACAAGGATCTACATATTTGCCATTACCTGCCAATATCAAAAACAAAAGAGCCGTGGTCAATATAAAAAACACCGACCAGAAATGCTTTTTGTGGTGTATATTAGCTGCTCTGTATCCAGTTTCAAGGAATCCTCAGAGAATAAGTTATTACAAACAGCATGAATATGATTTTGACGATGTAATGGAGGGTTTGGAATATCCAATGTCAGTTCAGAATATTGATAAATTTGAAAAAGGGGCCAAGCACATCAATGGCAAACAATTATCTATTAATGTATTTATTTGTTCCACTGGCAATTGTCCGATAGCACCTCTCAGAATCAGTACAATTGATGATGAATCTGCTATTCCGATTGATCTGCTCTTGATTGAAGGGGATGATACACGCCATTACACTCTAATACATAATCTTGAAGCTTTAGTGAGAACACAACTAGACAAAACTCATACAATATTCAAGTTGTGCAGAAGATGCTTAACTGTATTTGATGGTCAGAAAATGGTGAAAGGGGTTCGTGAAGAGAGTGCAGAAATTGCTAAAAACAAGTTAATTGAGCATCTGAAATACTGTGGGAACCATAAACCTGTTCATATGGTGATGCCTAATCCAAGTGAAAATTGCAAATTCAAAAAGTTTGAAGCCTTGTTGGAACACCCAGCATATATTGTCTATGATTTCGAATCGAATCTCAAATCTCTTGCATTCTGTAGCCCAGATCCAGAAGAATCTTCAAGTACACCATACCAGCAACATGAGCCTTCCAGCTTTTGTTTTGTGGTTATACGGGATGGTGTTGTCATTAAAGAATATTCATACATGGGACCAAATGCCATCAAAATATTTGCACATAGAATAGAAAATGTGTGCCGTGACATAGCATCTAACATCTTATTAAAATCAAAGCCCATGTTGCCTTTAACAGAGGAACAGATTGAAGATTTCAACAATACAGAAAAATGCCCGGTATGTGATTGTGAATTTTCAGATACAAATATCAAGGTACATCACCATTCTCATACAGATGGTCGATATAAACAGGCCCTGTGTAATAGCTGTAATATTCAGATCAAGAGACCAAGATTTGTCCCCATATTTTGCCATGGAGCATCCAATTATGATTTCCATCATCTGATCAGGTACGAGGGGTTTGAGAAGCAGAATTTAAATATTTTAGCTGAAAATGATGAGAAATATATATCTATTAGCAAGATAATTAAAGTTGATGGTGTTTCTATTCAATTAAGATTTCTTGATTCTTACAGATTTTTATCTGCTGGCCTGGGTACACTGGCAAATCAATTATCTGATGATGACTTGAAAATCACACGTGCATTGTTTCCAAATCAGGACCTGAAATTAATTAGGCGGAAGGGTGTATATCCATATGACTATGTTACAGAATTTTCTAAATTTGATGAGTGTTCCCTGCCACCACAAGAAGCATTTTATAGCAAAATCAGAGGATCTGGAATTACTGATGAAGATTATCACCATGCCAAATTGATGTGGAAAAGTTTTAAATGCAAGACATTTGGTGATTATCACATGGCTTATTTGAAACTTGATGTCGCTCTCTTAGCTGATATATTGCAAACATTCAGAAAATCTTCCATGCAAAATTATGGACTGGACCCAGTGTATTTTTACAGTGCCCCTGGTCTAGCATGGGCTGCAACGTTTTTCAACACCAAAATGCAATTGGATCTGATCCACGATCAAGATAAGTATCTGTTTATGGAGGAATGTATAAGAGGAGGGATGGTGCAATGTTCCCAGAGATATGCCAGAGCAAATAACAAGTATATGCCTGATTATGATCCAGCACGGCCATCAAATTATATAACGTATGTAGATGCAAACAACCTCTATGGTTATGCCATGATGCAAAAACTGCCATATGCAGGGCTTGAGTGGGTTGATAATTTCAATATTGAAGATCTTAAAGATTTTGATGACAGTGAATATGGCCTCTTCTTAGAAACTGATCAGATATTTCCAGATGATTTACACAATAAATTTTCTGATCTGCCCCCCATTCCCGAGGTTCAGTGTCCACCTGGTTCTAAACAGAAGAAGCTCATGATGACCCTGGAGCCGAAACAAGGCTATGTCATATATTACAAAACCCTCCAGTTCCTGATGAAACATGGTGTTCAAGTAACCAAAGTTGGCAAAGTCTTGAGGTTCAGGCACTCAGAATGGCTGAAACCATACATTGACACAAACACAGAGCTTCGAACATCTGCAAAAAGCGAATTTGATAAGGCCTTGTTTAAATTGATGGTGAATTCTGTCTATGGCAAAACTATTGAAAATGTCAGAAAACATACCGATGTTAAAATAATTACTGACCCCAGCCGGAGCAAAAAATTGGTTGCAAAGCCTAATTTCAATTACAGAAAAATTTATGATGAGCACATGGCACTTTTCAACATGATGAAAACAAAGATTAAGTTTGATAAACCTATTTATGTAGGGGCTGTGATATTGGAATTGTCCAAATTACATATGTTAATATTATATTATGATGTGCTGAAACCTTTTTATGGTGATCGTGTAAAATTATTGTACATGGACACGGATAGTTTTATTCTTGAAATTCAAACAGAAGATGTTTATCAAGATATGTCACAGCCTGAATTGTTTAAATATTTTGATACCACTGAACATACAAAGATTCAACAACACCACAACAAAAAGGTGCCTGGCAAGTTAAAAGATGAGACACTTGGCGATGTTATTGTGGAATTTGCTGGGTTAAGTGCCAAGATGTACAGTTTTAAAACATGTAGTGCTGTTGTCAAAAAGGCCAAGGGCATTGGCAGAGTTACTGTGGAAAAAGAGCTTGTATTTGAAGATTATAAAAATTGCATCAAATCACAGAATTCAATTAGAACATCAGAAAATAGAATTCAGAGTGAGAATCACTTGCTGACTTCAAATATTGTAACAAAAGTGGCCCTGGACCCACATGATGATAAGAGATGCATTTTATCATGTGGCACACATACTTTGCCTTGGGGGCATTGTGATTTGAAAAGTGGAAATCAATGCCCAATTCCAGAGCATGATTTGAAATAAATAAACATGCCTATGAACTTATTTGGGTTCAAAAAACAGGCTATTATGGACCTGCCCACACCACAACCCTCTCCTGATTTACAATCTGTAATGTCTAAACTGAGTGGCTTGTTAATTATTCATCTGAACAGCATACTTACAGATGTTGATGAAGAAACAGGCAAAACATTGTACATATTTAACAATAATTTAAATCATTACCAATTACCTGTAGGTGGGCAATTGCAATTTATTACAACCCCTGAGGGTGATGTCAAGATTTCAGTAGGGAGAAATATTTATAGAATTAAGCACTCAAACATGGTTTCTGGCACTGTATATACTGTTTCTGCTGGTGACTGCTTATATATTGAGGTCCCTGGATCATATGACAAGCTTATACCCTTTTTTATAGAATTAAGAATCAGATACTCTATAATAAATAACCACTAAAAGAAAATGCCTAATGATATATTTGGCCATACAAGACATGAAGATCACAGTGATGAGATTCTGATGCTTGATGTCAGAGTCAAGAAATTAAGAAGTGATTTACAAGCTTTACAAACCACACTCAATGCCAGTCTTCAATTAGAAATTACAAATTTACAATCACAATGCATGGACCCTCTTCTTAAAATTGATTCTGAACTCAAAGTGCTGCTTCAGAAATATACTGATCTGGCAACATTAGATAATTTTCAAAGTTTGGAAGAAGCTGTAGCAACTCTTCAAGCCAAATTTAAGACCCAGGCCACCAACTCCGAGCAATTGAAACAGCAATTGGAAGAGCAGATAAATAATGTCCAGTCACAGCTCCAAACAATTGTCAAAAGCATAAAATCACAGGAAGATTTTGATCTAGTCATTTCCACTCTAAAAGAACAGATTCAGTCACTCCAGATACCTAATCTGGACCCTCTGCACAATGCCATAGCCGAGGTTAAAGAAAAAATTGAGACACTTGAAAATTTTATGAACAATTTGCCATCTTCTGATGCTTTGAATGCAATAACTCGGAGTGTAGCCAACATTAAGCTGCAACTCGAAACATATGAAGATTTTGGAAAAATTCAAAGTACCATAACCCATCTTGAAGGTACAATAGCAGCAGTGCAAAGTGATTTGGCAAATGTACAAGAAACTCGCCTGCCTGGGATTGTAGATACACTTGTCAGTGTCCAGCAACAAATCACAAAGCTTGAAAACCTCAACACTGAATCTGAGCTGTCACATTTTCATCACTTGATAGATGATATCCAAACAAAACTTGAAATTTTACAACAATCCACACCCACTCAGGCAGATATAGCCCTGCTCCAAAATGCTATGCAAAATGTGGCTGATGCTTCTGAATTAAACAATGTGAAATTGGCACTTGAATCTTTGCAAAATACAGTATCAAATCTTCCCACATCACAGGAACTTAAAAATATTAAGAGAGCTGTGAATAGAATATTGAAATCAGAAGATATCAAGAATATCCAAGCAGAGATCAAACAACTCACTCAGACAGTGGCCACTCTTCCAACCAATCAACATATTAATGAACTGCATGCCCTGTTTGAGGATATCAGAAGACAGGTCCATGATCTTACAGCCCAAAATTCAAAATTGGTAGTTGTTGAAAATTTACAACAAATTGTAGCTAATATCAAGCAGCAGCTAGGGACCATGGAATCCAATCAAGCAAATGCTCTGTCTGTTTTTGCCACCCAGCTTCAAGAGATTGTGCAACAATACAAGAAACTTATTGTGGACATAAAAATCAAGCCAGGCCACGATGATGTTGTTAGGACCATCAATGAGCACCTTGAATCTGTAACAAGCAGATTGCTCACAGCAGAAAAAGAAATAACAGGCATAATCGAGAATCCAAAACATTCAGTAATTCTTGAATTGTACAGCATCCCCAACAAAGAATATGATTCTCCATTTACACCAGGTGGCAAAATATATATGCTGTCCCCTGCACAATTTTATTATCAATTTTTTGTTGGGGGCACATTGAGACCAATCAAGATCAAATATTGGCATCAGCCACAGGCACACCACTACCCTACCTTATCAATAACAAATGCTGACAACAAAGTAAAAATCACCAGTGTAGAGTTAGAGGATTTTACAGACCCCAATACATTAGAAACATCTTATGCTGAAGATGATGGCTCTCTGGAATTTAAAATACAAATAGGGGACAAATTATATTTAGAAAATCCTGCAGTCTCAGCTGCTGAACACCCCATAGTTGCAATATTCTTGTTTACATATTATGTCTAGACAAATTATAGTTGATGAATTACACAGACAAGCCAGGCATAATTTTAAGAGACTCCCAGTAGTCACAAAGGGCATAGATGATTTATGGCAGAGCGACTTGATTGAAATGGCAACTGGACAGTTGAAAAACTTAGACAAAATCAACAAGGGCTACAAGTATCTACTCACTGTAATAGATACATTTTCAAAATTTGCCTGGGCTGTGCCACTCAAATCCAAGACTGGAAAATGTGTTACAGAAGCCTTCAGGACAATCATCAATCATTCAGGAAGATCACCGCGCTATTTGCAAACAGATAATGGCAAAGAATTTTATAATTCAGTGTTTCAACAATTTATTAAAAGCCAGGCAATAAAACATTACTCGAGTTACAGTGATCTCAAAGCCTCAATTGTAGAGAGATTCAACAGAACCTTAAAAAATCTTATGTATAAACAATTTACACTGCAGGGTAATTATAAATGGATTAATATTCTTCCAGAACTTCTACATAAATATAACAACTCTGTCCATTCCACAATCAACATGAAACCCTCTGAAGTAACTTCATCTGATGAGCAAAAATTGATCAGGACTGTTTATTATCCTAGATACCAGCCAACAACAAGAAGGGCCAAATACAGGGTAGGTGATCAAGTAAGAATCAGCAAATATAAGCACTTATTCAAAAGAGGCTTTACAAGAAACTGGAGCACCGAATTATTTACAGTAGTTCAAGTTAAACCCGGGACCCTTAACACATATATAATAAAAGATCACCGAGGAGAAATTCTCAAAGGCAGGTTCTATGAACAAGAGCTCAGCAAAACTAAACAGCCTGACACATATCTCATAGAAAAAATTATCCGCAGAAAAGGCAACAAGTTATTTGTCAAATGGCTGGGTCATCCGGAAAACAGCTGGATCGATGCAGACAAAATAATAATATGAGCACCTGGGATGTTATAAAAAGGCTGCCAGAACCTGAACAACAGAATAAGAGAAATGGCAACTTGCTGCCTGATAATATTAGATGTCTTATTGTTGGGCCATCTGCTTGTGGTAAAACTACACTAATGGTTGATAATTTTTTATTGGCACCCAACTGGTTAGACTGGAAAAACAGGCACTTGTATGTCTTCTCTAAGAGCTTGGAACAATTAAAATATCAGCAGCTGATGAAGCTATATGATGGATTGGATATAGCCACTTTTGAACCAGATGTTAAGCCACTTCACGAATGTCTCGATAATTCTGTTGTTGTGTTTGATGACGTTATACTGGATAATCAAAACAAGGTTAGAAATTTCTTTACACAGGGGCGGCACAAAAACATTGATTGCTTCTACCTGGCACAGACTTTTTCAAAAATACCGAAGCAGCTGATCCGAGACAACAGCAATTTTATATGTGTGTTTCATCAGGATCATACCAACCTCAAACACATACATGATGAATATGTAGGTGGGGACTTGAGTTACAATGATTTTTCCAAGTTTTGCAGCAGGTGCTGGAGCCAGGACAGTTATGGGTTTGTCACAATTGATATGACAAGAACACCCAGTAGCGGCAAATACAGGAATAAAATCAACGATTTTCTAGACGTTGAAACATATATAAACAACCATGAAACGACCAGTCATTGATGATCTTAAGTTAAGAGATTATCTTGTAAAAAGATTCAAGGGATGGAAATCAGAGAACCGAGGAATTTATGAAAAACACAAACAAACAGAACAGCCTGTAATTGATGCTATTAATAATTTAGGTGAGAATATCAAAACTGTTACAGAGCAGAATCAAGATTTGATCACGGAGCTTGTACCTGTAGCTGCTAGGAACATATTAGATTATCCATTCACCCCACTTTCCAGTATTCATACACCTAGTCCTGTTGCTCCTAGAAGAATTGAAGCTACTCAGGATCCTATTGAATTGGGTCTTCTTGCTCAAAAATATTTAACTACACCTAAAGACAACAAAGATGAGGTGTTTGGCTTATATGCTGACACAGAGCTTGACGGGAGCATCATTCATAGAATTGGCAATTTCAGGGTAACATTTATGGGAGATGATATAATTGTTTATTCAGAATCTCGTCTCGGAGAAAAAGGTGCTTTTGTTAAGTATCCCGGCACACCTGGGTTGTGGGAACTGATGACTCGGAAAAGGCCTGGCAGCTATACAGATCAAGATTATGAACATTACAAAGAAATATTAATAAAATCAGATGCTCTATACCAGAACAATGATCCCACACAAAAAAGAGTCAAGTCTAGCAGTGGGGCAAAGTATAACAACTTAATCAAGCCCATATGGTCACAGATCAAGACAGGTAGTGGAATCAAACAATACAACACCCTGCCTAAAGAATTTGTGTGGGTTGATGATGTCAGGAAACTTGTAGATAGGTTATTGGTGATAGCTGGGGAGGAAAATGCTGGGAACCACAATTTTTACAATGAAAAAGTTGGAATTATGGACATGATAAGCACAAAATTGTCTAATTTTATAGTGAATGACCCTAAAGGGATTGGATATCTCATAAAAATTATTAATACTCTACCCCCTAAATTTTGGAATATTTCTGAGGGTCGGGGCTTGGTTAATGACATTATAAACAAGTTGCCATTTGAACTACACATTCCAGGCTATCAGTATTGTGGTCCCGGTACAAAATTGGATCATAGATTAAACAGAGGGGATCCTGGTGTAAATCCCCTAGATGCTGCTTGTAGAGACCATGACATAGCATACAACACACATACTGATCTTGACAAGAGACATGTTGCAGACAAGAAATTAGAAGAGGCTGCATTTGGTAGATTTGTAAGCAAAGATGCTTCTTTAAGTGAAAAAATAGCAGCATTGGGAACCACCATAGCTATGAGCACCAAACAAAAACTGGGGTGGGGGTTGTGAACATGTATATAATAAACCTACAATGAAGGCCAAGGGTGTTATGTATCAAATACCTTATGCAGGTCTCAAATCTCTTAAAACTATTGACAGTCTTTTGACCAAAAAGCAGCGCAAGAAAAAAAGCTCTTGTCTTGCAAAGGGACATGGTATGAAATTGTTGCTTAGTACCCCCCAATTAAAAAAATTACAGCAATCAAGAAAAAAATTGCATACAGGGGGTTTCATATTTACCATCCCTGCCATCTTAGCAGCTCTCGGGGCTGTTGGGAGCTTGGCTGGGGGATCAGCTGCCATAGCAAAAACAGTAATAGATGCCAAGAAAAATAGGGCAGAATTAGATGAACAGAGGCGCCATAACCTGGCAATGGAGAAAAAAGGCAAAGGTGTTAAGAGAGCCATGAATAAGTTTAAAAAAAACAAGAGCCGCTTACAAACCAAGATATTGAAGCTTTGATCAAGCCACTGGGCATCAAACATTTTAGAGGTGTGTACATGTCTGATTCTTTACCAGAACAACCACTCAACAAAGAGTGTGGCATTGTTAATTTGGATGAGTACAAAAATCAGGGCACTCACTGGATCTGTTATCTTAAATATTTAAACAATGAGGCATTTGTGTTTGATTCATTTGGAGGTGATCCACCTGAAAATTTAGTAAAATATCTAAAATCAGCTAATCTTTATTACAATAATGCCCGTCTTCAAAACTTCAAAGATGTTAATTGCGGACATTTGTGTTTATCTGTTCTTAGATATATGTCTCAAATAAATAAACCATCAATTGAAAATTTTCAAAAGGCCTTGTGGTATCTGAAACATCATGGGGGTATTCCATCTCACCAGCCAAAATTCAATATTGAAACTCAAATTGCATGATGACATTGTGTATCCCAAAACAATAGCTCTCAGAGCATTTTACGGCATGTACTTGATCCCTAATATTACACACCACAACAATACAATTGCAGTAGGGGATCAAAAAATTGTCATCACTCCAGGGCAGTATAATCTGTCCACTCTAAATGCTCAATTACCCAGAGGTGTAGTGTTAAGTCAAAATTCTGTCACTCACAGAGTAGAGATTGTATCTGCTACAGAAACAGTAGATCTGGGTACTATAGGAGAGCTGTTAGGCTTTGAGAACAACACAAAACTTGAAGCAGCCATCAAACACACTGCTATGAATATACCTAAATTCTTAGCCATAGAGACTCTGAATATTCACTGTAATGTGGCGGAGGGTATGATCACCAAATCAAATGGCATAGGCACTCACAAACAAACTGGCATCATTGCAACATTCAAACCTAATTCTGAATTCATGGAGCCCATCATCTACAATCCATCCCCAACATTATATTTTCCTGTGTGCCATAATAGAATAGATTACATTGAATTGATGGTCACTAATGAAAAAGAAGAATTAGTTGATTTTGCTGGAGCCACAACAACTGCTATCATAGAGATTAACATTTAAATAAAAATACATACAATGGAAAATATTGAGAGTTATGAGCTACAATCATTCCCCCCAAACAGGAGGACATTTGCAAATTTAAATCAACCCAATACAGAGATTGAGGTTGATCTTGATGTAGGGGATGGATTTATACACCCCCACAGAGCAGATCTGTACATCAAATTTGATGTTGTAAAGCTCGATGGTACAGATTACCCGGCAAATTCAAACATAAGATTGGTAGACAATTTTGTGCCACATCTGTTCTCTGAAATTGAGATCAGAAAGCATGGCGTTGTTATAAACAGAGTGGATTATCCCGGCATTACCTCCACGGCTTTGGCCACTCTAAAATTATCCAAGACCGAGGCTCCATACTACAAAATAGGGGGATTTGAAGCTGGTGATAAGATATTATCTAAAAATCACACAGTGCTGTTCCCCATGCGCCTGTTGCCAGGATTCTTCTCAGATTACAAAGAAATTATGTGGAAGGGGGGGTTAAGAATTACATTTAGAAGAGCTGCAAATGATAATAATGCTTTGATGAGGTACAGTACATTAAACCCTACAGGAGAAGCTCTGCCTAATACCTTACCAGATGCAGGCAAATGCATTATTCAGACTATGGAGCTAAGAATTCCAGTTGTTGAATATGAGGCCAGTTACGCTCTTAAATACAAAGCTGATATAATAAAAAATCCACAGATTCCTCTGCAATTTTATACATATCAATGCGTACAGAAGCCCGCATCTGGTACATATTATGAATTTGATGCTACAAATTCATTCTCCAGCATACAATACGACATGCCCGATTTCGTGGTGGTACTGTTTCAGACCGGGAGACACAATAATCAGGAAAAAAATTCAAGTAGATTTGATAACTGCAACATCAAGAACATATATCTTAAAAATGGCAGAAATGAGGTATTTCCTAGAGAAAATTATAATTTAGACATGTCCAAGGATGATTTTCTTAAATTATATGAGGCATTTTCGGCTTTCAAGAGAGTCACTACAGGCAGTACTGACATGTATTATTCACCAGATGAATTCAAGACACAGAGACCCATGTTTGTAATCAACACTTCAAAAAGAAAACAGGTTGTGGTTAATGACAGGACAAACATTAAAATTATCTGTGAATTCCATGAGGCATTACCTGATGACACCATTTGTAGTGTTATTCTCATAGGTGAAAAATCATATGTTTATGATGTAAGAAATGAGAGAGTCACGGAGCAATTCTAGAAGATATTTGTTCTATTATCCTGTTGTACAACATACAAACCTCAACTGTATTATCAGCTAGCAGTGAATATCTTATGTGTGGGCAGTTGTATATATTTCAATCTTATATCAGGACTCGAACCCAAAGCCCCTTGTTTACAAGACAACAATATTAACATTTTGCCATCAGGAGAGGCTTTGCATTTTATCAGGACTCAAACCCGAGCCTTTTGCTTACAAAGCAACAATATTAACATTTTGCCATCAGGAGAGGCTTCACATTTTATCAGGACTCAAACCCAGAGGCCTCCTGATGGCAAGGCAATAAAAACCATGCACCACACTCCACTGGGCCTCAGAACCCAGTAACTATAAGCTTTATATTAATATACATGGCAGAATCAATCTGAGCTACACTAAAATTCAATTCCTGGGATTTTGACAGAAAAACACACTATAAGCAATAAGATCATATGGGAACTTGGCATAATTTTAAGTATAAGCAAATCTGTCTGAGAGGCTTTCACCCTTTCTACACTAGAATTCAAAATTCTTAAAATTAAGAGCATATCACACTGGAAGAATTGGGGTATAGGCCCCTCTTGGCATTGTCTTAAGTACGGGTAAATCTATCTGTTGAGCCCTCGCCTTTTCTACACTAGAAATTCAGAATTTCTTAAAAATCAGAGCATATCACACCTGAAAAATTGGGGTACAGGCCTCTCTTGGCTTTGTTTTAAGTATAAGCAAATCTGATTGTTCAATCAAATAGCCTCGCCTTTTCTACACTTAAAAGTTGTGCTGTCCGTACCGTAAACCCCACTACTGTGTTGTTTATGGTGCCTTGGAGATTGCGCGACAACAATAAAATTGAATTAACTCGTGAACATTTTCGTGCGATGATTTTTTACGATTTTCGACCTGGATTATCAAGACAAGAGTGCATCGATCAACTTACTTCCACATTTGGCGATGAAGCCCCATCCTTTGCCACTGTGAAACGCTGGTATAACGAATTTAATCGTGGCCGCCATTCGCTCACCGACGAGATTCGCGAAGGTCGTCCAAAATCAGTTGTTGTTCAAGAAAACATTGATGCTGTGCAAAACCTAATACTGCAAGATCGTCATGTGACATACTGTGAGATTGAGGCAACCATAGGCATTAGTTCCACCAGCATATATAGAATATTACATGATCATTTAGCTGTGAGAAAGGTATGTTCCTGTCGGATCCCACACAATTTGACAAAAACTCAAAAAGACGCTCGCGTCAATTGGTGCAAACAAATGCTCAATAAATACAATCGTGGTGCTTCAAAAGACGTATATAATATTGTAACAGGTGACGAATCATGGATATATATGCATATGAGCCGGAACGTAAACAGCAGTCGACTGTATGGGTGTTTCAAGATGAACCCAATCCAACAAAAGTTGTTCCCGCTCGAAGCACATCGAAACAAATGGTCGCCTGTTTTTTTTTTCGGGAAAACTGGTCATGTGGCAACTGTGCCTTTAGAGGAACGTATAACGGTCAACTCTGAATGGTACACAACAATTTGTTTGCCAGAGGTCTTAGGTCAAATACGGAAAACAAACAAACGCCGTGGGATCATTCTTCATCAAGACAATGCCAGCTGTCACACATCTCGTCTAACAACCGACTTTATGAACAGTCAAAAAATCGAATTGATGGGTCATCCGCCGTACAGTACTGATTTGGCACACAATGACTTCTTGTTCCCGAATGTCAAGAATAAATTGCGTGGACAACGATTTTCGTCGGCGGAAGACGCCGTTGATGCGTTCAAAAACCATATTATGGAGGTGTCTCAAGAAGATTGGTAAAACTGCTTTGACAAATGGTTCTAACGAATGCCAAAGTGTATTGACCATAAAGGAGAATACTTCGAAAAACAATAAAGCAGTTTTCAATGCCAAATTCCTGTTTTTTCATTGTTAGCCTCAAAATATAAACAGTGACCCTCGTATGTAATTTACTTTATTAGAAATTAAATGTATAACTAATGAAAGGATTTTAAGGTGCAAATTTATGATCGGGAAAGGGGAAAAAGGAAAGGTTCTGAATTTTTTTTCAAAAAAGGTGCTGATAAGTCTAAACCACTTACATTAACATTCTTTATTCAATACTGTAGCAAATAACATAATTTAACAATTTGATGAAGTAACCAGTATTTATGAAGTAATCGTAGCATTTACTGGGTTTCAAGCAACTTGTTATACTGGATTACGATCAACATTTCTATGTTTTCGAATGTACAGTCGCTGACGCTTTGAGCTCAGGAGATCCTATGTGGAGAAACTACATATCTTGGGAACTCTTGTGGCTGCAATGATTATATACTGCTGGACCAAAAAAACCGGACACTTGCATTTTTTGTGATAACGCAATGGGTCGATAAAAGCTCTGGCACAAGGGCTAACTAAATGATGCAGAAACTGAATTAAGTACGAATGCATAAACAAAGTCCGAGCCTATGAATGGTGCATATGGTACTACATGATCTGCCGAACATTCTGTAATATACCTGCGAGCTGTTATTGCAATTCAGATGTCAAATATTAAAGTGTCCGGTTTTCATTGTCCAGCAGTATATTATGCCAGTTTATGACTCTCGTTCTGCGCTACAAAATGAGACTATATGTTTTTATGTAGCTGCTAAAGAAGAGTGAAAATAATATATCTTCAATTTTTTTAAAAACCTGAAAGAAGAAAGTGCTGAAGTATCAAAGAGGGGTAAAAAAAGGGAATAAATGTGCTAATATCACGAAAAGGTGCAACACTGTTCATTTTACTTGATTCTATGTCCTAAAATACATATCTCAAACGACCGGTATGAACAGTGGCGTATACGGAGTCCAAGATCTGGGCTATCTCACTGTCACGTGGTCCTAGCCTATGAATAGGAATAAGTTTACCAACTAGAAATCAGGTTGCCAACTCATAGGAAATCAGGTTGCCAACTCACAAGAAATCAGGTTGCCAACTCAGGAACTCGGGTTGCCAACTCAGGAAATCAGGTTGCCAACTCAAGAAATCAGGTTGCCAACTCATAGGAAATCAGGTTGCCAACTCATAGGAAATCAGGTTGCCAACTCACAAGAAATCAGGTTGCCAACTCACAAGAAATCAGGTTGCCAACTCCAGAATCACCATGATCATTTCACTGATATGAATAATTTTATTTACAATGTCTAATAGATTTTCCTCCTGCATTTTATTCTCTAGACTTCAGGCTTCGTAGATATCCTAGCTAGCCTAGAATATACGCTCCTGGGTATGAAAACAGCTATAATTTTGGAAAGCTGCTGCACCTTAAAATCCGTTCCCTATTTATAACCTAACCTAACCAGACCACGGAGGTCGCGTGCTGATGAATATATCGAGTTCGATGGAGGCCGGAACGCACCTGCAAATTTTTGAACGTTTGAGGACCAACCAGTGTGTGTTAAATCGTTATAGAGTTGTCTGAAAAATTTTAAAAGTACACACAGAAAACTAAATGCATCATACCGATCGATGCACTAAAGTGTGTTTTATGGCATCTGCGAAGAATCAGATTCACATGTGGATGCATTTTAGTGCATTTTTTGTATGTCGTAAAAGAAACACCAAAGTGCGTCATGTGATGCAAGTGAGGATTTATTTCAGTCGAGATGCAATATAATGCATCATTGGATGCATTTTGATGCACCTTCCTGCATCTTTCTCAATGATCCACTTAGACTTTTCATCTGAGCTAAATACAATCTGTAACAGACGAAACGTTGAAGTGCATCATTGAAAAAGATGCAGGAAGGTGCATGAAAACTCGTCAAATGATACATTATAATGCATCTCAACTGAAAGAAATCCTAGCTTGCATCAGGTGATGCACTTTCGTGTTTCTTTTACGACATGCAAAAATGTCGTAAACACACTTTAGTGCATCAATCGACTCGTTCTGATGCATCAATCCGTATGATGCATTTTGTTCTCTGTGTGCATTCTGAAAAGTCACGGGGTGTGGTTTTGGAAGGCAAGTGGGAATCCTGTGAGTAGAAAGCGCCACATTCGCTGTCTTTTCGCGGTTGAATGTGGAGCAGAGGAAAAAAGTCGGGAAGATCCTCGTGGCTACCATCATTAACAGTCTCCGCGCGACTTCTGATCATTTCCCGAAGGCCAGCAGACAGGGAGATTCATCCTCAGCACGAGTTTCTCCTAATAACACGTTTGGAGGACCTTTGAGATATTTGTGTTGAACCTTTACTAGAACACCTGGCCTGTAATTGGTGCTTGCCGCATTTTTACATATGCAACCGACTGGGCCTCTTGTGTGTGTTGTAGGATATTACGAATGGTATTTTTAACGCATAGACGGTCTCGTTAATGTTATGGGCCCGGCCTTCCCGATGGCGTAGTAATCACGTCTTCGCCTTGTAATCAAATAGTCCAGGATTCCATATCCGGTGGAGGCGCATTGCCCAGTGGTTCGGATCCCGCCTTAAACTGTAGGTTCAGTCCCAATTAGCCTTTATGTGCATGAAGTGGACTTAGTCAGGCAATCAAACAACTCTCCCTCTGTGATTATGCTTACGAAATACTACACTTTTTTTGTTAATTCTCAGAAAGTGTTCGTTCAGGCGAAGAGTTTAATTAACCAAACATGGACAATTTGATTGAAAGTTCCAAATATGTATATTTATTTATAATATTAGAAATATTATAGAAAATGTTTATAAATTACACAAACATTACGTGCGTATATGTTTAAAATGTTCACCCATGTTTTAAACTATTCACAATGTGCATATTTGGTTCTCTGTTACTAAAATCTTGTTAAAACAAAACGTTTCATCTTTCAAGATACATGGTCAACTTAAGTTACATAAACATTTGTAACAAATTCTCATTTTTATTGGTTTCTTTGTCCTTTGTTCAGTGGATCTAAAGCAGGAGTTTTCTACTCGTCAGACATTGCGGGCCACATTAACAATTTCAATTATGCTTGCGGGCCACGAAGCTACATTACGGTATTGAGAACTGTAAGATGGGTTGAAGACCACTGATCTAAAGTCTATACAACTCCATGTTAATATTTTTAGTGCCAATAGTTTTATATTTAAGGCACATTTAGCCACTATACTTTCATTTTTATTATGACAACTAAATAGCTGAAATCCGGTATCCAACTCTGGTACAGTCACGTACCCAAATATTTTAGTCTATTCATTCATGTTGTTTTAGGCAATATATCAGTGTATAGCGGAGGGTACCTCGCTCCATAGTACCATTCCTTGTAAGATCGGGGCCTCCACGATGGCGTAATGGTAACGTCGCCGCCTTGTAATCAAGGGATTCCCGGCTCGATACCCGGTAGAGGCACATAGTGGTTAGGACCGCACTTTAACCTTTAGTTCTAGTCCCGATTAGTCTGTGTATAAAGTGGACTTAATAATTTAAGATCCATGTAAGATCGTGAAGGAGAAGTGACATACAGTAATGATGGACAATTTGCATCGACATATCTTTGGACCTTTTTATTATTTTTATTATTTATTTATTTCTTTACTCAGTGTTTCGGATACAGTCTTATTTGACCATTTTACACTGAAACAACATAAAGTAGAAACAATAAGTAACAAAAGATAAAAACACTAACAAGATTTACATGTTCTTGGTCAGTAATATACAAAAATTACGTTCTGGAAGGAAAATATCTACATTCAGGGGAAGTTTGTTGTAGATTTCTGGGAGCCTGTAAAACAAGGAGCGTTGTAGAAGGGATAGCCTAGTGGTTGGGTTGTGGAAGAGTTGCAGGTTGCGCGTTAGCTTTTGGGGTACCCTAAGTGAGAATTCACTGATTAGGAGATCTGTTCTGATTTTGCCATTTATTATTTTGTATAAAAATTTCATGTCAGCTAGATCACGACGAAAGGATGGAGTGTGAATATTCAGAGCAGCCATGGTGTCTGATTTGGATACATGTCGAAAGGAAGGTATTCTATGGCGAACAATTGCAAGAAAGAAACTGAGAACAGAATCTATTCTTGACTATACTCACGCTTTTTTTGAAACATGAATATTATAAACATGAGATGCTTGCTTTCTCTTCGTGCCAACAAGGTGGAAAATAAACAATGCAAATTCTCCACATACAAATACAGTGAATGCCAACGTTTGACTGGTGTACCGAAAAGTGTTTTTTGACGAACAATTGCGGATTCAAGAGAGTCCCGTCGAGCCTCGCAACCATTGTCGGCATTAAGCCAAAATGATTTTCCTCGTCAAAAGCAAACTCCCGCGTTAAAAAAAAAGTTCCTACACGCTAGAACAACTCGTTATATCAATCACAAGCGAACACATGATCCAATTATCCCGGCTTTGTGAGCTTCACAGTGCATATGGAAATAGCGTCGGTATTGACGTGGGCGGGCTGGAAGATACTGCCGCCATTGGGGTTGAGAGAGATAAAAAAGGGGGGAAAATAGAGGGGAAAAAAAGAGATTTTGCCGAACGGATGTTCTGGTTCTGTTGGTTTGGTGACGGGGAGCTAAACAGCGAGGAAACAGCCACCGGAAAATCTGAGGCACGATCGATGTTGTCAGAGAATCCGCCCAGAGGTGGTGGGACGAGGGAAATTTCCCTCATTACGAAAAAAATCCCTCCACATGTCAAAATTTCCCTCGACGTTGGACTAGTGTTTCAAGTGGGCCGTCCTTAAAAAAACAATTTTCACGTAAAAATCTACCAATGTGGAAATTCCCTCGACATTAGAAAATCCCTCTATTCCAGTTTTTCTCAAGCAGGGTGTCTTACCGGTCAAGAAACTGGTGGAAGTCAAGAAAAAGTAAAGAAATCAACAAGTAGGTGAAGAAGTTTTGGTTATCAAAATCATTGATTTAGTTTATTTTACTTCGCTTTTCCTTGTTGGCTAATCCCGTAGATGAGACAAAATCCCAAACATATAGGGAGGGGAACAAGAGCCTGCCTCACTGGTCTTTCCAAATGCAGTCTAGTAGGATGTACTACATTATAATTATTACATGCATTAATACGTGCATGTATATATATATAGTATATAAAGCAAATCTAATTCCCTTGTTAAAGTACGGCTTTAGTTTTAGTCTTGACCGGCCTCTTGGTAGTGCTTTTTCATTAAATATTTATTTTCTTTATTTCGGATTTACAACTGTACGTAAGTAGGGGTCGAATAAATAATGGGAAGATGAACAAACAAAAGGATGAAAAAGTGAGGAATTTGGGATTTATTTTGCTAGATGCCTGTCAAGGGAACCGCGTGTGACAAATTTGACTAACAAGGGAGGTATCTAAGTGTCCCCCTCCGATTTCCATGAAACTTGGCAGGTGTATAGAGGGGCCCAAAGGAAGATATACGTGTTTTTTGTTTCGGCTAAAAAGAAAAAAGGTTTAAGGGGGCAAAAAAAAACTCAAATGTCAAGATGAGGAGAAATTGAAGTGAGGGGTTTTTGTTGACCCCTAAAACCGTTCTTTTAGCCGAAACAAAAAAAACACTCATTTCTTCCTTTGAGCGCCTCTGTACACCTGCCAAGTTTCATGGAAATCGGAAGGGGACACAGGGGTCAGATTCCCACTTCAATTTCTCCTCATCTTGACATTTGAGGGGAGTTTTGCCCCCTAAAACCTTTTTTTAGCCAAACAAAAACACGTATTCCTTTGGGCCCCTCTATACACCTGCCAAGTTTCATGTAAATCTGAGATTGACACTTAGGTAACCTCCCTTGCAAGAATAAAGGAATTCCCTCAACGTTGGAAAATTTTCCTGAGTAATTACTCCCACGTAAAACATTTTTCCTTGATAGTGTTCCTCAAATTTTCCCTCATGGTGTATCATTTAAAAGAAAAATCACCTGATATGGAGACTGGCTGCACCAAATTTGACTCCACCAATTCATGATTGACAAGTGAAAAACAGCGCGATACGACGCCAGGGGCCCTTCGTTCGAATTCCGGCCCCTGGATGGATTTTCTTGGTGTCCTTTCATCACTCATCCTCATCTTCGCGATTAGCCAGAAGTGGAAGAAAAGCGAATTAAATTAAAGCCAATTCAATTAATTTGTCATACCACATACCCACAGTCCTACTGGGTTCTCTAAATGCGCCGAAGGTAGAGGGAAATTTTTCTGTAATAAAACATCTTTCGATTCAGAGAATGGGAATATTTTGAAAGGGAATTTTGTTTGTATAAGATAGGGCAGAAGTTTTTTTTTCATCCCTGTTAATGGGATTTTTTCTTAGCAAAGGGAAAATTTCCCAAATGAGGTTTTCGTAAAGTAAAAAATAAGTAAAGTGCTCCGCTGTGCTATGCACCACACCATGAAGGCGTATAGGGGGTGTGGGTGATGTGATCAGCACCACGCCCCTGGCCGCTTTACCCCCCAGAGTTTCCTCCAGGTACCCACTTTATACGACGCTGGGTGTGCGCCGGAGCCGCTTGAACATGTGGAAAAATTCCCGGTTCTCCCCCTCCGGGATCGAACCCGGGTCTCTCGCATGGTAATCAGACGCCCTAACGACTGAGCAACCGCGGCTGCTAGGTTTTCGTAGCAGAGTGAATAATTTCTTACGAAACGTTTAAGTAGTAGAGGATAATGTTTCTTATCGAAGGGAAAAATATTTATTGCAAAAGTGAATATTTCGTTGAAGTTTTGCACCTCTGCGAGGGATTTTTAGCGAAGCACCGCTGTCTCCAAGCTTTGAAAATTGGTTTCACCAAAGCCGCGGGGAGAAGCATTCACTTTGGCCGGCCTCGGGGGAGCGACTCCCCAGCTAACAATGTGGATAATGCGAGCCCCCTGTGTAGCAGCCAACAGGTCTTTAGCATCGGCCAGTTTTCGATTACTGCCTGCTGCTAATTCGGAAGGGCTTTGGGGAGATAGGAAGGGAAGCATGCAGGAGGTAGCATCTGAATTGAAATTTACCCCGTGTGCAAAATCCATATCTCTCATTAATGTTACTATCCCCCCGCGGTCAATGTTCCAAGCAACTGAGAATTCGTAATTAAAGTTCGGTCTCTGCTTTCGTTACACGAGGGCTGATCATTAGTAAGGTCGCAAGGCCTGCCATCTGAATGGGAGGTTTTGTTACCTTATTTCTCGAGCCACCCTCATACATGCATGCAGAAAGAAATGTAATATGGCCATTTTCGAGAGAGAGACACAAACGAACTTCTCGATATAGTACAGTATTACCATGCAAATTGTTCAAGACTATTTTTTTTCTTTTCTCTTGGATCCTGTGTGTTTTTAAGCGATGGTTTTTTATGTATGCTGGTGCAGAAGTTGTCAAGGCTTGTGTTGAGTTTTCTTTTAATTCGGGAAGCCCTTATTGGGTCAAATAATGTGCACGAGCTTTGTGATGGACAATTTGCAAGGTAATACTCATGGATACGTGCACCTTGGAAACTTCATTTCTGCAAGCTCTGTCCGTGTTTTGTGCCGACCGACGTAGTGGAGCTGGTAGCACAGAGCGCTACGACGCCAGGGGTCCCTGGTTCGAATAGCAGGCTGTGCATGGGTGTTGTTTGCGAAAGACCCTTCGTCGAGTTCATCATATTATCACCACAGACAAAGGTAATAGTTTCATTCTTCAATGCCACGGCCCGTGTGACAGCTTCTTTGCAAATACACGTCTCGTGCACCTGCCTCCCGTGACGTCACGTTCCCCAGTTGCTTGAAATTTACCAGCGACATCTGCTGTTTGCGAGTTTGACCAGAAGTGAAAGCGGGCGCCTCGAAGCGGTGGATCCTCTGAACTTCTTGCAGTAACCGCAAGAGGTTTTGCTCCCTGAACTCAATGTCTGCCTAATGCATTTGTCTGTGTTATGCACTAAAAAAACTTTAAATGATCAAAATATGGATTTAAAATTTTAAAAATTTACATCAAACTCAGAAAATTTAGCCATAGCTTGTAACTATTTATTAATTCCACTGTTTACATAAGTAAAAAAAATGGTTTGGCTTACCTTATTGACAATTGACCTATTTTACATATGGTTTTATATGTATCTTTTTATATCTTTTTTCCACAGACTGCCCCAGTTCTACAATAAACTACCCCCATAGACATTTTTGCCCCTGAAAGCATTTTCCGATCTTCCTAAAAATGAATATGTAAATCTTTGTTTGTTTCCTTGTTTATGCCTTATGTTTATATTTAGCTTTTCTTGTTTTTACCTTAAACCATCTTGACTTGTTCTTGTTATTTGTTAGAGTTTTCAGTGTAAAATGGCTTTAAAAGTGCTGTATCTGAAACTTTGAATAAATAAATAAGTCCAACTAACTGTTTCTGACTTCACTGAACGTCACGATTAGCAGAAGGTGGAATTTCACCAGCTGTGTCTCATACTACTCAGCATGAAAGGTTACTATTGCACTTAATAACTACGTATTGTTTCAAATGGTCAAAAGTAAACTTATGCATGTTATCCACGAGAATACTTTTATACTCTGAGAACGCTTCTCTCCATATCACAAGAAACAATAGGCGCATGTTGTAATTTCAATAAATCGGAAACGTGCAGTTCACTTGTAATACCGTCCACATTTTGTTTCCCTTCATGAATAGAGCAAATGTCCTTTAGGAGCTTGTAACCAGAATTCTTCGCGAACACATACTGAATCATGTTTCTGAATTGCTCCAAAGGAAAGGAAACTACAAATTTTCAGACAGATACAGCAGAATATGCATTTGTAAGAAAAAATCGGTAAAATATGCAATATATCCTGAAGACACTGAAAATATGCAAAATGCATAACTATCCGAAGCCTGGTTATCACTCATCCTCATCTTCGCTATTGGCCGAAAGTGTGAGAAAAGGGAAGTAAAATAAAATCAATAAATCAACAATAATTAAAAATCTTAATGGACATTTAAGCGGAAGTGAAGGCATTACAGTCTGAACCTCACAATGTAAACAAATTCGTACATAAACAAAGATTTGTCAATGTTTTCCTGCCAACCTCCGTGCCGAATTGGTTAGCACAGCGCGCCAGGAATCCCTGCCTGGACGTGAGTGTTCTTTGCGAGTGTTCCTTCATCATTACACTCATCCTCATCGATGCGATTAGTCAAAAGTGGAAGTAAAGCGACGCCAAATAACATAAATCAAATTTTCGTGGGGTGTATAGGGTGACCTTCATTAAAGGCACTCAAATGTCAACCTTGCTTCCACGTAGTACAGCCCTGTCACTGTAATGTTGCAGGCCAACGAGTCTCTTGCGCCTGGACATGCAACCAGTATAATCCTCTCTATACCCTTTGCCAGCTAACTTTGGAGCAAGGCCGCCAGAGAAGTGAAGAAAATCGAGTGGCCAGATCGAAGCAGTACACGCTGCTCGAACTGCAGTCGCTCCCCTCCCCCCCCCCCTTCACGCAATTCCGTTCCTCTCACGTGTTCATTGGTGGAGCTGTCTCGCGTCACTATAGCTCGACAACAAGGAAAAACCCTTCCGTCAAAAGCGTTCGCGCATCTTCTCTGCCGTTATCGGTGCTCGGTGCAGTGTTGCCAGGTCAGACTTGAAAAAATCGGGATTTTGTTCCTTGGGAAACCAGAAGATCTGCTACAAAATCCGATGATCTAATAGTAGCGGATGAACTACGTTATCGGAGGCGGCATAGGCGTGAGCACTGGGGGCAAGGGGACGTTCGCAGAATTTTTCCAGCGAGGGGGGAAACAATGTATTTTTATTAGGTGGGTAAACGAGGCATATTACCTCGTAAAAATGTTGCTCTCTCAGAAAACACCACTTGAGTTTGAAATTATCACGTTCCTACACTCCTATTATAATAATGGATGTAAATTACTGTGACTGAAATCAACTCATACATCTGAAATAATAGGTACTTTATGTCAACATTCGTTTTCCAGAAGGGGAAAGTTTCTCTAGCAAATTTCTTGTTATTAACACTCACATACTTTTTTCGTCAATTATGCTACCTCTATGTTGCTGCATTCAATATATATATATATACACACACACACACACACACACACACACACACACACACACACACACACACACACACACACACACACACACACACACACACACACACACACACATATACATACATACATGTATAAAATAATTTGCCCACGCTAGGAAGTTAGTGTTCCTACCTAGTAAGGCAAGGACGTTTCACTGTGTTTGTATCACTTCATCCATTTCATCAGTTTTTCATTCATCCATATTGTCGTACTTACCCGTAGAGGCACAAAGGCGACGTAAAATAACTAAAATAGAAATAGATTTTCGGGTGGGATAAAATACAAATACAACCATCTAAGAATAGTAATGTAGTAATATTTAATAAAATAATAATAATGCCCTAGCACAGTTTAGTATCGTTCGGCATAATTGCACAGTTCAAACAGCACTTTTCATGGCTGAGTGGAGTTCCACTCTCTCTCTCTCTCCCCTCCATGTTCAAGTAAGATGAGAAGGAAACGTGTTTTTGAGCAGGCCGTTTAAGGTTCCATTGCAATAGTTTATTATGGAATTCTCTCGAGAAATCAGTAGGTCTGGCAACTTTGACGTGGCCTCGCTGTCCTTTCCCCCACCCACCAGCGCGATGAGGTTCTGCGCAGGTTTCTTTCCTTGCGGTTCCACTATACTTGCGCAGAGACTTCGTTTTCGTTTGCCAGCTCCACAGTTAGCTGGGACAGAGTATAGGGATTGTGTCACGTCGTTCATGTTTGTGATTGTCTCCAACCATCTCGTCACCATTTATTCTCATGTTCCCGATTAGCCAAAAGAGGAAGAAAGGGGGTGTAAAGTAAACTAAATCCTCATAGCTTTCCTGGAAACAATCCTGAAATTTGCCTTCTTGCAAAAGCGGCCACTGGAAGAACCGCGTATGGTGGACGTTAGTAAATTGCCGCAGGTGCTCGAGCAGGTTGGAAAATGCTTGGGCTACTTGGGCCGTGTAGTTCCAGGGTGATGATTACAGGGAAGGTTTGCCGAAGTGGGCGCTATCGGGTCGAACGCCCCCTGCGGAGCAAGTCGACGGGAGTGGCCTACGTCAAGCGGGGCGTAAAACCATGATGGATTGGCGCTTACGAGCAGCCTTCCATATCTGAGCGTTTTTAAAGGAATTTTACTGGGCAATAACTGCGACCTTCGCATCCGTATTCCGACGGGCTCTCGGCACCACTAAAGGGGAGGGGATGAGGGGTCAAGACATGCCGCGCTACTGTTTACGACCGGCGTCGAGTGGGGGTATCTAATAACTGGCCCCAGCTCTACTCAAGTATTAACAATCTGCATTATGAAATATTTTTCACGAATTAGCGAGAGTAAGGGAGCGAGGGGTATTACAGAACACGGGGTATTCGCGAACACACAAGTATGAAGCTTCCGTCAAGTTGGTGCTTGATTGGTGCTGCCATTTTCCGTGCACTACTGGATATACTTTTCTTGCATCACCATTACGTAGAAGCCGTTGTTCACTAGTGAAACAGTTTTTTGTGTGTGTGCGCGATTTGTTAAAGTAGAACATACGTTTTGGAAGTAGATTAGGGTTGTTTGCTTTAACTTCATTATACAGGGTGGGTGAGAAGTAATTAGGCATTGAAAATTTGATGTACTTTTTGTAATATTTAAGCAATCTCAATGAAATATTCTGTATACATGTACATTGTGGAATAGGATTACATATTCAGTGCAGGCACCGGCGGCATCCAACGAACGGGGATGGAATTCACGGTCTTCTGCAGGAATTCCTTTGGTATGTTTGTGATAACATCCAGAATCTTGCCTCCAATTACTCCACAGTGCAGGGTCTTGTCTTGTACCCTTGCCCAGGCCCACAGGAAAAAGTCACAGGGCGTGAGGTCTGGACTTTTGGCAGGCCATTTTTGAGGTCCTCGTCACGGCCAACGTCCCGGAAAATTGTGGTCCAACCAGGCCCGTAAGTGCAAAGTGCGGCGGCGCGCCGTCTTGCATGAAAACAAGCTCATCAATGTTTCCCCAGCGAGATACGATGGGCCAGACCTGCCCTGGCAACATTGTCAGGTAGCGTTCGCCATTCATGGTGTCAGGCAGGAAATATGGACCTATAACCCTATCGACTATAATGTTGTGACATTGTAAGTATGACATTATAAAGTAAACGTCAAGTTTGGGGTAATGGCGAACAGTCTCCCACAATTGATTGACATTGATGATGGTGTAAATATATTGAGATATATATAGACTGTGCAACGTGTTTGAATTGTTTGAACTCTTTGTTTCGTTTTATTGCCCGACAAGGTTGATATTTTGGATTCCTTTCACATCATCCTCAATGTTACAAAAACTGTTGTTGGTTGACTTGGTGTTTTAATTCCACTTTATGCACAGTAAAGCTGCGGATCCGGATCCTTTTGGCCATCCCTGGCACAAAACAACCGTGCGACCTGGCAACAGCGCCGTAATCCGTGTTTTTTTATGTTTCCAATTTCCCGCTAGGGTGTGCGCCTGTGGATATTGAGTTTCCCCCTCTCACTTGTAAGTTATCTCCAGCCTAAGCAGGACAGGCAAGGGAGAGATAAAGACGGTGTGGCCAGCTCCTCTGCGCTTGGCAGGCGACAGAAGACACCAAGGAAGGTTGCGAAGAGGGAGGAAACCACCCTCGAGGCTATTAAGGATATAAAAAAAATAACTAAAACTCATTTTTAAAAAATATATTACAGTAAAACCTCGTTAATCCGGACTAATGGGTGGGGATAAGTTGACCGGTTTAACGAAAGTCCGGATTACTGAAATAACCTAAAAGAACAATATAAAGTGCATTAAAACTCAGTTTAAAGCAACAAAACACGTTTATTATGGTGTATTTAAAGGGCATAGGCCTACATACACTATACATACAGTACAGTACAAAGTCTGCGGGAAACAGAATTTCATCAGTGGTTGACTGCCTTTCATTGGGAAGTTCTCTTGTTGACTTCTAGCCACATTTAAAACCTTGCATTCTGCTTCTTTTTTTTCTTTTGCCTGTCCGGATGAAGCGAAGTCCTGCTTTTCGGGGTAGTTAGAGCACGTTACGCTACAACACCAGAGGTCCCGTGTTCGAATTCCGGCTGGACATGGATGTTCTTTGTGAGTTGCCTTTCATGAGTTTCATATCACTCATTCCCATCTTCGCAATTATCCAAAAGTGGCAGAAAATCGACGCTAATTTTCTAAAAGGGGTTCACACAACTTTTTTTTTCTTTTTTTTTATACTGGATCTAAGGGGGGGTATGACTTCCTCAACCTCCCTCCCCCTTGGGCACGCCACTGCGTCCTGGACATGGCTGAGTACGTCTTCATCACTTTCATGTAATCATTCTTCCTCCATCGTGGCAAAGATAAAAAATAAGCAGAAAATTAATTGATGTTGATCAGCTCTTGTTATGCATGAAAAGAACTTCGTGCTGGAAGCAGCGATTATATTGACGCGAGCGTGTTCGTTATCCGCTGCGGTAGTTCCACATTTCACCGGTAGGTTGCAGCAGGATGTAAACATCTCCTGACAAGTGACGTGTCATTAGCGATCCAGCTCATAAATGTTTAGCACATTTTTTTTCTGAATCCGGCTCAACCGACGATGCGTAATTTGATGCTCTTTCACGCAAGCTCACGTACACACGTACGGTTTCCGTCGGTTTGCACCACTGCGAGGCCGCGTTGACAAATTTGCGGGCCGCTGTGTCGGTCTGCGGAACCATTAGTTAAGGTTTGCGGCCGGGGAACGGATCGGGGGGGTTCCCGTGGGTGGGTCTCTCACCCCCTTGCGTTCAACCTGCTACATGCCGGAGGTCATTTATCACCCTCTCGGCGTTCCATATTTCCAGCTTTGTGGAGTTCTCTGTGACGCGATTCTGCAGGGGTCTCCGGGTCGTACGCAACCTGGTTGATGAGCTGCGCTGTCCTTTCTGCGTGTATTTTAACCCCGTCCAAAAGCACTCGTTTCGGTAAGATGATGGTTTGTTCATGGCTGCCGTGACTCTCGATTTATTCTCGCTGACGGATCGCAGTCCCTGCGTGACGGAGCAGCCGTTGCTAGAACACGCGAGAAGGTTGCCGTATTTAGCAGTCTAGAATTGATCTCCAGGGCGGGAGGGGGCTTTGTAAACCAAGTCCACTTTTCAAAAGTTTAACTGTTAAATGAGGTTAAATTATTTATGTGTGTGTGGGGGTGTCATTAAGTTAATATAAAATTTAGAAATATCACACAAATAGTACATTCTTCTACAGGTATCTTCTAAAACATCTCTTGAAGTGTTAATTGCTATTGACATCATCCCTTATTACATACCTTTGATGATCCAGATATCATACAAGAAAGTGCATAATATTCAATCATAGTGCCTACCGTACATTCCACCCCCAGCTGAAGGAATAAAACTTTCCTTCGTTCCCAAAACTTAGGAACTGTTGGCCTTTGATGCAGATATGGAAGGAATGTGAATGATGACGTCAAAGTCACAGATTTCTGTCTAAACGGGAGACCGCGACAGAGGCAGCAAAGGTAAGGTTAAAGAAGCTTCTCTGTGAAAGGACATTCTATAGTCTAGAGAATCTTCTAAATACTTGCCGCTACTTTGACTTCAGCTCATAAACAAGATAAAGTTTATGTTCTGTTAATTTATCCTTCACCAAGTTGTGAACAAAATAATATCTGCTGTCTACATTTTCACTTGTCACTACAAACAAATTATACAGTAGTTTTACGTAATGACCGGGTGCTAACGACAATGCAAGGGGGTTGATGCCCACCCTCCCCCTGGCTACGGGCCTGGCACACGATCTCGGCACCGTAGACCCTGCGTTCGAGTCCTGGCTTGGGATTTATTTTCAATTTCGCCCAGTGTTGCCACATGCTCAGGTTGGGACAAAATTCACATTACAACCTTGATTTGATTGAATTTGGTTATTTTACTATGCTTTTCTGCCACTTTTGGCTAATCGCGACGATGAGAGTGGTGACGTGATGAAATTAATGAAGGGACACTCATAAAGGCACCCATCCCCATTCCGGGATTCTAACCCGGGACCCCCGCCATAGTAGCGCGCTGTGCTAACTACTCCAACACGGAGGTCAACTGTATATAGCCTTTCTATTCACCTTTTCATCTGGGGCGTAACCGAAGAGACACACCCAAATATTAACCTCCCTTCCACGTAGTACCTGGACTGCAATTTGCAGACTAGCGAAGCCCTGGCGTCTGGAGTCACATCGTTGCGATTAACCGAAACCAGCAGAAAAGGAACACAAAGTAAATACGATAAGAGTCGAATTAGTTTCGGAACATCTCCAGCAGACTGCGCGAATCTGTCTAGCGAGCTTAGTGGGCGTGTAGAACCTGAGCAAGGGGCTTAGCGGTAGGTTCTGGGTTGAGATGACGTCAGCGGCTCGCTTGGTTGATTGGCTGCTTCGAGAGTTGTGACTCGTTCCAATGCTTCAAATGCATAACAGCCAAAGATGTTACGGAAATCATCTCCCTCTACAAATATTTGATACAAGAGCAGTAGATCCATTATTATTGCTGCCACCTTCTGTGGCGAAGCGGTTGATGCAACGCCCTACGAAGCCAGAGATACTTAGATTCGAACCCTTAGTAAAGTATGGTTATTGAGTCGTCATGTCTGCTTCATATATTGAGGAGTCTCTTGTTTCAAGAATAGCCATCTCTATTGTTGTCAAGATCCAATGACGAACTTGCTGGATACTCCACTCAAAGAGGCAATTAGCAAGTAAGTAATTAGTAAGATTTATTGTTAGTGTATTCACGTGCCAAGTTGATTACATTGTACTAAGTAAATTGTCGTTTTCTTGAAAAAATATTTGTGTATGTAAATGGTGTGTTTTCCACCACCAAGCCAAGAAATTCAATTCACACACATTACATTCGAGAAAATCTTAATTGTGCCTAACCAAATCGAACAAAAGGTAAGGTCAAATGGCGTAATATCGCTTTGATCGAGAAGGGTCACAGCGGTGCAACCTGTTGCACGTGGCTATCCCAGGCCCTTGTGTTACCTGAGAGAGACAGAGAGAGTCCGTTCTGCTTTAGCTGGCACTCGCAGGAGCGGATCGATGACAGAGGCCGACTTCAATATCCTGTTCCGGCTGGTCGGCATAATCCCTCCCACAGAGCTTTGTTCGACTCCGAAAACAGCGACGTTTCGGCAGTAATGCCTCCCCTTCGCACCTAAAATAAATAGCGCACGAGTCAACAAGCTAGTGTGGCGATCGTGCTTGTTAAAGAAGATAAGCGAGAACCATCGACCGGGTTGCATTCTGAAACATTAAACATTATGGCCTCTCTCTCTCTACGTTGGGGGTGATCCAAGGCAGTGTTGGCAGGCCACTCGTGTCTCGATAAAACCAAGTATCTTGTAAATAAACACCAGATCAACAGATGGCGCTGAGTCCTGCTGCATTTTTTGCTGGCTAAACCCGAGTGAACAAACAATTGAACGTCGTTGTTGTTTGCTAATGGCTCACACCGCCTATCCTTCGCGGTTTCTAGCCATCGTTACTGGTCTGTTTCCAGACTGCAATGGGCTTAATTTGGGGCCTACCCTTCGGGTAAGGGGGGGACAAAATTAAACTTGAGGCCTAAATTTGTTGGGAGGGGGAATCAAATAGTTCCCATCCACAAAAAATACTTTGTTTCTCCGGTCCAGGAAGTAAACAAAATAATTGTATATTGGATAATTTTCTATTCGGATTATCCGAAATGTCTGGATATCCGATGTGTGCATTATTCCGACAGTTTTATCTTTTGTCCCTTTTTTCGGGTTATCCACATATTATTTCATCGTCATGTTCGTATTTCACTGTACGGATTCTTCTGCGAGTCCTTCATCAAATCTGTTCTATCCGGATTATCCGTTGCATCCGAAAGGGATATCTGATAATTTGATATCCGTTATACGGTTATTTTTACAGTAAGGCCCACTGCATGTTCGTTATTTTTTGTTTATTCTGCAGTACTGTACTTTGTTCTATTGATTTTCTTTAAAAATGCATGGGTTTGTTAATTCGATTTTTTAGTGTCCCCTTGGAGTTCAACTTAAAAGGAGTTCACTTTATTTCCCCTGCATTATTTTTTTCTACGCCCATGGTACATGGGGCGTTCAGTATGCTCTTATACTCACCAAGAAAACAAAATATAACAGAAATGAAAATATGGTTATTTTTCAACATAGTCCCCTGCTCTTTCAATGCACTTTGTCCATCGCTGCTCCAAAGCCTATTGGAAGAAGATGTCCTCTTGCTCCTGCAACCATGCATTCACAGCATCCATGACGGCATTGTCATCCCGAAAAAACCTGCCAACGGAGATGCTGCTTCAAATGTGGAAACAAGTGGAAGTCACTTGGGACTAGGTCAAGTGAATAGGGTGGATGAGGCACCAATTCAACTCCAGCTGTATGAATTGCTGCCATGGCACAACCGGACTTGTGAACGGGAGCATTGTCCTGCTGCAGCAACACTCCACGTGTCAACATTCATCGTCTCTTGCTCTTTATTGCAGCTCGCAATTTTGGCATGATACTGCCCCATAATGGTGGTTCCATGTTCCAGATAATCCAACAGCAGTATCCCCTTGGCATCCCAGAATACAGTTGCCATAACCTTTCTGGCTGAATGTTGAACACGAAATTTCTTCGGGGTTGGGGAGCTGGTGTGCTTCCATTGCATTAAGCTTTGTTTGGATTAGGGGTCAAAGTGGTTGACCCATGTTTCGTCCACCGTCACAAATCTTGCCAAAAAGTCCTCTGGATCTACGCGATACATGCTCAAAAGTTGCCTTGAACAGGTCATTCTGCTTCTCTTCTAATCAGCATTCAGGTTTCACGGGGCCCATCGTGCCGAAACTTTCTTCTTACACAAATGATCGGTTAAGATGTTATGAACTGTGCCTGTTGACAACCCTGTACTCTCTGCTGAATACCTGATGGTGACTCGTCCGTCTGCCATAACCATGTCGAGGATCTTCTCAATGTTTTCCTCGGTGGTCACTGTTACTGGTGGTCCACCTGCATGGGCATCTTCGCATGACTGACTGTCTGCCACAGCTGAACTCAACGGCACCATCTCGCAACGGTGGGATATGATGGAGCAGACTGCCCTTATGTTTGTACCAAGTCCTCATGAATTTCCTTTTGCTGTAGGTTTTTCAATGTCAAGAACTTGCGGACAGCACGAACCTTTTCCATTTTCACCACGTTCTTACAGATGCTCTACTGCCAACACCGGCCAAGAAAAAAGTACATGATAAAACATCTTGCATTTCGGCATAAAGTCATCACAAGATGTCTACTTTCTACACATGTTAAAATTATGATAGCTACTACGTGAGGAGGAAGGGGGCGAGTGTCAGAGCATACTGAACGCCCCTCGTATTACCCATCGCGTGAGTGGGACACTACCTCTCTCTCGTGCGTGCGCGATGACGTGTGCGTTTTGTGAACAATCAAGTGAATGTTGAATTGATCCGACGTGGTGGGGAGTCGTGGCAACATGGCTCTATGGCCAGGTGCAGGCCGGCCGTGATGCTCGGCGCATAAATCATCAGTGCGATTTGTGGCGCTCGCTCGGTGGGATCTCTGGCCTGGGGCCAATTAGGGAACTATCCTGCGTCGTCGCAAGTTGACACCTTGGGCGATTTGTAGTTCGGCCGCGTGTGAACATTTGGTATCTGCGTTGTAAAAAAGTGACGGATTGACGATGCCGGAACGAGACTTAGCACGCCGTTGAATGTCGACGGCGAAACAGTATATACAGAAATAATTTTAAAACATATTCGAAACTTACTTTTTGAAATTATTTTGCGTCCCTTTTTAGTCATGTTTGGCCAAACGCGACGGTGAGCATCAATGATAAACATATATGAAGTTGATGAAAGGTTAGGCTTATCATACATCCGGGATTAGCCCGGACAGTCCTATTTTTTTAGTGATGTCCGGGGTTTTGAGAATCTGAACATGAAAATAGCTACCGGTATTGAATATTCACGACCAGAATTTAAAACAAACAAGCCATTTCTGAAAAAAGTCATGTCTAGTGAAAAGTGCAACTGAGTCAACTAACAGATAATGCTACCTAGAACAGAGGTTTCCTAAACATCAGAAAATGTATTATTCAATTAAACATTTAAAAACTAATTGATTGATTTTAGAAAATAATGTTAATATTTTTCTTGTACAATTTATAGTTTAATGTTCCAATAAAATATGAAAGCTTTTAAGTAATTTCAATTTATTTTTGTAAAAAAAAAAAATGAAATTCAGCAGTAATATGGTAAGCCTATGAAAGGTTGCATAAATTCAAAACTGAAATCCAAACATGCTTTTTCACATACAGGTGAAAGTTACGTCATGACAGTTTATGTAAATGCTATTTACAGTGGCGGCGATTTGGGAGGGGCCGCTGTTCTCCCCTCCCCCCTACTTCACACTTTTGCTCCCACACTATGCTACACCTTATATATCAAAGGAAAGTAAACTGTTCTCCCCACCCCCCAGTTTTGGAACCCAATCGTCTTGATTTAGTTTGTTTAACGTTGCATTCCTTCACTGTTGGCTACTAATTGCAACAAGGATGGAAATAAGCGGTGATAGATGTAATGGATGAAGGAATAATCACTACACATATGGAGACACAAGTCGCACAGAGGATTATACAGGCTGTGAATCTAGGCGCCAGTGAAGGGGAACATTTTTGTCTGCAGTGACTGCGAGAGCAGTAAACAAATGACTGTTCACTTTACGTCGCGAGTTTTCCAGGGGTTTTCTAATCTTGGTCGAGCAGTACAGAGACTTTTACATGTGCTTTCTAAGGTAAGAGACTTGTAGGAAGGGAAGGCCTAATAAAGGAAATCGGTAAGGATGGAAAGGATTGGATTGATGGAAGGTTTGTGTTGCTGCAACCATAAACCTTGGGTTTAAGAAGGCTAGACAGTTAGCTTTCTAAGAATGGTTTTAAAACGGACACTGAAGAAACGGATGATATATTTCAGTTATGTCATCATCTATTTTATATTTTTTATGCATTATAGTGACTTTTTTTTTTAAAAAAAAAAAGGAACAATGTTCTTATGTGACTGAAACATGACACCTGAAACAAGACCTTTCTGTTTGGTAAAACTTTTGCGGGGTGAATGTAAAGGTAGATTTACCTTCAAAATTAAATTGAAAGAAATGCTTCTACAGGAACAGCAGCAGAACAGTAGCACATACTAGAAGTGAACTGGCACTTAACAAACGAAAAAAACACTCATATTGTATAACTGTAACTATTGGAATTTTATTAATATCTTCAAATTATTATTATTATTATTTACTTAAATGCAACCTTATGTTAACATTCACATTTGTATTTTATTTTATTTTTTTAAAAAAATATTTTCGTGTTCTTTCACATTTATATTATCTTATAACTAATATTACTGAAACGAGAATATTCGTAATTGTAGGTAATGTGATTTTTTTGAAATTTCTCTTTAGTGTAATCAACCTTTCCATCTGTACTCATATATTATCATATTATATTATATATACTTATATTTTCTTATGACAAGGGTTAGGTGGCAGAGCAGCCTACGGCTGAAGCTCGCCCGCTAAATAAAGGGATTATTATTATTATTAAAAATTGGGCTTTCGGTAGAGTTTAGAGTTCTGTGAATAAATTGCTGGCTCAGAACGTCGGAAGTAGTTTTCAGTCTCATTTCCATCAGTCGGTCTCAATTTCGTAACTCACCCCTCCACACGAAGAAATCCTGCGTGAGTCAGCGTCAAGTGCCAAAATGAGCCGTGCTTTGATTGTTCCCGTTCCATAAATAACCTCGCCTCGTTCTGTGCAACCAGTTCGCACTTGCACACACACACATACAAATACACATGTACTTGTTAATGTGGTGTAGGTAACGCTATTCGAAACAGCCGTGCTGCGCTATTTTCAGTCGGCATTCTCTGGGCTATGACGGGTTGGGAAGTGCTTTTTTTTTCTCCCTGTCGTTTATGTTGGAAAGACTTCCTCAGTCACGAATAGCGTGTTGAGACTGACCCCGATTTTGCTCGCATAGGTTTCCTCATTGATTGTATTTTGTCCCTAAAACCTGGTTAGGGTGCTTTGGACCCTGGCAGTAGCCATTCTCTCCAGGCAAACACAGGCATGGGCGAAACTTGAGAAATAAACTTAATGGGGGGACGGGGCAGAATCGAACTTGGGGCTTAACTTTAAGGGGAGATCGGAATCAAAAAGTTTTCCATCCCATAAAAATAGCGTCCAATGCTATTTTACTAAATAACTGTTAAATTTATGAAGTCGTAAAAAAAATACTAATTACTTTGCTTCTCAAGTCCGAGGAGGTTAACAAAAGTACCGTTAACTTGTAAATTTGAATAAAACTGCAAATTTGGGGGCACGTATGCCTCCATGCTCCCGCCAAGTTACGCCTATGAGCATAGGAACATCTCAGCTCCTTGGTAATAGTGTGACATGCTGGCTCTCCCCTTTCCACCCCGAAAACATTAGCTAGTTTTCTAGGCTAAGATGGTTGTAAATCTCCTTTGTGTTGAAATTACAGTAACCCCCCGAGTTACGTAAGGAATGCCTTCCGTAAACTTTTACGTTAAGTTGAATTTGTAAATTGCTTAAGTGTAACTTCGTAAGAAACTGCAATGTTTATTATTAGTATATGTATAAACTACGAAAGAATATAAAACAAACTGAAATCACACAATAAGAAAAATGTCTTGTGACAGCTACATACAGTTATTACGTAGCTGCGAATGTACGTAAGTCGGGGGTTACTGTATTAGGATTGGAGGAATAACAAAAATGTTCCAGGAACAAAAAAAATTGCATCATAAGCTAAATTAAATTTACCTGAAGTTCAAGAGTATTGATTTTAAGCAGGATTTGAAAGTTGCAAGAATAAAGACCTCCTTGATAGCACGGTGGTTAATGCTGCCACCTTGTAACCTGGTTCAATGTCTATGTAAATACATTGCACAGTGGCTCAGATCTCACCTTAAACTCTAGGTCCAGTCCCGGTTAACCTCTCTGAGCATAAAGTGAATTGAAACTTCGGTTCAAGTCCACTTTATGCACTGAAAGTCTAGTTTAGAGTGAGATCTGGACCACTATGTGTCCCTACTGGGTATCAAACCTGAGGCCCCCAGATAGCAGTAGTAGTGCCCTACCAAAAATAGTAAATACAATTATTTCCCCAAAACGAATGAATAGGTAAACCCCAGCAGTAACCAAAGTAGAAGAATGAACTAGCGCAGAAACTGAAGTTGGGGTTAATTTTTATATCTGAATATGCTAGTATTTTATTTATGAGTGTTTTATTTAGAATTTTATTACTAGGAGGGTATACTTTATTTTATTTAAAAGTTTTTTTTGTTTTGTTTTGTTTTACCACTTCATCGGGGAGGCACTGGAGTTGGGAACAAATTTTTCCCAAAAATAATAACTATCATAATTTATTTTGTGAAGTATTTCTTCTTGTTAACTAACTCTCTAGCCTTCTTAAACCCGAAAGTTCATGGCTGCAGCAACACAGGCCTTCCATCTGTCCCTATCTTGAGCAAGATCTATATACTCTTTTCCATCCCTACCGATTTCCTTTAGGTCCATCTCAACGTTGTCCCTCCATCTTCGTCTTGGCCTTCCTACAGGTCTCTTACCATCAGGTTTCCCAACAAGAATCCCGTAAACTCCTCTTTCCTCTCCCATTCGTGCCACATGGCCTGCCCACCTAAGTCTTCTTGATTTAATCATTCTAATAATATCTGGACATGAATACAAATTATGTAGTTCTAAATTATGTAACCTTCTCCACTCACCTGTCTCCTCATCCCTTTTAGGTCCAAAGATTTTCCTAAGGATCTTATTTTCAAATACTCGCAATTTATGTTCCTCTTTCAATGTAAGGGACCAAGTTTCGCATCCATATTTTTTATTTTTTTTATTTATTAAACACTACAGGCAAATGCCCAGTTACAGTGTTTTGAGGTTAACTGAGTTCAATTTACATGCATATTGATAAGACAAGTAATTAATAATTGGAAAGAGAAAACAAAGACAAGGGGAAAAGAACTACATATAAGATGGAACAGAATAATCACTACATAACAACAATATATAATACAAGAGTGGTATATCATAAAATATACAACATATTTGGTTACAATGCCATTATATACAGGGTTCACATAATAAGTTTGCTTTTAGGTCTAAATAGATCAATGTCAGGGGTATTATTGGAGACTATATTGTACAACGCGCACATCCTCCTCATGGGATCTGTTTCAGCCATCCTGGTTCTACCTGGTTACTACATGCAAAATTTCTGTTTTGTATATTTTAACTTTTAGTTTCTTAGATATTAAACGAGAAGACAAGAGTTTATGAAGAGAAAAGTAATATGCATTTCCTGAATTAAGCCTGCTTTTTATTTCCTCTTGTTACTGAAGTAAATATAAATTGTGTCCATACAGGGTATAAGGGATGGCCATGTCTGAGGACAACCAAATGTCATCCTCACTTCCACGTAGTACACCCTGGACTGCATTTTGCAGACTAATGATGCTCTGGTGTTTGGGTCTATGGTGATCTGTATATAATTCTCTGCTTGACTTCTCTTGTGTGCTGGCAATTTGTGATTATCCCATCCTCTATTTCATCGTCTCAACATTTGGCAATTAGCCAAAAATGGCAGAAACGTGAAGTAATGTAAATGTAATCAATCAAAATTGTGTCCACACATGTTTTTTCATTGTATATTGCATTGATTATTGGATTCTGTAAATGTCGTGTTGATTTATTCCCAAAAATTTTAATTTCAGGTCTACCACCAGGGTCAAAGCCACCCCCGCTTCATGTTGTGCCTCCCAGCAATGCCCCCGGGAAGTTGCATCGGAGTTCTACGGGGGTCCAGCAGCTGCCAACGGGACCAGGACCAGGATCCGGTCCTTCCGGACCCGCCGTCTCCTCAAGCCAAGTAGCGTCCGGCAGTGCCAGGACAACCTCTTCCTTTGCCGCAGCTTTACGGAATCTTGCCAAGCAGGCAGGAGGACCAAACACAGGTATGGTTGATATTTTCAAAAGGACATTTTTGGTAATAGGAAATGTTGTGTATGAGGGTTGGCAACTATTTTTTTTTCTGTGAGAATGTGGGACCAACATGAAAATTCAAAATATACAATTTAAAGGGGGCAGTGTATGGTACTGTAGAATTCACGATCAATACAGATCATGTGTATCACGTGCAATAAATGACCGGCTGTGCTACATGTGCTTATTAGTCAGAGATCATACATTAGCATACAGGAAGAAAAGAGACACATAGTAGGGTAGAACATTATTCCTCACAGCTTCCGCAAGCTTCCTTTGGCATTTCTCACGTGCAGAATGCTATTTTCATATACATACACTGTTCATGCAGGGTGGTTACTTTCCGGGAATTATGCGTGAATTATTAGCTCCGGGAATTATGCATGAATTCTGCTTGAATTTTTCTCCGTAGACGTGAAAAATTGCAACTTTCATTAATCTAAATCCCATTTAATTTATACGGATTTATTAATGCTCTGAGGCACATTTTTTACACTTTAGCTTTTATTTTTATCAAGGAAGGAAGAGAAAAGAAAGGTGCGTGCAAAGTAAAACCGATTTTTCTCAGTCCGTTTGGTTTGTTAAGTGTTCTTTGCAGAAAAATCAATCTCATGTTGGGAAGATTATTGCAAGATAAGATATTTGGTTAGGTAAATTTGAAATTATTGTAAAATGAACAATTTTTCATAGAATATCACGTAACATCTGTGACTTGTGTGTATACCGTTCAGTTGAATTGAATTAGAATTTTTGGATACATTGGAATCGTACAGAAAATGTATGTTGTTAATATATTTGTGTGTATGGTGAGAGCTGGTAGGTAATACGTAAGGTTGAAATAGAGAAAACATATGCTTGTATACCCTTGAATTTTTGGGAAATTCACTTGAAAACCAGGAATTATACTTGAATTTTATGACTATCCTAGAGTGACCATCCTGTCATGCCATGTCGTGTACATTCTGTATGGCAGTTGAGTCAACAATGAATTACCACCACCCTCTATGAAATGACCGTACATCACACTGACATGTAGTAATGTGTCCACATGCTATGGGTGCCACATTCTCAGACATAAGATTGATTATATTGTTGTACCACAGTTTAACTTTGAGAAGAAAATAGTTGCCATGCCTTATGGCCCAACCCTCGTATTATTCACAGAAATAATAAACTTTTGGAACATGCTGTTGTCGGGACAATTCTATAGTTGTCTGCTAAAATGGCCTTCTCATACTGATGTCCTCTTCTTCTGTCCTCACATTATGGGCAGGTGTCTTCTACAGCCACTAATTTATGTCAAAATGTTCCAAAGAAATTGGGGATACTACAGTAAGTATAGCAGCTGCTGCGTAGGTGGAAAAGCTGCACAACCACCACTTATTTCTAGACTTAAATATCATCACACCAATGCAAAAACTAAGAATGTACTAAATCTTAAGTTGAGATAAAAGCATTTTAATGAGGCCCGTAGCCAGGCAGGGACCAGGGGAGCTCAGCCCCCCCCCCCCCCCCATGCACTGCCACCAGCTCCCTTGACATTAGGTAAAACTATTTTGAATTCTAATTTGTTTGAGGTGAAGAATGAAAATGTAGACAGAATATATTATTTTGTTCACAACTTCGTTCATTCGTCTTGTTTATGAGCAGAAGTCCAAGCATCGGCAAGCGTTTAGAAGATTCTCTAGACTTTAGAAAGTTCTTTCATAGGGAGCCTTCTTTATCTGTACCTTCCCTACCCCTGTTGCAGCATCTCGTTTGACAGAAATCTGTGACTTTTATATCATCATCCACATTCCTTCTGCATCTGCGTCAAATGTCAACAGATCACAAGTTTTGGGAACGAAGGGGAGTTTTATTGCTTCGGCCGGAGGTGGAATGTACGGTAGGCACTATAATTGAAGTGAATATTGTACATTTTATCATGTATGATATAAATATCTGTAACATCAAAAATACTATGGAGTGTGTATTAAGGGATGGTGTCAGTAGCAGTCAATTAACACTTCAAGAGATGTTTTAGAAGATATAGAAAAGAAACTGTAGTATTTATATGATATTTCTAAATTTTATATTTTACATTAACTTAATGACCACCGACACACATTTTGTTAAAAAAGAAAAACAACAAAGTTTTACAGTTGGATAAATGTTGTCATCGGTAAAATGTGTACTTACAACTGTTTTATTATGCCATATGAATTAACATAAGAATCTATCAACGAATAGTAGGTGATTTTTTTAAAAAAATTTGCACATTTCTGGTTTGACATTGATGTGACAATATATACGTGGTCTGTTAGGAAAGTAATGAGACTGATTTTCTGTAAACGATGAATTTTATTATTTTTACAAATCAAGGTTATCTATCCCCTTCAAAATAGTTCCCTTGGGCAGCTACACAGCGATGGAGGTGTTGTTTCCATTGTTCGTAGCAGTGCTGGAAGGCTTCTGCTGGAATACCTTTCAGCTCGTCGGTTACGCTCTTCTGGATATTATCCAAAGTATGAAAATGGCGTCCTTTCAAGTGGTTTTTGAGCAAGGGAAATAAAAAGAGTCACAGTAACAGATCCGGCGAATAAGGGGGCTGAGGAACCACGGGAATGCTTTTTTTGCCAAAAATTCATTGATGGAGACTGCCGTGTGACATGCTGCATTGTCGTGGTTCAGCATCCAAGTGCGTGCAATGTCTGGTCGCACACGTGCAACCCTTTTCCAGGGTCTTGCAAGGACTTCATTCGGTACACACATTCAAATTTAACTCACTACTGATCATTCTCACCGTCAATCGATGATCTGACCTCACAAGAGACCTCATTCTTTCCACATTGTCATCCGTTTTTGAGGTTGAAGGTCTTCCCGCACGAGGTTCGTCTTCCACTTGTTCTCGGCCTTCTAAAAAGGACTTCTGCCATCTGAACACTTGTGCGCTAGATAGTGCATGTTCTCCGTAAGCCCTTTGTAACTTTTCATAAGTCACAGTGGCGGATTCGCCAAGCTTAACACAAAATTTGATGGCACAACGTTGTTCAAACTTTTGCCAGTCCATTTTCGTAACGCACCTCACAAACACAACTTCACGTCAGACGCTCCCAACAATCGTGTAGCAACTGTAGCAAGTTGAAATTTGTACTGAGTCAACGGCAAGCGTTCACCTACCTGCCGTGTGAAAGTGGTTGCAGCAGCGTTACCGGTTCGTGCACAGTGTTGCCAGTCTCATTACTTTCCTAACAGACCACGTAATTACCAAACTTAAAGAATACTGAATGCCATTACATAATTTAGTCCTGAAGCAAATTACTTCTCGAGCATTTCCATTTTGTGTTGAAGACAGGAGATTTCAAGTATTTTGTGTGGTACTTTTTAACACGTTTCTATAATAATTAGTTTCTTCATATTTCAGTTTTGCATAAAGACTGCATTTTCATTTTGTCATGAAATATAACCTTTGAACATCTTTTTTTTATATGTTTTTGATGAGGTAATTTTATATTTATTATTATTATTTTGCAGAACGTGAAGCCGAGGGTGAACCACCTTCAAGGCAGATATCTCCAAAGCGAGGACCCCCACCTCTTCTAAGTGGGAGCTCTCCTCCTGTTGTTACCGTAGCTCCAACTCAGAGTACTCACTTGTCTCTGCATGACAGTAGGAAGGTAGGCATGGAGAATTTTTATTTACTGACATCCTGTTAGTTGTTCATGTAATTTACTCTCGCATTGTGTGTTTATCGTTTTACCCTTTCTGTGGTTATGAAATGGAATTTGGATTTCACCAGAGCCAGGATTTTATAGGGCATATAAAGGGAATACATACGTAGCAGAACATAGTGAAATATGTAAAAGATCACACAAATACGAGGGAAAGTCAGTAAATATGTCCCAATCTTATGAGATAGCTGAAAATAACAGTGAGTAGTTTCTAAAGGTGTCGCAATCCAGCTTGATGATATTCACTTAGCAGTCGCTAGATATCAGATGCACGCATGGGCAGATCAGCTTAGCAATGCAACCATACTTGAGGAGTGCACATGGAGATGGCATGGGTGGAGGAAATGATATGAGCAAGATGACAGGAAAGTGACGATAGATAGCAGAGCAACCAGTGGCGAAGCGTGACATTTTCACGTACTCATCGCAAGATTTGCCAAACATCAGGGTTGGTCTTTCAATGGAGAGGACGGGGAGGGCACAATATTTCTCTGCGATAAACGCCAAGGTCACTGCCAATTGAATGTAAAAGGTCATACCACAGACCTTATGACTACAAAAGACACATAATTCTATTAAATATGATGGAAACTGAAATACAAACACCTCAATTGTCGTGTTTAAAGGTAAGAATAACCTTTATGGTTCACCGCCAATTGTTGTTTTGATAATGAAAAGCCGATTCATATCGTTCAATGTGTGCAGTGGAAATAGCAGATTTTCGAGTGATGTGCCCAGGATTTTTGAAAAGGGTGGAAGGGGGGGGTTACATGTACTTTTTAGTAGTCATTTCTGAAGTCCTCATTTTGCCATCTTTTTCTGCAGTTTCTTTCTTCTTTTTTTTCCAAAGAATATTGAGCCTAAGCAGAATTATGATCCTCACCACCCCTCCTTGAGCATGCCACAATACACACTGAAGAATCTTGATGACTTCAGACAAACCCTGCCGTGGCTGTAAACATGGGGATGGCGGCTGAAGAAAGGGCCTGTTATGACCCAGACCTTAAAGAGTGGGGGAAAGTGCAGGTCGTTGGACCTGTCTGCCTGTTCGAAAGCGTTCAGCTGTTCTTGGCACCGGCAGAGACCAGAGAGATTCGCACCATTCTGCGATGAGCTGGGACAACGAACACCATTGCGTTCAATAGGAAACTTGGCAGGAGGGTAGTACTGGGGCCTCATTTCGATGCACTAAGATTAGCGAATCTCTTGCGTATTTCGAGCTGTTTCATGATGTCGCTTGGCTTATTTCTCACAAATACGAGAATATTCTGACTTATTATTTTTACTGCTTCTCTAAAATATATAAAATGCAATATTTTTATTATTTTGCTTGGTCATCGCCGCATCTCCTGATGACCGGATGCCTCGCCTCTGATAGCAACTGCAATATTGTGTTCTTATGGTTTAGCCTACAACATAATTTACAATCATTTGAATTTCCGAAATCTGTGTGCACAGTGGTGGCAATTGTTTTGCGAATGATGAAGATGCTGAACATGTAGTGTGACTGTGGCTGGGACAACAGCCCAAAGGTTTTTATTTATTATGAAGCAGGTTTTGGGGGAGTGTGGAATTTATTGAATATCATTGATGGGAAATGGCCAGTGTTAATCAGTTTTTTTCATCTTGTTCTGTAATTTGACTTCTTTTTTAATTTTTATTATTATTATTATAAACCTACTAAATTCTGTACCTTGTGCTCATGATTGCAATTTATGATTTGTTGCACATTGGTGGATGCATGAGAACTTTCCAGTCATGAAAATAAGTTTCAGTTCAATTAAAGATAAGCCATTCTTTTTATCAGTTTTCCTAGTCCAGTAAAAACTGTTTAAAGTATTAACAAAGTATCATGATAAGAATATTCCTTGATCATTGGCTTTCAATGATTGATAAAAAATTTACATATTAATTAGTTAATGGTGCTAACTATTTGACTGTGTGAGAGCCCCAACAACAATACAAGTATTAAAAATAATAAAAGCACATTTTAATGCAGATACAGATTATGTTTCAGAAGTAGTGTGTGTCATTTTGCAGCTAAGTTTATGACAATCAGTTTTTGTCACATACTTTTTTTTATTATTCTATATCCTAGGTTTTCATTATTTTATATTTTTCGGTAACCTTCATATCGTCTTGAAGCTTCGGTAGAAAAACACCACGTTTCTGAACCTTTTGTGTTTTCTGCTTTTGTCGACTTTTCCCCCTTTCGGTCGTAGGAGCTCGGAACTAACAATATGCTGTGATAAATCTTTCACTGTTTTTGAGCGACTTTTGTGCATTTGGCGACGTAAAGTCCACGTGGGAGGCCAATTACTGGAGGAACATGTTACGTACCGGATGAGGGTAGAACTATTCTTTTCACCCCATTCTAACGCAACACGTGTGCTTGAAGAAGCTGGATCAAGCAAAAAAGGGACGCTTGACCACCAACGTCGTAACTTCAGATTTCCGTGCCTAAAAGTCAGTCCGTTGTATTCGAAGTTTCAAGCTGTCTTTATATAGTGGCAGATCGAACAAACACGTACAGTCTACCGCCAGGTTTTGAACCGACAACACCACTGCGACAGTCGGAGTAAAGATTCGGGACTTTGTCTTTTTTCTACCGTGCCGTGTATTTTATCCTGCGTGAGTGAGTGACAGTGACTAGTTGTACGAATACACAGTGTTAATTAGTGACCTGTGCACTGGATTCGCGTTATTCGTTTTGTGACGAGGAACATTAATACAACTATGGTGGGCTAAAATCAAGAGAAGGAGGGCTACGGGTCTTCCTAGCCTGCATGAAGCCGACAACGCAGCAGATCATCGCTCAGCGTCGCGACGTCACACCACTAAAACGCCGCCACAAAAGCCACAAACGACGCCCACAGCCCGATTAGAAGTCATGAAATGATACCGCCGAAAGCCGCCAGTCGAGATGCCGACACCCGACGAGAATTCTACGGAGAGAGAAATAAAGAGAGAGAGAGAGAGAAATTGGAAGATGAAGCGACACCAGCTCACACTTAGATCTACCGTCTAGAAGAGAAGATTGAGATAATGAAGCGACACCTACTGCGTCTTGAGACGACGCCGACGTCCCGCGTGAGATTAGCAGCGAGAATCCACGAGTACCCCCGGTAAAGAAACTTCGCCCGTTTTCGCCGTCCCCCCAGAAAGAGAGAGAGAGACGATGCGAAGCAATTAATCGCTCCATTACGAGGCCAACAAGATGATGGCCGTGATGTTGAAGCGTAGAAGGAAGGTGTGTCCAAGAAGATTGCGAAGTGCCGCTACAAAGAAGTAATGTGGGGAAGTGTTAGTGTTGCAAAGAGGACCGCGGATCGACGTCCTGCCGCCGTTTAGAGGACTACGGTAAACGTCGCTGGCACGTCTAGAACATCGAGATGGTATAGTATACTACTGTTAATTTTCTATATGTGTGAGTGATCATCTACCCAAGCCTCCAAAGATCGGCCGTCGGACGAAAAGATACCAGTATTTAAAATTAAAAGTCGCGAAGGTATTGATTATAATTATTTCTCGCCAGCATCATCTAAATTTCACGACAATTGCTAATTCGGAAGATATATTCACAGCATACTGTTGTTTTTCCACGCTCTGCGCCAAACTGTTGAGTAATAATTTTTATTTATGTCACCTTATATGCTTTACTCGGTAAAATATTTGATTAAAAACAGCATAAATCGTGTATCTCTTGCATAGATCACCTCAAAGTTTGCTAAGTGAGGAAGTAAGTTAACTTCGTGCTATTTTTAATGTATTCATACATCAGTGTCTTCATTTTTATTCTGTAAACATGTATGCCTTGCAGCTGATATCTAAGCCTAATGTTATTGAAGTTCCAAGGCGCATTAGTGATAATTCTACAACAATTATTTAAATGTCTAAATAAATTGCAAGAATAAAAAGTTTACGTGTCATGCCCGTTGGCAGAATGTAATGAGCACGCGCAGATGAAACTTTAGTATCTTTAATTCTAAGCACATTAATGTCTTCGGGCGCAGTTTAATATTCATAAGAAAAACTAAATATTGCATGGTGTCTAAAAAAGGGCCAATGTATTTATCTTAATGTAATTTTCCCCCTGCGGTATGAGAGAGTGTGTGAATGCTGAGTGATAGCGAGGGGTTGTGTAATCTGTCTATTTTTGTGTGTTATATAATATACATTTTTGTTATCTATGTTTGACTATGATTTGCGTTTATACAAATAGTATACTAATCCTCATAACTGTTGGTATTTATATTTTAGTTCAACGTTAAGTCAGCAAAGCATTTCTGCAGGCTAACATCAATTATTATTATTATCTACGTCATTATTATTATTATTATTGATTATTATTATTATTCAACGTCACTTTATGCACGAGTCGGCTATTCGTCGGGGGTAAAAACCGATCCGGTCACACGTACCCTGGAATCAAACCGTTTAGCTGGGCCCGGCACCTAGGAAGGGGACTTCGGTCTCCGGACTAAGTGTCCAGACATAGGTCATGTACAAAGGGCGGGTGAGAAGTTTCATCTGTTCGTATGGTGTTGTCATAAGGTATTTTTTGTGCATTGCAAGGTGCCTTGAGAGGCCTCCCGATGGTGCAGTGGTAGCATTGTCACCTTGTAAACAAGGGGTCCCAGGTTCGATACCCGGTGGAGGCACATAGTGGTTCGGATCCCACTTTAAACTGTAGGACCAGTTCCGATTAGCCTTTCTGTGCATAAAGTGGACTTAAAGCAACAAATCAATCAAAGCAAGGTGCCTTGAGACACACAGTGGGGCTGGAGCCACTCGGCCATAGTGCACCAGAACCATGCCCCAGTTGCCTTTATCACCTGGGCTTGTTCCCAGAAGCTATTGGTTAGAGGCTGGGTGCATTCTAGAGTCACTCTGTGCAGGGGCATTTTAAGAAAGTTCCCATCTGAAATTGAACCAGAGTTTCTCACATGGCCTATGGACTGTTTAAGCGTGACTCCTATTATATTAGAATTCATTGTTAATATGTGCAAAAGGAATTGGTTGGTGACTTTAGCTGTGCTTGACCTGATGGAATCACTACAAGAAAAGTTCTGCAATGCTGCTTTGTAAAGAAATGTCACTATTTGAACAGGTGATCTTGGGTTACCAGCCAGATCTAGAATCCAAGGTTTCGAGCTCATACATTGCTCTCGTCATCAGTGAATGTTGATTGGAGACCAAGTATTAGGTTAAATATGTGCAGTTAGTGGTGATTGGGTGCCAGTTTGCTTCCTCTTGGTAGACAGGAGACCATGGTGCAGGGCAGGGTGCGAAATCATTGAAAACTGGCAGGGGGGAAGTTATTAATTTTCAACCCCCCTCCCCCACAAACATATGTGTAAATTATACGATATATACACTAGTGTCCAAAATTAAAGCAACAAACAGAAATCCTAGATATTCTCGATTATGATGAATGATTTTAGGGGTGGTCTTGAGTGATGGCACCCCTGTTTAGGGAGGAGGGGCAGATCAATTATAATGTTCAGTAAAGCTAAGAAAAAAGTTATTTTTGGTAAACACGCTGTCGTAATTAAATATTTTGTGGGGATTACGATATGGTTTTGAGGGCACGAATGATATGATTTGGGGGAAACACATGACATGATTTGGGGGGGAAGATGTGCCATTTGCGAGGGGGGAATGTGCCATTGGCTGGGGGGGATGGACACCCCTGAATCCTGGCACATTAAGGTTAGTTTATATTCTATCTTAAACCAGTTGTCTATGACATCATAAATATTACTATCACTTTATCTTATTATGTGGTCAAATGGACACATGGGAAATAATTTCCGTTTGTCGCTTTAATTTTGGACATTAGTATATATTTCTAATGTAATAAAAAGTAAAAATAAATTACTCAATTAAAAATATTATTATTTACATAGAAGAAATTAATTTCTTACTTTTATACATATCAGATATTGTATAGCAGCTAATTCCTTTACTAACTGTTGAAAGATGTTAATAAATTATGAAATAGTTGAAGCTGTTTTATTTTGTGTAAGTTTTTGTTTAGTTTGTGTTTATGTTAATATAAATCAATTAGATTTCATAGTTATTATTTTTTTGCATTCTTGTTTTACTTTTATTGTGCGTATTGATGTAGATTTGTTATTGATCTCTTGAGAGAGAAAGCATTCAATACTCACAACTACACAAATTTGTGTGTGTTTTCAATATTATTCTTAGTAAAGTATATTTGAAATTAAAGGTAATTGCTTATCTTAACAATTATTTCCCCCTGGAAATTTTTGGTGGGGTGATTTTTGAGGCCAATGTTGTTGGTGGGGGGAAATCTCCCCCCCCCCCATCCTCCAGGATTTCACACCCTGCTGCAGGGGCAACCGTGCTACCGAAGCAGCGGAGCTTACAATCTGTCCTTTGATTGTTTTATTGGCAGATGTCGGATGTCGTGCTTTTACAGAGAAGTGGATTCCAGGTGTGAGTCCCATGTCCTGTTGATGTTTGTGCTTTCTTGGTGCTTGCTGAAGGAAAGTCTGGGTTTTTGTGAAACTTGTGTTCCTACAATGACATGCACAATTAAGGAGAACATAAGGATATTGATAGGGTTTGACAAACATTATATTCTATTCCATGGAGGCACCTTTTTAAAGCAACATACTCGTGCAAGAATTCCTTGATAAAAATCTCTGTGGTGCCGAGAAGTCAGAAGAGAATGAAATTGTAGCACTTACTAAAAGTAGTTATGTTTCTGTCGCCACTGAACAATCATTGCACCCTGTTTTTTTAGTCCAAAAATTTGCTTGTAACTTTTTATTGCATAATTGTCACATTGGCATGTCCGGTAACCAAACCAACAATAGTGGCGCAGTGTCTTGAACACTGAAGATTACATTTTAAATTTGGACTATTCAATTTTAAAATATATCGTGAGTATTCTGTGCATCCTAATCTTGCACCAAAATCAGTTTTCCTAGTAACACATGATTTTTAAATACCTGTAAAACTGGCAATATATATACAGGGTGATTATAAAGTTTCGATCCATTTTTGTGAAAACGACTGATTTCTTCTTTCCATTGTACATGATATGAAAGATGCTGACTAATGAAGAGAGAATAGCTTAGGTGTGTGTGGACAAAACCTGCTCCAACCAAGGTTAATATCAGGCTACTGGCTCAAAAAATTCAAGCGAATAGGTACTGTGTAAGATGCTAAACATTCTTGAAGGACCAGCGTAGCAGCCGAAAATGTGCAACGGGTAGAATGTGCCATCACTTGAAGCATCAACAACAAGTTTAAGCAGGGAGCTGTTGTTTCCACAACCGACTGTGCGGAAGATACTTACTCCATTACAGCTGATTGTGAAACAATGTGTGCAGAGCTGTTACAGGCAGTGAAGGAGGAAGATTTGATCACCTCTTTTCAACACCTACGTCAAAGTATCCAGCACGTTGTGCTCAACATACACCGGCAATGGTTTTAAATGTGTTTGGTGAAACGGTTAGACATTGGGATTCATGTGTAGACATGCAGAGTGCTCATGTGGAAGTGCGTTGAGGTGACACTTTAATGGATTTTCTTCTGTACACCACTTATCATGTCCGATATTTTTTTCTTTCAGTCTTGATTATGTGTTACCAAATACTAGGGAGTTCATTCAATACAATTGTTTTAATCTCTAGCCTCTTTTTCTCAATAATGGATCGAGACTTTATAATCACCCTATATATATAAAAGCTAAACATAATGGCCGCACCCCACTTTGTTTGCAAAAAAATAAAAAGCATAAAATCTCCAACAATTATGTGGTGAAATGTGAAATGTGGTACTTTGAAGTGTTAGTGCAAAACAATATACTGAACTCTATTCTTTTTCCAGGGTTTGGAACGACAAAGCTTATCCCACCATAGCCCACATGAGCTTGCCGGGCAGTCTCTGCGACCCCCTCCAGGGAGCAGGCAGGACGATGTCTTGTTTTCTGGTCTTGGCTCTACCACCGGGTCCTCCCGCGAGGAGATTCTAGCCTCCTCGGTGCCAAGAAGCATGCCAAGCGTTACCTCGTTTGGAGAAAGTTTGGCCCGAGGTGTTGGTTCCATATCCACGACTTGCACAACCCGCCCCGAGGAACTGCTCCTAGGAAGAAGCGGATTCCAACCGTATAGGCCGGACGAATCTCGTATCGCCCCGCATTTTGGTTTGGATCCTGCATACGCTCCGTATCATCATGGATTGTATCCACCGCATCTTTCCCATGCGTACAGGTAAGCATAATTTCTGAGGCTGGTGATTTATATGCACTAAAAATATGCAAGGAAAGAGTAAAGCTGCTATATAAACAAGACACAATGTGAAAAGTTAAATTTTTGCTGAAAATGTTTGTTAAAACTACCTACAATAATTAGATATTTGATTAAGATTTTTTTTTTCAAAATTTACATCAATCTTCATTCAGTATTTATCTCTATGCACACAGGCTTGTAGACAGAGAAAGACGTCTACACATTACATTAAGTAAAGGGAGCAAATTTCTTACGTTGGAAACATTAGCTATGGTTCCTGTACTTCAGTGGTGTCAAGGGCACCCACAGGAGTTGTTCTCAGGGGGCAGTCACAAAATTTTTTAATTTTTTTAATTACATTACTACTACTTGTTTTTGTTTTTTTTAAATTACATACATTTGTAATTTGCATATTCTGTATATTTATATTAGAGATGGGCCGATATGAAATTTTGGCCGATACAGATAAAGTACTGATATGAAATTTACCGATACCGGTAACCAATATTCTACCTATCCGATATAAAATTAGAAATGGTCCTTGAAGTACCTGAAAGGTTTACAGGAAGGGGAGGCGCAAAATATAGCTGAAGTTTTACTTTCTTCTTCGTAGCAAGAGAGAAATATATACAATTTTAAGCTGCCGATAAAATATGCATGGCTTGTGCCAAGCGATATCATAGCAATTTCAGGGAGTTAAGTTTTCTGGCAAGGATTGCTTTTTCTGAAGTGTCATTTGGATGAATATTACGTGCTGACTCTAAAATACTTCGGATCAAGAAGGACCCATTTCTCCTCCTGTATTGTCCAATTCCATTAGCTTTATTGCGCTTGTTACCTTACGCAACATACTGGTTTGTACCATACTGCTGGAGAGGCTTTGTATGGACTGGATTTTCACCAGTTGTATTTTACGCACTTTCCTTGGTGCACCATCATTCGCCATTCTTTTTGACCTACGTGATAATTACTCCTTAATAAATCTGTGTTTCAAGGTGACTGCAGTGAAAAAGAAATTGCATATTTAGACATTTACTTTTTTAGCAAGTAGGGCATGGAGATTATCCACAAAAATTACAACAAAATGGCAGAATTTTGCACTAAATTATCAGATATTTATCGATATATCGAATTAGTAAAATGGTCTAATTTTACCGATACACCTATATCGGCCGATACCGATAGTGTACTGATTAATCAGTCCCATCCCTAATTTATATGCAATTTGCATAACTGTATATATACTGATAATGTGCGAATTGCTCACAATCGAATATCAACTAAAGATTAAAAATCAGTAACTTACATGTGTGAACATGAGATTGGTCAAACAATGTTTCGAAGGTTATATTTCTCCTTCTATAGGTTGATGCGATGTTTTCAGACACCTGACTCGTCGAGAAAGTGTTGGTTGAGGATTTAGGTCAAAAGGTATAGTAAGTGTTCTTTCCTATATCTTTTGACCTAAATCCTGTAGTTGAAATGCTTCAATGCAAGCCACTTTTTCAGGTGAAGAAAAAGAAAGAAATCACTGGGGGCAAGGTCGGGGCTGTAAGGGGGATGATTGAATAGTTCTCATCAAAATATTTCAATTGTCTCAACAGTACGAGCAGCTGTGTGTGGGTGGGCGTTGTCATGGATCAGAAAAAATTCAGAGCGTAGCATTTCTCTCCGCCGATTTTGGATGGCACATCACAGATTATTCAGTGTTTCGCAATACAGCTCTGCTGTAATTGTTCATCCTGTTTCCAAAAATTCCACAAAAATCACACCCTTTTGGTCCCAAAACACGGTTGCCATGATTTTGTGAACTGATGGTGTTTGTTTGAATTTCTTTGCTTTAGGAGAACCAGAGTGCCACCATTGCATTGACTGCTGCTTCGACTCCCCAGTGGCGTACGATATCCACGTTTCATCCCCCGTCACTATGTGCAAAAAGAGGTCATCCCCATCCTCCCCCCAGTGGGCCAAAAAAATGACGTGCAGCTGTCCTTCTTTGCTCTTTGTGAGCGTCAGTCAGCATTTTTGGTACCCACCTCGCACACAGTTTGTGATACCCCTGGTTGTCAGTCACAATTCGATGCACTGTTTTCGCAGACACTTCTGGAAACTTTTCAGATATTGTGAACCGGCGATTGGAATGCACTTTCTCGTTAACGCGTTCCACCAGGTCGTCCGTCTGAACACTAGGCCTTCCGCTATGCTCATCGTCATGGACATTTGAATGCCCTTCCCGAAACTCTCTGCACCATTGCCTGACCTTCCCTTCACTCATCACTGTCGGTCCATAAATGGCACACAATTCCCAATGGATGTCAGCTGCATTCTGTCCTTTGGCGTTCAGAAATGGTATGACAGATCTACTTCGCATTTGGTGGGATTTTGTATTACGGCAGCCATTTCACCTTACTGCTACTCACACGTACGCAACCCCACTCTGACGATTCTATCTCTGTTGCAAGCACAGAATACTAGGGCATGCTCAACTTCATCAGTGTTGCAAACCCCTTGTAAAAAATTATCGGCTTTTTTTTTTTCATGCCACTTGTTGCAAATCACAACGAAGAAGATGAATGATGATCAACTAAAATTGATAAAAATACACACAGGAGCACCCATGGCCAAGCCCTGACTGTAACTCATGACCATCAGTGGTAGATTTGCAAGGCAAGCCCTGAAGACATTTGTCCATCAAGGCAGTGAGTGAGTGAGAGAGATTGTGCGTGTGTGTAAGCAGGCAAACGACATAAATAACTTTTGAAGCACAAGGCAAGTGCCAAGTTAATCAGTATGATCCAAATGTGTTTGCATGTTATAATCTGCCTTCTTGGCAAAATACCACAGGTTGGTATGAAGCCAGGGATCATAAGGTTTTAAGTCCTGGGTAAGCCATACATATTACTTTTATTGTGGTAATTCATCCTCAATCTTGCAATGAAACTGGGGAAGTAAGAACATTTTTGAGCCTCAAACTTTCACACTTTTAAGTAATTTCAAATAAATTTTGAGGATTCCAAATTTGATTTTAATATTTCCTGTAGTATAATATGTTGGAAAAAATTATTTGCTTTTGATAGTAGACCAGGTCCAGGGAAAGGGGCATGTCTTAGAGAGAGCAACCTGATGTGGAGGGAAGAGGTATCAAATCCAGGCTGACTTCGCCTGTTTTTTTCACTGTCACTGGTAAAACAAGTAGGTCGGTAGCCATGGACATCCGGAAAGGGGGGGGGGGGAGGGGCTGCAAGTCAACCAAAAATTGTATATTTAACACACATAATTTCATTTCAGCTACAATAATATATGTTAAGTTTTGCATGAACATGATCATTTCAAATTGAAGCTATGTTTTTTGAGGGGACAACACTTTTTTGGGGGGTGAAATGTGCCTTGTTTGCCCCCTTTGGAAAAAATACCTTGTTTGCCCCTCTCTGGGAAAAATCCTGCAGACGTCCCATGTCGGTAGTTCAGTTGGTAGAGCGATGGCACAGTATGCCAGAGACCTGGGTTCAAGTCCTGGTCGAGCCTGCATTTTTTGCTGACATTTCTACATGGTACATCTCTTGTATGTGCGTGTTTTCTTAAGCTGTTGCCTTCTGGGTACATTCATTGATAGTTTAGTGTTAGTTTTACACATCCTCAGGGAGTGATGTGACTGCTTAAAATTAGGCACCAAGGGGATAAGATAATTACCCTGTCTCTGTTAATTCGACCATGATCTAAGCACAATTTTAAAGTATGTAATGCCCTGCGACAAATTAGTTTGCAGCAACTTTTCGCGCATATAGACCCAAACGTGCACAATAGTTCCGCTGCAATACTGTCGATTTTCTCACTGGCTGTGATATGAACAGCTCGGCAGTTGAGGGACTGGCACGAGATATGTGGAGCGCCGTTCTCGCATGGATTAAAACATAAAACCTGTTGCGGAGCTTAGGTGCATCATTATTTCGATGCTAAAATGAGATCTTTGATTGTTACTTTTTATTTCAGGTTGGAAGAGCAGCTCTATCTTGAGAGATACGGCCTGCTACGCCCCCCTCTGGTTCCTCTGCCAGCGCCTGGTATTCCCTCGTATCCGGGCGTGTCCCCTCTCCTAGGCCTCCGGTATCCTCCTGACATGCTGGGCTCACCTTTGGGACTCATCTCTCCTGCGGGTCCATCTGTCATGCACGAAAGGTAAGTTTCCTAGTGGGTCTGACATGTGTTCAATTCCTGTATTTCTCTTAAGATACTGCCCAGGTTGCGTCTGGTAGGAAAACAAAATAAACATTTACTTCAGCTCGACCAGAATCAAGGTGGCTACTGACCAGGAATTCCTTGAATTCCAGGAATTATGCATGAATTTTACATTAATTTTTCTCTGTAGGGGTGAAAAGTTGCAACTTTTATTAATGCAAATCCCATTGAATTTCTACATATTTATTAATGCAAGTGTTTCGCAGTTTAGTTTTTTTTCAAGGAAGGAGAAAGAGGTAAAGTGCTCCCCTGTGCTTAGCACCACGGCATGAAAGCATATAGGGGTGTGGGGTTAATGCCCCACACTTTCTTGATCCGGTTGTGAATGGGGGTGATGTTATCAGCATCACGCCCCTCACCATCTTTACCCCCCAAGGTTTCCCCAGGTACCCATGGCATCGCTGGGTGGGCGCTGGGGCCGCTTCTAACACTAGAAAAGTACCCGGATTTGAACTGACCGGTGATCGAACCTGGAACCTTTAGCATGCTGGTCAGACGCGTTACCGACTGAGCCACCGTGGCCACTCGGAAAGTAAAAGAAAGCTGCGTGAAAAATAAAACATAATTCTCTCAATCCTTTAACTTTGTTAGTGTACTTTGCAGAACAATCTATCTGACAGAGGGAAGATATCTTGAAGTTGATTAGGTAAATTTATTTATTTATTTGAAAAATCCATTTTACATCAGGATATCAAGCAGAAAAGAAATAAGATTTTAAAATTCTTGTACAATTAACAATTTGCCATAGATTAATATATCCCATAACATTTGTGATTTGTGTTTGTAGATGTATTTCTAGTCTGAGTTTGCGAAATCGCTACTGTAAACTTCACAGCTTAAATTAAATATTTTAAATGTATATACTTCAACCACGTCACTTCCGTCACCTCTCAACCAGCCCGCATGATGATGTTTCCAAGATGGAATCGAAAGCTTGGAAGAACTCCTAAAGTGTTTTTTATTGTGGTGTTTGTGTGTTTTTATTGATTTTAACAAAGATGTTGCCGGCACGTGACATAAGAAGTTTCCCACTGTCACATACCATTTAATTAGAATTTTTGGATAAATTGGAATCACACAGGCCCTTTATATTGTGTGTGTGTCTGTGTACATGTGGGTTGTGAGAGGAGGTAATACATAAGGCTGAAATAAAGAAAACATCTGCTGCTACCCTTGAATTTTTTGGAAAGTTCGTCTTGAATTACACTAGGGTAACTATCCTCAGAATGCACCAGAAGCCAGACAAAGAATGTATAGAATTTTTTGTGCATTTTTTGCTGAAAGTTGCAGAAATGAGCTGTACATTTATTTACTACATATAAAGGTTTCGGATTCTTCCGGTTAACTATAATTTGCAACATAGTCATCTCTACATGTGACTCTATGACAGGTACTGCTTGTGGAAGCCATCTAGTATCAACGGAACTAGCTGATGCTTTTTTAACCCTAGAAAGCTAAGCAGTCGTCTGGCAGACTATGCATGTGGGGCCATTTTCTTGTTTCAACCCCTTCCACTAAAATCTTGAGCTCCCCATCCCATCTACCTTCATTTGGATCGGATAGACCGACAGGGAAGTATCGGTGTCCTTTTACAAGCGTTCCTTCAGTGTGTTTTTAACGATCTTTAATTTTGCATCGTCTGGTGGATGAAACGTGTGTGCCTACGTACACCAAAACTTCCACAAGAAGTTCGTAAGATTTTTATCATCCTGAATGTAGAAATGCAAAAAACTAATGCAGATGCTCATCAACAACAAGGAAGAAAAAAATGTGCATTCTGACCCTCAAGCAAGAGGATGATGACCAGATGCGTGTGCTGCCATTGCCTCAAAGCCATGTGTGGTGACAATTAGTCAAAGTGTTGTTTTCAGTGCACACAAGACTTGTAAAAATGTAATTTTGCATTCCTGCCATGCTATTCATGTGTTTTGGAAGCAAATACTGACTTTTGTAGTAAAGAAAATAACTGATAAACTTACTTTTCATTTTTCCGCATAAATTTATTTTGCGATCGATTTTGCCACCCTTCTGGTGGCTTCGTCAGGCATGTACTGTCTGCGGCGTGGTTCCTTCTTCTTCCGCTTGTGCTCGTGGCGGCGCTAGTTGACGTAGTCCTTTCACTTTCTTCCCGTTTTATGGGAAGTAGACGATGAGAGCGGGAACCGCCACTTACAGCGCCAAAACCCCACTGTGCGGTAAAAGAAGCGCCACCACGAGCACAAGCGGAAGAAGAAGGAACCACGCCGCAGACAGTACATGCCTGACGAAGCCACCAGACAGGTGGCAAAATCGATCGCGAATGAAATTTACCCAGAAAAATGAAAAGCAAGTTTATCAAAGTTAATTACCTATCTCTGCGTAACCGCCAAACAGATATCTTTAGATACAATGTAAAGAAAATAGTTTTTGCATAATTTAGGCTGCGTTTTAATACTGAAGAAATCATTAGTCCAGCAGACGAATGGTTAGCTTTAACATTTGGCACAGGACATGTTAGCTTTCTAGGTTTAAGATTATCAGAGGCCACTGAAACCCATTGGACACACTATGAACACACTGTCTATCAGAATCTGAGTCACTCTCGCTCTGCCCTCCACCAGAGACTATATTTATACTACCCTCCCCATCTTAGGGGGTTCATTGGTTCTTTTAATTTACACATATCTATAAGTTGGAATTTAACTAACCCTAATGAATGGTCTTGTGAGATCTTGCACACTCATTCACATGTAAGAATGAAATAACAATACAAACCTAGAATTGTACACAATTGTATAAATAAAAACTAATACTCTTTGTAACATTTGACAGATGTATAATTTTTCTTGTTTACGGTTAGGTTAATTTTCAATGTAATGTTTCGGAAGAACACATTCTTCCTTCATCAGGCAATTATTCTTGTTTTATGAAGGGAGCATGTATTCTCCTGAAATGTTACATCAAAAATTGTGTTTATGTCCTTCTGAGAACCGTAAACTACAAGAAACACCTAACGGAATTAAGATAAATGCACTGCATGTGAAACTGTACCCCTTCATCCTAATTATAGAAAACTTCTTGAATTTTTTCCAGGTTGAAACTGGAAGAAGAACACAGGCACAGGGAACGTCTGCGAGAAGAAGAAAGAGAACGAGAGAGGGAGAGAGAGCAAGAGCGAGAGAAGGAGAGAGTGAGAGAGAGGGAGAAAGAGAGAGTGAGGGAGAGGGAACGAGAGAAGGAGAGAGAACGCAAGGGAGGCCACGACACCATGGAGAAGCCCCAGTCGAGGCAGGAGTCCCCAGGTGAGGGAAGGTCGGAGGGTCGTCGGGTCAACAGGTCAACAGAGAGAGGTGTGCCCTCCTAGCCAGGTGTGGATAAAAAAGGGGATTGTGTACATTGTTGATTTCCTACACTGTTTTTTTATTGGCTGCTTGGATGTGTCCCAGTTGAAAACAACTCCTTGTCTCCGAGGTATAGGAATGAGCACTGTACATAACGTGTACGTTACTTAAATGATATTGTGAATTGCACTGCTTTTTCATACAACAAGATTCATTGAAAATGTATATGCTTCATTCCTGTGCCTCGTTAACGTTACTCTTAGTTGTATTTTAATTATTCTTTGTTTCTAACATAGGGTGTCTCTGTTTTTGTAGTTTCTAATTATATTAAGAGCACAACCACTCATGATCATTGTGGAAGAGTAACATTGTTCAGTGTACTGTTATTTTCTGTGTGAAGTCATATATTATGTAATATGAAAACATCTCTATATACTATATGCTGTTCTGATTGAGCTCCGTGATGAAAAATATTTATTCGGGATGCGGTAGTGAAAGTAAGTACTTGCTGGTGTCACCTGCCTGTCTGTAGTGTGATCTGCTTCGCCTTGATTCCAGCTCTTGCATAGAAGAATTGTGATGTGTATAGGTTAAGTCTTCCTTGGAACCTCTTTTCGGTATCTTTGACACAGCTCCAGAGGAAGCTGGCCGGACGCGTATCTGGTTTCGAGCCAGCACCTGTTCTTCTGAAAAGCGCTGCTTTCACTTTTGCCTGCAGTGTTTAGACATCCAGCACGAACTGTGATGACGTTACACTCCCAAGGTCTCCACATTGTATACTATAAAAAGAATAGCACAACATAATAACACAACCTCAACCTCAAGTTAAGAAATCTCTAAAGAAACTGAATTGTCAACATCTCATTTACCCCACGTCGACTTGACAAGAGTTGTCAATTTCTAAAATGGACGCTATTGGTGGAAAAGGTTTGAGGGGAGGATTTGTTGGGCTCCACGTGGACTTGACTAATGGTTGTCAGAGGGAAACTGAACTTCCGGAACTTTCTTTAAAAGTGAAGTAGTGTTCCGATGCGGATCGGAAATATACACTGATGGGTACACCACATCTGAATCCCTGTATGCAGTAACAGACAACACTGCAACCAACCAGTTGACACCTGCGCACCTTGCGGCATGCTACAAAACTAACAACAGAAGCTCACCAAGTAACAATAGATAAGAAAGGTTTCACAAATAAGTCATTATTTCTTTGCAGTATACTGTACGAGGGTCACTATTTCTATTTTGAGCCTAACAGTGGCGTGCATTTCGGGCCAACCGAAATGGATTATGGGGGCCAGAACCCCCCCCTCCCCCTCCCTGGCCATCATGTTATTCAGAAAATAACTTCTTTCTACAATTTTATAATGGGAAATTTCTCATCCTTGTATCAATATCCAAATGTAACTAGGTAAAATATATGTATGATATTTTATATTCGCAAATATATTCTGATAGTAGCTACGTAGAGTCCAACAATTCAACTTCGATTATTTCCTTCATGCAGTGCAATGAACATTGAACGGGAAGGAAATGGCATAATCATTTTCCTTTCCAATTTCATGTAATAAATTTGATAAATTTCAGTATCCTCTACTATTTCACAACACCTTTTGCAGAGGAAACCAACGAATAAGGCCAACAATAAAGTTTCACTGTTTTTATACTCAGTCAATCACTCTGTAGAGATATTTTTTCTTCTCAAAAATCAAAATGCCTAATATACTGCTTACCATCCTTCACAACTCCTGCCTGAAACAATTCTTCCAACTCAGGAACAGACCTTCCATTTCAGATTGTTTACACTTTTTTCATAAATTCCGAAAATCCCTTCTCCAGAATGTCATCAATAACTCCCGGTCCCTCTGTTTTATCACTTCACAGCACCGACAAACAATAGAGATCGTGTAATGTAAATAATATGAACGAAACACTCGCTGCAAATTTCACGCGACAGAAGAAAGCAAAAGTCAACCTCCCACGGTACAGTGTGTCCGGTCCGCTATGCCCGAAAACCACGCGTTCTTGTGGACGAATGAATCGGAGTTGCCAGTCGACAAAGTATTTTGTAGAAGGGTGATAATTAAGGACAAGTAGAAAATACGTCAGCATAGATCCCAGAACACTTCAAAAGCTAAACTACCGTACATCACTTTGCAATGTCTGGCGGGAGGGGGGGGGGGGGGCGATCATTCAAATCCCATTGTAAGTGTTGTGTTTTATTATGTTTTTCTTTTATCATTCATTCATATCGTCGGGTCAACAATCAACACCCATGCTATGGAACTCAAGGGAAATGTTGATCCCGAAAGGAGATAAACAGATACTATCATACTCTGAGAATTGTGCGAAACTTGCAAATTGTTCACATATTTTCCCCTCGACACAGTGACAGTCCATTCTGGTCCTCACCTCCCTATACGAAAAAAAAAACTTGCTAGTGTAACTTTAACCTCACATAAATATTTTATATGTGATAGTTTACTGTTCATAAAGTCGGTTGTTAGACGAGATGTGTGATAGCTGGCATTGTCTTGATGAAGAATGATCCGACGGCGTTTGTTTGTTTTCTGTATTTGACCAAAGACCTCTGGCAAACAAATTGTTGTGTACCATTCAGAGTTGACCATTCTACGTTCCTCTAAAGGCACAGTTGCCACATGACCAGTTTTCCCGAAAAAACAGGCGACCATTTGTTTCGATGTGCTTTGAGCGCGAACAACTTTTGTTAGATTGGGTTCATCTTGAAACACCCATACAGTCGACTGCTGTTTACGTTCCAGCGCATATGCATATATCCATGATTCGTCACCTGTTACAATTTTATATACGTCTTTTGAAGCACCACGATTGTATTTATTGAGCATTTGTTTGCACCAATTGACGCGAGCGTCTTTTTGAGTTTTTGTCAAATTGTGTGGGATCCAACGAGAACATACCTTTCTCACAGCTAAATGATCATGTAATATTTTATATATGCTGGTGGAACTAATGCCTATGGTTGCCTCAATCTCACAGTATGTCACATGACGATCTTGCAGTATTAGGTTTTGTACAGCATCAATGTTTTCTTGAACAACAACTGATTTTGGACGACCTTGGCGAATCTCGTCTGTGAGCGAATGGCGGCCACGATTAAATTCGTTATACCAGCGTTTCACAGTGGCAAAGGATGGGGCTTCATCGCCAAATGTGGAAGTAAGTTGATTGATGCACTCTTGTCTTGATAATCCACATCGAAAATCGTAAAAAATCATCGCACGAAAATGTTCACGAGTTAATTCCATTTTATTGTTGTCGCGCAATCTCCAAGACAACATAAACAACACAAATGAAGCTATTGACAAAACATTTGAAGTACGTTATGGTCAATAATACCAGAGGATTCCCTGCAAACGTCAAATCACACCTAACTTCAATCAGTGTTGCCAAGGCTCAAAATATAAATAGTGACCCTCGTATTAATTAACATATTTATAATCTACCTTCGCTCATTTTTGACATTTTCTAGACTGTCTTCATTTTTGTAACCGTAACGAACTGCTGCTCTTTGGGATCTTACCAAGAATCCTAACCATTATGCTTGGGTGATGTAGCTTTGTCATTAATTCATTCTCACTGGTGAGCACTCGCCCTTTGCAGATAACTTGATGATAATGGGCGAGAGGTTACTTTTCACACATGAAATGGCACAACACTAAGACTTGGGTTTATATCTTCCAGTTTAGATCAACAAGGTTAGAGAAGGATATTACCTGTCTATTCGATGATGGTTAGTTCCTCGGAGAAGACTTTAGAATTGCGCTATGTAGGCTCGTTCCTCGATCCAAAGCAAAAGACCCAACGTCGCCCGTTACACTCTAACTTATCCTTTCTTCCACCACCTGGTTATTGCTCCCTAATACCCATTGATCAGCAACTTACTTTCAATCAACCAGGAAGATTGATTTGATACTGACTTAACATTCTTTGAATGTTTGAGAGAGTAACGGCCGATGAAGGAGGTTATTGCTTTTGGCTTGCTACTTTTCTCTAATCAGGGGAACCTGTTAGGCTGAGGAGCAATTGTACTGGTGATGTACAGAATTGTACAAATGTTGTTCAAAAACCAAAGGAGAGCATAGAGGAATTGAACTATAACAATCCTGAGCCATTTCAGGCATTTTCAATTCAGAAACCATATGATGTCACATCTGATCACCGATAATACCTACTTCTACATTCAGTACAAACTAGGGCCGAGCCAATATTGATGCAAATGTTTCCATATCAAAATGTATCTGCATTTTGGTCCTTCATAGGATCCACAAAAATTCCACGTGGCACTTCCGTAGAGCCTAATTGTCCTGGATATTATGTACAATTTGAAGTTTATTTTTATTTTTCACTAGTTATGTGTGAGAAACCTGGACTTTGTGATTACATAGCATGTATGGAATTTTTGTGTTTTAGAGCGAAACTTTTGGTAAATTGATGCATATACAGGGTGGGAAGTAACCTTTTGCTAGGGGTCCACAGTAAAAAGTAACAACAATTAAGAAATTATGGTAATACCAAATGTTTACTACGACAATTGTGGTGTACAAAAACAAAATTAAAAGTTAGTATGTCCGCCATTTGCTTCTCTCACAGCACGAAGATGAGGGTAGGACCTCATAAGATTCGCAACCAAGTCCTTATTCCATTCCATGTCATGGAGGACTTGTTCCAGATGTGCAAGTAGTGTTGCCTGGGAATAGCGGTCCGGTCCACGTTCCACTATCATCAAGGACTCAACTGCATCCTTCAGAATAGCCCCAAAGTGTTCTGCTGCATTCAAGTCCGGTGGTGCACCCGGCCACTCAGAACTGCTGAAGAAGTCAATGCCACTTTGCCGAAGAAGGTCTTGGGTAGCATTTGCCTTGAAGCAAGGTGCTTTGTCGTGAAGGAAGCAGATCTCCGTTGCATCCAGAGTATTCTTGGGATCCTTGAGGAACGGAATAACCTTGGCAGTCAAGAACGTTCACTTCGATGCAGTTTCTTTGCGACCCATTTACTGTTGATGAATGCATGGAGTTACTGTGAACAACTCGCTGCTCCTCACTGTCACACAATAGATTCGCCATCTTGGAATTCCTGAAACACAGAAAACAGCCTACTTTAACACACCACACCTCAAATGACTCCATGTTAACACAGTTTTCCTGCAGACCCCTAACAAAAGGTTATTTCCCATCCTGTAGAGTGGAATTCTTACAAATTAATATTAATCAATATTTGCAGCAACTTTTAGTTATTGCAAGTATCTTAATTAGTATCTGTGGGAATTGGTGAGAGTATCGGAATCAGTATGGAAATTGGTTCAATGTGGTATCGGCTCACCCTTAACCACAAACTTGGTTGTTTTTTCTAAATTTTTCCAGCAGCTATGTTTTGGGTGGGCCAGTTCAATTCTCAGTGAAGAACATGAAGCGGTAGGCTCTATTCTAGAAAGGAGTTAATAAAACAGAGTGGCTACTCAACGGAGAATTATGCGTGAATTATTGGCTCCGGGAATTCTGCATGAATTTTTCTCCATAGACTTGAAAAATTGCAAATTTTATTAATGAAAATCCCATTGAATTTATACATATTTATAAATGCCCTGAGTCAAGTATACCTTTAATTTTTATTGAGGAAGATGAAAAAGCTGCGTGAAAAATAAAACAATTCTCGCAATTTGTTTACTTTTGTTAGTGTCCTTTTCAGAACAATCTATCTCACAGACTGAAGATGATTGCAAGATAACATATCTTGAAGTTGATTAGGTAAAATTGAGTTGGAAATTCTTATACAATTAACAATTTTTCATGGATTAGTCTATCTCGTATCATTTGTGGCAGATGTATTTCGAGTGTGAGTATCTTAAATTATATAGTTTAATTGAATTTAATTAGAATTTTAGGTTGCGTTGTAATCACACAGACCCTTTATATTGTATATACCGGGTGGTCCAAAAGTCCCGGAACGATCACATATCGTGAGAAATACACATCGAATGGGAAAACAAAAAAAATAATGTTTAATAAGTGAAAGACAGCTATTTAATGATATCACACTTGATTCCCCACCCCTGCCACCTGGGGGTGGGGGGGTAACTGTAAAACTTTAAATGGAAACCCTCATTTTGTATTGTAAAATCGGAAAGAGGACTTCATTCCGAGTCCAACGAGCTATCAACCATCCTCCTAGCTCAATTAGGAACGGAGATATGGTGATTTTAAATTTTCGCTCCCCAAAAAAATAATTAAAAAACGAAAATTAAAAATCGCCATATCTCCGTTCCTAATTGAGCTAGGAGGATGGTTGATAGCTCGTTGAACTCGGAATGAAGTCCTCTTTCCGATTTTACAATACAAAATGAGGGTTTTCATTTAAAGTTTTACAGTTACCCCCCACCCCCAGGTGGCGGGGGTGGGGAATCAAGTGTGATATCATTAAATAGCTGTCTTTCACTTATTAAACACTATTTTTTTGTTTTCCCATTCGATGTGTATTTCTCACGATATGTGATCGTTCCGGGACTTGTGGACCACCCGGTATATTGTGTGTGTGTGTCTGGGTGGTGATACATGATACATAAGATTGAAATAAAGAAAACATCTGCTTGTACCTTTGATTTTTTGGAAAGTTTGCCGTGAAAACTGGGAATTATTCTTGAATTTTTACCATGGTAGTGGCCACTAGTATTTACCTATGACCTGGTCACTTAGATAGATATACGTGTCCACATGAAGTACAGGTTGATACTTATTGAACTGGCCCAACAAAATGAGATGTAATATAAAATATTTCACATAGATATTAACGTAATTTATACATGTGTTGTGTGTTAGCAATCGATCATGTCGCCCAGTATCCACACACACGAAACACTTGCTGTTCAAAAGTGTACTCCATGACTGTCACTTGGGCCCTGCAAACATGTTCGTACGTGCACCGCTACGTGTCCTTCAACCTTGCAGCATAAGTGCTGCCACCTGTTGGACAATCTGCACACCATTCGACTTAGCACAGCCCACGGATTATGATGTCGTAATTGTGAACCGTTACATGCATCATCTGCAACATTATTAGCAAATTCATCAGGCCGGTTCTATAAGAATCACCCTGTATTTGAAAATGTAAATATTATATGCAGTTAACAACCAGGTGACACTTGTGGAAGATTCCCTGCTCTTGAGCCAACCTCTACGGTAGAGTGGTTAGCATACTGTGCTACGACGCAATGGGTCCCAGGTTCGCATCCCAGCCTTGGCATGAGTGTTTTTTCTGAGTGTCCCTTCATCAACTTCATCATATCGTTACTAATCTTCACCTTCACGATAGTCAAAAGTGGCAGAGAAACAAAATAAAATGAATCAAATTAAATCCATTCTCTTTAGATCCACTATGACGCCTGTGAGTCTTTGGTTATTACAAGCATAAAAAAACAGTTTTTCATTGTGATGTTTCAGGAGAACACATGCTCCCTTCATCAGACATTTATTTTTAGTTTGATTAAAGATACAATGGTTATAAAGTTTTAACAAAGAAGAATATGTTATACAATGGATGTTGTCAATGTTACATTGTTGTAATATAGCAACTTAACTGTGAAATAAACAGTGTGTTTTATTATTATTATTTCAGACTAGCTGATTGCCCGGCATTGCTCGGGTATTTATTTATCCCAATATTCTATTAGACAGGAAAATAATGAATTCTAACTATAGTGTAAAATGAACTTAGAGTTGAACGGCATTGGGAGTGTCACTATTCATCTTAGCGACCCCGAAAACTATGTATTCCACACTAATATTGGTTGTTTTACATGTCACCCCCTTCCCACCCCCACCCTTAGGGGTGTCTTGGAGTTGAATGGCATTGGGAGTGTCACTATTCATCTTAGCGACCCAGACAACTATGGATTCCACACTAATATCGGTCGTTTTACATGTCACCCCCTTCCCACCCCCACCCTTAGGGGTGTCTTGGAGTTGAATGGCATTGGGAGTGTCACTATTCATCTTAGCGACCCAGACAACTATGGATTCCACACTAATATCGGTAGTTTTCAATTATTTTTATATGTCGCCCACCTCCACCCTCAGGGGTGCCAGGATGTCTTACCCCCACAGTATTTCTTTCCAGGTTGCAAGTGTTACACGTACCAACCTTGGTTGAAATCGCTCCAGGCATTCGAGACTTATGCCGGAACACACACACATCCATTTTTATATTAGATAAAAAAAATTCATCACCTTTTTTTGGAAAGTGACTGGAAACATAGATTTGAATGTCTGGGAAGCTTCGTTCATTGCAGAAGAACACTGAAATAAATTAAATAATGAAAATGGTACATAGATCCACTATGAATGGAGTTTACTTTTTCAAAAGGGGAGTAGGGCCTCCCCGATGGCGCAGTGGTAGCGTCGTCGCCTTGTAATCAAGGGGTCCCGGGTTCGATACCCGGTGGAGGCACAAGTGGTTCGGATCCCACTTTAAACTGTAGGTCCAGTCCCAATTAGCCTTACTGTGCATAAAGTGGACTTAAAACAACAAATCAATCAACAAATCAATCAAAAGGGGAGTAAGCCACCGTCTTTAAAATTTATTGTAACTGAAAACATCAAGAAACTCTGTGAAAGCAATGACGATTTTGAATTGCCGGATGATATTTGGGATTCATAATTTTTAAAAAAAGGTGATCAAAATGTTTAATTTGAAATAATAATAAAACAGACTGCATATTTCACAGTTAAGTTGGTATGTTACAACAATGTAACATTAACAACATCCATTGTATAACTGATTATTTTTGTTAAAATTTTTTAACCATTGTTATAACTGTATCTTTAATCAAACTAAAGATAAATGTCGGATGAAGGGAGCTTATGTTCTCCTGAAACGTCGCAACGAAAAACTGTCATTTTATGCTTGTACAGTGCGATCCATGAGTATTACCGTGCAAATTGTCCATGACTATTTTCATGATTTTTTTCTCTTACATCCTATGTGTTTTTAAGGGATGGATTTTAATGTACGCTGGTGCAGAAGTTGTCAACAGCTTGTTTTGAGTTTTCTTTTAATTCGTGAAGCTCTTATTGGGTCAAATAAAGTGCACAAACATGGTGATGGACAATTTGCACGGTAATACTTATGGATCCCACTGTACTAACCATAGGCTACAAGAGAAATAATACCTTATAAAGGCTTTAATGTAGTTTTGAATTCAATAGAACTTCACAAGTTGTCATAGAGCTCTTAAAATTGAAAATGTGTCATGAGTGGTTGTGCCTCTTCCTTTTTCCTAGATTTATTTTGCACTGTTTTTTTACATTTCCAGTTCTCATTTTTGTTGTTTATTACTACATATTTACTTTCTGTTGTGCATATTCTCTCCTTTAGCAGCGGGATTCTTTTTTGTTTTGCAATCTGTTTGTTACAAAAATGTGTGACAGCAATACTTTTATAATGTTTATTGAACGGCTGCTTATGGCCTGGAACAAGTACCTAATTTGATTTTCTGTGCTTTCGCACACACACATATGCTTTGTACAAAAACAGAGCAAAGGGAATGGAATCAGCTTTGGCATAATATTTGTGATTAAAGCTTAATGTTGGCCATCTCTCTCTCAGCTAATTATTTTATTTTAATTTTTATTCTTTGCTTAATTTAAACTGTTAGATAGTTCAAAATTGCTTGCTTACGAGTTCTACAGTGTATACAGGAAAATTAGATTGTTAGTATAATTAATATATTTGCTGTAAACAGTTCCCTATGCTATACAGTCAGAATCTGATAGAAAGATTTGCAGTAAAACTTGCAAAAATTGGTGCTGTATGCATTAAAATGTTCATAAAAATGTACAGTAATTCCTTTTCTTTATTTTTCCAATCAGTTTCATAATAGTTAGAAATATAAATTGTCAGTTCTATAAGTTATTAACCTCGACCACATGTGAGGTTGAATATTTGCAAAGTATGAAAGAAGTTTCTGCTAGACTTCAGGCATTTCTCAGCAATGATTGTTTTTATAAAATGCATCACTTTTGGAAGGATCGTGCCAATACTGTAAACTTGTATAAGTTTTCAGAATTTAAACTATCAACTTTACATGAAACAATATATTTTTGAGAAGCACTGAGTCGGCTTTTGTTACAAGAATTTTACTTTTGGCGGCCATACAATTATTTTCTCAATGTTTCAAAGTGCACATGTACTTTTTGTCAAGATGGAAATTGCATTGTTTTACACACAGAGAGAGATGTTGAAATATTGGGAAAATAAATAACTATTACTTTTACAATCATTGCTTAACCAGAGTTCAAAACTCTTCCTTGACAAGCACTGATATTGTTTGCTATTCTGTTGTGTTATGTTCAATGTGCCTGTAAGATAAGATGGAAAATTTTGTGTTAGCCAAGACTGGAGAAATTTTCAGGATTATTGCATTAACTGGGTGCAGACAATGGGTAAACAGTGATATTCATGAGGTATTCGTAGAATTGCTAACTTTTGTTGCATACTTGATCGAGATATTTAATCTTCAATTTTGCTTTTTAGTATCTTAACTGTATAGCATTCCCAAAAAGTAAAAATTATTTTTCTCTTTCTCTGATGTTTTGTTCCCAATGCAAATCTATCGAATGCACCTGTTAGTCTCAATTTAGTTTGCGTAAAGTGAGCTTAAGGTATACAGTTTTCATTGTAAAGCTCAAGGAGTTGAATGAGAGGCAAGATTAATATTGCTTGGAACTTTTACATGGATGCCTATGGAAGTGTTACTTTTTTTAATATTCTAGGAACACTTTACTTAGAATAACTGCATCATTATAAAGATTCCTGATCCCATAAGCCCATATGAGGTCTTCTAATACTGTAGATGGGAATTCTAAAGAGGTTTAGAATTTAGAACATCTGGCTCTTTTTTTCAAACTATGCGAAGAGCAACCTGTGTGGCTATGAGTAACATTTGCTTCACGAAGAAACAAGTTTTGTGGCCTATAGTTATGTTTCATAATAATTTTATTTTCCAATTTGTACTCTTTTGTCATGTGTATTTTGTGAAGGCTACAGTGCTGAAAAATTATTATATACAAGGTATGTTCAAGAAGTTCCTGGAATTGCACTGTTGTAGCTGAAATACAGCAAACTTTAATGAGTGGTACCGAACAGATGAAGGTGTCTTCTGTTTATGTGGAAACCTCAAGTGAATAGTTTGATAATTTCAATATCAACTCAGATTATTGGGCAAGGTTGTAACTGATCCTGAAATTTCTGTAACTTGCACCCTGGTCTGAAGAACAAACTGTTATGATGCTTTTAACTTTTACCATTACCTGCTCATCTGCCAAAAAGGAATAAATTTTATAGGAGTGTTTTAACGACTGTTGCAATTTTGTCTTGTACTAGGTGGTCACAATTTGTAGTTTTCCTCTGGACCCCATTCAATGGATTAGGTTAGGTTAGGTAGCCAGTTTCTCCGTAGCCTCTATACCTAATTTCAGTACAATCCGTGGCTTTGAACAGGCTCCAGAGGTCTCTGAGTAGGGCAACTTTAATTGTGGTCACCCTGTATGTAAGGTAAATCAGAGTACAATACAATTCCTGGAACTTTCTGAATGCATCTCGTGCATATCATTATGTGGACACAGTAAGTACTTTTTTGTAGTGGTGTGTGAGTGTTTGCTGTTTTGTATGGTAAGTGTATGTACATGTAGTTTGCATTGCACATTTGATTTTCATGTATAAATCACTTCCACTCTATCAATGGCAAGAGAATATGGATGAATAAATGAAATTACAGTTTGCTTATTCATTGTTGACTAACAACTGAAATTGTTACTATATCTATATGCAAATGGCTAGAGATACGTCCTTTTTTAGATAAACTTGAACAAGGATGAAGCAATTTACACTCTGGAATCCCCCAACTTGAAGGTGTATTAGTGTGAAACAATTGTCTCATCTGTCCATTCTGAGCAAGAGAAATATAATATGTCAACATCAGTTTTACTTTCAAATGTGCTTTGGAATTCTGGGAACTAAACATTTTTTCATGATTGGATGCTGTAAACACGGTTTACGTACATGAAGTTTCGTGTTTCCGCATTGCACAATTTGACAGTTTTTTCCAATTAATTTTGAAGGTTCAGTACCTTTATTCATTAAGGGCACGGCATCTCGAGCGAAGATGCTATAAAAAAAGATGCTTCGAAATTTATCGGAAAAAAACTGTCCAATTGTGCAGTGCGGAAACACGAAACTTCATGTAGGTAAGAAATATTTGTTTTAATTGTGCAGTGTGTTATTTATTTATCTCTTTATAAAGTAAGGCAATAGTTTATTCATGAAATTAAATTATGGTAATATACTGTGGAACTTTGAATAAGTTTTTCAGTGGCCTATGGCGAAAGAAAAGAAAGAAGAAGAAAAAAACATTTGGAAATGTAGAGTTCCACTCCACTTAATTCGTTGATTAATTTAGTTTAGTTTGCTATGCTTTTTTGCCACTTTGACCCAGTTCTGAATTTTCCTTCTCTCTCTCAGTCAAGGCGTATATAGATTCTGAATCCATATGTTCAAACGTAAGTTCTGAGGTGTTTTTTTTCTGCAAATCTTAATGTTTTTCCCCGTGCCCTGAGAGGTGTCATTCGTATCTCTAGTCAATGCATGTAGGAACTTTTTTCCTTGATTGGTAATTGTGGAATGTGGTGTTTCTCTCAGAAGGGGAATTTTTGTAGTTGTAGTGTTATTTATTGGTGTTTATGTCAGGGCTTGACTGGATCTTGGGTCTGTCTTATTTTTGGAAGTGTTTATTGTCAGTATTCAGAATTTTAAAACAAATATTTGATCTGTTCAGAATTTCTCATACAGGATTTGGAAATATATATATTTGTGTTGCATAATAATATAATACTGTTATTTTGCATAAGAAGTGGTTATGCGAACATTTAAGAGAAATATAGTGATGAGTAGGGCTAGGATATTGATGACCTAATACATGCAAAAAAAATGACCTAAAAATTCTGAAAGATTTGTAGAACAAATTTATCAAGTACCAAGAGAAATTCAAATTACAAATTAATGTTACAGTATCTATCACATGTTCATTGTGTATGGTAGTACAAGTAAGAAAGTTCACTTTTTGTCATCTTTTACACTTTAAGTACTGAGTTGCAGTACACAACAAAAATCATAAGAACATTTTCAAAAGTGAATGATTGTCGGTTTTCGGACAACAGAGCCTTGTACACGGAAACAATTATCTCTACTTCCACCGACACAAGAGGAGCATACTTGAAATGAACAATAGCACTTGCTGTTAAGTAAATTTCAATTCCATAGCATATTGCTTCCCTGACAAAATGTCCGATACAGGACACAAATTTTGTACCCCTTGTTTTTACAACAATCCGTCTGGTGACAATATATTTACTGATAGAGGGGAAAATTACATTGTTTGAGCTGAATTGTTACACAACAGCTTGTGTCAATAATACTGCACATAATTTCCTTGTTTCTTCAAACACAGTCATTCACAACTGCGCTGAAGGCAATGAGACGAGAGTTGGGAACCTCTCTCCTTCAAAGGGTTGCATTTGCATGTAAAATGCCCCTTCTTTCACCAAAATGTTGAAAAATGCATAATATGACTTTTAAAAAGGCAGAAAAATTACTTAAACAGTTCACAAAGTTTAAAAAATGACTACTCCAAAAAGGGTCAAAAATGCCCTAACAAAGGCATCCCAATTAATTCACTTACGTGTAAAACACATTTCTATCTACTTATGCAATGTTTCTGCCTTACCATCAAAATCCTAGCCGTAGTGATGAGGGAGACTGAGCAAACGTTAATACATCGCCTCTCCACACAGTATGCTGACCCAATCGTGCAACCAATACCTAGCATACTCTTGGTTTAGCACTTGCATTCCTCTGCTGCTACGAGGTTTGTCTGTCTCCGTAGAGATAATCAACCCGGTAGCAGAGGAGTGAACACATTATGACAGAGTAAAACGTCTCCTTTGGATAAAAAGTGGACAGTTATCGTAGATCACAGAAACTGTCGGGATGAGCACAGTAAGTGCTGCGATCGTGTGGAATCACAGAGGATGCCTGAGGCGTCGAGATGCGATAACTACACCGACGTGGGCTTGCAGGTAGCCAGCAGCGATTGTGCCATATATGTGTGGAGAGAGCTCTGTCTTCTTAATCTCTTCTCTGCCTGCGCTTTCCTTCGAGCCACATCCCTATGTCTTCAGCTATCCCGGTTACTAAGATGGAGGCACACATCAATAGATATATTTGTGCTACCTGTGTATTAGTAACAGGATTCCCATAGTTGTAGTGATAACACTGTTGCATTGTACTCTAGGAGCTCCAGGTTGAGATCCCACTTTAAACTGTGGGTCCACTAAGTACTTCAAAACAAACAAAATTAACACATTTGTAAAAGCCAATATATGTATGGCATCCCGAAACTATCACAACTAACTAGACAGTATATAAGTGGAGTTAATTATTCATCTGAACTGTATGAGGGATTCTAAATAGATCAAATGCTTCAGAGTTTGGATCATGTAAGGAAACGTTTTTGAAAAATGTTGAGGTACATCCAAGGTCGAGCAGAGCTTTGACTAGTGATGCATGCAAGTGTGTTGAAATGTTGATCCAACCTCTCTTGGCTTTTCAGCAAGGAAGTCCTCCCACTCTAGTCATCATGGGGCAACAGCCATGATGAGGGAGGGCTCTCAGGGGAACAGACCAGCGATCGTCCCGATAGAGAAAAAGGAGGGAGAGCGGACGCTAGTGTCTCAATCTGGTCATGTTCCTTCGAATTTTCATCATCCACCTGTAATAAGTCATCCACCCCCGCCTTTGCACCCGATAGCAAATCAGAAACAGCAGGCAGAGCAGCAGCACCAGTCGCGAGCGAGCGTTCCCGACATGGCAAACGATCACCATCACCACCATCATCACCACCACCACCACCACCACCACCATTCAGGGAAGCAGGCACCTCACGTGCTTCATCAGAACCAAGTCGTGCGCCAACCCCATCCTGCAGCCGTGCTGAGTTCGCCGGTGACTACCACCACCACCACCACGACCGTCGTGACGACGATGCCATTACCTATAGTTTCTTCAGTGTCTAGTCAGAGTGCTCCGCAGTGTTCCCCCATACGCAACATGGTTCCTAACGCGGTGAACCGCACGACTGAGAACGTGATGGAAGTTCACCCGAGAAAGGAACCGGTGTTTGTGCGACCATTCGAAGATAACTTTCACAAACCTTCACCCGTTGTCATTCCGATGGTGACAACCGTCACCGCGACCACAAATTTGACTACGACCGTAACCAATTCGGTGTCCGTGGTGCCAAAGGAGCATGTTACCTTGGAAGTGCCGTCTGTGGACAGTTGCGTGTCGAGAACCACGGTGAACAAACCAAAGGAAGAAGCAAGCAGAGTGATAAAGCAAGAACCAGTGTCTAGTGTTGTGCCGGAACCGGAGAAGGAAGTAAAAGTAGTTTCGGTGTCACCGAGAGTTCATCCCACCAGCCACCTCGTGGATGGAAATAAGCCGGCACCTTCCGAGGATAGCAAAAGCCCTGTGATACACAACAGCTTGGAGCCTGTGTTAAATGTGCCTGATGCCTCGAAAGTACTTGCAGCCGTGTCTGGAAAGGATTCTCCAATGTCCGCATGGGATTATCATGTTATGAGCAAGAATATCATCAACCGGAAGGTAAGTCATTCTACAATATTAGACTAATTTTTGTCCCATGTACAAACCTGATATTTGTTTTGTTTTTATGAGAAATGTAGTTAGGTAGTGGTGGAAAATGGCCAGTAAATTTTATATTTTTTGTGGATGTCTGACCATATTATGTGCTTCACTTTTAACCCTGCCCTGGGCATAGACATTCTTTCTGAGTGTTCCTTCATCAATTTTGTCTAATCATTACTCATTCTTATGGTCGCAGTTAGCCCAAAGTAGCAGAAAAGTAATGCTAAATAAGAAAAATACAGATACAGAAATTTGTAAATGTTTCACCCCTCTTTTCATTACCGTATTTTGGGGAATACCAGAAGTTTGCTGAGGGAAATAACCTTACTTGTTCAAACACAAAAACAGCATAATAAGAGTCACATTAAAATTGCTCCCACGATTTCACTTCCTGCGACTGCAACTGCAAGACGTGTTCTATAAGCATTGAGAAGTGAAAAAATTGTTATAACTTCTAACTAGCTCTCCAGCATTGTTAAACCCGAAAGATTTTGGCTGCATCAACACAGGCCTTCCATCTGTCCCTATCCTGAGCAAGATCTATATATTTATTTCCATCCCTACAGATTTACTTCAGGTCCATCTCTATATTATCTCTCCATCTTTGTGTTGGCCTTCCTACTAGTTTCTTTGACAACTTCTGTTATCGACAATGAGAAAGTACAACAAGGATAAGTCTTATCTTCCAGTAATTATATTTTGTTCTTGTATTTATTCGTTGTAATTTGGAATATTTTTGCATTAAATGTTTCTGTATGATAATGAAAACAAATTTTAATTTTCATAAACACATTTGTTTTGTCGTATGCTCCAGAATGCATCAAGTACATTTAGAGTTTTCGTGTCCATACGTGATGCTTAACACATTCTATCATACATAGTTTCTGTAAAACAAACACATAACGTTGTTTCATTTATTTATAATTCTGGTTTTGTTTACTTGCATGCATACATTGGTATTTTATTTCGATTATATCTAATGAATCTAGATGGGGTGTATATTAAATATACACAATGAATAGGAATTGTTGTGGTAAATCAGGTCAACTGTGCAAAATACACTACTGATGTATATGCAGAAATATCTTCTAAAGTAAATCTGTTTACTGCATTTTGAATAACAGAAAGACCATTGTGGCATTTTTTAGGATGGCGAGCTGGAGCAGACCACACCACTGACGAGCAAGCTGGACTTGCTTGAGAGGCGTCGGAGGGACAGGAGAAAGTGCCACATCAGCGAGAACAAGAGGACCAACAGCTGCAGCACGAACGGAACTGGACCAGCATCTGGTTCCGAGTCGGAGCTGGAGTGGGACTCGGACGGGGAGTGGTGCGGGAACAACAACAATGTGCAGAAGCAAGTTCTTCTTGTGTTGAAGGGACCACCTGCAAAGCTGGATGCATCCCCGCAAAAACTCTCTTTTCTCAACATATTTGGCCTTACGACTTTGGCGAAAAGGAACGGTAAGTTGTTTTTAGTGTTGGCAATATATCATCCAGGTGGTATCAACTACATGATATATCGTCACGATATTTTGGAGATATATATATATCATGTCATCAATATATCATCACGATATTTGGGAGATATATATATCATCATGATGTAGCAATATATATCATGTTAGCGATAAATCATCACAATATTTGGCAATATATATTAGCTTTCGCAGAGAAGGTGAGACTAATTCCTGTATAGGAAAACAGTGACCTGCATTGGCTAGCAAATGTACTAGGGTGAAAATTTGGTTCATTAGCTGCCGATTGAGACCAAAATGACCGCAATAGGTCAAAAAGTCGTGACTGCGTAGCAGTTAAAAGACAAGCATGTACATGGACCCCTCCAAGAATCATTAAAATGAAACCAAAAATTACAAACCACAAAATTTTTATTCAATAATCAGCGATATCGAGTAGACGTACATCTTTTTCAAAATAGGCACCATTGACAGCTAAACAAGTGTCCATATCCTCCTGCCACTTTGTGAATGTCTTTCAAAATTCGTTGTCAGGTAGTGAACTGAAAAAAACTTGTGCTTTGGTGATCACTTCTTTGTTCGTCATGAAATGACGACCACGTAAAGCAGCCTTTAAAAGTGGAAATAGCCAAAAAATCTCAGGGTGCAAGGTCCAGGCTGTATGCTGGATGCAGGAAAATTTCTAGTTTTCTCTTCTTCGCGTAATCCTGAAAAGCCCACGCGGCATGTAGGCATGCGTTATCGTGGTGCAATATGAAGGAGTCGCTGTTCATCTTGAATACTCATCGCGAAAAACAATGTTATACACGAAAACCTGGAGGAGTAAACGAAACACGTTCCACGTAAATCAACACAGCTGCTCACTAACATGGTTTCGCAACTTGTGACAACTTGCTACGGAAACAGAATGAGTCATCCTACACGATGTGACTACTGCCGAAACCATAGGCAGTGTTGCCAAGCCAGGATAAAATCTGTCTCACCTTCTCTGCGACAGCCTTTGTATATTGTAGATCTAGAATATGTAGGCCATACCCCCACATCTTGTAAATGTGTCTTCATGCCATGGTGCTATATGCACGAGCAAATTTACCTTATTATATTTCATAGGATTAAATTTTCAAAAACTGTCTCATAAATTCTGTTGCTCTTTCAGTCTAATGGTCCATTTTTCACATCCATCCGGAACTACTGGCACGTGTAGTTTTGTACATTTTAATCTTTTGATTCTTTGATATTAAACAAAAGAATAAAAGTTTATCGACAGAAAAGTAAATTACCTGAATTAAGTATATTTTTAATTTCCTTTTTAATATCATTTTAATTTGTTAATATTTGTTATGTTCATGTCACTACATATACTTAACACTTGTTATGCAATTCTTCCAGTTCAGCATGTTCATCCTAATAATTTCTTATTGCTTAGTGGAGTACTTGATTAGTGCACCAGATAGGGTCACGTAAGAAATTCTCACCTGAAGACGAGAGAAGAGGGGTTGGCTCTCTTGAAACATGTGTTAGAATAGGTGTAAGTAGTAGAATAATGGCCACAGTTAATATTGCGTTCATCTTGCATCTCATGCATCAACCTTTCCTATTTCAGATTTGGAATTGGCGAAGTGCGAGAGAAGGTTTGCTCGCCATCTAGAAAGGAGTCCCCTCCTAGCGGACCCGTGTCTAGGAGCACCTTGCCTAGATGCTGAGACAATAGATGGCATAATAAAACGCAGAGATATGGAACTCAGGAAGCACCGTTCTTCACCAGATCGGATTCTTCCACATCCTCGAGAGAGTCCCGACTCCCTAAGCCACTGCACAGATTATCAAACCAAAGTGATGTTTCTCAAGACTTTGGAGCTCGAAGTGGTTTCAAAAAGCAAGAGAGAAGGTAAGCCATTTGTTCCTTTAATTTTTATTGCCATGTAAATGATGTAAAATTTTACCCAGTTACTTTAAATAATTGTTACCAGTAGCTTACTGTATATTGGCATCAAATTTTGCTTTTCTCACGAAAAATGTCTATTCTTAAAATATACAGGGTTAGCCTAGAAGAAATAGACAGTTTAAATGCTTTATAAATTGAAATTTGTTTGTTACATCAGAAAGCATTTAGTACTGTTGTATAGAGAAAGTCTTCAAGTTTACGACCTCCACGTTTCTTTAGTCTTCGTGACGTCAGCATTGCATGAGCACCTTTGACGTATGTCGAGCAGTATGGCCGCTGGCCAGGTGGAGAAGGGTTTCTGCGTGATTGAATTTGCAAAAACAAATTCTGTTACTATTGTGCAGTGTCGTTTTAAAACACCCACAAGGCAATCAATCTATGATTGGAGCTAGAAATTTAAGGAAACTGGTTGTCTGTGCAAGGGGAAAAGTTGTGTTTAGGGAGAACTGGAATATCGCATTGATAATTGTCGTGTTACAAAAGGGTCACACAGAACACTTGTAACTTACCACTGTTAACTTCAGGACGTACTCTTCAAACCATGTAAATATTTCAGCCATATTATTAAAACTCTTCCTTCTGTAAAACTTTGAAAGTGTCTATTTCCTTTAGGCTAACCCTGTATACTGTTTCTGAGTGGTAGAGTGGCCACATAAGTATTACCATAAGTTTATCTCTTATTCATATTTGGGAAATAAAAGACTGGGTTGATAATAATTAGACATAAGAGAGTAACTAACTTTTTTCCACAAAACATACTTGTAGAAGTTCTATTAATTTTGGTGGCCTCTGCCACCATCTGGATACCACCCAAATTGGCTACCGAATTGGTATCCGGATGGTGGCTAAGGCCACCGAAATTAATAGAACTTCTACAAGTATGTTTTGTGGGAAAAGTTAGTTACTTGCTTATGTCTATAATTATTTTTATCTCTTGGTTTGTCCCAATGAGAGCTCCAAGAAATGGAACTAAATTCCAAACAAGCTCCTTGCTGAGAAATACTAGTACATCCCAGTGTACACCTCCAAACCAACACTGACATTATCACATCTTCAGTCTCTTTTTGAGTATTCCTCTCGTCCATTTCAGATGAGAAAATATTTTCATTTTTCTCTCCAACTACTACCATTTTTATAAAAATAATTCTCACTCTACAGTAAAAAGCCATCACAATAAAATAAAATATTTATGGTAAAAATTGCCAGACATATGCAACATGAATATGAACACAAGAAACCAATTATTTTTCAATAAAAACACTTTTGCACATATATTCGGTCTATAAAAAATTAATAACCCGTGTAAGGGCCAGCACCTACCTTCCGACTGCCGGCATCACTCCCACCACCCCAGTTATGGGGTGACATGTGGTCAGCACGATGAATCCCCAGTCGTTGTAGGTTTCCATGACTGAGTTACGCTACTCATTCGTAGCTCCCCAATTTCCTCACGATGGTTGGTGGTCACCGGTCCCATACACAGGCCAAAATCTCAGGAGAAAAGTTATGCTTCCCCCAGGCATCCCATAACTGGAGACCAAAGCGTGACACCGTGGACTGCACGGCCATGGTGAGGGACAATATTCAGTCTAGTCATGGTAAATAGAAAAGTTCGGCTTTCAAGTGGGAATATTTGGAATAAATTCTGTTTGTATTACTTTTCTTGTGTTTTGCAATCATAAAGGTGCAGAAATATGCTTTTTTTTTCGCTAGTTTTGTCATTTGAATGTTTGCTGTTTGTTGAAATTTTGATGTGCCAATTTCATATCTGGTTCCTCAAATCAGTACATTACCACGTCGCATGTAAATAGTGAAGTGCAGCCCATGATATGAACATTAACAGAATAAAAAGGTCAGAATATGAAATTGAGCCTTGTACTAAATATTAAAAAGTTGTTGACAGTATATTTCTCCTACACTGTACAAATTTTTCTTTTTCAGAACTGGAGATAATCTGGAAGACTGTTGTGGCGGAACGTGTACGAAGAAACAGTGTGAATTCAGTTGTGCTGTACTGCAACAAAGTGAGCGAGAAGGGGCAACCAAGTGTGAAAAGTGAAACGCGTGGCTCAAAACGTTTGTGGGACGGTTCCTTGCAGTCATCGGGTTCAAATCCAGGTTGGCACGGTGACAGGGATAATTACATTCAGTTCATCAACAGGGAAAACCACTTGGAGAAGAACAGCAGGACGGTGGTGGCGAGTTCCTTGGACGTGACGGACAAAGTTCTGTTCCCTCAGAACGGGACCCATCCTGGTCTGCACCTGAACAACCACGGTGTGGGAGTGTCGGTTGCCATGTCCGTCCCGTTGCCAGTGTCCGTTCCCATCATGGGCGTGTCCGTGCCGAAGGTCACAGTGTCGACGCCTTGCCCTATGTCGCCTGCACCGGCGCCGTCTCCGTCACCGCTTCAGAACGGCGTGAAGAAGATGGCCATGGAAGCTGGACTGAGCGTGTTGGGTAGCAGTTTGCCGGAGAAGCTCCGCCGTCCGTCGTCACCAAGTCTAAGGCCTCAGCTGGCAGCTTGTGATGATGAAAGCAGGCTACCAGGTAGCAGCAGTAGGGCCAGTCCGCCAGGACCATTCAAGTGGCCTGGCATAGAAGAAATCATGGAAGCTTACCAGAGCTACACTCAAGGTATATATTCAAACATTACATATGGTTCATTTTTGAAGAGTATTCCAAAGAAATGCAGAATGTCCCATCATCTTCAAGTTTCAAACAAGAATAAGGTATACAATTATAACAGGGTAGCTGCTCACCGGGAATTATGCGCGAATTCTGCTTGAATTTTTCTTCGTAGACGTGAAAAATTGCAACTTTTGTTAATCCACATTCCATTGAATTTATACATATGTATTAATGCCCTGAGCTAAGTTTTACACAGTTTAGCCTTTATTTTTATCGAGGAAGGAAAAGAAAAGAAAGCTGCGTGGAAAATGAAACAGAATTCTCTCAATCCGTTTTCTTTGTTAGTGTCCTTTGTAGAACGTTCCATCTGACAGACGGAAGATTATTGCTAGATAAGTTGATTAGGTAAATTTGAAATTCTTATTGAATTAACAATTTTCGTTGATTACTATATACTGTAACATTTGTGACTTGTGTTTGTAAATGTATTTAGAGTCGTGAGTATGTGAGATGACAACTGTAAACTCTGCACCTTAATTTAAATATTAGGGCTATACTGTTTAATTTAATAGAATTGGAATTTTTGGATACATTGGAATCGCACAGATCTTTACATTGTTAATAGATTTGTGTGTGTATATGTGTGTGGATGTTGAGAGGTGGTAATACCTAAGTTTGAAATAGAGAACACATCTGTTTGTATCCTTGAATTTTTGGAAAGTTCACCTTGAAAACCGGGAATTATACTTGAATTTTATCATGGTCCTAGAGTGACCACCCTGTTATAAACACTAAAAGGTATAAAGACAGTACGAGGGTCGTACCGAAAGTAATGAAAAAGTGTTCATAACCTCTTTATGCACATGTAGTTTGAGTGACTCTTCCTCCATACAAACCAGCTACTCAACATAGCCTCCATTTAAAGTGATTCATTTGCAGATTGGGGACCATGAACCAGCTCAATTTACTGATCACCTGATTTGTTTCCTAAGAGTGTGGTCACACATTGTCATGGTGAATGTGGATTGCTCTCAGATTCTTGTGCGGTCTCTTCCTCCTAATGGCTTCTCTAAGCTTATGGAGGGTCTCAATGTACCGCTCGCTGTTGATGGTACGGCCGCGTTCCAGGAAATCAAGGAAAAAGGATGTCTGTCTGCGCGAATCAACTCATCCACTCGCTGACGATTCGTGTCAGTGGTCGCAGTTGATGGTCTCCTACTGCGCGGTTTGTCTCCAATGCTCGTTTCTCCTTCTCTAAACTTCATCATCCACCTGTGCACATTGCTCTTGTCAATGATGTCATCTCCGTACACATTATGTAGTCTTCTGTGGATGTCGGACAACCTGCACCCCTCCTTCCTCAAGAACTCGATGAGAGCACATTGCTTCTGCTTGGAATCCATCCTTCACTTGCAAGGCAGACAAAGATTCTGAAACACCTGCATAGAGGAAGAGTCACTCCAATGACACGTGCAATTTGAACGATCTACATCAGTTAATAAAGGGGTTATGACCACTTTTTCATTACTTTTGGTATGGCCCTCATACTTACAATGTGGAACTTGCCTGATGCTGGGCATACGTAAGCTGGCAACAGTACTTTGTTTATAAATTATTATTTTTTCCCCAAGAAGTAGCAGCCTATTTTCAATGCAACTTTGCACCATCCTCCATGGCAAACTGGTTAAACAGCATACTACAATGCCAGGGGTCCCAGGTTCGAATCTCGGTCTGGGCTTGGGTATTCCTTGTGAATCATATCACTCATTCTCATCTTCGTGATTAGCCAAAAGTTGCAGAAAAGCTAAGTAACTTTGCGGGGTTGTAGGAATGTTCCACTGCTACATACTACATTTGTTCGTTTACTTTGGTCTATTGTTGTGGCCACAGGGATATGCTAATTACCAAATTTTTAAGAAAATTCTATTTTCTTCTTCTTTTAAGTTTCGATATTGTGAGGTAGAATGTATGCATTTCATTTCTACTAAAAGCCCTGTCATTCCAGGAAAATAAATATATATACGAGGTTTATTTTCTAATTGGCGGCCGTTTTGAAATAAAACTAAAACATGCAAAGGTGGAAATTTAATTACCTCTGTGGCTCTTCATACGTACATTCAGCTACTTCTCAACGTAGTTCCCATAGTTGTTGAGACACTTCTCGTAGCGGTAGATGAGCTTTTGTAGACCCTCATCAAAGAAATCTGCCGCCAGGTCAGACAACCAATCCGTCATGGTCTGTTTGGCTTTGTCGGCGCTGTTGAATTGCTTCCCAGCGAGGAAAGTCTTCAAGTGGAGGAATGGATGATCGCTAGGGGCGAGCTCTAGACTGTATGGAGGGTGGTCCATTTGCTCCCAGCCAAATGAGTCAATGAGCGACTGTGTGGCAGCTGCAGTGTGTGGCCATGCGTTGTCGTGTAGCAACATGATACCGGAAGACAGCATTCCTCGTCGTTTATTCTCTATTGCTTGGCAAAGTTTCTTGAGTGTGTTGCAATACACGGCTGCATTAACTGTTTGTCCATTCGAAAGAAACTCAATCAGTAGCACCCCGAACCCAGAAGACGATGAGCATGAGTTTCTTGGTGGAGGTCGCTTGCTTGAACTTCACCTTTGTGGGGAATGATGTGTGACATCCTGATCATGGTTCGTCACGAACATTCGTGCGACCGGCCTTAAACAGACGTACCCACTTTCGCACAATGACTTCTCACCATACACCTTACGTAACTGGCAATAAATGTCTTCCGCTTTCACATTTTTCGTGGTCAAAAACCTGATCACTGGTCGATCGTATCTCACACTCGGCGGGATTTTCAATTGCCAACACCACTTCCATTGTTCATCACAACCACACCAAGCGTTTCACAACATGCAAATGGTGTCTGTTTACGTGCAAGGCACGTAACTAACGCACATGCGCAAAATGCCAAGCATGCAGTGTTGCCAACATGAGTGCAAAACTACCCTTATTAGAAAATAAACCTCATATATCTCTCTACGGCAATTAATTCTCAAGCTAATTTATTTTTGTACTGCCTGGAAACTCTTTGTCTGGAGGATGTTAACACACTGGGGAGGCTTTCATTTGCTAAATTTTTAAGCTCTATGGAATCCGCCAAAAGCACATCTTTTTGGTCCCTGAACATGGTTACCATGATCTTTTGCACAGACTGAGTTTGCTTCAACTTTTCATCTTTGGTAAATGGTAATGATGCCACTGCATGGTTTACTGTTTTGACTTGCCATTAACGTAAAAAATCATGTTTCATCACCATTCATGATGTGGGGAAAAAGAAATCCCACCCCGGTCTCTATTAGTGGTTCAAATATACATGTGCTGCTGCGATTCTTTGAGTTTTGTGAGCAGCTGTTTTTGGGGGGAATCCATCATGCACATAATTTTCAGAAGCCAATTATGTCACTTAGAATTCAAAAACAATGTTGTCTGAAATGTCATGGCAAGAGCATTAATTGCTTTCACACACTCAAATAATGCCATTAGTGTAAACATTAGGCTTACCAATCCTCTCTTCATTGTGAACATTTGTAGGGCCTTCTCTACATTCGCAACACCATTGTCGTACTTTTCCTTCACTTATTACTGTCAGCCCATTCATTTTGCACAACTCCGTGTGAATTTCAGAAGCACAACCTTTCATGTTAAAAGATTGAGATTCACATCGGGCTTGATTGCTTATTCTTGGAGCAATCATTATTTACTGTAAAGGTAATCCCAATGTAGCTACTGCACGAGCACAATCCAACCACTGTTGGGGGTTACTTTTTATAACTAATTGGCCAGTACTTTTGAAAGTCCCACACAGAATTTAATGGCATAGCGCTGTTCGATGGCACATTGCATTTTTAAGCTTCGACCGAGGCTATAGACAGGGGTCCACTTAAACCATGATACGAACCGCACGGAAGCTCGTAGGCGACTGACGCTAGGTGCGTTTTGCAGCTTACTTCCCCTCCATCGAACCCACCTGGAGCGAGCACGCTTCGACGTACAGTAGCGTCAAAATAAAAATTGGTCTCATTACTTTTTATACAGACCCTGTATATATATATTGTTTAGCAATATAGGGAAATAAGACAATGTGTATGCTTACATGATTGTCAGTAATGGCATTAGTGATTCCTAAGTAAAAATAAAACCACCATTTTTTTTGTAGTGGTTAATAAACTGGTTACTTCTGAACTTAGCAAAGTAACACATCAATGTTACAATTACTTACATATTTTTGGTAACATGATACCAAAGTCGTTGCTTGTGTTTTTCAGAAAAAAGCTTGGAGAAAGACGTGCTGCAGGAACAGTGCCAAAGACTGCAAAGACAGCTGATGGAGAAGCGCCAGCAAGCCGACACCTTTGGCCGCCACTTAAGCGAACTTCTAGCGATCAAAAGGTTGCTAGATTGCGAACGGCATCAAGTCCAGCAAACTCTAGACCACTTGAACACCTGCCTACGCAAGCTGAGGTAGCTAGACGTCAAGCCAGGTGTGAAACTCCACCGGCCTTGGCACTGCTTACAGTTGGAGAAAGAGCGAGCAGGATAAGCGGTCGCATTGGGGGTCACGCCTGCGAATCATGCCTAACACTTCAAATCAAAGAATTACCAAAAAAAGCTGTGATACGTTGTGGTTGGAGAAAATAGTCTAGTTTATGCAGATCCAGAGAGCAATGCATGACTGTGAAAGTTTCCCCACCCTCCCACTTCCTTTTTTAAGTGGTTCCTGCTTGGTGCTATGATGAGAGGAAGGATATATATAAAATTAACAGTTTGTGTTCTGTGATAACTCGCTGGCACAGTACTTTAAAGGACACTGGTTTAATCCTCGAAGAGGATACTTCAGGGAATATAGTTTATCATGGTCTGATATTCATCCAAAAATAATAATAATGGGAGTATATTAAAGAAAATAGAAGATGATAGACTTACTACAGGCAGGCCTGTGCAGGTGGAAATACAGCTGTTCCACGGCAGCTAGTGAATAAAGAAAATAGTCCCAATCTAGTCTGTTTTCTTCCAATGAACCGATTGCTTTTCTGACCACACGTGGTGTATTGTGACTGATAGGATGAATGACGTGGGTCCGTATTGAAGTGCATAGTTGTTAATGAATTTTTTTTTGAGAATTAAAAAAGAAAAAAGTGCTTTAGTATTTATAGTAACATATTTTATGACATTCCATAAAAAAGGTAACATTTCGTAAGAAGTGGCAAATGTTTATTCCAAAGTGACAGTTTAACCTATGACAGCCATAACCAAAAATATATATATCTTGTGAACTGTCACTGATAGGCAAATGCTCCATGCTTAATATAGGTTAATAACCCATCCCTCTTGACTCCAATTGTCCTCCCCCATCCCCCACCTCTTTTGTGCCGAAGGCCAAGAAGCTTTCTATTATGGACTGGCTTTTGAGTGCCTGATTATTACGAATAACTTTGTAAATATTTATGTTTTATTTTCTACATAAAATATTTTATCTGGCTGTTACTTCCCTATTTCAGCACTGAAATAGAATGTATGTACTATATTGTATGTTTGTATCATGGATCATCTTTGTAATATTTATACTTTTATGTAGCATAGCAAGAAGTGTGTTTTTGTGGGACGAACTTCCATTCCCAAATACTGAATAAATGAATAGAAATAAGTACAATTAAAACATGTGTCTTCATTATGGTTTTAAGCATTTCCTAAATATTTAGAAATGCTAACGAAAAAGGTTGACTTTATTCTTGCATATCTTTGGATGAGAGGGGACAAAACAACAGTGGTGCCACCTGGGAAGAGCAGAAGCAATTACTTCAGTCAGTACATTCAATTTACACCTACAGTAGCTCATGAAGAGAATTTTTTCTGTTATTGTAAGCACAGGCAAGTTGCTGATATATGATAGGAACACTACACCTAACCTACTTAAATATCCATATACGTATAGTAGGACTAAACATCATATTAGGTTAGGCAGGTTACATTTTGCTCTTTTAGGGTACTATTCACAGCAGGGGACAAATGTGTGACATCAGAAGATGATGTCAAGATACCTTGCTGAAGTGGCTGTAGCTCTGACAATGGGTCTCGGTGGAATAAACAGTCCTGAATTCACTCCGTTCAGACACAGTCTACCAGTGGACAAAGAGAATGTGACAGTGTTACTGCCTACCAGGAAGGATCACAGAACTGGGCGATAAGCGTACAAACTATCTAGGGACCTCACTGCATGTGCAGCAGAAAACAAACTGCTTTCTCAAGAAATCCGGCTGAAGATATTTGGAACACCTAACAGCCCATGATAGCTAGCCTTGCAGATTGTATGGCCTGTCAAAACTACAAAGAGTGGGGGTCCCCCGAGACTTTGCACCCTGCCAAATGCCTTGCATTGCTGCTTAAATTTCTAGTCAGACAAGAACTTAACTGAACTTGCCCAGAAACTGAAGGTAAAAATGACACCCTCGTCAGTTTTGATGTAATTTCCCTGTTCACTGTCTCTGTGACAGCAGGGCCGGCACCAGGGGGACCCCTTAATTTTCTTCTGAACCTCTTCGGCACCCCCTGTTCAAAACTTATTTTCAACCTAATGAAATGTTTACATTATGCTATTAAAACAATGACATCACTTTGAGCGTAGAATGTTAGGTATTGAACCGATACCGCTATTATTGTATACAAGAAGCAATCCATTGGTCCTGAAAAATAGCATTTACTTTTCAGTAGTAGCAGCGAACAACACAAATATAAGTGCCTGTTGTATTTCTTTCATCACCATTACTGGTTAGAATTGTTTGTACTTTTGTTTATTCCGGTGGTGTTTTCGATAATTGCCTACGGCTCAGTGTGAGTTGTTTCATGTTTTAAAATATTTTTTTAGCATTATAGATATTATAGATAAAAAAAATATTTATTTTTCACCTACTTGTTTTTCCTCTATTCTCAAAATTGCACTGCAATAAAAATTTTAGTTACTTTCAGTAGATCATCGGGTTGTGCCTGGGAAATTATTTAACTCGAATTGTATAAACCTGGTTGTTCTTTCATTGTTGTTGTTGCTTATGCGCAGTCTGATAATTACATGAAACTGATTTCGTATTTTTTGTAGGTGTTATTTTATTTGCAAGTAGTAGAACTTCAGGTTGCATAGCGATTTTCTTTTACCCAGCGCACACAAATTGAACACTCAGCAGTGGTCTCTGATATCTGTGCATCGCAAAAAAGTACATGCATTGTGAAAAAGTACAGAAAGACAAAGAACTGCTTATCGACAAAATGTTAAAGTGTTTATGGAAAGGATACAAGGTGAACTCAGTTCCTATTTAAATAGTGGCCTCAAGCCTGAACTTGGCACGAACGTCAAAGTATTTTCTATTCAATTTTATGATTTCTATAACAAGAGCAACAATAATAAAGGTAAAATATAAATTCCTGGGAAGATATGAAATGTTACTCTGCACCCACCCCCCTCCCTTCGGAGAAAAAAATCCGGCAGGCATTCACGTTTGATGTTCTGTATATTTTTAACATCGCATCCCCTAAATTTTATTCCGCATCCCTAGATGTTTAATCCCTGTGCCGCTGCTGGATGAAAGACACCCAAAGTTCCAATAACTTCTGGGAAGCCACTGTCCACCAGCCATAGTTGATCTCTTAGGCCACATGCTCACTTTCACATATTTCTTATACAACAGGAAATATGAACGAACCTCACCGGCCGTCACGAATTTGTACATGGAACATTTTGAACATGAAGCTCTAGAGGCTGCCCCACGCCCACCATCCTGTTTGTATAGATATGTGGATGACATATTCATCATTTGGCTGCGTGGATGACAAGCATTTTCCTTGACGACCACCATTCAAACATCAAGTTTACCATGGAGATAGAAAGTCAGGACTAGCAGAGCACAACATTACTGAGGGTCACAGGATTTTATTTGCAGATACCAAAATCATAGCAAAATGTGCCAGTTACTGGGACAGAAGAGTATAGGAAGCTGTAACCATTTCCCTGGGAAAGCAGAAATCTGAACAGGAATGCGGGACTTCAGCTCAGTCTTGCCTGGAACCTACTTCTCCGTAAAAGCACGACATCGGCCAATAAAACACCAGGCTCCAGAGTTAACAAATCAAAAGACAGAGGTCCATCCCATCATTCAGATATATTTAACCTTGACAATGATGATGATAACAATGTATGTGCTCTATATGAACACTAATGCAGTTTTATCCTTTTCACGGATACCAAAATATTTGTCAATGGTCATGATCATATATATCCCATGGATGTCTAAATGTTTTTTTCCAGGGCTGGAGGTCCCATGGATATCCAGAATGGAATATCCCATAGGATGTCCCAATCCAGGACTGAATATCCATGGATTTGATCTGGACAAGGAAGATATCCTATGGATATTCCTTGGAGATTTGTGATGCTATAAGTGAGTATTGACTCAATTGTAGTCCCCTTTGTATTGTTGCACCGAGTTAGGGTAAATCGAAATTTTCTGATTCTTAAGATTTAAAAAAGTCTGAATCACGAATAATGGTAAATAACAGGAAAATAAATTCTAATGCTAACAATTATTGTTTCAATTGCAAAAGAAAGGATGAAAGAAATATACCTACATACCAGAAATACCATATTCATTTTCTGATGTCTGAAACGCATCCTATTTGTTTTTGAGAATTTCTAGCTATGTATTGGATATCCAGAATTGGATGAATTTATTATAGCCAGTTCTATAAATGCTTGGGCTATATATTGGATATCTAGAATTGTTTGTGAGTTTCTGATATCCTAAACAATATACAATGGACCTGTAATGAATATCCATGGATCTGATCTGGATGTTGTGGATATTCCTTGGAGATTTGTACTGTAAGGGAGCCTCCACCCTCATAATAGAAATTGACAACTACATGTTGTATGGAGACAGCCGAAAAAAGATATTCACCTAGACCTTGTTAATTCAAGGCTGTATTGAATACTAAATTTACATACTTTCCTAAACATCCAATAAGACACTTAAATGGTTAAACATGAAATATATATTTCAGTAATATCTATCGCTGCATTAAAATACATAAATTTTAGGAACATATCCAAAAATACACATGCTGGTAACATAACTACTTAATTTCAAATGACAAAAATATTATTGATCACGCATTGCTCTTCTTTTGACTTCGGACTTGATAGGTGGCAAATTAGGTACGTTTATTTTGAAGAACAAGAATGAGAAAGTCCTTATCTGAAACAAAGAATAATAATTGTAATGCCGATAAGCTCAAGAACAAAGGGGCAAGGGGGCATTTACGCCTTGGGCCTCGCTTCACAATAATATTTCGATATGCCCTAAAAATTTGATGCTATTCTTATCAAGAAAATCCAAAATGGACATATTTAATGGTATCTATCATGGTGAAATTTTGCATAAATGCTTTTCCAATGGAGAATCTCTGGGCTTTGTATATTGGTACTCAATGCTTGAAGTGGGATGGAATGCAGGGGGAACCTTGTCGCCTGCTTGTCAGGCTGTTCCATTTTCCCTATATTGTGTATCGAACTGTCTAGGTTTGGTGTTCCCACATGCATAGCGAATGTTTTTTTTACAGAGGAGGTACTTCTGTCATTTGTCACTTAGGTGTGCGGGAGCTTTTGGACCAAAATGACAAGGCCCCTTCAGTCAATAAATAAACTTTCATTGTTCATGCATGAACAACCGACCTATGTGTCATTATGCACGCCATTGAGAAAATGGGGCCCAGTGAGCGACACATGCAACTTTACAAGTCACTTGGGTGAGAAGGGTTGCATTTATTATTGAGGGTTCGTTTCCAAGCAACATGTGCATCTCGACATATCACTCACTTCAGCTTCAGTCTGAAAACTCCCTGACAATATCGTGAAAAATATTTCATCGTGATTTGCATCTTGATGTTCACCGTTGATTTGTCTGGCAAAAAGAAAAGTAAACCATATGAATTTGAGGGTGATTCTGTAACAAAGACTTTCTGATGAGGGTTCATTGCACAGTGGTTCCTACTTAAAACTGTAGGTTCAGTCCCGATTAGATTATCTGAGAACATAACAACGGAAAGTGAATCCTGGCTGTACAATGATCATTTGCAATACCTCAAAACTCTCAAAGAGTACAAGGAATGGCAAATGAGTGATCTCGGATACAAATTCCTTTGATGTCCCTTCATAAGTGAATGTGGCCGCCCAAGAAAAGAAAACCCCTGGAATTGTCGACAAAATTTTCAACCATAAGCGAAAAGTGGGAGAGTGGGTAATGCAATCAACCGCTTACAATGTAATTCTGCCCCTGCAGAAGCGACAAGCGACTCTCCATTTTAGTTGGCAAGTTTTGCAGCGTTCTTCCCAATTTGGTCAGCTGTAGGAGTAAAGATGACTGGGAGTGGTGCAGGTCACGCCCCACCACAATGGCTGAGATCGAAAATAAGTAGTTATCCAATATGAACTTCATGCTGTGGTGCAATGCACATGACAATACTTGACTATAAAGATATTGATTTGGCTATACCTATAGCTGCCATCAACTCCTGATTCCTGGAACTGATGCGAAGGTATGTGAGGTCATCGGATGGGTCAATATCACGGACTGCACTTTTTGCTCTGTTTGTGAAGTGGCCAATCATGGTAGAAAGCTGCATTGTCTGCGTATTGTCCATAGTTGTCTCAAGTGGAGTACCTGAAACAAAAACAATTGCATGTTAAATTAATGAAAAATATAACTTTTGTTATTGTTAAAAGCCTTTATGTTCTCCATACAAGGTGCAAATAGCCTCAGTGTTGAAGTGACCGTTATGATTTGGGCTCGGAAGTTGAAGACCTATAAATTGCCAAAGATAGACCTAAAAATGTAAAAAAAAGGACGTAAAACGAAAAAAAGGACGTATAAATGTGATCCAAATGAATTATTAACTTCAGTTTTAATTACATATTTAATGAATATGCACGGCACCTCCTTATCTGACTTGAGATCTTTGCAGGCGCATGCTGTCTGGTCGTATACACCGTGCTGAAATCTTCAAAACAAGAGAAAGTTGCCACTTACTGACTTACAGCGCGACCTTCCAGACAAGTTACGGTTAAAGGACCTTGTACCGTACCTGCTTCAGTCATCCAAAAATGTTTTTCTCTCGTTTAAGGGATGGTTCAAATACGTATATTTATTATTATTGCCTTACTACAGAAGGGATGTTTAAGAGGTGATGAACTGATGAGGATTCGAATTGAGAATGAGCAGTAACAACGTAGTCGAAGGAAGGTGAAGTTGCAAAAAAATAAAAGCCGTTAAGACCTAAACAAATGGGTAAAAAAGAACAAATAAAACCCACCTTTTTCTGGCCTACAATGACCCAAAATGAACATATATTATGTTGGGCTTTGTCTTTGGAAACTAGGAAAAAAAAGGATTTTTCCTCAACTTCCGAGCCCTAGTTATGATATTATTAAACAATCAACTAAGGTTACCTTGTTAGTCTCATGTCTGCCATCAGTGGCATGTCCAGGATGTTCGAGGGAAGGGTGGGGGGGAGTACGTATACTTTTTTTTTATTAGTCAGTCATTTTTGCCATTCCTCCGTTTGACGTTATGATCCCCACGAACCTCACCTTAATGTAAAGTCACCAACTATTATCAACAAAGGAATTCCATGATTGTAAATAATAAGTGTACTTTGACATGCCCTTTGTCTAATAGTGCAAAGGCAACTGATATAAGTTCACATGATCGTGTGAAAACACACTCAATCGTTGAACAGCAGCATGAAGCATAGGCAGAGGGTCTACTGTTGCCCTGATATGATCATGTACCCCCATTATGAACCTGGCACAACGTTCGTTAACCTTGCATTTAATGACTGCACATGGGAAGAAGTCCTCTATTCTTGATGACCCGTATCTATCCACTTTCTGGGATTAATGTATCTATCCACTAGCAAAGTATTAAATGCCAACATTTTCATTGAGGTTAGGGTAAGTTAAACAGGTAGTGACTTTAGGAACAACCTGTATTTTGAGGCCCGTGGTTAACATGGAATGGCCCCCTACTGACTATGCACAACAAGACTGTGTTCTACTAGTTGTTCCTTGCGACATTTTTTAGGGGGTGCTGTTTTGGGGTAACAGTAATTTTGCCTGTAGTATTATATGGATATGACACTTGGTCCCTTACATTGAAAGAGGAACATAAATTGAGAGTATTTGAAAATAAGATCCTTAGGAAAATCTTTGGACCTAAAAGGGATGAGGAGACAGGTGAGTGGAGAAGGTTACATAATTTAGAACTACATAATTTGTATTCATGTCCAGATATTATTAGAATAATTAAATCAAGAAGACTTAGGTGGGCAGGCCATGTGGCACGAATGGGAGAGGAGAGAGGAGTTTACAGGATTCTTGTTGGGAAACCTGATGGTAAGAGACCTGTAGGAAGGCCAAGACGAAGATGGAGGGACAACGTTGAGATGGACCTAAGGGAAATTGGTAGGGATGGAAAAGAGTATATAGAACTTGCTCAAGATAGGGACAGATGGAAGGCCTGTGTTGCTGCAGCCATGAACCTTCGGGTTTAAGAAGGCTAGAGAGTTAGTTAGTTAGTGTTTTGGGGAAACTACAAACCATTACTTATAGTAGTGGCAACATTGTTGGTATAGGCTTGTCAGTTGTAGCTGGGACAAAAGACAATCGGGTGGTCTTGTTTAGTCTTGTACTATGGATTGTGTGTAGGTGTTTGGTGCTGAATAATACTCTTGTGTGGTAGTTATAAGATGTGAAAGTGAAGTGTGGGTATAATGCCACCCTGAACAATGTTCACGCTTGAAGAACAGCGAATATTCATCAAATTTCAGGTTGCACATGAAAGGAATGCACGGCAAATTCACAAGGGCTTACGTGAGGCATGCTTTACCGTATCATACCATTGCCAGATGGGCCAAGGCATTTTATTGTTTGATTTTGTGTTTTAAGTCCACTTTATGCACAGTAAGGCTAATCGGGACTGTACCTACAACTTAAAGTGGGATCCGAACTACTATGAGCCTCCACCGGGTATCGAACCCGGGACTCCTTGATTACAAGGCAAGGATGCTACCAGTGCACCATCAGGGAGGCGACCAAGGCATTTGAAAGTGGTCGTGAATCAGCTGCGAAAGAACATGGTGTTGGGCATCGTAGCATGGCAACACATCCACATACCTTGATGCATTTCGCAGATTGCTGGAGAATGATCAGTGTTGGACATGTAGTGAATTAGCAGGTAACTGAAGATTTCACCAACCTCCGTCAGTCCCTGCGACTTTGATTTGTTTTCCAAGATGAAGGAACTGCTGGGAGGGAAATGCTTTCCAGACCTCCCGAGCATAATTTCTACCACAGGGCGGTCTCTGCGCACACTGGCACAAACGGGAGCTATCAATGGCATCCAACGACTGCAGGATGTTTGGAAAAGTGTTCACGCAGCAGCAGGAGATTACACTGAAGAGTGGCCTGGAGGTTGGCATGAAAGTAGTTTCCTGGCCCGATGCGATACAGAGACACCTAGCGACATATCAGAGGACTAGCAATTCTTTTCGGCTGTCCTAAGCCTGAGGCCAGAGAACCTTCCTTCCCTCACCACCCCCTCCCCTCCGCGTGACTCCCGCAGTGAGGTTTCTAGGAAAAGGACACCCACCTGTTTCTTTTAATTCTGGTTTCGGAGGCTAAAATTTCTCCACTGGCAAAGCAATTCGCATTTCACTGCTTGCTGGCTGGCTCTTGCATGGAGCGAGACGAGTGGCAGGCTCCAGAGACAGAACCTTCATCACTGAAGTTTTGATTGAATAAATTTGGTTGATTACAGTGGCTACTATAATTATGTTGAATTTTCTTGTTGAGGTTGGAATTTTATCGATTGAGAGTAAAGAAGGAGGTAGAGAATATCAGTTGAAAGAAAGTATTTTTTTTTGAAGGGGGTGTTTTTTTATACAAAATCAATATATAATAATAATGATAATAATAAGGCAAGAATTAGTAACAATTATTATTTCATGGGCATGCGTAATAACATATGGAAAAACTGAAAAGGAGAAAGACGGACAAAACAATGTACCAAAATATACAGTAGTAACAAAGATGTCAGGAAACAATAGTATAATATTGAACTTACACTTTGATGAAGTAATTTTCTTTGTTATGATCTGAATTAAGTCCCTTTGCACAGTTCTCATCGTTGGAGTTCACAGCAGCTTTAATCGGCCAAGATTGATTGATTTTGTTTATTTTACTTCGCCTTTCTGCCACTCTTGGCTAATGATGATATGATGTAATCGATGAAGAGACGCTCACGAAGGACACGTATACCCAGACCGGATTCGAACCCGGGACCACTGGCGTCGTAGCGAAATGAGATAAATACTCCGCCACTGGGCCGGCTAATCGGCCAAGGGTGGGGACAAACTCTCAGTGGTGATGGGAATTCCCTGTGGAAACATATGACCAGTTCCTGCATCACATTAGTTGCTCTCCCCTATTGTGATTTTCCCAATGTTAATTGATTGCTTCCCAAGTGAAATTTCAGTCCAACTAATTATTGTATGATCTTCAAGATCAGCATTATACGTGTTACAAAGTACTCTTAAAAAAATCCCAGTGAATTGGTCAAAATAAAGTGACAGAATTTCGAGGAGAGGCCGAGCCTCTGTGGACCCACACTTGGCTACGCCAATATACGTAAGTAAACCCGTGGTGCTACAGCCCCTGAGGGCCAGAGCCCACCTACCGACTGCCGGCCTCACTTCCAGTCCAACCAGTTATGTGCGGTCAACACGACGAACCCCTAATCTTTGTTGTAGGTTTCCGTGACTCATTCATAGCTTCCCAATCTCCTCACGATGGTCGGTGGCAACCGGTCCTATACACAGGCCGAAATCTCAGGAGAAAAGTTGATAGGTTTCCCCTAAGAGACTCGAACCTGCGCGCATCGCATCCACGAGTGAAGGGAGCTAACCGAGCTAGCTCACAGACGTCCGTAATTTCGCATATTGTGAGCGAAAAGGCAACAACACGAACAATTTTCGCTTTCAATTGTTCGTTGACTAAGTAATAAATCCTCTCCTCAACTGTATTTCTGATTTTTTATTAGCGTTGCTTTTCTGCCACGTTTGGCTAATGGCGACGATGAGGATGAGTAATGATATGATGAAATTGATGAAGGGACACATACAAAGAAAACCCATGCTCAGGCCAGGATTCGAACCTGCAACCTCTGGTGTCGCAACGGGTTGTGCTAACCACTCCGCCACAGATTATGGCAAATTTATTTCGTGATAAAGAAATATTTCTGAATGAATTTACTTTATCAGGGTACAAAATTTCTACGCTTTTCAGTATTCACTTCACAACAAAAGTAAGCATTTCACTTGAAAAATCTGCATTCCTCTTCTATAGTCCTTTTCTTACTCCCACGAAGTTTGGGCAGCGATATGGTTCTCTGAAACTTTTACAGAAACGCTTTTCTTCCAGCTAAATCCTTGAAAATCAAGAAACAGACTCATGGGAGACAGAAAGTATTCACGCTGCCCTCCCCCAGCTGGCAAGATATTTTCTTACTTCAGAAGTAACCTGTCAATCAGCTTGCTTAGTTGACACAACACCTAGTCTATAATGGAATGTATGTATACCTGTGTAGGGAAAATTGGTCAATGTGTTAAAGTTTGGATGAGTCTGGTCTTGTATCACGAGAAAACAGAAAACCGGATAACTACAAATGTATAGATAATTTCAAGCATGAAGTGTTAAGTGGGGCCAAGGCGGGCCGCATTAGCGGATGCTGGGGCCCACATGCGGGCCGCGAGTTTGACTGGCCGAAATATCAGGAATAAAGTTGTCACGCTCATCCACGAGACTCGAACCTGCACGCGTCCCATAGCTGGAGCCCAAAGCATGACGCCTTAGACCGTACGGTCACGATGCAGAACAGCTTCTAATGGCGAAAAAGTGGGGAACACCTGAAGATGAGTTTTTGTTTCCTAATTTTGATTTGGCAAAGGGGGTTCTCTCACAGCATCAAGCGCCGTCAACCCTATGCCGGTCGTTTGAGTATCTTGAGTTTGAGTTTATGTAAGTCTACTTTATGTATAGATAGGCTAATCGGGACTGGACCTACATTTATAGTGGGATTGAACTATTGGGCGTCCACCAGGTACCAAACTCGGGACCTTTTGACATTTTGAGGGTCATCTTTACCATTACGCTATAGGGGAGGCAAAATATATCCGAAACTAAGAAGACATTTTGAATGGACATGTAGAATGTAGGAGGCAGGGTTCGCGCTGAATAGGAAGAAGACAGGGAATTCTCCCTCCCCTATCCTAACCTGTACATCTCTAATGTAATTCTCAACCAAGCCAAGAATCTTGTCCTTCTACATTTTATGTCGCTTTTGTTATTGTTAATGAAGAATTCAAATTAATAATTTGTCTTTAAATCTGAGTTAGCAAGTCAGCCAAAATTATGTTTTTATACTAAATTTTACATTAATTGAAGATTTGCAAAGAAACAGTAGACCTTTTCATGATCCTTCCACTCCAAAAACAAATGTTTGGTAAGAGTCACATCAAGTTTATGATTGGAAGTAGTGAAGTTCTAGGAACCACACACACACACACACATATATGTAAGCAACAACAATAGTAGGCTATTGTAATTTGGAGAGGATATGATTTGTGAGCGGAACGAGCATGAGAATTTAACGAAGTTCCTTTGCGAATCATCAATTATGTGTGTGTGTGTGTGTACACGTATTTCCTATCTGCACCGTTGACTCACAAAGTACTACATGTGAGGTAAAACTATCGAAATGTAAAAAGAAGAAGCGCTACCACCCTCCCTTCCATTTCTACATTTTATTCAAATCGCACACGAGGCACGTATCTAGATATATATTTCGGAGCGGCGTCCTAACGTAATGTCTCAAAATAATATATTAATAATGTTAAATTAAAATAAGTATAATTATATTAAATTAATTAATATATTTTTATAAGATGAATAGGTAAGAAGGCGGTATAACAACAGTGATACAGTATAACATCACGTATTCATTATCTAGCTTACGTGTAGTTAAGGTCGGCAAAATTTTTAAAAAGTAGAAACTTCCCTGGCAAGGAAATTAATGTCAAATAGATAAAGAATATAATATTTATTCAGTATGAAAAAATGATGTTAGATCCAGTTGACGAAAGTAAAATTCCTGGTAATATTTTGCATGTTATTATAAGTAGTAATAATTGTTGCATAAATCTTCTTTGGTACTGTCATTCAAAGTCGTATTGATTTCCAATATTTTTGCGGAAATAAACAATTTGCGATTAAACAACAACCTTATTTTCATTACTTAATTGAAGTTTTATGATCTCATTATTTAATTTTTTTGTACTTGGTAAGTCTTTCGGGGGGAGGTTGGGACACCTGGACCCCCCTAAATACGTCCTTCGCGGTAGGGGTCGAGATAAAGTTACTGTGTCACTGGTTCCAATTCACGGTAAATATGCTCTGCTTCTCTATAATCAAACATACACAAATTCATGGCCTTCCTGCTTTCTTGGTTTCTTGCCTGGGAAAGAGGCAATAAATCAAGCTGTGACAGCTACGGGACCTTCTGACGAGGGGACGGAACCCAGCTGTGCAGAGGATTCAAACACCCGCGCGTACTAGCCCTCACCGTCAGCCTGGGGCAATTTTGCAACAGAGGCATCTAGTGGCCAAGTGGGGAACTATGATGAATGAAATTCGGCTGAAGCGGCCGTATCTTTCGCCGTCGATCATACATGACATTTTTAAACAATCATTTTGGGCTGTGCAAGTGATTTTTAAAATAAAAGCCCTCCCTAGCTTAGTCGTAAAAGGATTGAGCATTACGTTAGTATGCATCATAATGGCCATTTCCGTTGGTGCTACCCACAAATCGTATAACCATTCTGTGCTTATTTACGTATTTCCTTACGGGAAATTGAAAAAAAATAATGGAATTTGTGCACATTTATCGAACTGAAATTGCATAAATGTGTCATGTACTCAAAGTTCCATAAAGTAAGTTCACATCTACTGAATGTTTTCCGGCAAATTTTTGTCCTAAAACGTTATAATCAACAAAATGCAAAAAAGCCCATGTTAAATTTAAGCGCTTTCCACGGTGACCTTCGCCAAACTCCACCTCCCTCTGAAGGATTGTAAATGATTCCAGGTATGTATCTTCTTTCATGTCTCTTTCTCATACATGTTGCCACTACAAGGAAAATGGCCTTGTATATGCAGTAGGGAGGAAGGGACAAAAATAAGATAACTAAGAAAACGAAAGAGCTGAAGAACATTTTCCCATGCATATAGTACATGATATAGGCGAATCAAAATTGATAAATCCAAAAGTCATTGGTTCTAATCTTGGATGAGTTATGGGCATCTGCTTGTGAGTGTTCCTTCACCTAATCCCACACGCAATTAACAATTTATCTTCTTGATGCCTTAATATGTATAGAGGGAGATCCATAACTAATTATGTTCTTTTTTAACCCTAAAAATAATAAACATCCTATTAGCATAAAGTTTCGATCTTAAATAAACGGACGGGTTTCGGTTTCTTACTTGGCTAGAATTATGAATCATGACTTGTCTTCAGTTGGATGCAAGCGCAGATGTGATTCTGGGAACGTTCATGTCTTTGCACTGCATTATAAAAATTGCTTAAGTCACTGTAGCTTGTTCCTAAATTTGTATTGAACAAAACACATGGCCAACAAAATAATTTATTAAGATCATTGCTGCCACATAACCACATAATATTGTTGTACTGAGATGTTTTAAACTACCTAATGAGAACTTTCCCATCTTTCTTAGTTGGTTTGGTTGTGTACAGTTCAGGACACGGTCGCTCTACTCACAATCACAAGCTCCAACTTTACACCATATGTTCTCGAACTGAATGGTTTTGAAAGAAGGTCCCTAATCAAGTCCTTACCTGCAGCACTGCAAATTGATGGCTCTTCTGGTATGTCAACCATCGCGGAAATTTTCAATGTACTTTTACACCAGATACAAAAACACGACACAAAGAACAGAAAAAAAACAGCACAATATCACAGTAAAAAAAACAACACGCAATATCATTTATAATAAATTATGTACGTAAGTACAGTCTACTGCTGAGTTCTCTGTTTCCGTCTGAACCCCCTTAGTATTTACTATATATTGTAGTTACGGTGTTCACTCTTCATAATATACTGTAGACATTTAGATGCAGAATTTTACTGCTGCTATAGCGCTACAATTTCCGTCCTGTAACTTTATTTTACTGCACTATTCTCCTTGCAAACCTATCTGCGATATGATCGATTGTGAATGACTAATACTGATTCTAAAATCAGGTCTACCATTTCAACTGCTGAAAAATTGGTGGTTAACATATTGAGCTAATAAAGCTCCTAGTAAAAATAATTTTAAAAAATAGGGCCCCCCACAAAACATTGCCCAGGGGCCTCCACAAACCTTGATACGGCCCTGGTCGGTGCTATACTCTTTCCAAAAAAGGACATTTTCAGTCCTAAAAAAATCCGCCCGAACGCCGGACACACTCCTAAAAAGAAGGGCTTGTCCGGATAAAATTCTAATTCAAATTCAAATTTTCTTCATTAAAGGGCGAGGTTCAGCCTGTGGCTGTTCTCCCACCTAACCCCGTTCGGTCACCCCGTCTGGTCACCGTACATACACTTTGCTGGTAATTGTCTCTGTCTGTGTCTGTATGTACTTGCGTTACATTATTGGCACGCCTCCTAAGTATATTGAGCATTGATCGACCAAGTTTAAGGATTGCGTCCAGTTGCGAAATGTCACACTGCACAGTGCACACTTATTTACAACTTTGGCCTCATTATCGACCTATTCTGCAACTTTCATGGCGATTTTCGTCGAGAAGTTTGGGAGCTCTCGTTGTATGTCTGAAATCTTAGATTTAAATCATGGATTGTTAATTGACGAAGTAAAATGATAATGAAAGAAATACAGTAGATCTTAATGCTATAGCTTTACACATGTTACACGTATTAAATTAGTTAACAGAGTATTGAGAACAGCACTTACCATCTGCACTAACAACCATTACGCCAACCACTCCTTTATAATTTTCAATTCTCTTGACCCTGGCTCTCATGTCATTCATTAACTGAAAATAATAGACATTACATGTTTATAAGTAACTAAAAGAAAAATAATAAGCATGGAATGCATAAGTGATGAAATACCTTAATCAAACACTCAACAGTTCAGACAGGAGTTACCGGAGTGTGCAGTGAGATTCATGAGTATTACCGTGCAAATTGTGCATCTTCATGTTCGTGCACTTGATAAGAGCTTCAATAATTAAAAAGAAAACTCAAGCTGCAGACAACTTCTGCACCAGCATACCTAAAAATCCATCGCTTAAAAGCACACAGGATGGAAGAGAAAAATTAATGAAAATAGTCATGGACAATTTACACGGTAATACTCATGGATCCCACTGTACTACGTAAGTTGGTTGACTTTTGAGTTCTTTCTAAAAAGGTTACCGCTTACACCCCTTTTTTTCATTGGGATAGAATAGTTTCATTTTTATTTGCTGTGCATACGTTACTTGAAGATTTAGTAGTGCTCAAGTAAGTACGGGTGCAATTTCAAGATTTCCGATAAGAACATTATTCAACAACACTGTTTCAGTGTTACTGAATCGTGTACGAAAGGCTTAAGAAAGAATTCCTCTGAAGATGAAAGGTGAAAAGAATGTTTATTAAGGCTGTGCACTGTGGTTTGCAATTTTGTCCTTATTTTCAACTCGTGGTTGGGATTTTGTCGCGTATATACATATTTACGACCTGGCAACTCTGCCACGGAAGCAGAGTACACATGAAAATACCTCATCAATTTTTAAACGAACCGAAACGAAATTCTCTACCGACGCCAAGGCCTAAAATATTCTACAAATGCCTAATTTATGGTCGTTGTGACCATTCACCTTCACACCGACCAACCCGAAGGCTATATCTTGAAAATCTCGTGACCAAACAATTGTTATTACGCCAAGGTTGATAATGCGAAGTTTATTGAGCGAGGAGGAAAACGAGTCGATATTGGCAGTGTCACAGGAACTAGGGGATAGTGAGTACAGCGCCCCTTATATCCTTCGATCCAAACTGATGCCACTTGTATCCCTCCAAATAATTTAAGAGGCGCAAGACGCTGCCGTTTAAAGAATCTCATTTTTAGCAGCTAAATACAAACATTTTTTACTATGTTACCTTCCTACATACTAAAGAATGAATGATATTCAGTTTCCAACTTCGTCTTCTTGCAACCAAGGGTGGAAAGCAGTGGCGGAGACTGGGTCCAAAGGGGCAAGGTGGCAAAACTATGGGGGGCGGAGGACACTTTACTTTCCCTTGGTACCATAGGCGTGCGCAGACCCTCTGAATATGGGGGGGGGGGGCAGAAGCCTTGATGAAAGTTCAGTTGGGAAAGAAAGACTTAATTTTATCGCACTGTTTTAGTTTCATTGAATTGAGGGTATATGCATATACAGTATGTAACATTGTTATTCGTACACATAGAATTTCTGAGGAAAAAATTTCATATATACTAGTAAATATAATCATTTTCATATGTACCTGGAAATTAATATTAAGGAAGGTTTCACTAACAAATGTTAATAAAAATGTATCTTCAAAGTGTATAAACAGAGCATATAATTTGTGTGAAAAGAGAAAAACACGCTGTTTCATGCAACATTGTTATTCGTACAGGCAAGAGTTTCAATCGTCCTCGCATACAGCGCCACCGCTATTCGTGCAGTTTGCAACTTCGTGACAAGTTTGAACATGCAGGCGCGCTCCCCATTAAGCAGAATGCTGCCGTAGGTATTGTAGTAGGTCTATCGTCTATCTATCAGCGTGTTCGAAATGGGCAAGGTGAAGGAACTTAGTTCCGATCTGAAGGATGTTATTATAAATTTGGCCCTTAGAGGTTATTCGTTAAGAAAAATTGGACAAACAGTCAATAAATCACACTCCACAGTTCAATACATACGTAGTAAACAAATTTAGAGAGGAAGGTTCAACACAGAATGTGCCGAGAAAACCAAAAGAGAGACGGTTGAATAAACGTGATGAAAGCTTTAGTTTAAAGAGAGTGCGAGAAAACCCCCGACTAAGTGTTCCTCAATTACGACCGTTAGTAGAAAATGTTGCTGAAAATATGATGTCCGATCAAACTGTCCGACGTGCCAAGTGGAAGCATGGATATCATGGGAGAATAAGACGATAGAGGTCGTACGTAAATAAGGTGAATCGCAGGAATAGACTTTCATTCGCGAAAGAGCACATCCACAAGGACCAGGAATTTTGGGATAGTGTCATATGGTCAGACGAGTCCAAGATTAATATATACGGGTCAGATGGGATAAATAGGGTCTGGAGAAAATCAAATAAAGACAATGATCACATTAACACATTTCCAACAGTTAAACACGGTGGTGCCCCTCCAGGGAACACCGCCTTAAAGTAGCACTGACCGTGCGGGCGGAGGGGTTTGTGTGCTTTGTTGAGGCTGAGAGCTATGCCAGCGGTAGAATCTACCGGCAGGGTCACCCATGCTGGACAGGTCTCAGAAGAGAAACCAGACTAAGGTGTTCTACAACGTCACATCTTTACCATATCCTATCCTAATATTCCTTCCTAGTCCCAAATACTGCTGCATTGTAGTCATAGAGGGATCTATAAAGGCTAAGGGAAGAAAACCCTACCAGAAAATTACCTGGTCCTCCAGGTTGGGGGTTGGCGTGAGGCTGACAACCTTATCCGGAAAAAATCAATCGTTCAGAAACCACAACTTGTGCCTCGGAAAGTGGATAAACATGATGACGGACCAGCTAAACGGATAACGGACATGAATATGGCCACGTGGAATATAAAGACAATGCTAGCCCCAGGAAAGATGCAGGAGGTAGCACAAGAAATAGAAAAAAATGGTATACAGATAGCAGCAGTACAGGAAATTAGATGGGTTGGAACGGGTAGAGTAGACAAAAAAGACTTCACAATGTTTTATAGTGGAACAGAACAAAGGACAGGGCAGAGAGGTACAGGCTTCATAATAACTAAGGAAGCAAGAAAAAGTATACTGCAGTTTGTGCCAGTATGTGATAGAATAAGCAAGCTCAGAGTTAAAGGATCATTCAGAAACATAACAATTATAACAGTGTATGCACCTACAGAAGACAAAGGTGATCAAGAGAAAGAAGAATTTTATGATAAGCTGGAGGAAACATTAGAAGAAACACCTAGATATGATTAATTATTATCATGGGAGATTTTAACGCACAAATTGGCAAGGAGGATAGGAGAAAAGGAATAAGTGGAGTCTATACCTTACATAGAGAAAGCAATAATAATGGCAATCTACTCTATCAGTTTGCAATTAGAAACAAAATGATAATAAAAAGCACGTGTTTCCCACATAAAGATATACATTTGGGGACCTGGAGATCCCCAGATGGAACAACAACAAACCAAATCGACCATGTTTCGGTAGGTCACAGATATTCCTCCTCAATCACAGATATTAGAATTTGCAGAGGACCTAACTGAGACTCTGACCACTTTCTTTTGAAAGTAAAAGTTCGAGAGAGAATAAGAACAACACAACAGACAGAAAAACTAAAAAGAATAAAATGGAATATGCAGAAAGGGAAAAAAGAAGAAATCAGACAAAGATACCAAGATGCAATAGCTCAAAAAACACAAAGTTGGACAGCAGAGGAGAGGAGCTCAACCGAAAAACACTGGGAGAAAATACAAGGAACTCTAAAAGAAGTAGCAGAAGAAATAATAGGAGAAGATAAACAAGTAGGGGAAAAAATGTGGTTCGATGAGGATTGTGAGAAAGTAATAAAGGAAAAGAACGAAGCTAGACAAAAAATGATACAAAGAAAAACGAGAGGAAATGTCGAAAGGTACCGAGAAAAAAGGAATATAGCTAATAAAACATGCAAACAGAAAAAGAAGGAGATAATGAAGAAACAGCTGATGGAGATAGATGACTTGAGTAGGCAAAATGAAACAAGAAAAGTATATACCGCAATCAAAATAGTAAATAAAGGATACCAACCAAAGGAAATGGGCTATGAGGATAAAAACGGAGCAGTGATAGGAGATCAGCATAAAAATTAGAGAGATGGGCAGAATATTATCAAGAACAACTAGGACAAGAAGAGGAACTAGTGGGAACAACAGGAATAGATGGATACAATGAGGGAAGCATTGAAGACCCACCAACAATGGAGGAGATAGAAATAGCAATTAGAAAAGCGAAAAATAACAAAGCACCAGGAGAAGAAGGTATAATAATAGAAATGCTAAAGATGGCAGGACTGACAATGAAAATTGAATTCCATAAACTCCTGGAACGGATCTGGAAAGAAGAACAAATGCCGGAAGGATGGAAAGTTGGAATAATATGCCCAATACACAAAAAAGGGGATCGAACAGAATGTAGTAACTATAGACCAATAATGCTGCTAAATGTGGTGTGGAAAGTCCTTCCCAGTATTATTAATGAAAGACTGAAGAAATATACTGAAGCTATAGTAGGAGAATATCAATGTGGATTTAGACCAGGCAAGGGTACATCAGATCAATTATTCGTTATACAACAGATAATTGAAAAACACTATGAATATGCAATAGACCTCCTAATTCTATTCATTGACTACAAAAGAGCATTTGATAGTATAAGGAGACCCGAACTGAGTAGAGCTATGCAAGAATTAAAAATCCCCATCAAGTTAATAAATTTAATAGAAATGACAATGAAACAGACCAGAGCAAAAGTGAAAATAGGGAATGAAACAAGTAGAGAATTTCCATATTACAGAGGAGTCAAACAAGGAGATGGGCTGTCAACCACACTCTTCATACTAGCATTACACGTGGCCGTTCAAAAGGTAGATAAGAGAGGATCAATTTTTACAAATATAACTCAAATATGCGTATATGCAGATGACATTGCAATAATAGCACGAACAGGAAACGATTTAAAGAAAACATACCAGAGATTAGAAGAAACTGCAAATAGGTTAGGACTAGAAACAAATGTCAATAAAACAAAGTACATGATTGTTACCAAAAAACCTGACAAATATAGAGAGGAAAGAATAGAAATAAATGGGAAGGAATGTGAAAGAGTCAGGTCATTCCAATACTTAGGGCTGATCATAAATGAACAAAATAAAAAAGATAGCATGATAAAGGAAGGGATATACATGGGGAATAGAGCATATTATGCAAACATGCAATTATTAAAGAGCAAACTAATAAACAGGAATCTCAAAATTACCATATATAAAACGTTAATAAGACCTATAATAACATATGGTTCAGAGACATGGGTAATGAATAAGACAGAAGAGGAAGCATTGCGCAGATTTGAGAGGAGGGTGATACGCAAAATATATGGACCGGTTAATGAAAATAATTTCTGGAGAATAAGAACTAATGAAGAAATTAACCATATACTAGGGAAAGAGGATATTGTGAGATTTATTAAATCACAAAGAATGCGGTGGCTGGGTCACGTACAGAGAATGGGAAAGGATAGAATGCAAAGGAAAGTGATGCAAGAAAAAATCTATTCAACAAGAAGAAGAGGAAGACCAATGACAAGATGGCTAGATGGTGTCCTGGAAGATTTGCGTCACATGAAGGTGAAAAGATGGTGGGAGATTGCAGAGGACAGGAATAGTTGGAGGCAATGATTTGGGGCTGAATGTCGTCCAAAGGTGTTGGTACCATCCAGTTTATTGATGGTATCTTGGATGCATATGTCTATTTGGACATATTGAAGAACAATGTAAAGCAGAGTGCCCAAAAAATGGACATGCCGCCTATCTACAGATTCCAACAAGACAATGACAGTAAGCATAAGGCGCGAGTTAACATGAATTGGCTCATATGAAATGTGCCCAAACTACTACAAACATCAGCTCAACAAAAGTCCAGACTTAAATCCCATTGAGCATTTATGGGCAATTTTGAAGAGGCGAGTCCATAAGGCAGGCGTCAAGTCCAAACAAGAGTTGAAAACTGTTGTGCAAGCCGAGTGGAATAAAATAAGCTCTGAATTATGTCGGAAACTGGTTAATTCTATGAAGAACAGGTGTCAAGCAGTAATTGAAGTCAAAGGATACGCATCAAAGTCTTAGAACTGTCAGTTAATTTGCTCTGAACATACTTTTTTCTTTTATATTATTAAGTGTACGAATAGAAAAGTTGTACAAAAAATGGTATGTTTCTCTTTCAGTTTAATTTAATTTATTATTGTCATTGGTTATACAGAATTTGGGTAAGATTTTATGTTCCTAATGATATTAGTTATTGAATTGTAAAGAAACAATTTCAAAAGAGTGTATTTCTTTTAAGATATTGAAGCATTTTCCTTGAAAATCCGTGTGTACGAATAAGAATGTTATATACTGTACATACATACTGGAACCATAACGGATAAATAAATTGTCTCTGAAATGTGCCGCGCTCCTTTTCCTCCAAACAATTGTGTTCATGCATTTAAGACAAAACTGTTTAGCAGCAAGAATCTGAAGTACTTAGTAGTTATAACTTCTCTCTCTCTGGTAATTTACAATGCGTTACAGAAAAGAAGAAGATTGCGAGCCAAGCGAGTAAGAAAATTATTAGATGCAAATTTTTGAAAACTGAAAACAATATTGATATCATATGGCACAAGAAATTCACATGGCATTCTCTTTTACAATTTCTTAAATTTACATCGTTCGGCCCCAGGGCCAACTCCCGCTTCCCTCTAGCTACGGCTCTGAACTAGACTACGCTTCGTGTCATAACATTTTTGTTATTAATACATTGCCAAGTAAACTAAGAGTGCATTTTTTTATCATCACTTGTACGTTTAGACCCACCCGTCACTTACATGTGATTGCTATTTGGGACAAACTTTCTTCCAACCAACCACTTATTTGTCAGTTATCAGAAAACGCTGAAATATGTGCCATACAATGAGCTGTTTTTTGTTTCAATTCGCATTTTTATGTGGAAAATTGTCATTTAAAAATACAATAGAAATTCGAATATCTCGAAAACTACTAATTTTCGGATGGGGTATCATATGGTCAATTTATTGCAAATTGCCTCTACTTTAACCCCTTTCAGGGAATACATCTAATTACAGGTCACCCTGTATATCAACGCAAACGAAAGCTACGTTATAATCTTAGCGTGCAGTAATACAAGAATTGCAGCGATTACCACTGAAATGTCGCTCCATTTAGCCTAACTGAAACCGCCGAACTCTATATTGCTACATGCTGACTACTATCTTCCTCAAGGAACAAGAAAAATTAGCAGCTTCTAAGTAAAAGGCAGCGTGTCGCAGTGGTTAGGGCACCTGCTCCATATGCAAGAGGTCCAAGGATCGAATACACCAAGCAACGAGACATTTTTCAGTAACCTGCCATCATCTTCGAGATTCGACCGCTTCAATCATCAGACTACTGTGATCGTCAAGTCGCGGGAGAAGACAATTAAAGAAACAAGTACGGCAGCAATCTAGAAATTGAAATAAGAAGATGAGAATGGGTTGGAAAACAATTATTTTGGTTGCGACGGCGATCGATCTTTGGACTTCTCGTACGTGGAGCAAGTGCGCAACCACCGCACCACGATGTCTTTTATTTTTCGCTTCCAAACGTCAGCATGGAAATGAAAATAAAATAATTCTACCATGCCCTTGAAAATTTCATCCACTCCCTGCTGGGATCGATCCTCGAACCTCTCGAATACTGACCACCTGCGCTAATCACCGGGCCAGGAGGCCATTTACATGAGACTTGTCATCCACGAAATCTTGACCTTCACAACAGTATGGAAAGCGTAATAACAGAATGCTCCAAGTTGTTGGAAAAATTTTGTACGTTGTGGAGGCTTGACGATCTTTGGACCGTCCGAATACCAATCATTCACCCAAACCACTACACCACTCTGGGATTCACTTCAAGCTTTGCTTCCTGCTCGATGTATTTGCCCGTCGTTGTGAGTGGTAGTTAGGGGCTAACTGATTCTTGTGCAGAGACCTGTTCCACCCTTTGAGGTTGAGCTTTGAGGGAGAAAAGTTCTTTTACGTGCAATATTTTCAGTTAGTCATATCGTAGACATGTCTAGCGACGAAGACTGGACTTAGTGTTGGACGGCTGTGGCCATTTGGATAGGAATCGGACATTTCTACTTGATGACTACAGCAGGCGGCTTGGGCGGAATGACTCTATCCTCCGACTGTCTCCATGTTGTAATTTTTCGAAAGAACAGAACAGAAAATCTGCTTTTCCTTCTGCCCTGGAATTGGTCCCTACACATTAACAAAGGAATAGCGATCGGTGTCTATGCATGAAGAAGAATTGCATGCTAGTACACAATGTAATACGCGTGCGCGATGCAATCTATGTAAAACAACATGGTGACGAGCCTGGGCTTCACAACCGGTTCTGTAGAAGCGAAATTGAATTATCCTATGTTTCAATTCATGGAGAATTAGGAACATCTTTCATTGAACACCAAACAATATACGAAATATTCTCGTGACTGAGGGGCGTGTGCTCTGTCTATTTAATGATTTCCAGAACAAAATGGCAGGAGTTCAAAGATAAAGTGGATGTTAATAAATATCAACTCACACGAAAGCTACGTTATAGTTTTGGCGCGCAGTATGACAAGAATTGCAGCGATGACATTGAATTGTCCTCCCATGTAGCGTACTAACAACTAATATAAGTGGGAAAAGCTAACTTGTAGCACACCTGATCCATGATACAGAGTTCCAACGATTGAATCCTCAAATGAAGGTACAATAACTATTTCAATAACTTTCAGCCATACTAAAGATATTATGTCCTGAAAACAAGTAATTTGCTGGAGAACGATGTGAGCGAGTCCAATTACATAGGAAGTAAACCCGCCGTAGTAGCTTGGAATTCTTGTCGGGTTGAAAATGCATTATTTTTAAGAAAGAATAGTATTGTTAATGACGGCAATAAAATTTATCTACACTAAATTTCTAAGTGAGAGTATTAGGAGGAGCAATTGTTCGCCCCCCCCCCCCGTGCGCACGCCTATGCTTTTTATCAATTCATGGAGAATTAGGAACACTTATACGCTAAATAACCAACAGTATAGGAAATATTCCCCTGGCGGAGGGTCGTGTGTTTATCCACATTTAAGTAAAATTTCGAAGAGAATAGGGAAAAAATATTTTAGGCTTCAAATAGGATTGTTTCCACCTAGATGCGAAGCAAGAAGCTTCGGGATAAAAATTTAACTCAGGACCGGAACAATTAAAATGAGAAGACCGTTCTGAGTTCATTTAACATATTAGATAGTAAAAAGTCAGGATATTTTCGTTTTTAAAAATTAAAAGGCAGGGTTCAAGGTTCAAAATTGAACAACTAAATTTATATAAGGATGACGTCGTCCAAACAGACTTCTACGCAATTATATTGAAATACTGTGGAAATTAGTAACTGATCCTGCAGTTTTTTTCATGCGACTATGCCGAAAAGTCTATATACTTTACCGATTTTCGGCACATACAATAATAACAGACAAAATCTAGAAAGAAAAAATCTTTGCAATTCAGAGGCACCTTGGACAGTAAAGACAGAATGAGTTTATGCATTTTCACTTCAATAACACAGGTAATACTTCGCTTAGCAGGTTATTCTTGGTCAAAATTTTGTTGCAATTTTATCTTTTTGTTTTGATTTTCACAAAAGATGTAATTGTGTGATTTCTACCACAATACAAATTCATTGAAACCATATAACTAACAGCTTTTCACATTCTGTCATTATAAACAGAATCCAATATATTTTCCACGTTTTATACATAAATAAGTGTATTGAAAGTGACATACATTTTTATCAGATAAATTATTTGCTGTAATTTCAATGATCCTACACGGCTAATTCCAGTATAAGCTTGAAAAAAATTGAAAATAACACCGATTGTTAGGATCGTCATGCCATAGTCTGTAATATGTCCCTAGGCGTGCCTCTAAATCTATTAAAAACAGTTAATTTTCTCCAACCGATAGGCTACATGGCAGTCACATGCCATTCTAATGTGTTTTCACACTGAGAACGAGACAGATATCTGTTGAATCGAGACGAGACTGCCGCGGTTGGTGTCGTTCAAGACTTTCCGTAAGTATGGTATTTGAAAAATTTACCTAAAACGAATAAGCTTTGGTAAGTGTGTTCTTCAAACGCACCAAGCTTACATATACATAATATAAATATAGCCTATATGATTATTTAAGTTTCATATGTTGTTTATTGTATTTGCAGTCAATCCATTATCGGCAATTATGAACATGTGAAAAGTGGTTGCATACATTTAGGGTGGAATACCGTTGTTCTAGTTATCGTAGCATTGAAACGAGACGAGACGAGTCATTTTAAAAAAAAAATGTTTGTCTGAATGACCTTTACATGTTGTGAAAGTTGGAAGGTTACACGCAATATGCTACTTATCCTGTATATTACGAAACTTCCTCGCCGAGATGGAGACGAGATGGGTGATTACTGATTATACGAGCCCGAGAACTGAGAGGTCTTTCTCACACGTGAGACGAGAAGAGACCAGAGGCGCAACCACGATTTTTTGTCTGGGGGGGGGGCAAGTACCAGGATAAACGTACCAATAATTTAATAATAATAATGTTAATAAAATAATGTTAATAATAATAATGTTATTATAACATTATTGTTATTGTTGATTTCCTTTATTTTACTTCACTTCCTGTACCACTTTTGACTAATTTGCGAAGATGGGGATGAGTGAAGGTATGATGAAAATTATGAATGGATACTCGCAAACATCCATGCCCAAGCCGGGATTCGAACCCAGGACCAACATTATTATTACTATTAGTAGTGGTAGTATCAAAGACGTTATTAGCCTCGTAAATTACGCAAAAATGGGGTAGAAGTTTGTGCTAAAGCATTTGTGTTTGAATAAACGATTTGAATTATTTTTTTAACACGTTGAATTTCACATTAATAATTGAAAACAAGCACATAAACTATTATTGAAAGACAGAAAATGTTTGATAAATGCATCCCATATATAGTTCTTTTTTACGTTAACATAACTTCCATGCACGATATATGTTCCACATATGTGCAACATGGAGTGACGTGGACACTAAATTGTGTACATATTCAAAGTTTCTTTAATAAATAGTATATACAGCATATATTACTTAAATAAATTACCCAGCCAATTCATCCATCTCACAATAAACCAACAGCAAAAATTACATAAATTGTCTCTCAAATGTGCACGCTCCCTTTCCTCAAAACAATTGTTCATGCATTTAAAACCAAATCAATTATGACAAGACTTATTTCTCTGTCTGGTGATTTACAAAGCATTAGAATAAACAAACCTAAATTGCGAGCGAAGCGAGCAAGAACATTTTTGGATCCTTTTTTTTTCAGACTGAAATCAATATTAATTTAATAGGGCGCAAATAATTTCACGGAACACCATGGCATTATATCATTTACAACTTTTGTGTCTCCCCGATGGTGTAGCGGTAACATCGTCGCCTTGTGATCAAGAGGTCCCGGGTTCGATACCCGGTGGAGGCACATAGTGGTTTGGAACCCACTTTCAAGCTATAGGCCCAGTCTCAATTAGCCTTTCTGTGCATAAAGTACACTTAAAAAATCAATTTAATAACGTTTTTCATTTAGATCGTTCGGCACCCAGGTCCGTTTCCCGCCGTCCCCTTGCAACGTTTCTGAACTTGATAAGACTAAGAAAAGTAGGCATTGCGAGCAAGAAACTTTTATGAAAAGTATTTTTATTTGCATAAAATTTGAAGTTCTGGGCGGTAATTGCCCCCTGCAGGTATACTTGGCCGTCAATGTTTGCCCCCCCTATAACTCATTTCCGACCAAGGTTGGGGGGAGGCAATACCCCCCCTGTGGTTGCGCCACTGGAAGAGACTCAACATATTTAGTTGAAAAGAGACAGGAATACTTTTTTTTATATACAGGGTGGATCAAAAAGTCACTTAACACCCTCGGTACAAGGCCACTGCAGCGCGCAACATGGAAATGATGATGACCAATCGTTATCAGGTCAAGGGGGAACCACATTGACACCACCCTCGCGGTCGGCGGCCATCTTCATGTCCGCCATCTTGAATTCAACTTCAGAATTTTAAATGGAAAGGGGATGATATGGTATATCAAATCAGGCTAGAATTTCACGAGAAATGCAATGGTGAAGGTTCTTTCGACGTATCTTTAACCAGTAAAACGTCATGACTGAATTCTTGTACCAATTTGCTCCTTTTCGAGGTGTTAGAAAAATGCCTTAGAATTTGTTTAGCGCATCGGTAAAGCATCGAGATAAAAGTGATGTCTAGGGAGAGAAGTTCGCATGCCATTGCACACGATTTTAATCGGATACATCCATGAAGAGCTGCGCATTATGAATGGTTGTCGCAAACAAAACAGTGTGATGCTTCCATTGAAATAAAAGTCCTTCACAGTGACAAGGCTAATGATTATGTTCATAAGGAAATGCAGGTCGTGCAGGTTGAAGTTTGTACGCCCAAGCAAAAACGTGCCTGCGTCACTGGATATTGTTCCCAACTAACACGCAATGTATTCTGAAGCAAGATTTCCCCATTTTTATCGAACAAAGGGAAAACGAACACACGTCATACATACATGTGGACTATATATTGCACCATGTTCTGCGCCACTCCTCCCCAGTTGGTCGGGGGGGGGGGGGCAGGAGGCTTGTGATGGGATGGAAGTTATGATATATGAAGATTGGGAGATAAGTAACGAAAGACGGTGCAGCGACAAACATTAATTTAATACATTTGGATGTAGCGATGTACATATATCTTCCTTACACCGTGTTCAGTTAAAGTTCATTAGAAAAAGATGGATTTAATCCGTTTTGGAATCATTTTAAAGATAAGGTGCGGTGATTGTTGGAAGATGATTCATCATCAACAATTTTCAACCCACATTAGTCTGCTACACCAGAAGGGCCATTGTGTCTTGTCAGACTTGGCGGCGATTGGGAGGGGGGGGGGGCGATTTGAGCGACTGACCACCAGTCTCTTTACCTTGGCTTGGAAGATGGAAGGGGTCGGCAGACCCTTATTGTACTTCGGATACTTCGCCACGTCATTGAAAGGGGAGGGTGCACTAACAAGTGAGATCCGCCCTGACATAGAGGCACAGAAAGTTCATGCTTACAATTTCTAGTTCATGCTCAGATATGCTGATCGGGGTTGGACAGGCGCGGATCCACGAGGAGATTATGTCCAGCATTATTGAAGACTCACATGTTCGATCTTTTATCACCAAGTTTGGCAGGCTCGATATATTTTCTAAAGTTTGATATCGAACCCTAGAGACGACTGAAATTCGCCCCTCACAACTGCAACATCTGGATCCGCCACTGATCCCAGACTTGTCCTGAAGTGAGCTTGTTGGTCCCCCCTCCCCTTTCAGTGACGTGGCGAAGTATCCGAAGTAGAATAGGGTCTGCCGACCCCTTCCATCTAGGGTTCGAATGCGGTACCTCAGTTGATACGAAGCTTATAATCCCCACTGAAGGCCTCATCATGCATTTTTTCCTTTTTCAGTGTTGACGCATTTCGACCTCACAACAGCCAATCAGCAGCAAACCTTCCAACCCACCTGCAGGTCCGCAGGGCTATCGACTTAGACCACTATCGAGCCTTTGGATGTTACTGCGATCAGATCGTTATGTTGCCTACGGTAAAGCAAAATATAGATTTGCTATACTTCGATATATGCTTGTTGCTATATTTCGAAATACGTTTGTTGAGAAACAAAACACTGCCAACATAGGAAAAGAAATCGTTCCGAATCATTGGTTTACAGCAGAAGTTCATGGACATTTTTGAAGCTCTGACGCGCTGCACCATAGAAAGTCATTAAGTGAGTGTACGTGTGCCGCCTGTGTGTATAGCACATTTATTTATTGATTTCACCTTACATGCCTAAGTCCGTGCACAGTGCACATTTCACTCAATATAGTTTTCACCAGTCTTTGCTAAGTTATTTTTTAAAGTAACTCAGTTATACTTACTCGCTTATGAGCGCAATTTAGTTACAGTGACTCTTGCATTAAGAAGTAATAAGTAAGGGCTAGAATTTTAATGCACAATAAAATTCCAGAAATGCTCCATAAAAATGCAATAATGCCCTAAAAACAAAAAAACAAATGTTCTATAAAATTTCAAAACGCTTTTTAACAACAAACTTACGTGTTCATTTTACCAACCATGCATTGCAATACACTTCTAACAACTTACTGTCCGTGGGTTGTTAAAGCAAAGCGACTACTGATTGTCTCTTCACAAAGACTTGAACATTAAGAGGGAGGTGGAGTTTGGCGAAGGTCGCCGTGGAAAGTGCTTAAATTTAACATGGGCTTTTTTGCATTTTGTTGAATATAACGTTTTAGGACAAAAATTTGCCGGAAAACACGCAGTAGATGTGAACTTACTTTATGAAACTTTGAGTACATGACACATTTATGCAATTTCAGTCCGATAAATATGCACAAATTCCATTATTGTTTTTCAATTTCCCATAAGGAAATACGTAAATAAGCACAGAATGGTTATAGGATTTGTGGGTAGCACCAACGAAAATGGCCATTATGATGCATACTAACGTAATGCTCAATCCTTTTATGACTAAGCTAGGGAGGGCTTTTCTTTTAAAAATCACTTGCACAGCCCAAAATGATTGTTTAAAAATGTCATGTATTATCGACGGCGAAAGATACGGCCGCTTCAGCCGAATTTCATTCATCATAGTTCGACACTTGGCCACTAGATGCCTCTGTTGCAAAATTGCCCCAGGCTGACGGTGAGGGCTAGTACGCGCGGGTGTTTGAATCCTCTGCACAGCTGGGTTCCGTCCCCTCGTCAGAAGGTCCCGTAGCTGTCACAGCTTGATTTATTGCCTCTTCCCAGGCAAGAAACCAAGAAAGCAGGAAGGCCATGAGTTTGTGTATGTTTGATTGTAGAGAAGCAGAGCATATTTACCATGAATTGGAACCAGTGACACAGTAACTTTATCTCGATCTTACCGCGAAGGACGTATTTAGGGGGTCCAGGTGTCCCAACGTCCCCCCGAAAGACTTACCAAGTACAAAAAAATTAAATAATGAGATCATAAAACTTCAATTAAGTAATGAAAATAAGGTGGTTGTTTAATCGCAAATTGTTTATTTCCGCAAAAATATTGGAAAGTAATACGACTTTGAATGACAGTACCAAAGAAGATTTATGCAAGAATTATTACTACTTATAATAACATGCAAAATATTACCAGGAATTTTACTTTCGTCAACTGATTCTAACATCATTTTTTCATACTCAATAAATATTATATTCTTTATCTATTTGACATTAATTTCCTTGCCAGGGCAGTTTCTATTTTTTTTAAATTTTGCCGACCTTAACTACACGTAAGCTAGATAATGAATACGTGATGTTATACTGTATCACTGTTGTTATACCGCCTTCTTACCTATTCATCTTATAAAAATATATTAATTAATTTAATATAATTATACTTATTTTAATTTAACATTATTATTATTATTTTGAGACATTACGTTAGGACGCCGCTCCGAAATATATATCTAGATACGTGCCTCGTGTTCGATTTGAATAAAATGTAGAAAAGGCGGGGAGGGTGGTAGCGCTTCTTCTTTTTACATTTCGATAGTTTTACCTCACATGTAGTACTTTGTGAGTCAACGGTGGGACGCGCGCAGGTTCGAGTCTCGTGGATGAGCGTGACAACTTTTCTCCTGATATTTCGGCCAGTCAAACTCGCGGGCCGCATGTGAGCCCCAGCATTCGTTAATGCGGCCCGCCTTGGCCCCACTTAACACTTCATGCTTGAAATTATCTATACATTTGTAGTTATCCCGTTTTCTCTTTTCTCGTGATACAAGACCAGACTCATCCAAACTTCAACACATTGACCAATTTTCCCTACACAGGTATACATTCCCTTATAGAGTAGGTGTTGTGTCAACTAAGCAAGCTGATTGACAGGTTACTTCTGAAGTACGAAAATATCTTGCCAGCTTGGGGAGGGCAGCGTGCATACTTTCTGTCGCCTATGAGTCTGTTTCTTGATTTTTAAGGATTTACCTGGAAGAAAAGCCAGTTTCTGTAAAAGTTTCAGAGAACCATATCGCTGCCCAAACTTCGTGGGAGTAAGAAAAGGACTATGGAAGAGGAATGTAGATTTTTCAAGTGAAATGCTTACTTTTGTTGTGAAGTGAATACTGAAAAGCGTAGAAATTTTGTACCCTGATAAAGTAAATTCATTCAGAAATATTTCTTTATCACGAAATAAATTTGCCATAATCTGTGGCGGAGTGGTTAGCACAACCCGTCGCGACACCAGAGGTTGCGGGTTCGAATCCTGGCCTGAGCATGGGTTTTCTTTGTATGTGTTCCTTCATCAATTTCATCATATCATTACTCATCCTCATCGTCGCCATTAGCCAAACGTTGCAGAAAAGGAACGCTAATAAAAAAATCAGAGGAGAGGATTTATTACTTAGTCAACGAACAATTGAAAGCGAAAATTGTTCGTGTTGTTGCCTTTTCGCTCACAATATGCGAAATTACGGACGTCTGTGAGCTAGCTCGGTTTGCTCCCTTCACTCGTGGATGCGATTCTTATCTCGATATGACAGTAAAACTACTTGAATGATTCCTCCCCGTGACACAAGAGCTGATATTTTGAAGGAAGTGGAGGCCATTTTGCAAAGTTACAGTCTTCCGTTATATTAAAACTTTTTAATAAAGTTATAATTTGTCCAAAGTAAAAAGTACTACGTGATGAAGTTGGAAACAGGTTTCAAGACTTCATAGGGTGCGAAGGGCAATAATCTTGTTCTGCTCTGCTCCCTTTTCTTTAAGATGGTGCGTGTGAAAGTCCTGACTTCGAATGGAACTTATTTAATTGCAGTGCAACTCGTATTGAAAAATAAATATCGCGAGGTGGGCTATCCTTGATTTTTCTTATATCTCCAATAGCAGTACCCTCGAATAAGCTATTTTGCTGTAGAAATTTTATTAATTTTGGTTGCACTTGCCTTGGTGAAAAGTTGTTTTCCATAATGAAGATTAATGAAACAGCCGAATGATCAAGAATGACTGACAAAACATTTGTTGTCTGCATTAAGAGTTTCATGCTAACAAAAAACTTATTGCAGACTTATGAGAAGCTTGTTAAAAAAACAGTGAAATCTGTGCGAAACGAAACTATAATTGCACACAAACAGTTACAATTGTAACCAATTTATACTCGAAACTAACATGTAAAATACTATAACCATGAAAAAATATGGGTGGAGGTCTATATAATTTACATATCGATGCTGCAATAATAATCACTGGAATCCCCCCCTCCCCGACCCCATTGGGTCGAACCACTTAGTTCTGGATTTTAAGGTGTTGGGGTTCTAGATATGTGGCCCGGATAGTTTTGACATTATCGTTATGCGGCCCTACTCACGAATTGAGTTTGACATTGCTGGTCTATAGTACCTGTTGAGGAGATATATGCGTGTGTGTGTGTGTGTGTCATAGAACATCACTACTTCCAAACAAACTTGATGTGGCTCTTACAGAAACATCTGTTTTGGAGTGGAACGATGACGAAAAGTTTACACTGGCCTCCCCGATGGTGCAGTGGTAGCGTCGTAGCCTTGTTATCAAGGGGTTCCAGGTTCGATACCCGGTGGAGGCACGTAGTGGTTCGGATTCAACTTTAAACTGTAGGTCCAGTCCCGCTTAGCCTTACTGTGCATAAAGTGGGCTTAAAACACTAAATCAATCAACCAACAAAACGGTTTACCGTTTCTTTGCAAATCTTCAATTAATGTAAAATTTAGTATAAAAACATAATTTTTGCTGACTTTCTAACTTGAGATTTAAAGACAAATTATTACTTCGAATTCTTCATTAAAAATAACAAAAGTGATATAAAATATTGGATAAAATTCTTGCCTTCGCTGAGAATCAAATTAGAGATGTACAGGTTAGGAAAGTGGAGGGAGGATTTCCTGGCGTCTTCCCCTTCAATGTGAACGGTGCCTCCTTCGTTCTACATTGCATTCAAAATTTCTTCTTAGTTTCAGATATATTTTGCATCCCCTATAGCATAATGGTAAAGGTGACCCTTGTAATTTAAAATATCCTGAGTTTGGTATCCGGTGGACGCCTAATAGTTAGTTCAATCCCACTATAAATATAGATCCAGTCCCGATTAGTCTATCTGTATATAAAGTAGACTTAAAACAGAAACTCAAGATACTCAAACGATTATCATAGGGTTGGCGGCGATTGGTGCAGTTAGAGAGCCCCCTCTGCTCAATCAAAATTATGAAACATAAACTTTTCAGTCAGTAAAACCATCGTGGTACGAACATTAAAATTTTTGTTTCAATTACATATTCGACGTTGATCTTGTCCAGCAGATTACCAATTGTGATAACTTTTCTCTTCTTTAAAAACTACACAAGGAAACAAGTTGAAAACGTAAATTGGACAAGGTTTCTTCTCTAGAACTGATTTTTAAAAGACCATGTCTTAGAGAAGCTCTGAAGGATATTCTATTCTTAAAACGCCAATCAGAATAAGGGATCAGCACTTATGTATATTTTCTCCCGCAGGCACGTGACCGGGGGGGGGGTGAAGCTGAAGACCGTTCCGAAATCCTACAAATATGTAATAAAATAGGGTATAGCGGTGATTAATTTTACTTACATTAAACATCCTGTACAATAACTTGTAATATACTGAGAAATTCATTTTCAGGGGTTCTATTCCCCACTTTTTCGCCCTTAGATGGCAGCTGCTGATAAGGGATGAGCCTTCCCCCCGAAATAAAATTCTGGCTACGGCCCTGCTGTTCTGCATCGTGACTGTATGGTCCGATGAATCATGGTTTGAGCTCCGTCATCATATCATTACTCATCCTCATCGTCGCCATTAGCCAAACGTGGCAGAAAAGCAACGCTAATAAAAAATCAGAAATACAGTTGAGGAGAGGATTTATTACTTAGTCAACGAACAATTGAAAGCGAAAATTGTTCGTGTTGTTGCCTTTTCGCTCACAATATGCGAAATTACGGACGTCTGTGAGCTAGCTCGGTTAGCTCCCTTCACTCGTGGATGCGATGCGCGCAGGTTCGAGTCTCTTAGGGGAAACCTATCAACTTTTCTCCTGAGATTTCGGCCTGTGTATAGGGCCGGTTGCCACCCACCATCGTGAGGAGATTGGGAAGCTATGAATGAGTCACGGAAACCTACAACAAAGATTAGGGGTTCGTCGTGCTGACCGCACATAACTGGTTGGACTGGAAGTGAGGCCTACAGTCGGTAGGTGGGCTCTGGCCCTCAGGGGCTGTAGCACCACGGGTTTACTTACGTATATTGGCGTAACAAAGTGTGGGTCCACAGAGGCTCGGCCTCTCCTCGAAATTCTGTCACTTTATTTTGGCCAATTCACTGGGATTTTTTTAAGAGTACTTTGTAACACGTATAGTGCTGATCTTGAAGATCATACTATAATTAGTTGGACTAAATTTCACTTGGCAAGCAATCAATTAACATTGGGAAAAATCACAATAGGAGAGAGCAACTAATGTGATGCAGGAACTGGTCATATGTTTCCACAGGGGATTCCCATCATCACTGAGAGTTTGTCCCCACCCTTGGCCGATTAGCCGGCCCCGTGGCGGAGTATTTATCTCATTTCGCTACGACGCCAGTGGTCCCGGGTTCGAATCCGGTCTGGGCATACGTGTCCTTCGTGAGCGTCTCTTCATCGATTACATCATATCATCATTAGCCAAGAGTGGCAGAAAGGCGAAGTAAAATAAACAAAATCAATCAATCTTGGCCGATTAAAGCTGCTGTGAACTCCAACGATGAGAACTGTGCAAAGGGACTTAATTCAGATCATAACAAAGAAAACTACTTCATCAAAGTGTATGTTCAATATTATACTATTGTTTCCTGACATCTTTGTTACTACTGTACATTTTGTTACATTGTTTTGTCCGTCTTTCTCCTTTTCAGTTTTTCCATATGTTATTACGCATGTCCACGTTTCCCCTTTTTAAATTCCAGGTAGTTTCGCTCCTGCCCATCTCTAATAGGGACTCGATTCGTTAATAGTTGAAATAATAATTGTTACTAATTCTTGCCTTATTATTATTATTATATTGATTTTGTATAAAAAAACACCCCCTTCAAAGGAAAATACTTTCTTTCAACTGATATTCTCTACCGCCTTCTTTACTCTCAATTGATAAAATTCCAACCTCAACAAGAAAATTCAACATAATTATAGTAGCCACTGTAATCAACCAAATTTATTCAATCAAAACTTTAGTCATGAATGTTCTGTCTCTGGAGCCTGCCACTCGTCTCGCTCCATGCAAGAATCAGCCAGCAAGCAGAGAAATGCGAATTGCTTTGCCAGTGGAGAAATTTTAGCCTCCGAAACCAGAATTAAAAGAAACAGGTGGGTGTCCTTTTCCTGGAAACCTCCCTGCGGGAGTCACGCGGAGGGGAGGGGGTGGTGAAGGAAGGAAGGTTCTCTGGCCTCAGGCTTAGGACAGCCGAAAAGAATTCCTAGTCCTCTGATATGTCGCTAGGTGTCTCTGTATCGCATCGGGCCAGGAAACTACTTTCATGCCAACCTCCAGCCCACTCTTAAGAAGCTCTTTTCCCAATCTACCAGCACTAGAGAAGGATACTTGAAGTAAGCAATGTCACTTGATCCACTAGTAGTAATCTAATACAAAATATTTTCTCCATATAAATATCAGCAAATTGGACACAGCATACTAAACTAAACTAAACTAGACTAAATTACTTCAATCTTGTCTATTGTTGTGAAATATCGGTATTTCGAAGAAATATATGTAATATGTGCTTAAACAACAACTTCTTAGTGAAAGATAAAAATAATCCTAGCCATTTTGGATTTGACAAATTATGAAAACGTTGCATATACTATTTAGGATAATTATTAGCCTATAAAATCTGAATTAATATTGTAAAAATACGCGAATAATATAATAACACAAGATAAAACATAAATATATGCATGAATTATGAAAACAATTAAGTAGTCTATAAATAATTTAATGCAAGGTATTAACTTGAAAGTATATGAATAAGATATATTCCAATATACGAGTGCAATTTGGCTAACATGACGGTCGTTACAGAATACAGCTACTCATGTACAGGGAGGTTATTTCAGTCGTTTACCGTCGGCCGCCGAGCGCCCCCTTCATGCGACAGTTCCCGGCAAATTGACTTACAGGAAGTCCGTAACAGAAACCGCTTGCTTTGTAATGTTTCCACTTTTCACAATTACAGTTACAATTACAATTTAAATAAGCACGTACCCTGTTGCAAGGATGCTGGAAAAGGTGTCCTCCCAAATACAAATATTTCTGGCACCTTATTTCTGACATATAATCTTAGATTAGACATCGCTACTTTATCCTCAGTTGACAGAAAGGGAAGACAGCATCCCGGCGCATAAAGCAAACCGAAAGCGTAAAATTATATTTAAAAGTAATAATAATGATGATCACTAACCTCCTGTGTTATTAGAGATGTTGAAAATGACCTCCTTCAACAGCAATACAACACGTTTCTTAGGTTCAAGAGATCCTGTCTCTCGTAATTGCCTGACCACTTTTCTGCAAGAATTCGTTTTCACGTAATTATCGTACATAAAAACTCTTTGTTCAAGATTATATTTGTTTAGCGGCATAACTAATGAATGAATAACAATTAACACACAATAAAGCACTAACACTGAATAGCAGACGAACTCAAAAACACAGTGTAAACAACACGTGTACTGATAAACGCAAACAGAAGTGACCGACCATAGCGTAGACTCACTACGTCTGGTAGCCGACAGTGTTGCTAACCATTTTTCGGCAATGTCCCTACAACTGACCAAATGTCCCTACGCCAAGTAAAGCGACTAAAAAAAACAACACCTCATGAGCATGCAAAACAGAAGATAAAATATACACATTTACTTACCAAATCTTTCTGCTCGGTGCTTCCACAATTAATGAAGGAGCGAATTTACAATACAGGACCCCTCCCCGTTTTTTGTAATATTTTGCATACTCACTAATTGAGGCCTCCTAATCACGAATTTGAAGTTAAAATTTGGGGGTCACGTGTAGAAATTTCAAAATAAGTGAAATTGAGTGGTCCGCGATCGGCACGATTGATCATTATTTACTGGAAGATTTTGTGTTTCCAATACTTAAAAAACGAAATATGCATTCTTGATATTACTACGACCCCAAATTTTAACTATGTTTGCCTATCCTATCCTAACCTTGCCTGAATGGTTCGTGGGGCTATTCGTCAATGGTTTGTGGGGCTACCCGTGCATGGTTTTTCGACCCAAATTTTAACTATGTTTGCCTTGCCTAACCTAACTTAACCTAACCTTACCTAGAATGGCCAGTGGGGCTATCCGTGAATAGTTTTGCGTTAATTGTGATTACGAACCGATAAAAAAATCTTATTTTCGTAGCACTTTAACGGCAAACGTTCATCATCGATGACGCCATTTTCGTATCCTGCACTTTTACGATCAATGCACTATTGCCAAACTTACCTGTAATCAAATCAGTCCACACTCCACATGTTCTTCTACATCGTGATTGTCGCTGTCACATGTAAGCACCTTCTTTGGGCAATATACCGAAATCCATAAGTTTATTAATTTGCCCACGGCCATCCTCCTGTACACGCCACCTAACAATATGTACAACATTAACAACATTTTTTCTGTTCTCTTCCGCCATTCTTACACGATCCATGCTCTCCAAGTATGAAATCAACAGTGTGGCAACGCTGTAGACAGCGTAACTAATTGCGAACGTCGTCAATTGTTCATATCAACAAATAGGCTACCATACTTGTATACTGAGAATCATTGCGAGAATTGAAAAGCTTATTTTACAACTTCTACACGTTAATGAACATTTTTTCACCTCACCCCAACATGTTAACTTGAGATAAATCATCACGACTAATTATTTCGTGAGTATAAGACGTAGCATAGAAATTACAGAATGGTCCGGTATTGTAAATTCTTGCCTTAATGAATAATAGGGGTGTGCGGGACAGAATGTTTTGGATCGGGACGGGAATTTTTGTAAATCTCGACATTCGGGACGAAAAAATTTGCTTTTCACTTTAAGTGATTGTTTTTGCATCTCTAAAATAAAAACTTACAATGTCCGATAAGTTCCAGAAACTTACAATGCAGAAAACGCCGAGAATTAACGACTTTTTAAAGTGACCATTCGGTATTTCCCGACTGCTTGGGATCCCGAAAAGTCGGGAAGTCATTTCCCGAAGCCGGGATCGGGACGGGAAATTTTTTTCCCGATCCCGGTCCTGACTTTTCGGGATCCCGCACACCCCTAATGAATAACGTTGAGTCGTTTACTGTTGATTATGTTATTTGAAGTCATACATGCCGCTGCTGTGAAGAGATAGATATTTGTTGGTGATGCTGTATTTCCTGCAGTCTTGAACAATTCTGGTCCCATTTTATTTATCTTTTTTTGTTTTTGTATCACTTAACATTGAAAATATTATTTCCGTTACCGCGTTAGAATGTGGCAATGTTAGCACTATTTTCGCGAGAGTGGAAATGTTTTCAAAAAATAACTTGCCTTGAAAGTTCTTGGTAACCGATAACATGTTTCAAAATTCTGATGGAGATTTGTTGGTTAGTTCTTTTTTCTCCTCCTCGCTAAAGTATCCAGATAAACTAATCCATTCATTCCAAACCGAGCACGAAGAAAGTGCAACTGACTGGCGAGTAAGCTTTGCACCTTTGCACAATAAAATGTTGTTTTCCAAGATTGAAAAAAGTCCCTACGTTTTCCCTTATTTGGTAAAATCTGTCCCTACGCGGGCGAAATATAGTGAAAGTCCCTATGCATAGGGACATGTCCCTACGGTTGGCATCACTGGCGACAGGTGTCGCGTTCGTTCAGTATGAAGCGCCCTCTCGCGGCTGACAACTCCCCCGACCCCCGATAAGCTGCCGGCGCTCTCGCGACAACTGAGGATAAAGTAGCAATGTCTAATCTAAGATTAGATGTCAGAAATAAGGTGCCAGAAATATTTGTACTTGGGAGGACACCTTTTCCAGCATCCTTGCGACAAGGTACGTGCTTACTTCAATTGTAATTGTGAAAAGTAGAAACATTACAAAGCAAGCGGTTTCTGTTACGGACTTCCTGTAAGTCAATTTGCCGGGAACTGTTGCATGAAGGGGGCGCTCGGCGGCCGACGGTCTGACGGTAAACGACTGAAATAACCTCCCTGTATAAAAGTAAGCGGTTACAGTTACCATTACTCGAAAAAGTGACGATGTACCAAGTAATTAGTTACTTAAAGATTGATTTTTTACACATCATATTTGCACTCTTTGAGAATTTAATTATGATTCACTCACCTGTACAGAGAAAAATGAAGAGACTGCTTGAAAACTATGGTCATATGCTATGGTTTTGGATGAACAACCCAGCAGTGTAGCAAAACAATGTTGTTTTGGATGGTAATTGAGGGTGGGGAAAAAAAACATTATCACATGACTGTGTGTTGGTTGGCATGGGGTGTGTTGTGTTGTAATTATCAAGTTGATAAAAGGCTTATCTTGCTTGTGGTTTATTTTCGTGATCTAGCGCCACCCTCCCCTCTGCTCCTGGTGGCACAACAGAGAATTTCTCTTTCACGAAGGAAAAAAACACCATCGTCCTACACTTCACCTCATTTCCCCCGCAACTCCCAGCAATAACTCCTGAAATATTCTAGAAGCAGAATACCGTTTTTCCAGTCAAAAATTGAATTATAACCTTTCATAGCGTAATTGAATAGTTGCATCCCACTTCTATTTTTCAAAATAATTTGGCATAAAAGCTGCTACGATTATACGGTGAAATACAATATTTATAGAAGTTAAAAGACATACATATTTACAAAATATAAGTCTGTCCTCACAAATATAATTTCACTGGCATCATACTTTTTAATTCGCCTGAAAAATTGCCTACGTTTAACTTAAGAAATATAACAAGTTTTGTTATACTCTCCCCCTTGCACATGTGTGAAGAGTAAACTGGGGATTTATAAATTGCTTACCACGCAACACATTATTATCTTAATAGTCCTTAAAGTAATAAAGATGTAGAAAAATACAATATGATTATATTCACCTACTACTGCTTCACATGTAGCTTTTTGTCTAGAGGTACTACAGAAAAAGATGGAGCTTAAACTACCAACTTACCTCGTTTACCATTGACATTTTGAATTATTGAGGAAATCTATTTAAGGAAAAGACTATTTTAGTTTGCTTCGTGGAACTGTAACTTATCAGTAGGATCAATTCTAATAACCTTGAGTAGAAAAGTTTGAATAGTAAGGTTGGATCAGAGACTGTAGAAAGATTTTTATTGGTCGAATATTTTAAGTCACTTTACAGGTAACAGTTTATTCACATTAACACTGAGCGTCTTTTTCATTAACACGACATATTATAACGTAATTGTGCATTCCAAAATATAAGACATTGGAATGTTTTTTTTTTTTTTTTTAGCACGGTGTAATTTCTAATTGTAATGCAAAGTCGAAATAGAGAAATTGACAATCTTAGACGAAGGTTTGAATTGTAGGCTTTGTAAGACAGTTATGACCACGGACGTTGAAAGCAATGTGGGCAGAGGAAACGGCAGCGTCCAAGAGCAAAAATCGTAGCTTTAACACTTTTAAATTATTCTAAAATGATTATTTATTTCTGTTTTAACTGGTTTATATTCTAAACAATTTCCATTTTTCAAAATATAAGAGCCTTGCGGATATATCTTCTAATGGCAACCCGGATATGGGAAACAAATAGAGCAAATACTTTAACGAACACTGTGTGCTATACAGGGGCGGTCCGTGAATTTTGCAGCAAGGAAAGCACATGCCGTAACAATTATTATTATTAACTGTCCTTTACGCATTCTTCCATCCAGTGGCGTATGCAGGGGGGTTACGGGTTTTAACCCCCCCCCTTGAGCTTTTGAAATATTATGAAAAATGATGTGGAAAATATTAAAAATGGCCAATTTATCACAGTCAAAGATCTGCGACAATACTACTACTACTAATAATAATTTCAATTATTATTCCCATGCACCATTACATGGAGGAAAGCACAGCATCCCAAACACACGCGTCTTTCAGAGTGAATGCCTTGAAAGTAAACACGAATTACTCAAAATATAATATTTAAGCAACTATGATTTAAAAGAGGAAAAAAGTTGTTTTGTATCTCGGCTCCAAAAATGTTCAATGAACATGGATTTTTTTGTGTGAACAATGACAATTAACTAACGAAAGTTCTAGGTTCGTTGTAAGGCTAATGTATAGACAAAGGTTAGGCGGACCAGTCCACCTTCCCATTGTTTACCGCGGCACGTTTGAATTTCTGAATGTATCTTTAAAATGTCTCGCGTCGTTGACTACACAATTATTTAAACGACAATAAGCCTAACTATTGTAAGATGTTTTGTTGGTAAGAGCAGGGAGACAATCCAGATGTGAATTATCGGGGACAATGCCGGAAAAATTCCAACCAATTCCGGGAATCGAACCCTGATCTCCCGCGTGGTTGTCAGTCGCCCTACCGACCAGACCACCGCAGCTCCTTGGATGAGTTCCAAACTTTGATTATTTCAATTTATTTTAATATATAATACTATTTTCTTGTTTTTATGGATTTTCGTCACACTTAAAATGTCTCACTTTGTTGACTAGACAATTATTTCGTAACAAAGAAACAAAAATATGCTCCCTGAATTTGTTAAAATCAAATGACTAGAAAGTAATTTCGTTTAATTGCTTTCATAAATACTATATTTATGTAGATCTCTACTACTTTATAGTAGTACTGGTATTATTAGTATTATTGGTAGTAATTCAGCTAATTAATTGATTATAAGTATTATTTACTAATTATGAGCATTATTAATTAATTAAAGTATAATAAAACAATGCTAATGTGAATTTGGAGAAAGTTTTAGAAATAACCCCCCTTCATAAAATCTTGCGTACGCTACTACTGCTTCATCACTAGATTGTAGAATTCATCTTCATTCTTATTTTTCAGCTTCTTCTCAATTGCTGCTCGGGCATTTCTGCAGTAACTGTGAATTCGGCGAAGTGCTGAAAATGACACTAGCACTAGACCGGAATTGTTGAAAACAATTAACACACATAACTTGAAAGAAAGCAGAAGATGACGAAGCGCTTTTCTTAAAATAAAGGAAAGTTGTTGTACTCCCTTCTAGATATTCAGAGGAATTAGCGACACTCAGTGGCGGCGATTGGGTTCCAAAACCGGGTGGGGGGGGGGGCAAGGTTGCAAAGACAGTATATTTACCTTTGGATATAAGATTTAGCATAGTGCGGGGCAACTGCCCCTCCTAATCGCCGCCACTGGCCCGACACTTATTGCTGTTCTGAGACGAGCGAAGACAAAATGTTGACCATTAACTTAATTTCAAAAGACAGAAAGTGTCTTTAGAAAAACTTTTCTCGCGCTCTTTTTATCAACTACTTCTGATCTCCAGTTTCCGCTGTTGACCTTGTTGCAAGTATATTCTCATAGTTTCAAATACCACCACCAGATTTTCAGTACGGATGTGTGTTTGGAATGCTTTAAGTAAATTGTTCATGTCATCGAAACCTGAACTGCTCCACACATCCTCTTCATTTGAAGATAGGGCCTCTCGGATGGCATAGTCGCCTTATAATGAAGGGATCTCGAGTTCGATACCCGGTGGAGACACATTGTGATTCGGCTCCCACTTTCAACTGTAAGTCCAGTCCCGATTAGCCGATGTGTATAAAGTGGACTTAAAAGAAAAACGCATTTGAAAATAGGACTCAAAGCCAACAGTAGAGTTTTAATGTTCTTCTGCAACCAAACTATTATTCCACATTGGTCTGGATTAAAATGAACACGTTGTTTTCTTTATTACACTCGGTAGAGTTTAAATCAGGCAGGCATTCAAAACTTCTCGATTTTACCCCATGGACTGTGTTTCCAGCATTCACCTACACTCTCCCCCGTACAATCAGCTGGCTGCTGCAAGACGAGGAATGAGTTCTGCGGAGTCATTCCCTTTGAGTCCGCCCATTGAAGTGCAGTCATTTAGCCAACTGTTAAGTGTGATTTTTAAACATATGTTTTTCATAGAGATTCCAGGAATAACGCACATGAAATTCACTGGGACAACTCACAACACAAAATTAGCTGTAACTGAAGAGAAAATAATACAATATAAATATGTTTAGGCACATTTAACTCTCACGAAACTGTGAGGCTGGAATGAGTCGCGGTCATGCGTTCCCAATGCCGAAGATCTACGAAGAATGCCGAGGAGAAACTTCGGAAACCTCTCATGGCTTTTGAACAACCCTTAAAAGAAGATACGTGAAATAATGGTTTGAATGAAACTGTAAAAATAAATTGACAACAAAAACACAGCTAATAAATTAGCATATGTTCTACTTTATAAGGGAATGACTCATTCCCTTCATTCCACGGAATAACCGCCCATGCTGATATGTATAAAAGCTCTGAGACCAAAACCAAAAACATGCAGTGTAAGAACTTTTCAATAGCAATAATAACCCCCTCTCCTTAAACTTTCCTAGATTCTGGGATGATTCGAAAGTTAAAGATGTTCTCTTAGATCGTAATGCTTTCCACTGGCGTACGCAGGGAGAAGCTGATTGGGCTACAGCCCCTCCCGAACTTGATGAAATCAAATTTTAAGGTGAAAATCAGTTATGTACTAGAAAAAATCGAAAAATGTAAATGCAAACCATTATTACCATTTTCGTCTTCGAGTAGCATTTTAATAGTGAAAACCTCTAAATATGCGAAATAATTTAATATTATTGTCGGTTTGCAATGAATCAGATTGTGTAAAAAAACAACAAAAAAAAAACCTCGCAATATAAAAACATAATGCGTAGAATCCTCTAGCTACGACTTTCTAGCACTGAAACAAGTTTGTCAAATGGACATAGATAATTAGTATCAAGAACTTAAGCAAATGTTAATTTGTACACAATGAAATTAATTCTTCACAGAGTTGGTGTTAGGCACCTCGTGTAGGGTTGGCAAGGTTCCTCTACCTAAGTGGTTTCGGAGTCGAATCCCGACCTGGACATGGATGTTCTTTTGTGACTGTCCCCTCATCAATTTCATATAATCACTCATTCTCACCGTCACAATTAGCCAAAAGTGGCAAAAATAACGTCAAATAACAAAAATCAAATCAAATCTCAATCAGTACGCCCCTGCTGGGTTGCAGTATATTTCTTGTGCAATATGTATTTATCGGAAAGTGTGGATCGCAGTGGACTCTGTAGATAAACCTAGGGCACTTACGACAATGCTACAGCGTATTATAATTTCTCATGTATAGGATGAATACAGCAAATATGATTAAAATTAGTTGGAAGTTTTTAAATTAGGGTAACGGCTCATTTCATGGTTTATTATCACATATTTGAAACTGACGAATTTTCTTGAACTTGAAGAAAATACACAAAAGAAACTTGTTTTCAACATCACTGTCATAGACAGTGTCCGAAAGGTGCAAGACCGTACTTGAAGCGAGCATCCTCTGAGTATGGTCTTGGAGTGCGGTCTTCAAGTCCTGGACTGGAAGTGAAAGTCTTTCGAATTGCACTTCGACTGCAGCGCCAAATACGATCAGTAGATAAAACTTAGTACTCGTTGTTTTCCCCACGGTTTAAACACTTGTTTTTCACCATAGAAATCACATAGCATTTTCAAATGTTCGTACAAATACATTCCTACACATTATAAGAACTTTAACCAACAACTTGCTGGCCCATAACGTATATTTAACCTGTGTTGCTGGCTTTCTACCTCCGTGATTTTAAACAAATGAACAACGAGTGTGGAAATCACGTGACCTAGTCAGCTCCCGTCTGTACTGCAAGCTGTGCACTTGCGTACTTCTGTTCCTGGCGCTTTCGAACTGTACTAGGTGACGTCACTTCCGCTAAGACCGTACTTTGTACCTTTCGGACAGAGCCTTACTGACAATTTTTCAAGACCAAAACCATTAAATTAATGGCATGGAATAACAACGAAGTAGAAATGAAATCCACCATGAACAATTTACTTTGTAGCAATATATTTATAGTTGACTGTATTTAAAGCAAAGTAAGTAAAGGGAGAGAAATTAGTTAATTAGCATCAATATAATATTGTTTAAAATCATACTGAATAACACTGATATGTGAATGGGAATACTTGTGAATAGTTTTCTCTGTTGGAATTGACTGTATTTAACGAGAAACTGAGTTGAAAACTCCTGGTTGTGCAGATTTTGCATCAAACATCTCTTTCAGACTTGGAAAGCACATACAAAAAGCAGAGGAAATATATTATATTTATATGCCCTTCAACAGACAAAAAAAGGGTGATGCAATGTTTCAAATGCAACATAGCTCGTTGCGGTGTCACCGACAGACAATTTCACACAAGTAAGAAAGAGGCAATGGAAAATCAGGCAGAACCAGGGTTGGTTCGGTAGTTCGGGCTGTATTACAATGTCGACGCCCGTGGCGGAGTGGTTAGCGCAACGTGCTGCGACACCAAGTTTTGATTTCGAATCCAGATAAGACATAAACGTCTGTGTTGTTCATGATGAAAATAGAACAGCATAGTATGAACAAGAAAAGATATATAAGTGAAATGAAATACAAAAAATGACTGTTTTTAAATATAAAACAAAAAAAGTTGTTTAGAGCAATGACTAGGTATGCCCGAGACACGGGTTCGAGTCCTGGTCGAGTAGGAACTTCATAGTTTATCTGTGTGTGCCAAATTGTAAGGTGTTATAAAGCTGAAAAAAAATCTTCGTTATTTTGATATATATTTTCAGCAAAAATAGTTCTGTAGCAATTTCGCATTTCCTTTGTATTCTGACGATAGCAGAATTGTTTTTCATACTTAACTTTATTTTGCATATTTTAGTGAATATAAATAGACAGATTTTTTTTGTCGTTGCCGGCTTCTCTGGATCTATGTTCCATTTTGTCTTTGTGCGCGCGTTAGTTGCAGTGGTAAGGATTATGATTTTTTTTTTTTTTTAATAGAAGCAACTGAGGCGACTGAATGAAAATATCTTCTAAGAGTTAGAAGTTATTTTGAATTGGTTTCCATCCTCTGCATGTCAACAAAACGTATTTCATTCGTACAATTTGAGTTTGAAATTAATTAGACGAAGGCTAAAACTTAAAAGAAAAATAATCCCAATCACTGACACCGTTCAACCCAAAATGATAAATATGCTACATTTTTGGCAGATGTTTTCTCATGCAGTCAGCTCAAGAAACTGCTATTGAACAGTCACAAACAATTCGAATTCCAAAGGGATCCTTACAATCCAGAATCGCGATTCAAAACAAGTGATTACACAACATGTCCACTGTTTGTCACTGATAGCAACAATGAATGGTGGATCAGATAATAGCTTTTTCCCCGCCTCTACACGTGACATGTTGTAGTTGCACGCAATTGTGTGTGGCGGCTCCACTACGCTGACTGTAGCCTTATTTAGTAGTGCGCTCTACAATTTTCTCACGAAAAAAACCCACTTAAATTGCGTTCATCAAAATTTACGTTGAACTTGGAAGAAATGCAGTTAAGTGACAGAGAACTTTGTGCAAGCCTGTAGCGATCAGGCACTTCCATATCCAACGGTGGTTCAGTGAATCGCCAAGACTGCGCAAGTTCCGACAAGCACCCAGTCACGTTACAGTGATGCTTCTTGTTACTTACGATAACGAGGTGGTCGTCCTTTGTCTAACAGTACTGAAGGGAAAGGGGGGGTTACCATGAACAGCAAGGATTACAGTAACTTTCTGTAGAATCACCTTCGTCCAGCTATTATTGGAAACGACCAACACTTCTGGCGAGACATTCAATTGTGCTACACCACAACTCAAGGTGCCATGTTGCACGTTCTCAGTGGGGTAACTGTTTGAGCGGTGGGATTCAGAAGTGCTTTAACACACCCCCCCCCCAATAGCCCAGACATGAGTTCTTCTTACAGTTACTTGTTTCGGAAACTAAAAGATCCACTACGGGGACCTCGCTTCAGGATCATCGATGACATAGTGCAGGTCATAGAGCAGCATCCACCAGTGATCCACGGAAAAATTATTCCTACGACGTCCTCGGATATTGCCAGAAATTTGGAAAAATGTGCTACACTCGGCCGGAGACTGTTATGAAGGAAAGCAGTAACTTCGTCCATAAAACGTCACAATTGGCAACAGAAGTGTGTGTGTGTGTGGAAGTTGGTTATGCTCATTTGAATCATGGGTGGATGGGCCTCGTGTCTGTCAGATAATGTCTTCTGACAAAACATTTCTTCCTTCCCACATGGAATAACCATGTTGTTAAAAGCTTGGTCACCCTCTCTCGGGAATGTGATAAACTCATTTGGTTTGTGCAGATAGGTTACATCAGGGGTTTATCCAGGATTTTTCCCTTTGGGAGGGGGGGAACTTTTGGGGGGTGTACGTTTGGGGATGTTAAGTGCATATTTTGGACTGTTTTTAAAATGTTTGCCCTAATTCAATTTATACATAATGTTTCCAGAGATCAACCCCCTCCCTTCACGTAACATTTCAGAAAAAAAAAAAAGATGTCAAATGCTGGAAAAGATGGGAAATAGATTTTTGTGGTAATGTTAACATTTCAGTCTAACTTTTCAAGTATTGCTTTCCAATAATGTTTAATAATGTACTTGCTTTAATCAATCGTTAGACAAACACAAGTCATGACATTGACAAATACAACATTTAAACATATTATTACCAGGGATTATTTCATGCAATTCTTAAGCTGGGTATAAAGAAATTAGGAACACTTGCGCAATTTTTTTTTTACTGTATTTGTATGGTTCTTATCATAGGTGTAACTCGGATATTATCTTGGGGGTGCCCAATTCATTGATGAAATATCGGTGAGAATGAATTGCATGGGTGCGTGCACTCTTGCCTGTCTGAAGTAGTAGTAATAAGTGCATGTATGTACAGATATAATATGACTCTTAAATAAATCACCATATTGCGAGCGAAGCGAGCAAGAAAATTTTTAGAATTATTTATTTGCAAACTGATAATGCATATTATTAATTAAGCATAGCGACAATACTTTCATTTCACAGTATGTTTACTCTTTAGAATGTTGCTTTGCTTGTTCGGTGTCCTCTTTACCTCAGCACATGCCCCCTGCCCCCTCTTGTTCTAGCTTCAGTTAGATTGATTGAGTTGGTGTTTTAAGTCCACTTTATGCACAGTAAGGCTAATCGAGACTGGACCTACAATTTAAAGTGGTATTCGAACCACTATGTGCCTCCACCGGGTATCGAACCCAGGACCCCTTGATTACAAGGTGATGACGCTACCACTGTGGCATCGGAGGGGCCAGATTCAGTTAGAAAATATAATAAAAATAATAATAATTCTATGTTGCGAGTGTGTTCCAGATTATGGTGTGCTCAAATCTCTGTTTAAACAATGATTCACAAAACTAAAACAATGAAACTCTGGCATGGCCATGAAGACTTTAAAATATAGTGGGAAGTTTGGATGCACGTTTGGTAGATACCTGGTATTGCTTTTGAATGGAATCGGTCAAGGAATTTGATATTGAAGTCTTATACCCTTACAAAAATTTGGAAAATATGGTTGGCGCTGTTGAGAGTTTATCTTTCAAATAATGAATGAGAGACTCTAGGGAATTGTGCCTCATTGCCTTAAAAGAAAACAAAATAACATGTGGAAATAAACGCATGGCATGTTAGCTGCAAAAGGAAGACAAGGAATTTTCATTTCTAATTTGATGTAATGCTTGTATTTTTAATTATTTAAACACTGAATAACATTTATTTCACTTTGCAACACAAAGAGCACAATCAAAGAAGCTAATTTTTTCTCTACACATTTTCCAGCAGGCAGTGGCAAGCACAGTCGTGCCCCCACTGGTGCGCCTGTGGTCTAATACAAATTTGGGACAATGTAAATAAAATTTATTTTTATATTTAATTCCTTATACTTCCTTTGTTCTTCTGCAAAGTTGGAAAAAATTAAATATGCCATTATGTCAGGGAACAGACTAGATAAAAAGAGGAAGACAATTTTTACAATATCTTTGCAAACTGACAATAACTTTAATTCAATAGGGTTCCAGTAATTTCACAGGGCACTACGCTTTTCTATTTATATCTGTTTTGCTTGTTTGGCAGCCCATTTGTCCTTTGCGACCAGGTAAACACCGTGCAACCAACCCCCCCCCCCCTTTTTACAACTCTCTTTCTAATATATAATTTCTTTTACAAAGGTAAGAACTCTTATAGCCACAAAAATGGTTACATACATCAACTATAGACGTGAATGAATCACTTAAGTTCTTCATGAAATACTTGCCGTTTTATATCGAATACTCGGTCAGTAAATTTTATATTGGTACTTTATGAATACCCGTTGAAAGAAATTGTACCTACATATAGTGTCACTGCTTTTCTACTCACCACTTTCGGTTTCTTTCTGTCTGGTTTCATTTTCTCTACCTTCTTCAGTCAGTTTTGTAGTAAAGTTTCAGACATTGTTACACTAAGCAGAACGACAACACACGAACTGACATGCTACACTAAGACTGACCTAAGTTCTAAGGCATTTGACTGTTCTCTTCTTTACCACTCCAAAATCATCCATCTCGCCCAAGTTACAGAAAATAGTGTTGCTAACCATAGTAACACAATTCACTACAAGGAGTCAAACCTGTATCTTTGAATTTCTTCCCTTACTTTTAGCGTACATTTTTCACATGACGGAATCGAAAGGAAAATGCAACGAAATCTAAATTTCATTGACTCGGGGGTTGAATTTACAAATCTGTAACGTATTTAAGAAATATTTATTTAGGTATTAAAATGCTCAACTGTCAACACTGTGTGCGGTATGTCTCCCTGGAAGGAGGGCAACGTTTGACATTTTCCAGATGGTAGGGCCCCTTCTCTAAAGCTGATCAAAGTCTTGTCAAGGGAGCCTGGTGTCTCCAGGAAATGACCTTGCTGAACATTCCACCCTTCTTCTTTGAATTGGACTTCGCTTCTTGTAGCTCTACAAATGGTTCCTTTATGTAGAAGTATTATCATTCTATTGTTCATATAAAAATCCATAGGGGGGGGGTCCACTTTTCTGCTTGGGGGGTGTTAGGGGTGTGTGGATAAATCACTGGGTTACATCCAATGTGTTGCTAGTGATGAAGTGACATCAGCAAAAGTACTGAAAGGGATGATTCATGTAAACAGTAATGCCGGGTTCCGATAAAACATGATCCATGCTTGTTTTATCTAGAAAATAAGATGCCTCAGTGTGCAACAAATGCTAGGAGCACTGGTGTTTTATACCATTTTTTATTAGATTGCTCAAGTCAGAAACACCGTACACCATTCGGAGTATTTTTCTCCACACGTAACACATGTGTAGCAAAACAGTATTTTATAATCCAGCAAACCTTTCTGCATGATGCAAGTAATTAAAAAAACCTACCTGAATCACAAGCGCCTCTAGAACAACAGTTGACTTCATTGTTGTGGATGATACAATTATTGATTGATTTGGTTTATTTTACTTCGCTTTGTACCACTTTTGGCTAATCGCAAATATGAATATGAGTGATGATATTGATGAAGTTGATGAAGAGACCCTCACAAAGAATAAACATGTGTAGACCGGGATTCGAACCGGAAACCTCTGGCATCTTAGCAAAACACACTTACACGAAGGTGGGTGGATGATCCAACAATCGTACACTCTACTGACGTAACAGTGCCTATTAGTAATTAGTTTCAGATCACTGTTTATTGTATCTTGTGAATGCTGATAAACATTTTAAAATAATTTTGTTAAGAGATGTTAAAAGTTTTGAAACGAATGCTAAACATTTCCACTGGCACAATATTAGGCATTTAGATACTAACGAAAAAATATTTTTTTAAAGAAATAGTTTTGCGGGTTAGGTGGTAGAGCAGCCACAGGCTGAACTTCTACCACGAGGACTTTATCAACTTGTTTGACAAAAACTGTTTTGTTCTCTTAGTTTTTAATGCACTTCACTGTTCTTGCGATAAATTACACAATGCAGTGGTCATTAATACGTCAGTCAATATTGCGTATTGTAGCATCACACAGCACGAGCGCGAAAAACCGGGTAGGAATTCTACTTCTGTCGTCTGCATGAAAGTACAGCACCTTGAATCGGACGGCAGGAAAGGTCACATGGCCCCTAGAACCAATCAGGTGCTCCATACGCCAGCGTATGGAGAGAGCATTTCACCCATGCTGTAGAGATCCAAGCCACAAGCTTTCCCTCCTTCTCTCTGCCTCCAAGCAGGCAGGGTCCTGTACGCCAAACCTAGCCAGCGTCCGGCAAGCAGAGACATTAGAGAAATGCTACAACGAGAGCTGTTAGTGGAGCGTTGTAGACGGATCGAGAAAATAGCTTTTATAATGCCATAATGCTCAAACATGTATATAATTAGTCACGTTTTACTTTATATTTACAGCATTTACGCATTTTTAAAATTTTAAATCTGGGAACGCCAGGCGTATGGGCGTACTAGGATGCTACGCTACTGCTTATTATATTTATTGTTATAATTATATATTTATTACATAAATAATAAATATATATGCAGTTATTGAATATATAAATATCCACAGTGGCAAAGCCTCATAAGAGGTAAGAGGAAGCCCAGAGACCTGTATTACGGATTATTTTGTTACTTATAATTCCATGAAACTGCGCTAATTTATGAAAACAGAAATTTTAGGTCTTACGATAATTACAGCAAATTTCTATTCCTGCATGGCACCCGATCTTCGCATGCAGAGAGGAATTCCTTTAATGATTAGTAACATAACTGAAAACACGCTACTTTTAAAAGCGGGCGAAGTACACCTGCAATCGTATTAAGAAAATCCATGTTTCTGAAACTTCTTTTCGATGTGTTGCAAAGAAAGTTGCCCGTGTTCTCATATCATTTTATAAATCGTAGTATAATTTTAACAAAAACATCGCATACTAAAAGAAGAATTACATGAATGGAACAATTAAAAAAATATATTTAATGAAATATTTAGTTTATTTTTACTTCACTTTCCTGCCATTTTTGGCTAATCGCGAAGGCAGACGATGAGATCGAGGCAATATGGTATATTTTATTATGTAGGTGCTATATTTTTCATAATTTAACAAAATATTTCTGCTTCTAAAATGGTGTACAAAAATGATTCTTTCACCTTTAGTGATATTTTCAAATCTCAGACTTCTATTCAGAGATTCATTGATTTGTTGTTTTAAGTGCACTTTATGCACAGTAAGGCTAATCGGGACTGGGCCTACAGTTTAAAGTGGGATCCGAACCACTTGTGCCATCGTATTCAGAGATTGAGATTAAGAAATGAAACTTATCAGTAATTTTAGAGCATTTGCTAGGCTAAAGTTTTGCAACAAAGACTTTCAAATATAGTACATGGTTGGAGGGGTCAAGGTGTCAAATATGGGGCAAGTCGCCACGCTACACCAACAGCTTTAAAATGAGATATTTTGATCTGTAATTATCATAGCAGTTAGGTACCTGGTATTGCATTTGAATGAAATCAATCTGAACTTTACATGTCTTTTCAGATGAATGTGCCTTCTCAGATGTTTGAGATTTCAGAGAAGAACCTAAGACTGAAGGTTAGAGGGGTGATCATCCCTGCCCCCCGATTAGTTTAAAATATCGATCATACCTAGACCTTGCCACCTAAAACTAAAAAATTACTTTTCACAATGTAAAAATGAATCACCCATGAACTTAAGAATAGTTACCTCTCTCTGAGGTCACAAACTACGCCATCAGCCCCGAACATGACGATTAAAACAAAGAGTAAACTTTTATTAATATAAATGGCCAAGAAATAAAAGGTTCTTCCCTTTCCACGAGAGGAGGTTGTTTATACATTCCACGGTTTGCAGCGTTAAAGCCTGAAAGGGCAGAAAATTGATGATATATCAAGATGATACTTGTCTGTCTCTCTTGTCTTTTTCTGTCCTTTCACACAGAAAATATAAATTAGTAAAGAAAACGTAAGGAGAGAAGTAAAACTTACCAGTACTTTGATTCTACATCAGGCAATTAAGTGAAGTGCAGTGATCTTCCGACGTGACCTTGCAGCCCGTGTACTTTCTGCAAATGATTTACACGTATATATGCACAGTTTTATCGCTTGGTGCGGAAGGAAATCCAAATTCATCACTACAATTTCCAGAGCAACTGCCGAAACACACCATCTGCAGCTATTTTACTCTGAACAATGTGTCATCTGACCAAGTCTAAATTTGGAATGGGAAGAGATTAGCCTAAGGATACAAAGGAAAACTGGAAACCAAAGATGCGAATTCCTAGGGGGGATAATTGCACATTACTCTTGATTTGCTGAGATGTGGCTGCGACTCTTATCTGCACATGGATCCTCCTGTCACTTACTTCTTGCTGGTAGGGAAAACTTGAGTCCATGTTCATTTAACTAGTGCAAGAATATTTTTCAAAATTTTTTTTCAAAACTAAACCTAAGTTTGAAAAAAACATAGTCTCATTTTTAGCACGCGAAGAGGGGGCAAAAAAAACTATCTGACTCCCCTCGTTGATGAATGGGGGGTGCAAGCCAACGGTTCAGACATCCCTGTGTGCATGGCACAGATTAATGTTAGTGCAGATGTTACAATGTCAGATTACAGTGTGTGCATGATCAGATTTGGTCAGGGTGACACAACTGGAACTGTTCTCAGTACGTTGTCATTATGATATAGAGTATGATGTCCAATACATAAAGGGCCGGTTGTATAAACATCAGTAACTGGAGATCAGATTTGTCCTACGATCTGGTAGTGAACTAAGTTCAAGCTTCTATCATGTTGTATAAAGCTGTCGATCTTAGATCAAATCCTGATCTTGGGTCAAAGAAATATGTTTGGCAACGTGGCAAATCCAGACATGTCGCTAGTGTGCCTGTGATGTTGCCAATTGTCCAACACTGAACAGCAAACATTTTAAAGTCTGTTTCGGAAAATGCATGTATTTAATATTTGAATAAAGAATAAATCTGAGGTGCTGGATGTAGTAAATATTCGAACATGTTGCAAATTTAGTAACATCACGTAAAGATACTCAACGGCCGCTTGTGCACGTTCCACGTGGATGATTTGTCCTTGACAATGAGAAAACAACTATCGGTTTTCGGTTGCAAAGGGGAGAAAATATGCTTGCATAAATATAATTTTTTTAAAAAAAGATGTATTTCTTTTTAATGCTAAAAAGATATATATATATAAACTTTCTTATACTCAGATTTGGAGCTATTGTTCATGCAAGGAGATGTTTATTATATTTATTTTGTGATTACACGACAACATGTTACAGGTGGACCATTAGTTCCTGGAAGTAATATACGGAATTTTCCTTGCACTTGAATAGCCTACATTGTGAAATGTAAAATGTGTTTGGGTTTTTCCGAATGGAAAGAAATATTCAAACAACAGTGGCGCTTGTCCTCTCGGATGTAAATTATGCACAAAACAAATAATAGTCGAAATAAAATATGTGTCATTTATATATCGGGAGGAGAGAAAGCTTTACCAACTAAAATGCAACGTGCTCGGTTCATACAGCAGTAGATATATACACTACAACCAAAGTTACATGAACTGTTCCCTTCTGTGGACAACATTGAATTGCAATAACACTTGGCTGGATGCAGTAAAGCGAAATGGTAATATTTTTATACTCCCTCTTCATCCCAACTCAAGTTTTACAATGATATCATATCAACAAGAAAATGTAAGCGGGTCTATTTTCGGTTTGTATCAACACTCGATTGTTCTCAAGTTACTTTTCTCTGATCGTGCAATGAAACAATGTTACAATATGCTCTTGCAGTCATTTAAGGAAAATTTCAAGAAAAAAATACATGGTATTTCAAACAGTAAATACCAATGACACACGATATATGGAAAGAAAGAAAAATGGAAGAAATATTTATCATTGTTCACCTCATTGTGCATGCTTCTTCTTTATTATTAGGGTAAATCAAAAAGTAAAGGCAATTTTCACATATCATCTTTATTTCCACACAAGAAGAAGAACTACACATATCACTTTTCCACATATGCCCCCTGCAAGGCAATGCACTTTTGGAATTGTGCAATCAGCTTCTGTATCCCGTCCGCGAAGAAGGTTTTTGGTTGGTCACGAAGCCACGTCTGCACCGCCTGCTGGACCTAGTCATCTGACCTGAACCGACGACCACACAGTTTTAAAGTGGTCCACCCACTCATACACCTTTCGTTGAGTCATGGTGCTTGCTCCATACTGAGCTAACAGCCAACGGTGGATGTCTGCCGATTTGACTCCCTCCGACCACAGAAAGTGCACTACGGCGTGCTGTTCCTCAATGGTGCATTCGTGGAGATGTGCGTCCATACGTGTGACCTTTTTGCTCCGCAACACTCGACTGAATTGGGGAGTGATGGATACTCCTACTTCCACATCACTCCAAGTATACACGTGGTGACGTCAGACACACCCAGTCTTCGTTTATTCTTGTGAAAACACAAAATTGCCGTTAGTTTTTGATTTACCTAGTAACAGGATTTTTATGAATTGATTCTCCCGTCTTGCCACATACGTTCACTTGCAACACATTTTTACAAGCAAATATTCGTTAGTACAGCCACGTTACAACAGCTGAACTACGGACAATGTCTGCTGATTGGAGAAAAATCGGAAACTGAATCTCAGTTCAACTTTTATACAACACAAAATCAGAGTTCAGCGTGACTGCAGATCAATTTTACTAGCTAATCAAGGATCAGCTGTTTTATACAACCGGGCCATAATGTTTCTTTCTTGAGCCCTGTCTGTTTCATTTGAACAACCATTATAGATGTGGAAATTATATTTTGGGGCATAATTGCAAATGTTTTTGGAAGGGTTGCCTACCTCAGAGATCATTTGATGAACTAGATCAATCTATTGGTTTTTCTTTTGGCAAAACACATTATCAGACACTTATGTGTATGATTTATGTATATTATATTTCTTTGATACGAATGCCACAAAATTAAACAATTTAATGATGAAAAATTATGACACACCTCCCACACCCCCATAATTACTTGGTCAACTTCAAATAGCTGTGGCATGAGCACTCTTATCATGGACAAAGACTTCACAGAAAACTTGGTGGCTTAAGTTTCATTGGCTGCCGGTTCTCACAATGTTATGTTATACACAAAAGGATATTCATACAAAATTTTATATATTTGCGTTAATTGGCTACTTACGTTTGATGCAAAATAAATAAAATAATTCTTATCTTCATTTGTTGTAGCACAGCTGGGAATACCAATGCTGTTACTAGGCATTTGGTTGCATAAATAACTTTAACTGTGAAAACACGATAAAGCCTTCATATTTTTTTTTCAATCGTGAGCGTTGTTCTCTAAGTTAACTTACAATTTGTGTCATTGTTTGTCCCGTATGTTGTCATTATGCATCCACACATGTCACTAACTGTTCCTAAACACTGAAAATGTGTCCGCTCACATCAGCCATGGTTAGCGTGACCACACACATATATTCAAAAAAGAGGACAGAGCATGGCGAAAAAAGAGGACCAAGTCATAAAAAAGAGGACACCGGGAAAAAATCACAACGCATTTACCATTACTCATAATGTAATCAATATGAAAAATTTTACCAACACTTTTCTCACACATACTTCTCAAATGATCTTTTTTCAACAATTTCCTCTTAACTTTACGCAAAGAAAGCAATCTACTAATCTATTCTTTACATGTCAGTATTTAGAGGGGAGTTTGGGGGTTCAATTACCCCAGGGGTGCCCACATGCTCACGACGTGCCTGCATCATTTTTTTTGGGGGGGGGACAAAATTTTATAGTGTAGTTACCAATTCTATACATATTCACACAAAAATGGGGGGATCATTTCATTTGATTGACTTGTTATTGATTTTTAGTTATGGTTATTAGTTTTTCTTCCTACCTGTGGGTGATCGCGGTAATTGGGTTGGAATGAAACCACCACCTCTTATGCCTTTAGAATCGGCTTGAAAAGGGGGGTGAGGGGGGGTGTGCTGTTCGCATTAATATAAGGTTAGTCAAGCAGACAAACTATTAAGAATAAGGTTGATTCAGAACACTTAACAATGGCAGACAGCCTGAGCAGTTTTGCATGTTTTATGTTAGCAAACATGCAAGTGAGCCATGCTTTTTCTTTCATATTCTCTTCATTTCAACTGCAATGAAAGGATCTGAATTTCATGCACCTTTCAATTGTTGGCATCTCAGTCAGTGGTAAACTGTTTGGTGTTTCCACCCCCCAAAATCGTTCATCAAACCCCCTACCACCACATGCATACACACAATTGTTCATAGTCGGCTCGGAACTTTCTACATGCAAACTTCAGTTTTAGTGTTGCATGATTTCAGGCACGATTTATTTCGCTTGTATGTGTTCCTGTGCAACGAATGACTGGATAATTAACATACTGTCAGCTTTCATTGTCTAAAATTTAATTTAAAAAAATGAAATCAAATTATCGACATTGAAACAAAAATCAATTATTGCATGTTTATCCAAACTATATTTGTGTGTGGGGGGGAGGTGCTTATGATGAACAATTCTTTGGGGGGGATTTTGATGGAACGATTTTGGGGATGGGCACCCCTGAATCCCCCTGCCAAAACTTCTGACAAATTGGATTAATGGAAGTTCAGAAACCAAAATTAATAACTCATTCTTCTTCAAAGCTTCACAAAAATACAACAGAAAGACTGCTGAGATGATCTAGCTGAAATTTTCAAACATTTGGAATTCCTGAAACTTGTGCATAGCAGGTGTTATTCTTGGAATCGCAGCCACTGCCACCCCTCCATTTTCACTTCTGCTCTTCTCTTACCAGTGTTGTTCCTGGTTGACTACAAATTTCCTTCTGATTGTCCCAAATTGGCCTTCCCAACCTTTAAATTCCCTGTTTGGTAAGCTTTTAAATCCCGCTTGAACTAGGGCCTCCAGCTTTGTAATGTGTTACATACATCACACTCTTTCAAAAGCAGGGAAAAGTGACAGCCATCTTATATTGTACCTTTACTTCATATTTGTTTCTTCCTTCCGTTAAAAGTTGGATATTTTCATGCGAGATCATTGTTCAATTTACACTTTCGTTCCGAAGTAAATATTACTTAATAATCAAAATTATCACTACGCGTTTCTGTATCATGTATGTATGACTAGAAAAGGAACTGGCCAACCTCCATGAAGGAGTGATTAGCACAGTGTGCTATGACACCAGAGGTTCTGGGGTCGAATCCTGGCCTAGGCATGGGTGTTCATTAAAATCATCAAATCATAGTTCATCCTGATCTTCACAATTAGCCAAAAGTGGCAGAAATCCGTAGACCAAATCAATCGATCAATTGAAAAGCTTTCGGGAAAAGTGATCATGTTCAGCCCCAAGTGATTTGATTTAGTTTATTTTACTTCGCATTTTGTGCCTCTTGGCTAATTTGCAAAGATGGGGATGAGTGATGAAATGATGAAATTGATGAATGGACATTCACAAACAACCAAACCCGACCGGGATTCGAACCCGGGACCCTTGGCATCGCAGTGCGATGTGCTAACCACTCGGCTCAGCCCCAAGTGATATGCCTGAAATGATGATTGTTATGTGTAGAAGCATTACTCTATGTAGCACATTTGTGACGCTCTTTCCAAAAAGGAGGACATTTACCTATTTCTAAAAAATCCGCCCGGACACTGGACAGACACATAAAAAGGAGGACATGTCCAGATAAAAGAGGATGTCTGGTCTCCCAAGGGTAATATGTTACTTGTGCCATATATATTTTTCATAACTCCACATATGCAAGAGTTGAACCTATATAGAAAAACAAGCAGGGGTTGGGGGAGATTCCAATTCTTTTCACATGTTTAGATGTGTATTTGGTAAACATTATGTTTGAGGGTTATGTGAATATAAACAAAGTGCTGATATATCAGAATATCAAAATTGAAATAGTAACGGTGTTCATTAAACCAGCACACCAAGGATGTCAGAACCAGAGGGAGAAGATGTCCCCTACCTTATCATCAGGTTCGGTAGAAAACGAGAGATATTAAAGGAAAAGTGGATTTGTGGTATTGTTAAGGTACATTTATATCACTGAGCATTACTCCCCAAGCCATTCATCACTGCTAAAACCAAAAAAGTTCACAGCAAAGTGATGCTCATGCTCTTCTGAGACTGTAAATATCCAATCTTGGAACATTACATGGACGGAGGATGCAATGTTAGCAGTAAGCCATATTGTGATCTGCTTGAGAATCACTTGAAACTTGCAATCATGTCAAAACATCATGGTCTGCTAAGTATGCTTTTGCAGCATGTTAATTCGAGGCCACACACAGTTCATGGAACAGCACAAAAATTATGGAACTTCATTTGGAGTGTCTACCAGATCTTGCAGATTCACCAGACCTAGCACAAAGTAATTATCATGCGTTTGGCCTCCTTTAGGAGAGATTAGGTGGCAGGAAGTTCTGCACTGAGGATGAGGTGAGAGAGATGGTGGATGAGTGGTTACTAGAGGCACATATTTTTGGTAAATAAAAAGGCAAAATTTCGGTACATAAACTGAGTCAATTTCGGGTTCAAAAGCGGTAAATAAAATAAAATATCGGTGTTATAGCGGTGAAAAAATGGATGAAAAGTGGTATATAAAAAAACACATTGGTTTTAAAATTGTGAAAATAATCCTAAATTTGATTTAAAAACTACACTTATTCCACAGAATTAACATTTCACTTCTAATAGAACATTTATGTAGTAATCAGAGTATTAAGTTTATTTCTGTGTAAAGGAGTCCATTTTTGCTTCTCCAATATTAACAGCAGAATTAATCAATTTTCCGGGAATTGCATAACTCTCAGGATAATTCAGACCTCGGAAGGTGTCACGGCGGTGAATAAACCCTTAATTTCGTGTTTAAGAGTTAATTTCGCTTTTTGCAGTTCATTTCGCATTATTTCGTGACAAAATATGGTCACAAAATGCACCTCACACCTTTCAAAAACATGAAAAATTAACACTACAATGTGTTTTTTCAAATTTCGTTTTTTCGTCAAAAACGAAATATGCATGCCCCTAGTGGTTACGCATTCATTCAGAAGAATTTCTTTTCTCGTGGATTCCGGGCATCAGTGAAACTCTGACACACATGCATTGAACGTGGTGGAGACTATATTGAAAAGTGATGTGTTTTTAATCCTATTGTACATATTCTGTTAATAATTAAAAAAATATATATTAAGGTTACTTTTTGACTCTGCCTTACATATATTAAACATTTTATTACTCTATCACAAAACACATATCACTGTTCTCCACAGTACATTAAATTTTCAGTTTTAACTTAACATCTGGCACCTCAAGGTTTGCACATGTAAGGGTACACGCTGGCTCATGTATTTTAGACCAAAATTACAAAATGTATATAAAAACTTAAATTTGTGAAAAGAACGCAACATAATAAGTGCTACACTTTCATGAATAACCTAACACAACAAACATAAGAAGAGTTCTCCAGCAATTTCTTTACGTATACATTGTAAAACATAACAATTTATCCACTGTGGCACGTGTTAATCCACATCATCAGAAGAGTTTATTAAGCGTCCATCACAGTCTCATCAATCACTGTGTTGAATAACTATCAAGAGGAATTCTTTATCTGAAAATGCACAAAACAATACATAATTATGTGTTTAAAGTGCACAGAAACACGAAGACAGAAAACCAAACGTGCCTTCAAATTTTGTACACTGAGAAATCAAAACAGGGTGGTGCATATTGTTTCTACCAATGTGAGTTTGCAATCAAAAAGTGCCATCAAATCTGACTGGTTCAGACATGAATCATGGCAGTGAAGATGTTCATCCGAACATGACCATTCAGGAGACTGCTGTACAGAGAAGCATTTCTTCCAACCCAAACACTTCTGTTTCTACACAGTGCCATTTACCATTGTCTGATCCACCTAATTGTGCTCTACCATGTATGTTTATGGCGATCTTCATTGGACTATTGTTAGCCTGCCACATCTTCTGAATGAAACCTGTTCGGATGAATGCATCCACCGTCACAAATGGATCCGAACCAGCCAATGTTCCATACAGGTTGGATACATACCATGATTTTTATTTAAAAAAATATATGTTGACGATCTTTTTATTTACATCACAGTCCTTAATTTTAAACAAAAATTCATAAAAATACTCAATATACACTTTTCTGTTTCTGATACTGTAAATGTGAACCTACTTTGTAAATGTTTGTGTGTGAATGATACTATAATAAGTTCAGTAACATTTCTTCCAGTTAAAATAAAACATCTTGTTCGTAGCTGAATTTTGGCATTATATTTATTCAGGAGTAGAAAAATCTAAAAATATTTCAGACACCAGGCCCTTTTTCTCAGGAGGAAGCATTTTTTTCAAATCCAGGCTAAGAAAGCTATGCAACCAAATAAGATAAGGTATGAAATGTGATCTTAAAACATTTATTATTAATAAATACAAGATTGGATTAAAAGTAATTAATTTTTACAACAGAGTGGTCTTCCTAAAGAAGGCTTAACTGATAACAGAATGAATAACTATGCAAGACATTCTAATATATGGCACACACTACCATATCGCTGCAGATTTTAAAACTTGGCTGGCCAGAATACAAAATTGTATAATGGCATGTTTATTTGTCTGGTATAACACCACGTTGGTTGTGTATGGTCTCTAGTTCCGGGTGTGTGGTTTTAATGTCGTTATTTATCAATGATTGTTTTGTCAACACCCTCCCTCTGTCTACCTGAGTTTCTAACCTTCCTCTTTTAAAACACAATTTTGTTTTCAGTGTTAGTTAGACCTTAGAGCCGCTAGGGAGGGTTCGTTGAAGCCCCTTGCTGTGCGAGTCCATGCATAGGCATATCTAGTTTCTATTGAAAATCCAGTCTGCCATTCCGTGGCCGACTAACGAACATTGCCTTTTGTAGAATTTCAATTTTTATAGTTTTATACAATCTTAATTGTTGAAAGAAAATATCTAATCTTACTAATTGAGGATTTGGCATTTTAACTATTAATTTAGCATATTTTTAAAAGCCGGTCTCTGGCACCATGTGCGACCATCGACATAATTTTTCTCACACATCCTATGAAGGGTTAATGATACACAAGATTATGAAAATAAACCTTAAAAGAAAACACACCTGTGTTCATTATTTTAAAAAAAAGTAATGGAAATTTTTGTAAGCGAACTCGAAAAAAAAAAAAAAAAACTAAATTAAAGTGCCAGGTGAAACTTTTCAGGTGCCATGGCGACCAGGTGTCTTGTATTTTTCTCCTGTATTATTCTATACAAAATATTTCCTATTTTTGACTCTGAAAATTATTTAGCCTTAAAGCAACAGAAATTTAGTGTGTTTACAATTTCCATATTACAGTTTCCTTTTGTATGAGCTTCACCCCATCAGTACATATATTTTGTTCACATGCTTTTCCTTTGAAAATGTTAGAGCATCTCAGAGCATAATAAACACCACTGAATGATTATGAAATTAATGTACAGCGTGTTACGTTCAAACCTCCCACATTTCAATTCTTCATTGCTAAAAGGTTATGAAACATAATGGAATGCACGTGGTACTAGACGAAAGAGAAACTCAAATAATTTTATTGCATGACCTCGAAGTTCACCGTTCTCTCACTATGCAGCACACAAAATCTGTATTCTGGTATGCAGAGACCAAATCAATCATTACAGTGCAAAGAAATTACCGAAGAGGATATGGAGGTGAAGCACCTTAAGGGAAAACCATTAAGGCATGGTGTGCGAAGTTTGAACTTTGAACTGCTTGGATGCTTGGTGAAGTGATTTACGTGGGCTTCTCTGTAATCCTGCTCGAATTTCTTCCACCTTCTCCTCCGAAATACGTCAACAAGAACCTCCAGATTTTATATTAACACTTCCAGTGGCCAAAAACTTCGTACACCATGCCTTAATGGTTTTCCCATCAAGTGCTTCACCTCCATATTCTCTCTGGTAACTTCTTTACACTGTAATGATTGATTTTGTCTCTGCATACCAGAATGCAGATTGACCACGCTGCTGAGGAGTCGCCATTGTGCTTTATGTGCTTGTGGCGCTGCATAGTGAGAGAAGGGTGAACTTCAAGGTCATGCAATAACATTCTTTGAGTTTCTCTTTCATCTAGTACTACTTGCATTCCATTATGTTTCATAACCTTTTAGCAATGATCAATTGAAATGTGGGAGGTAATTCTTTATTTTTGAAGTCATTAATCACCGATTCTTTTTTTTAAGATCGCACGATTTAAATCTTGATTTCAATTGCAATTTAAATCAAACAACCTTAGTTCCATGGCTGACTTATTGGTAGATACAATATGAGCCACCCTGTATAATGATATGAGCATGCTGTTAATTTCTAAAAAGAAATAAAATAACATGTTGTCCCCCTGCAAATGAAATTAGAGAATTTCACTTGGTTGTTGCTAAAATGAGCAACTTTTAACACATTCTTATATACACAGAAGCCTTCGTATTTGTTATACAACACAATATTTTTTTTATGCACTCAACATATGTATGCCAATACAATTATGTGGAGCATAATGTGACAGATCATTCGACACTTTGTTACATAAACTATTAAGAAAGTGCATATATTCATGTGTGTGTGACAAAATAGATGTGGTGGATTTGGCATTTTGAAAGAAACCACATATAACTTCAAATGTATGAGGGGTGCATGGCATTGAATTACACTTTATTTTTTCACGCACACCCTGATCAGTTAAACACGGCAGATACATCCATTTTCTCAATACACTTGCGCCACTAGTATGTCAGCGTCTGCAGGTTTTCAAGGAACCATTTTTTTTTATTAAGTGCAATGCACCCACGCTTGTACAACTGCTTGCAGATCTTCGGTCAGCTAAATGGTGGCCGCACAAAGACTTATCAAGGCCCAGAACAAATTATAGTCTAAAGGGCTGTGTTGGGAGAGTATGGTGGGTGTGGCAGCACCTAGAACTCCATCTCACCTATGGCAGTGTTTGTTTCCCTACTGGCGACACTTTATTGTGTTGCAAAAGAACATCTTTCGCCCACTTCCCTGGTCATTCATTTTAAATGGCACGATGCAATCTGTGGAGAGTAGCCGCATATGCTGCTGGAAGTTAATGGTTCGATGGGGATGATGCCCTCAATTTCCCAAAAGCTTGTGCCCATGTGCATGCTGGCTGAGGATAATGTCCCAAATTTCTTTGGCATTGGGCAGCCTTGCACCGCTTTCATCTTAGACTCATGGTAGTCATGTCTTGCTGCTGGTCACAAAACTGAACATAGAAGCCCATAGGATCCTGGTATGGCATTGAAGGAGCTTGTCCTTCATGCCCACATGGTCTTGTCTTTATGCTTTAGTTAGAACTTTGCGAACCCACCTGGCCAACACCTTCCCAGTTCCAGGTGTTCATGCATGACACACTGAAGGGTATTCCGGGTGAGTCCTGTGGCCAACTCTATTCTGTGACCATGACGTACCTGTCGTCCTGTATCAATTTTTCCACTTGGACAACATTGGCAGCAGTTGTCACAGTCACTTTCCGTAACTGGTTCTCAACTTCATTGATTCAACTCCATTGTAAATGCTTTTCCATGTTGGTGCATGTTCTGTGCCTGTGAATCTCTGCGGTACTCATGCCCTCTTTCCAACCAGGTCGTCCAGTACTGTCCTTGCTCTCGGCTTTCATGTTGTCCACTCACACACTGACAGTGGCACAGGGAGGGGGAATGCCCCATGGTGCACGTGGATTGGCCCACTTTTGTTCAGTGCTGCCATCAGGTAACAGAGCAATGACTAAAGTTCAAATCACAAACCCTGAGACCTTCTGTAAACAAAACCACCTGTATGCAGAAAGCATTGCAAACTCATAGAAGTAAAATAATCCACACAAAAATCCAGCATTGTTACAGGATTCATTACGTAAGGTAAAACAATGGCCAATTTGTAGTATGGGATACGCTGCCGCAAATGATGTCTCACTTTAAACCCAATGATCTTTCAATTTTTACTTATTGCTTCACCTTTATGGTTAACTCTTTGCACCAGTAATCATTTCCCATAAATTTGGCTTCTTTCTTGCATGTGAATTGAATATATTTTACTTGCATTTTTTTAGACAAAATGATATAACATGGTAATGTATATTTCTAAGGATGATATAGATAGGAGTGTATTTGAAATTTGTTTGTAGATTTTATGTATATTGTATCTTATGTAAATAAAATATATAATGGGCATGTTTGTGTTTTTGATGTTTTATTCACTACCACGAGTACTACAAATAACAAATATATTATGGTATATATCGCAATGCACACCGGAGCTGCTTTTGCATAAAACGTCCGAGCAGCCACACTGTTCGCGCACTCTCGCCTGACTGGCGCAACGTTCTTACTGGTGTGCGTATAAAGAAAACAAATGCATGTTGCTATGCGCGCTAAACGCTGTGTTCTTGATGTGACATTTCCAATGAAAGTAACACATGATTATCATACATTCTCCCCCCTCTTGGTCGTACAATAGACCAAAATAATATACTGTACTTATCTGTGACGTGATTAAACTTGATCACTTTATAACTGCAAATTGTTATATTGACACTAAACACTAAACTATTGTTCAAAATTATCTTCGATGGGAAGTGGTACAATCTTGACGACTGGTCTTCTGTATACACCTCCTCTAGTCTTGACGTCGACGACTCGAACAAGTCCATCCTTACCAGGATATACTGCTTCAATGATGCTGAGATTCCAAACAAGGGGAGGAAGTCTTTCATCCTTCAGTATCACAACGGTACCTGCTTGAATCTTCTGCTGACGAGTCCACTTGGATCTCTGTTGTAGTCCATGTAAATATTCTGTCGACCAACGATGCCACAATTGTTGGTGAAACTGCTGAATTCTCTGCCATCTTGTCAGTCTGTTGACTGGTAATTCGGAGATGTCTGGCTCGGGTAACGAGGATAAAGGATGACCTATGAGGAAATGACCAGGTGTACGTGGGGTTGGATCTGTTGGATCTTGTGAGTTTACAGAAATGGGTCTTGAATTTAAACACGCTTCTATCTGGCACAATAATGTTGTCAATTCTTCGAATGTTATCGATGACTTGCCTATTATTCTTACCAAATGATGTTTCATTGATTTAACTGCTGTCTCAGCGAGTCCTGAAAAATGTGGTGATCCAGGTGGCATAAAGTGCCATTGTAGACCTTCTAGTGATAAGTAGTCCTGTAATTTCTTATTAAATGTTTCTGATTGAAATAATCGTAAAAGTTCTTGTAACTCTTTGTTCGCACCAACGAAGTTGGTTCCATTGTCACTGTATATATTACTACTCTTTCCTCTTCGTGATGTGAAACGTCTAAGGGTAGCAATAAAAGCCTCGGAGGTGAGATTGCTAACTGCTTCTAAATGTATCGCTCTTGTTGATAAACAAATGAATACGGCGACGTAGCATTTGGTAACTGTTTTGCTTCTTACGGTTCCTGTTTTGACATGTATTGGACCGGCGTAATCTACAGCCACATTGGTAAATGGTCTTGATGGTTGAACGCGAGCTGCAGGTAATTGTCCCATCAATTGCGACGAAGTTGTGCTTTTTAGCTTAAAACAGATTATGCATTTATGTAGTATTTTCTTAACTACTTGTTTGCCACGTGGAATCCAATATTTGTCTCTTAAAGAACTTACTAATAGCTGTGGTCCTGCATGTAGAAGTTTTCTGTGCTCTGCTTCGACAATCAATTTTGTAAGGTTACATTTTGGTGGTAATATCATCTGATGCTTGCTGTTAAATGATGATAATTGACTGTTATTCAGACGTCCTCCAACTCTTAGCATCTGATCTTTGTCTAAGAATGGATACAATGTTTTCAAATAACTTTTATTTGAAAGTTCGTGGTTCGAGTTAAGTTCTTCGATTTCCTTTGAATAGAACGCTTGTTGTGCAATTTTTATACATGTGTGTAATGCACGTTGCACTTCATTGTGTTTGAGATGGCCAATCAGTCTCTCATGAGAGTTCTTGAGATTGTAAATAAACCTTTGACAATATGCTACGACTCTTATTAATTTAGACAATTTTGAAAATTTGTCAATGATGTGAGTCTCTTTGCTCTGTATGAACAATGACAATGTTGATATTCGTCTCATTTCTGGCGCTTCAGTTTCAAGCTTTATTGATGAATGAGGCCACCAATTTGAATTCTCTTTCAACCATTCGGGTCCTTGCCACCATAATGGACACTGTTTCATAATGCTTGCATCAATACCTCTTGATATTAAATCAGCTGGATTATCGTTTGAAGGTACATGTCTCCAATTACTGATTTCTGTTAAATCCTGAATTCTAGAAACTCTGTTTCCTATGAATGTTTTCCATTTTGCAGGTGATGCTGATATCCAGGACAGAAAAATTTGAGAATCTGTCCATATATGTGTGCTTTCAATTTGCAAATGCAATGCACGAGTTCTGCTAAAAGTAATGCGGCACAAAGTTCTAGTCTGGGTAACGTTACTTTCTTTATTGGAGCTACGCGTGACTTTGAACATAGAAGTTTTACTGAAGCTTGACCTTGCTGATTGATGGAACGAATATATAAGCATGCACCATATGCTTTTTCACTTGCATCTGAAAATCCATGCAATTGTATTTGTGTTACGTTACCTTCTTGTAGTACAACTCTTTCGACGTTTATTTCATTGATAAGTGGAAGTTGCACTTGCAGTTTCTGCCATTCAGTAATTAATTCTGGTGACAGCTGTTGATCCCACTCAACTTCTTTCTGCCAAAGACGTTGAAGAAACATTTTGTATTTGATGACTATTGGACTAACAAGCCCTAATGGATCGAAAATGGATGAAATTACGCCTGTTATTTGACGCTTAGTGGAAATGCTGACTGTTGTAGAACTAGAGGTAAATTTACTGCTAACGATGAATTTGTCTTCTACAGGATTCCAAGAAATTCCTAGTGTGTTTACTCCTTTTTGCGAATGTAATTGGACTGGAAAGTTATCTTCTCTGTATTCTGGTGGAATTGATCTTAATAACTCAGCGTTATTACAACACCATTTGCGTAATACAAATCCTCCTTTAGCTAGTAACTCGATGAGTTCGGTTTGCAATTGTGCCGCTTCTCGTACGTTTTGAGATCCACTAGCTAAATTGTCAACATATAAGCTCTCTGCTAAAATGTTTGTTGCTTGAGGATAATTACAACTTTCTTCTTGTGCTAGCTGCTGCATGCAGCGTGTTGCTAAAAATGATGCTGGCGCTGTCTCATACGTGAGAGTCTGCAATTCATATATTTTGATCTCTTCGTTTGGCATGTCTCTCCATAAGATTCTCTGTAACGGAGTATCATCTTGATGCACTTGTATCATTCGATACATTTTTTCGATGTCTGACGTGAAAGCGATTGGATGTGTTCTAAATTTTAAGACTATGGACATCAAATCAGGTTGAATGGTTGGTCCAATCATGAGAATATCATTTAATGATTTTCCGTTGTCTGTCTTGGCGGACGCGTTGAATACGACACGTACCCTTGATGTAGAATTGCTAGGTTTTACTACAGCATGATGAGGCATGTAATACGTGATTCCTTGTGAGGTGTTACGTTCCTCTTCAACTTGTTTCATGTGTCCAAGTTCTTCATATTCATGCATAAATTTTACGTAATCTTGACGTAATTCTGGTTCACGTTGCAATTTCGCTTCAAGTTGATGAAACCTGATTGAAGCTAGGTTGTAAGATTGTCCTAATGTTTCTTTAGCTTCCTTGAATGGCAAATGTACCGTGAAACGCCCTGTATGGTCACGAGTGGTGTGGTTTACAAAGTGCTGTTCGCATGCCATTTCTTCTCTTGTTGTCACCGATGTTCCTAATTCTTCAAGCTCCCAAAAAGCTCTTATCTGCATATTTAGATTGTCATCTGTCATTGTGAAACATGAAGTAATCGATGTGCTGGTGTTACATTGTTGTGGGATGCGTCCTGATAGAATGAAGCCCAATTGCGTGTCTTGAAGTACTGGGAAGTTCTTTGGGTGAGTCATACGTTCTGGCTTCAATATTTGAAAGAAAACATCTGCACCTAATAATAACTGTATTTTGCCTGGAATAGCAAACGTAGGATCTGCTAATGCGATATTTTTTGGAATGTTCCATTCTTCATACGGAACCTTTTCTGTAGGTAAATTGACCGTGATGGTTGGCAACACTGCACATTCTATGGTTGTAGAAAAATCGTTTACTGTGGATTGTAAACATACTTCAACACTTGATCTGGTTTCTGATGTGACACCATTTATTCCTCTTATTGGAACAACCCTTCTTTGTTTCGCGAGCCCCAGATGTTGAACCATATCTGAAGTTACGAAATTCGATTGAGAGGCACTGTCTAATAACCCTCTGCATTTTATCCATCTTCCTGTTCGATCTTTCAGCTTAACTAACACAGTTGCTAGCAAAACTTGTGACTGAGGTTTTCCCTTTATTGTGCAATACGAAGCTTGCGGTGAAGAAAATTCATTCTGACTGTATTGAGTTGTGTTAGAAGGCTCTGAGCTATCAGAACGAATATCTGATTGTTGCGATCTTCTTGACGCTTCTGTTGCGCGATCTACGTGCAATAAGGTGTTGTGGTTCTTTCGGCATTTTCTACATGAGCTTGATTTACATACTCTTGAAAAATGTCCTTTCTTTAAACAATTAGTACAGATATCGTTGTCTCGCAAACATTGATATTTCTGCACTTGATTTGCATTAATGAAGTCTTTACATTTGTAAATAGCATGTGACAGTTTACAAAATGGACACGTTGGAGACGACGTAGTGACGTATGCTCTTGTGAATTTGTCTTGCTTTGCATTAACATACGATTTTTTGCCTGCTTGTTTGTTATCAGAAGTTGAATTGACCGCATTTTTGATGGATTCTAACGCTTGGCATCTTTTTTCTAAAAATGACAAAAAGTCTTTCAAAGTGGGAAACGAAGATTCTGTGCATTGTAATTCCCATGCCTTTCTTGTTGTAACGTCTACTTGCGAAACGAAATTTTGCGTAAGAATCATGTCTTCTAACGACGCGTCTGTTTGTATCGCTCGAAGTGCATTTAGATTACTCGTTGCTGTGTTGACGAATTCCCTGAGTTCTGTTGCATTTTCTTTATGCACGGGTTTAATGTGAAGGATTTCATCAATATACGAAGCTGCAATCAACCTTTTGTTTGAATATCTTTCTAATAAAAGCTCCCATGCAACCTTGTAATTTGCTTCGCTGATCTGAAGATTTTCAATGAGACGCAACGCTTCCCCCTTGAGCGAAGTGCGCAGATACTGAAACTTCTGTATTTGCGGAATGTCTTTGTTGTCGTGAATAAGCGAACGAAACGTGTCTTCATACGCCAGCCAATGCTTATAATCCCCCTCAAATGTAGGTAAATGCACGGTTGGAAGTTTCAAGTGTGAACTCGAAGCCGACGTTGTATTGTTTTGAAGCTTTGCTGTGTTATCGAGTTCGTGACCTTTAATGATTGTTCTCATTGTTGACTTAAGCGAAAAATACAGCTGTTCTATTTCCGCCCATACCTCTTCCTGACAAGAATCAGTAGACAAGATGTCTATCTCTTGCTGCACGTCTTGAATCTTATTCCATATTGTTTCTAAATGCTGTAAACGGGTGCATATTTCCTCTACGTTACCATGTTCAATGTCAAAGGCACGTATAAATGTTTGCATTCTTGTCATCTGTCCCTTTTGAGTTCCCCTTTGCTTTACTAACGTTTGTAATTCTTCCATTGTTGTGCGTGTTTATTACGGGATACAAGGAAAACAAGGAATTGAAATTGACGTAAAAAGAGCCAGACATAAAAATGAGCATGCAACTGACCTGCTTGTTGCCAAGTCGCTGAAGTGTTTTCTGCGGCGCTCTACGATGCTGTGTGAAGTGATGCTTTCCGGGTGTCGCTGGTGGTCGATGCGGCAACGCTGCTGGATGAAACTGCGTAATCACTGAAGTCTGCTGAATGATCGTTGCACAATCAACTTGTACGTACGCGTGATAATGTTTGTGCACCGATTCGTATCACTATGCGGCTCGACGGAGGACCATATGTTTGTGTTTTTGATGTTTTATTCACTACCACGAGTACTACAAATAACAAATATATTATGGTATATATCGCAATGCACACCTGAGCTGCTTTTGCATAAAACGTCCGAGCAGCCACACTGTTCGCGCGCTCTCGCCTGACTGGCGCAACGTTCTTACTGGCGTGCGTATAAAGAAAACAAATGCATGTTGCTATGCGCGCTAAACGCTGTGTTCTTGATGTGACATTTCCAATGAAAGTAACACATGATTATCATACAGGGCATAAACAGCCATATGCATTGCTGTAAGTCCAATAAATATATTGATGATGATGATCAAAACAAGACAAAAAGTTTGTAAATTTTTTGCGGTTGGAAACTTTGACAAGCATCCTTATAACGATTTTTGTTCCGCCAAATATAGTGCACTTCGTAAAATAACTTGGTGACATGGCAAGGCAAGATAAGTGTGAACATTTTGTAGGAATATGCATTGTAACTTTCAATGAGCTTAGAGATTTGTGTACATAATGATATTTTATAACATTGGTTATTTTCTAAAAATAATCATGTGAACAGCAAGGAAGTAGTGCAACTTAGTAATATTGCCTGACTTATCCTTAGAAAAATAACATGCCGAGTTCTATGCGTGCGGGAAGGTCTCCGTGTTTTCCGAGCTTGTTTTCAAAACACCAGCAAGGACAGCCTTTGAAAAGGGGTGAGAAACAGATTCTACTCAATATTTATGTAACGTTCTGTCAGTGGTGTCCTGAGAAACCAGTAAATGAAGTGGTTAAGTTGGCATCCCAGTGCAGTGGTGTGTCAGTGTCTGCAGTTTTAAGGGTTATGAAAGAGAGAATGACCGGGAGAGTAACAATGTATGCGGCTGCATTCGTCTGATGTTTTGAGAGCGGGTTCTCACATTCAAAGGCTCTTATATAAAATGAATAGGTGCGGCGAACTATGAGTGTAACAGCAGATGATTGCGGTCATGAATCAGCTGACGCGGAGTGATACATCGAATCGGCGAGACCGTTTGTTTACAGAAGGTCTCAGGGTTGGTGATTTACACTTTAGTTACCAATGACTGCAATGTCAAGCCCAATGGTGGACCATGAGATGAAGGACATTCAAATAATATGTTGTAGGTTGACTGAACTGACGCACCTAGGCTATTTTGCACCAGTCACATTATATGGGGTCCAGCCCCTTATCATAATTAAAATATAACTAATATAACATAACTATAATGTGGAGGACTAAAATACTCTTATCTGGGTTAAAAGCTGAGGCTGTAAAGGGGCACTCAGCACTTGTGTATAGAGTGTGAAGGGTGCTATTTCAAAAAGGAAACTCGCACCAACCCGCATACTGCCTCGGACTCTGATTAGTGATCTCAGTCCACAGGACAAAACACACACAGGCCTACAGAGGATTACTCTGGCAATAGGTTCAGATGCCAGAGCCTCGTTAGTCTGCAAAATGCAGTCTAGGGTGTACTATGTGGAAATGAGGTTGACATTTGGGTGTACTACATGGAAGAGTCACCCCTTACACCCCCATTATAATATGCCCCTCATACTATATGGCATGTGTTGTAAATAACATTTATAATTACGAGGGTTGTTCCGAAAGTTCGTGGACTGATATCACTATTCGGAGTCCGAGGCAGTACGAGGGTTGGTGCGAGTTTCCTTTTCGAAATAGCACCCTTCACACTCTATACACAGATTCCAGAAGCACTAGCTTCTCAAACACATGTTGCAGACCATTTTCTGAGATTTTGTGTAAGATGGTGGATGTGACAGCTTTCACTTCCTGGTTCGTGCTAAACTTCCTTCCATGTAACTCTTTCTTAAGTGTTGAAAATGCCCAGAAATCGCAGGGTGCGAGGTGTGGGCTGTATGGAGGATGGTCAAGAGACTGCCCACTAATTTTCTCCAAAGCTAAAAAAGCTTGCCGTGCCACGTGTGGCTTAGCGTTATCCTGCAGGAGAAACCATTCTTCATGAATGTGGCACCCATCTTGCACAAACACGAGACATTTTCAGGTGTTCCTTAACGATTTTGTGACATCTTGCTATCTTGCTACACCAACATTCAGTTTAGCTGCCAATTCACGAATCGATAAACGTCTATCTTCTTTCAACAATGTGTCTGCTTTCACAATGTTCTCATTGTTCACTCATGTTTTCGCCTTATCCTGCACATTGCATTTACCTTCCTTAAAATGCTTCCACCACTTGAATACGGCCCAATCTGCCCATTGCTTTGTCACCGTAAGCTTCTTTCATCATCTCAAACGTTTCCTGCACTTTTGCGTAACTTCACACAAAATTCAATAACGATCCTTTGTCTGGTAATTATCGGTATATCATTCTCATCCCCCATTGTAATACACTGTGCAGTTCGACTTTTATAGCAAGCAAACAAACAACAGCTGTGCGTTGGTTCACTCGTACATTAACAAAGCACAGCACAGGCTATCTTCACGTGCAACAATCACAGACTCGGCTTACACAGAATTGGCGCAGTGTTGCCAATCCATGAACTTTCAGAATTTCCCTCGTATTTAACAATAAACCAATAAAATGTATTAAATTTCAACCCAAATGGATGAGTTTAAGTGATACACTTCCCCCCCAAAAAGACCTTGAAGTTATAAATGAAACACTTTCATTGCTGTCTATGACCCAAAAGCATTTTTTTACATTGTGTGTGCATGATGACATTGTTTCTGTATTGAAATTTAGAACAATGCTACCAACTAACTCTGTAACATTAGTCAACCAAAAGACGTGCTAAAATTGAGAAGTAATTCAGTTACATTATGTACCCATTACATCAGTAAATTCTGTGTGATGTAATTTTCAGTTATATATTTCTAACTGACACCTTGTGTTACATATGATAGCAACGTGAACCCAGGATCAAACTCTCAGGACCAATCAACAACTAAACTGAATTCAGTGGGGTGCAGGCTGCCAAGCAGCTTCTCGTTGAGTGCAGTGTGGTTATTGCATAGACGTGCATCATCCCTGTTATGATATCCCTGATAACACCAGAGTCTGCTATTTTGCTTTCAAATAGTTCCCCGTTTGCCCTCGCAATGCAATATTAAGAAAATGTTGGATCTTCCACTGAGGATTCAACTGAGGACTGCTTGCAGCAAAAGGCAAGAGTGCCAATCCCTTGGCTACGGGGGAGCTTTTAATTAACGTTGACTGCCACGATGGAGACTTGCGTTGCATTCTCATGGTGGAAATGTTTCAGTGTTTACACACATAAACGGATTTTGAGGATCACCGTGCTTCTAATTTTTGGGCACCTGGGTGGACAAGTCTGGGATGGAAGGGGTAAATTGCTTGTAACATATCTTTCAATGAACTGAGAATAGATTCATGAACGTTTCTTTAGACTTTTCAAAAAGAAAAAGAAAAAAGGTTTTTGAGGATCCCATAAAAAGAGCTTTAGGTCGAGTATAAATTAAAATTTTCATAAATGTCATTTGTTCATTTTGAGTCAACAATTTCGAGGGTCTATAAATTTTAAACTAGTTGATACATCAATTTAAAATTTGGAGATTTTCTTTAAACCTAGATATAGCATTCAGTATACCTAATGTCACTATAATCTGAAAACGTCAGTTGGAAACTGTGTGTTTGGTTGGTGTGAAATTAATCTTTTTTGACATCAACATGTGTTAGAGGAAGGGGGGTGGCAATTGTGAATTATGCTCAGTTAACTGGTTACTTATTTTTACTATTGAATCTTACCCTTAATCTGCCAGAGTGCATAGATGTCTCATTTTCTACTAAACTCAACATCAGTGGTTTATTCAACATTTTCAATCCTGGGGGGGGGGGGGGTAAGGTTATGGGCAAGTGGGACAGTTTGAGTCCACCCAGATGAATGGACCCTAAACTGCTCCTCCCCCACCGACCTTCCCTTGCAGCTAGAGGTCCCTTGCGCGGGATGGCTGTAGGAGGGGAAGGGAACTTAGAAATACGCTTATGGAAGTATTATTTTACTGGTTCTCTTTGGAATATCAAACTTCCAATGGTGTAGAAAGACACATGATCGGAAAAAGAACAGGCTGAAGATTTAATTTGGGGTTGGAAAAGTCAAAATGTCCATTTGATTAGATGTAACTTGAAGTTGAAGTTGCCTCTCCATAAGAAATATACGGGATTCTGTAAATACTTATATTCATCATATTTTTCACAGATCGTATCAACTTGAAAAACAACTTCCACTTCCAACATTGGGAGAAATTCATGCTCCCCTTTTCCTCTGTTGTTTTTTCAATTGCACTTCACATTTCGACGTTATTGAAATAAATGCGAAAGGGTACAGTACGTCTAGAATGAAAAAGGAAGGAAATAAAATGGGCTATTGTGAACATTTTTTAAGGGGGGTGAGAAAATTGGGGGGTAGGGTGTGTGTGTGTGTGTAAATCACTGATCAACATATCACAACCTGCATAAAGAAAGTGCAACTAACCTGGAGCTATCATTATTTCATGCTTCTTCGAGCGAACACGAAGAAATGTGAGGTCATTTGTTGTATCAAGGTCACGAACCACCATCTTTGCCTTTTCACAAAGTTGGCTTAGGAGTCCAGCATATTGTACAGTTGTGTTGTTGTCCATTGTTGTCTTGATTGGGATCCCTGAAAATAAGATTATCCTTAGATGTGTAGCTACCATAAGTAGTTGCATTGAAAGGAAAAGAACCTCATCCATTTACACTTTTACTCAACCACCCAAATTACACTAAAATATACCAAACTCCAAACAATCTCTTTATTTAGTTTGTTCAATATGGTTCGGTGCTATTTCCTACTGTATCTGTTACTATTAAGAAGTAGTTTCAGACTGATATATAGAGCCACATATTTAAGGTGATTTGTACTGAAATCTTGAGCAAATATGACAAACAGTATGTTGCTAAGAACAGCCCTGCTACCTAGTGGTGGTTATGTGGAACCACTTCCAAGACCATGTATTTTCACAACACATATCAGCTCACTAAAAACACACAATTTGCATGTTCCAATACCACAGTTTGAGAATTAAAATCCTGCATATTTCCATTGTAAGTGATGTGTTTAATTACATTGTCACATCATAAAATGTAGCATGATAGAAAAACTAAGAAACTAACATTTTGTCCACCTCTCATGAATATTGTTCATGCATTAAACAGGATACATGGGAAGAAATAAATGCCCATACGTATTGATTGATTTGGTCTATTTTACATTTCATTTCTGCTATTTTTGGTTAATCATGAAGATGAGGGTGAATGACGATATGATGAAAATGATGATGGGACACTCACAAAGAACACACATGCCCAGTAAGGCTAATCGGGACTCGACCTACGGTTTAAAGTGGGATCCGAACCGCTATGTGCCTCCACCAGGTATCGAACCTGGGAGACGTTGATTACAAGGCGACGACGCTACCACTGCACCACCAGGGATGCACCGGACTGGGATTTGAACCTGGTGTCGTACCATACTGTGATTTTACTCCGCCACGGAGGTCAGCCATCTTCATATGGACAAGACACACTGAGCAAGTCACAAAAGTGAGTTTGAACTAGATCACTCAAAGACATGGGGATGTTTTTTTAACAACTTCTCAAGTGTTCGTGAAATGTATGTAGAATATCAGCTTCGTAGTGTGCCACATCATGTTATTTTGCCTGGTGGCAAGATATATGTCAATCATTGTTACTTTACACTGGTACAGGCGCACAGTACTAATTCCAAACCAAATTCAAGCACATACCTTCTGAATTAACAACAATAACGCCAGCAACTCCTTTATGGGACTGGATCCTTTTTAGAGTTTCTTCCACCTCAGCTGCCTAAAACACAAATAATTCATAATTAACACAAATTGAATAAAAAGCAGGGTAGATAAAAATCATGTTTGATGATTTCTTTGGATTTTAAATAGATTTTTTTTTTAAAAAATAAACAGCTTAAAATTGCTTGCATGGTTTTTGGTAACATACACATATACACATGTTCTTTTATAGAAATACTTTTTCTAGTAAACGGCCCAGTTAAACATTTGATCAGTTTGATTAAAACAATTAATTTCATGTATACATTTTTCTGATTCTGATACTGTATATGTGAACCTACTATGGAAATGTTTGTTGAGTGTGTTAATGAAACTATAATAATTTCAGTAACTTTTCTTTGTGAAAATAAAACATTCTGGATGTACTCTATAATTGTAACTAAATTTTTTATAGTATTTGCAGCTGAATTTTCACAATTTTCTTAATGATAGTTTGCAAAGTATCAGCTGCCATGTTTATTTACAGTTTAACATGATTAGTAATTTGCATATTTTTGTACACAAAATGTTTGCTATTCTTGCTTATAAAAAATATTGAATTTTAAATAAAAAGTAAGAAATAAGACAAAATACTTGGGCTGTTCTGGCTCACACTCTCATTTCTCAAGGTTCCCAGTTTGAGTTACAACATGAAAATAAGTGTCCCATTGTGTTCGCTGTCTCATCTCTCTCATCTGCTCATTTTGCTTCACCCTCAGTTTTGCTGTTTATTCAAAAGGCACAAAAACAATGTCAAACAAATTAAAGATAAATACTAGTGCTGAGCTGATACATCAGTATTGGTATTGGCAAGTATCAGTTGGTTATTATTTACGAATTTTGGCCAATACTCTTCTGACGTACTGGTCTTTTGTGAGGCCAGCAAAAAAATTCCACACAATTATCCTGAAAGTTATGCAAAATTCTTATTTTCATTTTGCACCAGTTTTGTGTAAGAAAAAAAACAGTGCATTTCATGAGTATGCAATATGTATTCTGATGTAATTTTGGATGCATTCACAGATTCCATTATTGTCGTACAGAGTTCCCATTCATTTCAACAAATTGTCTGATTTTTCAAATAGCATTACTAATCCAGCTTTGTGGCTTAATCAAACGAACCAAGCTTACTGAAAAAATTAAAAAATAATAGTGCAAAATTTTAAAAATATATATATATATATTTCTACAAAATATCATTCCTTTCTTTAGGATACTTGAGACAACAGCAGAATATTATTCCATACATCAATCCAACATGAGTACACCAGCAGGAACATCGGAGTGTCCTCAGGATATCTCTGACAGGATTTCCAGAAGAGGCCAGCAACACTGGCTACTAAAAGCTGATACGAACTCTCCTGCCAGGTATACCATATAAAGGGTGTCCCAATAAGAATGCATGTTTCAAGTTTGTAATAATTTGCATAATTTATTGAAAAGTGATATAATTTTTATTTAAAAATGAAGTACAGATATTGCCATTAAGTATGAAATACAATATGGAATGAATGTCGCCCACGACTCTTCTGGAAAACTACACTGCCTGACAAAAAAAGTTAAGCACCCAGAAGGAGTGGTTGGACGTGAATGAAACTACATATGCTGAAAGTCCATGTACCTTTATTGAACTGATTACAATATAGTATGCAAGAGTCAAGCCCGTTGGCAGTTACAGGTGGAATGGTGGCGCCAGGTCAGTAGGGTGTCGCACCCACTCTGGCCGCAATGCATGCCCTTATGCGGTTCGGAATAGTGTCAAACAGCCTTTGGACCCTCTCCTGAGGCACGTTCGTCCACAGGTGTTGCAGCTGTCCCTCCAGATCCCGCAGATTGGCACTAGGACGGAGTCCCCGTCCAATGTCATCCCACACATGTTCAATGATGGAGAGGTCCGGGGATCGTGCTGGCCACGGGAGGACCTCAACATGCTCTAGGCAGTCCATAGACACATGGGCTGTGTGTGGGCGTGCATTATCTTGTTGGAACACTGTCCCAGGGTGCTGTGCCATAAGGGGTAGGACGTGTGGACGCAGAATGTCTGTGACGTATCGCTGTGCCGTCAAAGTCTGCCGAAGCACTATTAGAGGTGACCTGAACGCATATCCAATGGCTCCCCACACCATGATGCCAGGGGTCACACCTGTGTGTCTCTCCACAATGTAGGCAGGATGTGCCCTCTGCCCTCGACGCCGCCACACCCGCACACGATGGTCATCGGAGGTCATGGAGAAGCGGGACTCATCACTGAACATGATGCGACGCCATTCGTCCTCTGTCCATGCCTCCCGAGCACGGCACCACACCAACCGCAGGTGTCGGTGTTGTGGTGTCAACGGCAACCGGCACATGGGGCGGTAGGACCCGAATCCGGCGGATGCGAGTCGTCGAGACACTGTGCGGGAACTCACAGGATGTTGTAGAGTGTCCAGTACATGTTCTCGGATGACGGGTGCCGAAGTTGTGGGATCCCGCACTGCTTGGAGCGCCATATGACGGTCCTCCCTCAGGGTGGTGTTTCGTGGTCGACCTGTACCTGCACGACGTGTATGGGTGCCCTCATGTACCCATTGATTCCAACATCGGGCCACTGTGACATCTGAATGGCCCACATGCCTGGCAATTGCCCGATACCACCAACCCGCCTTATGCAGTCCCACAATGCGGCCTCTGTCAAATGCTGTCAATTGCCGGATCGGCTGTCTAACGCGTCTGCGAGGCATCGCCGGTGCTTCGTTTTCCTCTCTGAACTTCGTGCTGCACTGTCTGACTCACAGCAGGTGACTGGTCCCACCTTATCAGCAACAGGAGGTGACGTCACAAATGCCCTCTGGTGGGCGTTCTACACATTACAGATCCTTGTACATCTAATCATTTACTCATACATCAATGGTATGCAGGTATACCGAAATTGGGTAATCTTCGACCACTCCTTCTGGGTGCTTCACTTTTTTTGTCAGCCAGTGTATTACTCTTTTGACAATATTTTTCATCACATTTTTGCACATTTGTGATTCAATTTTGGCAATGATGTGTCAAATCTCTGCTTTCAGCTCCGGAATTGTTCAGGGATTATTGGTGTAGGCTTGGAACTTCCGATACCCAAAAAACTCAATATGCTGACCAAGGCAGAAATTTATTTTATTATAAAACATAAACTAAACGTAACGTTTCAACCTTCTAGCAAGGTCTTCTTCCGACTCTGCACAAAGTACAAATGTAACAAGGTACAAAACAGGACCATATATATAATAGGAATGGGATGATATATTTAAACACACGAGAGAAACAGGGCATGACATAAGAGTGGGATGAGGCTAAGCAGATAGGAAGGGAGAAGAGAATACTAGTGAGAAAATGGAAGGAGTCCAAGGAAATAGAGAAGAAAGGTGAAGAAGACACAATGAACTGGAATGGGGGACTGAAGATAAACAAAGAATGGAAGGTGTTAGAAAGAGTGGAAAGCACAAGGAGAAAGAGGAGAGAAGAAGGAAGAAGAATGAAGGAAAAAGAGCGTGAGATAAAGAGTCCAACCACATTCCAGATGGAAGAAAATGTTTAAGACTTTCAGGTGAAAGTACAGTTGACAAGGGAAAGCTACCTGCTAGAATGTTCCAGAACAACTTTCTAATAGTCTGGAGGGGAGTAATTTTTGTTTATATATATATATATCCTCTTGTTTTGTACCTTGTTACATTTGTACTTTGTGCAGAGTATGAAGAAGACTTTGCTAGAAGGTTGAAACATTATGTTTAGTTTATGTTTTATAATATAGATATAATTCAGATACCCCCATAGGAAGAAATCGGCCTCAATTTTGTATACTTACGGCCGAATCAGTCTGCCATCAGGCAGGCAGAGCGAGAGAGAGAGAGAGTTGAAGTTTGTGCATTAGCACATTTGTAACTACCTTACCCTTCAGGGTATACGAGAGAAACATCCTCTTATCTAAAACCATTACCTTAATGTTAAAAGTGCAAGGTTGTACAGTGACACAAGACATTAAAAAAGGCAAGGCTAGTCTGAAAACTTCCTCTGAGACAGTGTAAGAGGCACGCTCTTCTCAAAAAGCTAATAACATTTGTTAAACCCTGTCATCTCCTCTCGGCATGGATGAAAAACAGTTGGGAAGATTAAAAGTTTGTCTGTGGAAAGTAAAATAAGAATATGCCAGACACTTAAAATAATATTACAGACTGGAGGATCCAGCCCTTGCAGCAAGTGACCACGAGTGAGATAGTCATGTCCGACACGAAGCTGAGTTAAAATGACATCTTGATGGGAGGGGTGGTACGAGGAACACCATGCAACAATGGCTTGTTAGTGCAAACCTTGCTCCCCATTACCTCATCCTACCAAGTGTCAATACCTCCGTAGCTGGTAGAAGGTGAACAAGAACATCGCTCACCACTTCAGAAGACTTGGCAGCAGCATCGGCTGAGAGAAAAATTTTGTCTACAATGCACATTACAATTATGGCATGTGTTAAATGCATTTTGGAAACGCAGTGATCATTTTGTTCGTAACTCCATGGTGAAACAGACTTTTGAGAGGCAGAGCCTGGTAGTAGATATTTCTTTGGGTGGTGTGGTCAGTGTATCAAGTCCAATCTCTATAGTTATCTCCATTTATCAGGGTTACCACGATTTTTTGATTATGAAATTCTTCCAGACATGTTCATAATCATGATTTTTGCTTTTGAATCTTGTATTTTTCAATTAAATATATAATCCGTTAATTATTATGAATATTCACCTTCACAACTTGTGTTTAGCAAATTTCATTCCACACACACAAGAACACATAAAAATTCAAAGTGTAAAATGTAAAATTACAATCAGCATAAAACGTATTGGGTGCTACAATCACATGCATCTAGCCTTCAGGCTAAGGTAACAGAGGTACATTATTTCACCATAACAGATCTCCACAATATAAAAACAACAGAAAAAGTTCATACCATACATAATTTTTCATTTTCTGGCAGATTTATAGTGTCATAGAAAATGCTGTTTTTTCCTTACATTTATAAGTACACAGCATCTGGAGAAATTTTTGTTGCATATAGGAATTCTATAGGAAATGCCAAACAAGACTACGATCTATAAAATAATAGACGATAACCTCATCTTCACCAACCTCTTATTACAGAAATTTGAAGGAAGCATAATTTTGCAGAGGACAGAGAATCATAAGAATGAAAGAAACAAGTTTCTAAACTGAATCTTTGGTGGGAGTGGAATCACAAGAACCAAATCCAGAAGTGGAAGTGAACTGCTTGTTCATTTTGCAACTCTCTTGCAGACTCCAAAATGCATGTAAATTCCAGACAATCTGCAAAATTCCCTGACATTTCCCTGTTTTCCAGGTTTTCCACATGAGTAGCAACCCTGTTTATAGACGGTATAATATTACAGAGTTCCCATTCATTTTGCAAAACAAAATTTCCTGACTTGACCAGATACCTTTAAATAGATTTCCAGACTACCCTATAATGATGTGACATACCATTAATACACCTTCCAGGGTGTGAAATCTTGGGGGGATGGGGGGGGGTATTTCCCCCACCAACAATCTTGGCCTAGAAAATCCCCCGCAAATATTTCCGGGGGGGGGGGGGAGACATTTGTTACAACAAACAAAAGATAAGCAATTACTTTTAATTTCAAATATACTGTACTAAAATTATATTGAAAACCTACACAAATTAGTGTAGTTGTGAGTGTTCAATGCTTTTTCTCTCTCAAGAGATCAAGAATGTAAAACAATAACAACTATGAAATCTAATTGATTTATATTTACATAGAGCAACAACTAAATAAAAACTTACACACAATAAAACCACTTCAACTATTTAATAATGTATTAACATCTTTAACCAGTTAGTAAAGGAAGTAGTTTGCTATATTATAATATCTGATATACATAAAAGTAACAAATTTATTTCATTGTGTGTAATTAATAATAATACTATTTCTAATTACTAATTTATTTTTACTTTTAATAGCATTATAAATATGTATATTGTATAATTTATATGTATGTTTGTGGGGAGGGGGGTTTGTAGATTAAGATATTTCTCCCCCCACCAGTCTTAAATGATTTCACACCCTGATACCTTTGTGATTTAATCAAACTAACCAAGTTTATTCAACATTTACAAAAAAATAATTATGAAAAATGAAATAATGTATTTGTACAAAATATATTTTCTTTTCTTTAGGAAACTTGAGGAAATGGCAGCATATTGTCCCATACCTCAATCCAACATGGATACACCAGCAGGGCCATCAGTGTTCCTTGGAGAGAGCTCACATTTGCATTTCCTGAAGGGGCCAGGAATACTTGCAATGGTAGAATATAATTCCATACATCAATCCAACGTGGGTACACTAGCAGGGATATCAGTGTTCCCAGGGGATAGCTCAGACTTGCATTTCCAGAAGAGGACAGGAATACTTCCACAAACTAAAAGCAACTATGAACTCTATCAGGTACCCTACCATATACATTGTTCAATACAGATCAGCATGTCTGGATTTATATGTGGAGGCTCAGGGCTAAGAATATCATGATAATCCCAAAACACTAATATGTTATAAATTTTATGATGCCGATGAATAAATTGGAATTTTAATCCACTATTTCGTGGTCCAACCGCATCATCACAGAGTAGAGACACAGACTATTGAAGATGGCATCAGTACATTGCAGTGTAGCCAGAAATAAGAGAGAGTTGAAGGGCATTGCTTACTGTGCTACAGTGTTTACTGTATTTTGGTTGTGGGTGGGGACATGGAAAAGGGTGGCTAGGTTGAGTCCGGGTGGTATAGTGGCATGCATGCCTGATATGTAGTCCCCTTCTCATAACCTGTGTGAAGAGGTGTCTGTGCATGGGAGTAATAGGTGGATAATGGCCACACGGAAACAGTTATTGAAGGTGGTGTTATGGCTGTTGGGTGGAGTCTTGTATGGAAGAACGGTGGTTTTTGATTCTGAGGTTCAAGGGGGTGGAGGTTTCGCTAAGGCAGAAGTTACCACAGATTTAACAGATGCCCTTAGGGGGAAGAGTTAACTTACCAGCTGTGATAGGGAACTGGAGGGTGGGGGAGGTGATGAATATGGGACAGATCTTACACCTGGGTTTGTTGAACCTGTGTGCTAGGGGGGAAGGAGGGGGTTGATGTATTTCGGGCCAAGTTGTTCTCGAGTTTAGGTTAAGAGGGGCGATGGAAGATGGCCCTCGGTTTGTCCCAAAAGATATCCCTGGTGTCAGGATCACTGTGAGGGATGGGAAGGAGGGTGTGTTTGATTTTCATAAGGTGAGGGTGGTATTGGGTGATCAGATTTGTTGGTGTTGGGTTGTTTGGTGCCAATGTGGGAAGTGGCTCTGGTAATTTGTTTGTTGATGAGGGTGGAGGGGTAGCCATGGTTAGGTAGAGCTTGGTGTAGGCATAGGTTGTAGTCTTAGTGGGATGAGTTGAGAGCTAGCTAGAATGATTATTCTAATTGACTGCGTTCCTATTTTTGTGAATGAATAACTATTTGAAGAAAAATAACGGGCTTGTAATGATAGTGCACTGTAAAAGCATATGAGTGTTAAAGGATTAATAATAATAATAATAATAATAATAATAATAATAATAATCCGTTGCGCAACAGCCCATGAAGGGCGTAGGCATACCTACCAACTGCCGGTCTCCCTCCCACGCTTTCCTTCGTCACCTCTAACCGTGGAGATCTTCAACCAGTATTGGAATAGTCGGGGGGTCAGCCCGACGTATCCCCAGCCGTTATAGTAGGTCTTCTCTACCGGATCACGCTCACTCACTCGGAGCTCCCCAATTTCCTCACGATGGTGGGTTGCCACCGGCCCTATACGTAGGCCGAATAAATTCCGACCAGAGCCAGATTCGAAACCTACGCCGTCCCGCAGCGAACGATCTCAAGACGAGTGAACGCCTTAAACCGCTCGGCTACAGAGGAGGACTTAAAGGATTAATATGATTATATTTTCTTGGTTTGGATTAGTGTTTTTCTTTGCTCCAAGCCTTACATTAAGATACAATGAAACAAGTGAAGTAATTATTTTTCAAAGAAACAACTATAAACTGTACCGGGCATGGGTATTCAGGAGGAGAGCAAGGGTAGGGTTACCAGACATCGCCCATTCACAGGACATGTCATATATATTCTAGCCTTATGTCTGACATCAAGGAGGAATTTGAAAAATTTGTTTCAGTCGAACAAAGAGAAATCAGAGGGAAAAATCATAAAAAATAAGTATATGGACTGTACTTCCAAACTCAATAGTGAAATTTATCTTAATGCAGCCATTGCAAAACAAAAAAAAATCAGAAAAAAGACAAGCTCTTAATGAACAAACTTTTAGGATGATATTCTGTTTACATCACTGTTCAATACCAGAGTGGAATTTCTTGCTTTGGGTTTCATGTACCTGTACAAGTAATCATGGAACTTGCACTGTGTTTCCTATTCTTATTTAATACAAGCCGATTGGCCGGCACTGCCAGGGTATTTATTTATCGCAATCTTCTATTAGAGTTGTCCGTGGGAGAAACATGGCGATCTTAAATCCACTCTGCATTACTTAATAGACTGACCCTGTGACTTGTTGATCGTGATCGAAAAAGCAAGTGTGTGTCTCTCTCAAATGTCATTGTGAATGTCACCAATTAGCTTAGACTAACTAACCAATTAACTCCCTAGCCTTCTTAAACCTGAAGGTTCATGGCTGCAGCAACACAGGCCTTCCATCTTTCCCTATCTTGAGCAAGTTCTATATACTCTTTTCCATTCCTACCGATTTCCCTTAGGTCCATCTCAACGTTGTCCCTCCATCTTCGTCTTGGCCTTCCTACAGGTCTCTTACCATCAGGTTTCCCAACAAGAATCCTGTAAACTCCTCTTTCCTCTCCCATTCGTGCCACATGGCCTGCCCACCTAAGTCTTCTTGATTTAATTATTCTAATAATATCTGGACATGAATACAAATTATGTAGTTCTAAATTATGTAACCTTCTCCACTCACCTGTCTCCTCATCCCTTTTAGGTCCAAAGATTTTCCTAAGGATCTTATTTTCAAATACTCTCAATTTATGTTCCTCTTTCAATGTAAGGGACCAAGTTTCACATCCATACAATACTACAGGCAAAATTACGGTTTTGTATATTTTCCAATTAGCTTAGTGAGTCCGAAAACTATGGATTCGACAGTAATGTAGGTCATTTTTTACATTTTATTTTTCACCTCCTCTCACCCCCCATGCCGATAGTTGATGAACTTGGAGTTGAACGGCATTCATAGTGTCACTATTCATTTTATCGACCCTAAAAACTATGGATCCACACCAATATTGGTCGTTTTCGATTATTTTTACGTCACCCCCTTCCCACCCCCACCCATAGGGGTGCCAGAGGTTTGAACAGCATTCGTAGTGTCACTATTCATCTTATCGACCCCGAAAATTATGGATTTCACACTAATATCAGTCTTTTTCGATTATTTTTACATGTCACCCCCTTCCCACCCCACCCCAGGGGTGTCTTACCCGCACAGTATTTCTTTCCAGATTGCAAGTCATACGTGTACCAAGTTTGGTTGAAATTGCTCCAGGCATTTGAGAGTTATGCCGGAACAAACATACGCACACACACATACATCCATTTTTATATAGAAGAATAGATTTTCATTGTAAAACCGGGGGTATACAGAATAAAATTACTGAACAAAAAATACCCCAAATGAAACATCTGGAACCATTTCAAGTTATATTACGGACATTATGTTTATTATATAGCTGAATATTTGTTTTACATTCTAAGCAATGTCAGCACAATGGACTGATGAGAGAAATAAATTTCTCATAAAATCTGTAGAAGGTTTGGTATTGAACTGGCTCAATATAATTTTACACAATTTGACTGTTCAGAATTTTATAAGTATATCTTTACTTTAAGTAACAGTTTACTATATCGGAAACACATTGAAATCGAATATTTCGTGTTTCGCATCGTTCGTACTTACCAATTGTATATTGCGGAACATAGTTCAAGGTGCCATTATGCTTTTTACACGAAAAAAAACAACACAATTTTTCACAGAGAGTAATTTCTTTGACTCCTTTTTTCGCTTCCCTAACAGAGAATATGGCGGGCAAATCTTGACTTCCGTAGTGTGTATGCAGTGTTTCCAACCTTCTTCACGGAAAAATACCTACTATCATGTTCGTCACATGTGCAAATTGTACATTATTCAAGGGTAGCTGACGGATAGCTCCACGAACCATTCACGGATAGCCCCACCAACCATTATGCACGGTAGCTGACCGATAGCCCTACGAACCATTCACGAATAGCCCCACGAACCATTTCCGATAAGGTTAGCCAAGCACACTTAAAAAAAAAGGGGGGGGTTGGAAACACTGACAGGGGCTTACGTCATCAAACGTACGCAGCATCCGGTTGTCGTAGGGCAAACAAATGAAAGCAATGGCAATTGTGCGTCGGTGAGATATTTCTCTCTAAAAATACATGATTTCCCCATCAAATATATTCCATGATGAAAGAAAATACCTCGACAAATGTTCTAAACCATGGAGAAACTCATTTCCGTAAGTAGTTTCTTGTGTAAAATTGAAGAAATGTGTTTCCCATATAGTAAACTGTTGCCTGATGTCTGTCCTAGATTTTGACTTAAAGTCCTGCATTTTCAGACAGCAGGTCCAACTTCCCCTCTCCCCTTGGAGAATTAATATGAAACTAAAATTCCTGGCAGCAAATAATAAAGAGGTTTTCTCGGGCAATCAACCAGATGATTTCTGGATTTTCCATGTAATTCTATCTTTCACTTGCCTTTCTATTCTTTAGGCCACACAACAAAACATGTTGCTCCCAAGCAAATCATCACTGTACCATCACAATTCCACAACTGAGATCTATCCACCAAATGGGTAAGTTTCTCAACTTTCGATACTAAAAATTGTTCTGGACTCTTTCAGGTATTTTCTAATATACATTTAGTTTATTAATTTATTATTATGGGACAGATCTCCGTATCTGACAACACTAGCAGGTCAAAATTTTGTCAACAGACGCACGCAACATGTGCTCAAATATTGGCCATACATTTACGTGAGAAATCATAAATATGATTTTGTACCAAAATTGGACTCTTGAGAGAATCGCATGTTGCTCCTGGCTACCCTGAATTCTCTTCCCTCTGCATTTATGAATCACCTTTACCATTTCCTGACAAGCTCCGCCAGCTGAGTTGGAGTGGCAGGGTTGCCAGGTGCATAGAAATTTACACTTAAAAGTAAAATTTTCCTACCAAAATTAATCCTAAACTTTGTAATTGTAGAACCAGTACATGATCCTTTTGTTTATTGGATGTTGGTATATGTTCATTAACTCACCACGCACCTTAAATAATCAGGATTATGTAAAATTCCTTGGCATATATTTAGATACAAAATTAAACTGGTCAGTTCATACCCAGGAACTATGTAAGAAACTTGCCCGTGTCTTATATGTATTGCGGAAATTAAAAAGGTCTGTAAGTGAGGAAATGATGATCTCTGTGTACTACGATCTTTTCCATTGACACTTACTGTATGGAAATTTACTATGGGGAAACTCTACAGGTGCAAAGGAAGTCTTTAAATGACCAAAGAAGGCTATATGTTGTATTAAAAGAGTACAGGATATGGAGTCATGTAAGGAATTCTTTAAGGAATAATGTATTATGACAGTGCCCTCTATAAATATTTATCATAGTTTAATGTACAAAAAGGAAAACCTCCCCAGTTTTAGGTTGCGTTCTAATGTACATGACTATAATACAAGGCACAATCTGAATATAGAAATGCCGTACGGTAGACTATGCAAGACTCAACAAAATTTTAAATATAATGGAATGAGATTATTCAATTTGCTACCAGCTTCTATACGTAATTTAGAAAACAAGCAGTTTGCTAAACACATTAATAATATATTAGTACGATATTGTATATATAGTGTCACGGAATTTGAAGAACACTTCCGTCAGGGCCTGTAAAATGTAAATGTCTACTTATAATGCATCACAGAGCTGTAAAATGGGTTTTTGTACATGGCTTGTATTGTAATCAAAATAGAGTACTATTTTCCAATTGCTTTCGCTGTAATAAAACATGTACAGCCCACCGCTCAGGAGAAGATCCCTGACGGAAGTCAAGTGACGTAGAGGCAGGCGACTCCAATATTATGGTTGGGGGAGTGCACCCTGGGTCAGAAACAAGCACTGTGGTCTCGCTGTAAGCTTTAAGGCTTGATTCACATCTATGCTCAAATCACTGTCCGCACACTGTCAGGGGGTATTCACATTAGCAGTAAAGGTATGATCATCGTCAATCTGGTGTTGATTTCTTGACAGAGTACGCCGATTTTTCTATTTTTTTTAAAAAAATAAAGAGCCTGCCGATTGTACTACCTACAATCTTTAAGATATTTTCAACGACGGAATTGGCTGTTACAGTACTGGCGTTCGTTCGAAGCAAATGGCAAAGAGAAAAAGAGTTGCAAAAGCGGAGAACGTTTATTTGCACTTACAATGTGCGAAGCTACAAATGTCAACAATGGTAAACATTACTTTGTCGGTCTAGGTTTGGCATGAAAATTCTCGGGATGATTGTTTCATATCGACACTGTTGATCATTTCTTTTATTCGAAGGTTTCAGACACAACACGCCTAAATAATCTACAACTACCATAACTCTTACAACACTACGAAAAATCCCAAAGAAATCACAATTAAACACCCACACAGAAGCACTTCCACAACGACAATGACCGCAGCGGAACACTTCCTTCTATCCCTAAAATCTGCAAATAGACCAGTCTTCCCCTGTTCCTCTGCACGCCCTCTCCCCTCATTTGGAGATCTTCTCGTGAGCAGTGAGCTGTAGTTTAATTTGCAAACTGTATTGTTGACTGTGTAATATTTTAATATGTATTTTTAATTTTCTTTTCTTTTGTATTTTTTTATATTAACATTTATATACTTATTATGACGAAGTCTATTGCAATCATGTTGTCTAATGACTAATAAAGTATTCTATTCTATTATTTTTATGGGTTGGTGAAGGTAATATTTGTTATTCAGTTTCTAATGTAACCTGCTATAGAGCTGGCCTACGTGTCTGGGAAGGCCAGCTTTTCAGAAGGCTAGTAGTTTAAAAACTTGCCCGGAGGGGAGAAAAAAGAAGTTGTTTACTGGCTTCCTTTCGAATCCCCTATATAAGGGATTCTATAGAGTAGTGGGGATTGGCATTTTTTTGTTGCTTGGGCAAGAGGAGAGATCTAGGAAAGTTCTGTCGATGCTGGTAGTGGCTGTGGCTAGTTTGGGAGGCTAGTGGTCATGGGTCAACCACTTTCATGGAGATAGTACTGATGGCCTCGGCCAATGTACAAATCTCGTTTGCACCCAAGTTTTAATTTTATAACATATTGTGATGTGCCTATTACTTACAGCTAATTAACAGAAATGTTAAAAAGATCAGATATCAATTACTTAAATGTGCGAGTACGAAATGTCGATCAAAACAACGTTTCAGAGGTCATAACTGCCTCCTTCTTCAGTTTAATACGTATTCCTAGACACCTGACATAAACCGTTGGCAGGCGACTTGTACCTCCACAAGAAATCCGAACACAAAGTCAAATGTTTACCTTAATTTTTTCATCCGAGCTGAAAGATTATGTAGTGATGAAAAGAAAAAAGAAAAAGAGGAAGCATAGATAAAGAGGGTGGGTATAAAAAATGAGTATACAATACTGGATATGGAAAAGGTGGGCAAAAAAGTGAGGAAAATAATGAGGGAACGCTCCCACAGCGTTAAAGAGGAAGTAAAAGACGAAACCAGGGTAGAAAAGGGTGGAAAAGAAACTCATTTTGTCGGAATCTCCTATCGGAAAGGTGTCTCCGAAAGAATTGAAAAACAGAGAGGATATGGCGTAAAATGCTTTCGGGGAAGGGGATAGGCATGATAACCCAGAAGGGCAAAAGGAAGTTTATAAGATTGGATGAGAATGTGGGAGAGAAAATACGTGGGACAGACGGAGAGAAGCATGCGCATCAGGTGGGGTTAACATGACAAGGATATACCCAAAACTGGACTATCAGAGCACATATTAGTGGACATAAGATCGCAACAAGGGAAGTTATCAAGAAAGTGAACAATAACAAATTGGATAGGAATGTTTATGAAACAGCCTGTATGTGCACAGATAATTGGAATAAACTTAATACAGAAGATGGCAATTTGGAAGACGGATGGATAGCATCTTTCAAAAAATGGGACAAAGCTGTAAATAATAATGCTAAGATGGGTTTCCATGTTACATCCGAGGTCAAGAGGGCCGACGAGGTGGAAAATGAGTTCACCTTGGACTGGTGAGGCACCAGTTTCAAGAGGGGAAAACTACGGAGGGGAAGGTAGCATCCATCTTCGTGTCGAGCATATGCTGCACAATAGCTTCTCCCAAGCACTGGCCAGGTGACTTCTAACAGCTGCTTAGGATGTTTCTTTTAAGTGTTTTTAGAATATGAAACGCACGGTTTTAGATTTGAGGTTTATTTGTGTGTGGGTTACAGCTACAATGCGGTTTTTTTTTCCATAAGTGTTTTTTTTACCATAACCTTCTACCTGTATCCTCAACTAACACCTTTTTTAACGTGACACCATGTCAGGTGTCTAGGAATACGTATTAACCTGAAGGAAGCAGTCATGACCTCCGAAACGTTGTTTTGATCTACATTTTGTACTCACACATGTAAGTAATTGATCGTTTTAATGTTTTTCTTTTAATTTTATATTAAAGAAACAGCATTTTTAGTAGTGGCTGTGGTTATTCTGAGAGGCTGTATTGTTAGCGTTTTTATGTTTTTGCATTTTATTCGCCTGTTGCAGTAACGGAACAAGTAACTGGTACATCCAAGGCTGGTTACTGTCTAACAGAGAGAAAAGGAGTAAAACAACTTCCATTTTTTTTCAAAATTGATTACCAATTTTGGCCTTAAATTTCAGCCATTTTCATTAGAGATGGTGAACAAAGACACACAACTTGCTGGACTGATATGCATTCTGGACAAAATCTCGGGTCTTAGTACAATTTCTGTGAACTAAAAGTGAACGAACATTACAGTAAAGCTTCTCCCACTTATTCAACAATTCTAACAATATCATGTGTACTCATATTAGTGGTAATTTGTGACTGTTTTAGGGCGATTTGTTAAAAAACATAGCTGTATGTCAATGGGATATTTAAATATTATGTTTAACATGTATTGATTATGCTGTGTAACAATTTTCATTGTGGTAAAACCTGGGACTCCCTATCAAAAAATTACCCACCTCCGAAGTGACATGGAAGCCTATTGGGGCTCTTTTATCATTCATATTGTCCCACTTTTTAAAAAAGCTAATCCATACATCATCCAAATTGCAGTCGTCTCGGTTCAGTTTTCTGCTTCCCGCACAAATAAGTGCAGTTTCGTATTCGCTCCTATCCAATTTACTGTTACTTCTTTTGATAACCTCCCTTTTTATTATTCTATGCCCACTGATTATTACATGCTCTGCAAGCCCCGTTTTCGGATCCCTTTCCTTGATACTCTTATCGTGTTCCCCCCATCTAACATGCATGTTCCTGCCGGTTTGTCCAATATATTCCATATTGCAGTTGCACTTGATCCTATAAACCCCTTTTTGTTCATCGTGGTTACTTCGGATTTTTACCCCCCCCCCCTCTTATCTGTGAAATGCTTTTCAATATTTCTAGGGGCTTTCGTCCCGCATTTCACACCATACTTTTTCACTGTCTTTTCAATTTTCTCCGTGGGTCCTTTACAGTATGGGATCCCAACATAGTGAACTTTACTATCAAACTTTACCACATCAAATTTCTCCTTTCCTAATCTGCTATCAGAATCGGAGTTCTCTTTCGCGATATTCTTCTTCGCTCTTCTGGCGAACACATTCATTTCATATTCGGAGTACCCGTTCTTCAATCCTACCTCAATTATTAATGATATTTCCTTTTCTTTTTCCACGGCATTATTACATAACCTCTCAGCCCTTACAAAAAAGTTTAAATGAACATTCGATTTAACCCTACTAGAATGTTCGGATCCTTTATTAATATAAAGATTGCCTGCTAAAGGTTTATGAAACACCCCCTTTCTTATTCCCTTTTCAGTTTTAGTAATCCTTAGGTACAGGTAGTTAATTTTACCATCTACCAAGTTCTCCCTGGTGAAGCCTATTCTGTCTTCTAAAAGGTAAAGTGTTCCCCTGTGCTTAGCACCACGCCATGAAGGCGTATAGGGGGTGTGGGGGTAACGCCCCACACTTTCTTGATCCGGTCGTGAGTGGGGGTGATGTGATCAGCATCACGCCCCTGACCGCCTTTACCCCCCAGGGTTTCCCCCAGGTACCCATGTTATTCGACGCTGGGTAGGCGCCGGGGCCGCTTCCACCGTTAGAAAAGTTCCCGGATTTGAACCGGCCGGGGATCGAACCCGGGACCTTGAGCATGGTAGTCAGACGCGTTACCGACTGAGCCACCGCGGTCTTCTTGTTTCTCTAATTCAGCAAAAACAGTATTAAGATCCCTTTCTTTTCCAATTATAAGGATATCGTCTATATATCTACCATAATATTTTATGCTTACTCCTACTTGTTCCATAACAGCTTTTTCTAGGTACTAATGCAAGAAAATGTTTGGGGCAAAACCCGATATCGGGTTGCCCATCGCTAACCCTTCTTTTTGTTGAAAAATCTTAACGTTCATGCGGAAATAATTGTACCCGGTTTCAAGAAAAAACCACCTGACGTATTCCCATGCTACTAATATATCCATGCCATGGTCTAATAGCCACCTCTGAAGGCAACCAGCAGCTTTCTCTCTCGGTACACTAGGGTACAAATTTATTACATCGAAGCTACTAATTTGGTCATCGCTCCCAATTTCTAACCCTTTAATAGACTTTTTGGTACTAATCTGATATTCCCTGGAAAGATTTCTTCATTTTCACAAAAGAAGCTACTTACCGTAATAAGTTCCTGTAGCATTGTCTAACATCTGGAAGGTGTTTTGTGTGATGTGGGAATGTTTCATAGCGGAAATTCATGTTCATTGTTGAAAATTAATTCTCCGACGGAGAATAGCATTTGGCACGTACACCTTCGTACATCATCACACGTCGTGATTGTGTTTTGTTCATGTTCATTGGGTATCGAGGATCCAGTGGATTTTAAATTTAATTGAACACGGGATTGTGAAGAAAGGAAAGGAATGTCGAAAATGTGGCAGTGAATGTAAGCTACTCGTTAGAAGGAATGGACTGTGGGTATGTGCCTAATATGACGTGTTGTGGATGCGTGGTGAAATTCAGGTATGCTTTCCGTATCCTGGAAACGGATTTCTTCAAATTTAAAAGTTTGGGACCCATTTGGGGGCAGGTGACTCCGGCCAATTTCTAACATGCCTTTAACAGGGACTCTATAGAGAAAGCCGGGGAGTCGGAGCAGAGCGGAGGTGGGGCCACGATAGCAGTAGGGGGAGGTAGGTCAATTACCACAGTGGCGGAGCCCGGAATCGGTGGAAGATTTGGACTCAAAAATTTCAAACGAAAATAAATTTTTTTTTGTTTAAATTTTCCACCAATTCCAGGATGGATAGCCCCAAAAACCATTCATGGATAGTGCCACGAAACATTGCAATTTTCTTCGTAAAACAATGCGAAAAAATTTGATCAGATAAGCTTTGTTCACAGGTATTTCTTGGGTTCCGAAGGTTGAAACACTGCATAACAAATGAAAATCGACAAAACACAAGCACGAGGCGTGATTATGTAGGAAGGTGTACGTGCCATATTCTGTCTCAGGCAAGCGAAAACACTACAACGAAAAAGTACTCGTAATGTGAAAAATTGCAATTACTTTGATAAAAAAAAACGTGAATACACCTTCAAGAATGTTCCGCGAAGCAGATAGGGGTACTACTTTACTATACCGGAGACACCTATCAATGATTTATTTCGCAATTTTTTACATTGCTAACGTATTATTCTGCATTGCGGAACATTTCTTTAGGTGAAATAATGAATTTCTAACGAAAATAATGTCTATTTCTTACATTAACGAGTACTTACTGTTGTTCGTTATTTCCCACAAACCATCCACGGGTAGCCCCAAAAACCATTGACGTTAGCCCAAAAATTCACGATAGCCCCACAAACCATCACGGGGACGAGGTATGCCTACTAGGTTAGGTTAGGCCTGTTAGGTTAGGTTCCATTAGCACTCATTTCGTTCAATTTAGTATATACGGACAATACGAGAGCGTAATGTGCTCTCATGCAGAAAGCAAATGGCAGCAGCAGCAATAGCACGTCAGAAATAGATTTTCACAGAAAACCACATGCATTCGCATTAAAATGGATCAAAACTACATTCCCGAACATCAACAACGCTACAGAAAATGATTTGCGTAAGTACTTTCTCCTGTAAATTTGAAGAAATCCGTCTCCGGTATAGTAAAGTGTTACCCAGATAGGTAAGTACGAATGTCAAAAATTGACAAAACGAAGAAGTTATAGGTGTCCGGGGAATATCAGATTTTTACTGCCTTTTTTACCTCAAAGGAGTTTCTAATGCTATACTGAGTCTTAACATTAATCTTCTTAATTCTTTTAATTAACTCTTTTGCCAATCCAAACCCAACCAATCTAGTATCCTCGCATGACCCTTCTCCGATGTGGCTTGATGTTCCGAGCCTAAAATACGACCACCTGAAGGAAGCAGTAAAGTTTCCGAAACGTAGTTTACAACGAATACATACTCACTCACGTAAGTAGACGAAATTCAATACTCTAACGTATTTTTGTTATTTCAATCGTTCGCCGTATGTTCCACCCATGCGAGCACGTAACACAGGGAATCTGAGACCCGTTCGCTCGCTTACTACGCAGCGGCAACCATTAGGCTTCGCCGTGTTTGGCTTTGATGAGTGTGCCACCTGTTTCGAAAACGACCCAAAACGAAAAAATTAGCACTGCAGAATACCATAAGAATTCCACCACACCATGGCAACTGAACAAAGACGATTGGTTCAGCGGTTCATGTGACCCTCCATGGCTTTCGACAGAAAAGACAAAAATAGAATTTCCAAGTCAGTTCCTTGGCCGGAACCACTGTAATGTGGATACCCTCTCATCGAGAGCAGAGCATTAGGGGACAGTGACCCGAGTGTTGCTTGAGCATAGATGTGAATCAAGCCTAAGATATCAAAGACCGCCTGGATCTCTTCATAGACTACTCAAGAGCTACTGCTCAAAGTGAAAATTAAATGTGGGTAAACACATACTATGAGAATAATAGCCTTCTGAGAGAACAAGCGACTAACCAACCTCGTACCCAACGACCCAGGCTCGAGTTCTCGACTTTTTGTGTGTGTATTTGTTATTGCGTAGACCTTCAAAAGTTTCAGCTAAATATCTTTCAGCCTCAGACCTCATTGGGACTAACCTAAGGAGAAATCACACCGATTCAAAAAAAGAAAATACGACAATTCTCTCGAAACATGTTATCTCACATCGTCGGAATTACCAATATTAACAGCATCGATATTATTCTGTAGAGGAAGATTACATTTATGACACACTCTTAGATGGGAGGCCAGACGGATAGACAAACAAATAGGCCAAGAGAAAGAATACAATGTAAATCACAGTGTCCAATTGTACAAACTGCGAACCCATAAACTAGCTTTTGACTATGATTACTTGAAAACGGAATAAAAAGACGATTGATTTGCTCAAACTTGAGCAATACATACATACCATCTTTCTTGAATTTTACGAAATATAAGCCTCCTGAACGATCATAGAATAAACGATTGACAAGTGAGGGCAAACCACGTGAAGTATAAGTAACAACGTTATCCATACTTATCCCATTTCGGCGAGTTATGTTTTTTCTTCAAATATACAGATATATCCTTCAAATATTAAGACTGAAGTTGAAGATAGTAGCTAACTGATATTATGTAACAATCATGTAAATGTTTAGTAGAACTTAGAATAAGTTAATGTGTTAATTTCTTCTCGTGTGTGCCACTGGATAAATTGAAGTGCCTGCCAACCAAAACTGAACATTGCCATCAAGATGTAGCACAGATTTGCAGCTTGTAGCCTGTGCCACCTTCCAATTCAAAAAACACTGTACGAAGGTCGAAAGCAAAGAAAGATTCTACATGTGCGTATTAAAATAGGATTGTGCGAGAAATAATATTGATGGTACAAAGTGTCAGGAATTGCGTTAGAAATTAACGGGGCAAGTATATAATAAACAGTGCTTTTTAGTAGAAATAAGAACCAAAGGTCTTGATAATGCCTTCTGTGTGATCGTAATGATCTTCGACGGCTTTTGTTAGAGCCGCATTTTTATGTTGATTTGGCAACATGATACACTCATGTATTAAGTCTAAATATATGCAGCTTGATAAACTTTGAACAATCTTTCAGAAAATGGGTTTACATTTGTATTGGCTAAAATAAATTACGAAATTTTTCAATGGTAGGTCTTTCTTTAATATCTCAAGTACAACACATACGATCCGCTATTGTTTCTACATCTAGTGCAATCTATTTGCTGTCTGTCTTGAACACTTTTTCCCTCGTTTTTCGATATTGCTTTTCTCCAAAAATTGTTTTAGACGACATTATGCTTCCAGTGTCAACGTTCATCTCCGAACAGTACTAGAAAGAATCAGGCCCACAATCGTGGTGGCATTACTAGCTGCACTTTTTGACACACTAGCCCCGTCTAGTTGGCTGCACTTGTTGCCACTCGGTGCAGTGCAGGTGTGTCCAGTGTCAGAGTGGTGCAAGGAAATTACGTTCAACCAACTAGACGGAAAGTGGTGTTCAAGTTCAGAAGATTCAACAAATGCCTGTCTGCTCCTTTAAAGGGTCATTTGATTAGTTAGCATGCACCACGTGACCATACACCAGTCCGGAACATAGTGCAAATGGTGCAAAAACCAAATACACTACTTGACTCGAAATCAACAAAGTAGATGACTGTTGCGCCATGTAACCAACTAGACGTGCAAGTGCAAAGAGAGTAAAAAAAAAAGTGCAGCGAACTAGACTGCTGTGCTGACATTTCTGCCCAAGGGATGGAACGTGGTATGCTGAGCATGTTTCCCGTTCCATCACCCCACTATTCCTGCCAAGTGTCAATAAGGGACAGCAGCGAAATCTATTCTGCAGGTCCCTGGCTGGTTCACCAGATCGTTGCTTTTAAGTTTGAGCAGTAGCTCTTGAGTAGTCTATAAAGCGATCCAGGCAGTTGCCGTTTGCATCCACAGATTTGTCAGTTGCTTCGTTCCCCTAAATCCAACACACCATGTTTTTGGAGGAGCCAATTCTGTACTCTTTATTTGTTGGTAGGTACTTCAGTTTGCCCCACGGCACACACGAGATGAAAGTAACACATTCATTCATTCGAAGTACTATTAAACATTACCATGATGTTACCTAAGCCCCGAGTTTCTTTTGTTTTATTGTGATTTCATCATGCCACAAATGCAATTTTAACATGGTTCGATTTCAATTTATGGTACTTGTTTACTATCCGTCGGACAGATTTCTTCATTTCTACAGAAGAAACTACTTACCATAATAAGTTCCTGAGTATTGTCTAACATCGGGAAGGTGTTTTGTGTGAAATTCGGGTAAGTTTTCCGTATCCTGGAAACAGATTTCTTCAAATTTCAAAATTTGGGGGCAGGTAACTCCGGCCAATTTCTAACATGCCTTTAACAGGGAGTCTATAGAAAAAGCCGGGGAGCAGGAGTGGAGGCGGGGCCGTGTTAGCGGTTGGGAGCGGAGCCTGGAATCGGTGGGAAATTTGAGTCAAAAATTTCAAACTAAAATATATATATATATTTTTTAAATTTTGCACCGATTCCGGGATGGATAGCCCTAAAAACCATTCATGGAATGTTCCGCGAAGCAGATAGGTAAGTACGAATGTCAAAAATTGACTAATACTCAGAAGTTATAGGTGTCCGATGGATAGTAAACTTTTACCGTGATGGTTTAAGTATTGCTGGGGAGGAGAAGGACAGTCCTAACAGAAAATGACGATGACTCTTACGTGCTCAGAAAGAAGAAAAATTGATATATTAGGTCAGTCAAAAAATAAATGCAATCATTTATTTTTTATTTTTCGCAGCAACAATAGAAAACTTACAATGATATCATTTTCCAACATAGTCCCCCTGCACTTCAATACTCTTGGTCCAACATTCCACAAGCTTTCCGATACCCTGAGATAAAAAGTTTTCAGTTGAGCAGCAAGCCACGTATGCACCGCTTCCTTCACATGTTGATCTGTGTCGAATCAACGGCTTCTTAAAGCATCTTTAAGTGGACCGAACAGATGGTAATCCGACAGGGCGAGATCGGTACTGTATGCAGGATGCTCTAACACCTCGAAGGTTGGCAACGGTATGGGGACGCGCCTTGTCATGCAACAAAATAATGCCTTCCGACAATCGACCTCGTCGTTTGCTTCGAATTGCAGGCTTCAACTTGCTCCAAAGCATATATCACTGTATCGTTCACTGTTTATTGTTGTCCCTGTTTCCACATAATGTTCCATAATTACCCCGTCTGAGTCCCAAAAAAGTGTGAGCATCACTTTTCCTGCAGTGTTGCCGCTTGACTTTTTTTTCCACTGGAGATTCAGGGTGTTTTCATTCAATGCTCTGGCGTTTGCTCTCAGGTTCGAAATGATGGGTCCATTTTCATCTCCAGTGATGATTCGTTTCAAAAAGGCTTCACCTTCGTTACCATGTCTGTCCAATAATTGCTGACAGATTCTCAAACGATTTCGCTTGTTCTCGTCAGTGAGTTCTTTAGGGACACATCTCGCAAAGACTTTATTTTTCTTTCTTTCCTCTCTCTCTCTCTCGGCGAAAGAAGGAAGGAAAGAAAGAACTTTCTTTCATTCTTCCTCTCTCTCTCTCTCTTTCCTTCTTTCTTTCTTTCCTTTTTTTTGAAAGAAGGAAAGAGAAAGAAAGAATATCTCTTTCTCTCAAGAGAGAGAGAGAGAGAAAGATGGAAAGAGAGAGAGCTTTCTTTCCTCTTTCCGAGGAGAAGGAGAGAGGAAGAGGAAGGAACGAGAGAGACAGAAAGGAAGGATATATATATATATATATATATATATATATATATCTTTTTCTCTCTCTCTCTCTCTAAAAAAAGAAAGAAGGCTTTCCTTCTCTCTTTTCTTCTCCTTCTTTATTTCAGAAAGAAAGAAGAGAGAGAGATAAAGATAGAAAGAAGATAATTTCTTTCTTTCTAATACAGAGAGAGAGAAAAGAGACTTTCCTTCTTTCTTTTAGGAAAGAAAGAAAGAGAGTCTCTCTCTCTTTAGAAGGAAAGGGAGAGAGAAAGAATATGAAAGTTGAGCCTGTTATGGATAATTTCATATGCAGAACCATGACTAACGTGTATATGGTTTGCCACTTCATCAACAGTCACTCGTCGGTTATTCAGAACCAGCTCACGGACTTGCTCAATGTTGTCATCAGTAGTGGATGTGGCTGGACGACCTGCTCTTTCCTCGTCCTTCACACTTGTTTTACTGTGATGTTCATCCACTTTTAGTTCACAGAAATTGTACTAAGACCAGAGTTTTACCAGAATGCATATGGGTCAGTCCATACCAAATGGTCCAGCACTGGACCACTTTGACTTGGCCCAAGTTCTGATAACCGTCGCTGCGCTTAAACTTGCAGAAGGATTATCAATGCAAATAAAATTGCATAATTAACGATAACCGTTATATTTAAAATAAATACAATACAGGCGCAGAAAATCTCACTACTTCCATCACCATTTTTAGTACTTATTATTTCTCGTTGCTATGGTAACAGCAATTTGATTTCTTGTATTTTATACAGCGTGATAAGATGATTATAACAATATATATAAAATAAACATGCATAAGTTAAAAACAACATCAATAACATAAATAATATTAACTTTGAACATGACAGTTTGAGAATAGGACAGTCTCAGTTCCTTTAGTTTTATTGCGATTTCATCATGCTACGAAAGTAATTTTTACATGGTTCGATTTAGATTTACTTCTGTTAACACATACTGCGGAGTTTTAGCGATAACTTACTGGGTGTTTTGTTGACACAGGTTTTCCACTTCCATATACTCCTATGTAATCCTACCATTGACAACAGCCATTTGTTTACTATCATCTTTCGAACAAACTTCCGCTTCTCTGTGGGTCACATCCGTGAGGTACAAAAGGGTTTCCGGCATCGGTTCACTGATTCTAGTCGTTTATGTGCAGTGCGCCATCTATAGTTCAGAGAAGAAAACCGATTGTTTTCACGTGTAGCCAATCCTGAAATGCCTCCTAAAGGCGTACCGGTCCAAATGGGTGTTTTAAAAAAAAATATGAGGTACAGTGGCAACACTGTTGATGTTTGAAGGCAACAAAAGGTGTGTTTAATGATGGTCTATGACATGGAAATACTGGAAACAGGAAAAAAAGAAAATGAAAATTATGGTGAAAAAAGTGTCACTTACCTACTCCTGGCAACCATGCAATGTGCGGAACAGGCAGTGTAGCTTTACAAAAGATGTTGAAAATGACAACCATTTTCCCTGAGGCATTCATCAACACGTTTTATCATGTTGGAAGCAACTTTATGCAAGGTTGATTGGTTTATATTGTTAATGGCTGTGCAAATGTTTATTTTTAGATCATCAAGTGTTCTTGGGTTATTAATGTAAACTGTTTGTTTCAAATAACCCCACAGAAAAAATCTGGAGACGTCAGATCCGGGGAGCGACTGGGCCATAAGTTTTTGCTTATAATGTGATCGCCAAAAAACTCTGCCAACATGTCTAAAGTTTCATTAGACGTGTGACATGTTGCGGAGTCTTGTTGAAACCAACAATCACGTTCCAACAGAGAAATAAACTGTGTGATAAGGTCACGATAAACTATTCCGTCTACTGTTGTGTTGAAAAATAATGGCCCGATTATTTTTCTCCGCGAAATCGCGCACCACACACCGATCTTTTGAGGATGAAGTGATTGTTCATGTAACAAATTGGGATTGTTACTTGACCCGTGTCGAGAATTTTGACTGTTGACATATCCATTTAAGTGGAACCATGCTTCATCCGTGAAAAAGACCTTATCCAAAATATTCACACCATTGTCTCTAATAAAATTTCTAAACCACTGGCAGTATCTTACACGTGCACCTTTGTCTGCTTCCTTCAGTTCTTGCACAGCCTGTATCTTATATGCACGTAGGTGCAATTGTTTTAACGCTCGGTGAGTTGTTGTTTTTGATACACCTGACTGTGCAGCAAGTTTACGAACAGATTTCCTGGGAGATTGTGATATTCTCTGCTCCACATCCTGCAGCACACCTTGTGTCAAAACTGGTGGTTGTCTGTGGTAGGGTTTGTCATTAACTGATCCTGTTTCACGAAATCTGGAAACAAGTCGATATATCGTCGAATTTTCTGGAACACTGTTATTCGGATATTTCTCGCAAAACACAGTTTTTACACTAGCGTATGATTTTGAACAAAAATAATGTTCCACAATGAACACCCTCTCTTCCAAAGAGTACTTCATTTCACAGAACAATTCTAATCTTCCCCTACGAACAATGCGAAATGCACGGCTCAAACAGTTCTGAGTACACAACCAACTGATTCTTTTGTTCTCCTTCGGTGGGCGCTCTTATCGCATTGCATGGTTGCCAGGAGTAGGTAAGTAACACTTTTTTCACCATAATTTTCATTTTCTTTTTTTCCTGTTTCCAGTATTTCCATGTCATAGACCATCACTAAACACACCTTTTGTTGCCTTCAAACATCAACAGTGTTGCCACTGTACCTCATAATTTTTTTAAAACACCCATTTGGACCGGTACGCCTTTACGAGGCATTTCAGGATTGGCTATACGCGAAAACGATCAGTTTTCTTATCTGAACTATAGATGGCGAAATAGTCCACCTACCCAAGGTGGAAATTGACATCCAAATTTCCGTACGAATGTTTGACATGCAATTTTCCATGCTTTGTGTAAAAATAAATTTACACTTTCACTTACATTTGGCAACACTGCATGAACAACACTGCACCCCGTTTGTTGTTTCTATGTTTAAAAATATCTACTTGGACAGGGCTAACATTTGGTGTATGACTTATGTATGTACAGGTTTCGGTTACAAAGTAACGCCACTCTTAATTCCCAGTTGCGCCGTTCGTGGGACACCCTGTACTTTAAGAAAGGTTCAAATTTCGTGTGACAATGATTGCCAAAGTCCTACGATATTTAGTGTTTCTGCTACAAGATTTTGAAAAAGAGCATAACACAATCGGAACTGTTACCCTTGACTTTGTTTAAGAATGGTGGCCATTTTTTGTTTCATGACTTTGGGTATTTTTTGGCCTTTGCAGACACTTGCGATAATTATTATAGCTCAGCTAAGAAAAGCGATAGAAGGCTGTGTTAAACAACATTCTTTTCAGTACATTTCAAGCTTAATTTTAGGTTATGTGTCTTTGTTCACCATCTCTAATGATAATGGCTGAAATTTAAGGCCAAAATTGGTATTCAAAGTTTAGGATTAATTTTAGTAGGGAAATTTGACTTTTAAGTGTAAATTTCTATGCACTTGGCAACCCTGCCACTCCAACTCAGCTGCTGGAGCTTGTTAGGAAATGCGGAGCGAAGAGAATCTGGTTTTATGTTGTTTTTTTAAAAAATAAACTTTTTCTTTTCAATCTTTCAGGAGCATTGTCTGTATTTATCCTTTCTTGGACTTAGAAAAACTCTGGAGTGAATGGAAAGGGACAAATGTGTGGAACATGTAGAGTAGGAAGCAAGAAGAAGATAACAAATTGGTGGAATCCGGAAGTAGAAGTAGAGGTTAAAGAAAAGAAAGAAAAATTAAAGAAATACCTGTCAGTGGGTACTCTGTAGGTATTTGAAGAATATAGAAAGCAGAGAGATAAAGTGAAGAAAGTGGTTCAAGAGGCAAAGAAAGAAATGTGGGAGCAATTTGGAAGAAATATGGAGCAAAATCGTAAAGAAAATCAGAAACTTTTTTACAAAGTTTTGAAGAACATGAGGAAACAAAAAGATTGCCCTTTAAAATTTATATATGATGAAAATAAGAAAATATTAACAAATTCTGAAGAAATAATGAAAAGATGGAAAAACTACTTCCAAAAATTATTAAGTGAAAGTGGAAGAAGAAACGTACCAAATGAAGAGAAGGTCTGATGAACCAGATATCCTAGATGTAGAACAAGAAGTAATTACATGGGAAGAGTTAAAGAAAGATATTAGTAGAATGAAACTAGGAAAGGCAGCTGGTCATGATGGCATTGCACCAGAAATGATCAAGTATATGGGAAAGGAAGGAGATCTGTTGCTCAGAATAATAAATGTGGCATGGAAGGAAAAGAAGATAGTGAAGGATTGGGAAGTATCAATACTAATACCAATATATAAGAAAGGAGATAACAGGAAATGCGGAAATCACAGAGGTATTTCACTACTCAGTGTGCCTGGAAAACCCTAAAGAAAAACAATGTAAACAAAAAATTAGTAGAAGCATTACAAAGTTTCTACAAAACAAATAGATGCTATGTCAGAACTGGCAGATCAGTGGAATTCATAACAATAGGAGTAAGACAAGGTGATATTTTATCCCCATACTTGTTTATCATTCTGATGGATGATGTTCTGAAAGAAATAAAATCAAAGAAGAGAAAATTCAAAGTAGGAAATAGGAAACTGAAAACTGTAACTGTGTCTGAACTTTTATATGCAGATGATATTGTATTGTTTGCAAATTCACAAGCAAAAAGAAATTTAGAAATAATAAATGGTAATATGTCAAAGAAATATGTGAAAATAAACAAAGATAAAACAACTGTGTTAAGGATAGGGAGAATAGAAAAACCCTGCATAATAAGCCTTGAAGATTCAGAGCTAAAACGAGTACAAAGTTTTAAGTATCTAGGTGTTACAATCAATAGTAATGGAAAAATAGATGAAGAATTAAACACGCGAATAAAGAATACAAACATATTATATTATGCCATAAACAAAGGATTTTTAGGGGAAAAGGAAATAAGCCCAAAAAAAAAAATGATTGTGTACAAATCAAGTTATGTACCAACATTGATATATGGAAGTGAATCCTGGATCATTAATGAAAAACAAAAACAAAACTTACAAATAGCAGAAGTGAAATATTTGAGGAGAACAGTGGGAAAGACCAGAAGGGACAAAATCAGAAATCAAACAATCAGAATAACATTAAACACAAAACCAATATATCAGGATGTTGAGCAAGCACAACTCAGATGGTTTGGACACCTCAGCAGAATGCCTGAACATCGAATACCTAAACAGGTATGGGAAGCAAGAATGGGAGGATTGGATGCAAAGATACCGAAAGGGAGACCACGTAGGACATGGAACAGGCCCGTGGCCAGGAAGTCATTCCTAGAGGGGGTAAATTTTTAATATATTGGGTTGCATTGGCAGATACGAAAGAGATAAGTATCAGAAAAGGGATGATATCTGATATCTTGAAACTGCAACGAAGAAAGAGAGAGAGAGAAAAAAAAAACTTCAAGCAAAATCAAATAGCAATATTTCTATAATGACCTTTCCAGATTGCCAAAGAATATAAAGTTTAACATAAATATGCTAATGGGGACTGTATCTACTTGATATTTACAGGCCGTTAATGTTAATAGATGATTAATATGTACCAACAGCTTTGGGCGCGTCTGCAGAACTGATTGAGGGAGCCCTTTATAAATCATGCTTCATAATGATTCCCTCTAGTTTACAGTATGCAAGATTTTTATGCACAAAGGAATCTAATGAGAATTCAACAACACCATTGTGTTGTGTTATGAAAGAAAAATAATAATTGTTACATATTATCTACACTTTGATGAATTGTGTAAAAATTTGTAGTACATTTTTTTGTACTTGCTAAGACATGGGTCCCTTAGTCCACCACAAACTCTTATTTCCTTTAAAGGGGAGACTCTTGCATCACTACAGACAATGTTTGCCTACTGGCTACGTTAACCATTTTGCAAAGTAGTGTGTGAATTGTATTATATTATAGTTGAAATACATGTTTTGACAACTGACAAACAAATAGGAATCCCTTGATTGATCAATGACTTCTTGGATTACAGTGTCATCATTAATATTTCTTATTAAGTTTCATAGAAAGCAATTGTTTCCATAGGGCGCCATGGCATTGTCGTTAACATTTTTTTTCATATCCATTGTTTTGCTCCCTAGGCCGACTCCGGCCGCCACATAGCTATGGCTCTGAACTTGGACTATAAGAATATCAGACATTGCGAGCAAAGCGAGAAAGAAAATTTTACGAATTGTGTTTTTATTTGTATAAAATTTGAAATTGATAGGGGGGCAATTGCCCCTTGTAAGTGCCCATGACTGTCTGGAAGAAAAATGCAAGTCTTGTTTTTTTACTCCAATGTTTGATTCCCCTAGAATGAACTTCCGTCCAAGGTCGCAGGAGGGGGGAGACAATGCCACCTGCCCCCCCCCTGTGGTTGCGGCATTGTTTATGAGTGTCTCTTCATCAATTTCACGTCATCACTTATTGTTGCGATTAGCTAGAAGTGGCAGAAAAGCAACGCTAAGTAACAGAAATCAAATATCTACTCCATCTCTCTACCACATGAATCACTATTACCAAAAGGTAGACTTGGGAATCAAAACTTGAAGCAGTTCCAAATTCATAGCAATAGATCCAAGAAAAACATCTGAACATAAGTAAGTAAGTTGGTGAATAAAATTGTAATTGTTATTCTGTTATTGCAGCGAAATGGAGCTAAATGATGGAAACATTGAAACGCTGGCGGGTTACCTTCAACAAACTCTTTCTGCTGATGTCAGTGTTAGAAAACCAGGTGTGTATCTGATCAAATATTAACCTATATACTCATTATTACATTGCATAATGGCTACTATTAAAACAAAGGTGAAACTACTTTGTATCAATAACAATGCTCATTTTGGTATGTCTCAAATTATTGATTAAACAGTATTCTCATTGAACTGGGACTCCTTATAGAGACGGGGAATGTGAAATGTTGTTGTTGTATTTTCATGGAATGTAAAGCTTTGAATTATTTATAAATACTAATTTACCATAATGGTTGTTCACATGTAACAAAGAAATGGATAGGAATATATAGTGTTTCTTACAACTGGAGTCAATGTTTTCATGTTTTCACTCTTAAAAATATAGTTTGAATTGAGTTAAAGTTAGTTGGAACACTATACAGCGTATGGAGGTGTCTGGAAATTCATTTAAATATACTGGAAAAGTTGAGGGAAAGATCATTTTGGGATTTTAGAGCATGAGTATTAGTGAAACTGTTTTTTCTTATTCGTCACCAATAAGTGCCTCCCCGATGGCGCAGTGGCAGCGTCGTCGCCTTGTAATCAAGGGGTCCCGGGTTTGATACCCGGTGGAGGCACAAGTGGTTCGGATCCCACTTTAAACTGTAGGTCCAGTCCCGATTAGCCTTAATGTGCACAAAGTGGACTTAAAACACCAAATCAATCAATCGTCACCAATAACGTGAAAGTAACTAAGGAGGTGAACATATAATTCTGTTTGTTCACAAAAAGTTTGCCAACTTGGAAGAGAGGTTGGTTCACTGTCACATCCATATTGGCTTGTCTCAGAAAATACTAATTGCAAACAATTTGAAAAGTTACTAATTATGTTTGGGAAATCTTTCTGCCCATCATTTGTGAAAATAATGAAGTTAATAAAATGGTGACGTTGCTGCTAGGGCTGAACCGTACTCAATATTCTTCTGATTCGCAGTGATAGTGCTACCGATGCCTGAAAATTTTAACAAAAATTGTTCAAAATATTGATGAATATTAATATGTAAGTTTCCACTGCAATTATAAACATCTTACCACAGTTTTGCTTTAAAATGTTAATAAACTAAATTGTAATATTATTAATTTGATAATAATAACCCAAGGTGCAACAGCCACGTACCGACTGTCGGCTCACTCCCACCAGAGGTGGGAGATCATCCGACCAGTTACTGGGTGACGGGTCTGCACGACAAACCACCAGATGTTGTAGGTTTCCTTGACCGGTTTACACTACTCATTCATTGATCCCCAATTTTCTCACAATAGTGGGTGGCCTCCAGTCCTATACACAGGCCGAAATCTCAAAAGAAGAGTTCTTACGCTTTCTCTCACTTTCTCTCAGCACACTCGAATCTTCATGTGCCGCATAGCCAGAGCCGAATATCTTAGACCGCGTGGCAACGATGTGGGACTCATTTGATTCATAACCCCTTCACCCCCCTTTTTTTGCACAGTACTGGTGCAAAATAAATAACAATAATGAATTGTGAATAATTTCTTGGATAATTAAACTCCATGAAAATGTTGCGCATCATTTTTTGTTGATCGTATGAAAATCCCAAACTCCCAGGTTGGGAATCGGCTTGTGTCAGTAAATATTGCAAGTGGTACTTTCTGTTGTTCATCTCTGGTATTGGCTCTGCGTTAGGGATCTTTCAGACCGAAGTGACATGTATCATTTGAAAGTGAAACCTCAGGACATTTTGAACTGAAGCAACGTGTCTTTCTTGCATGTGGCTCAGACTGGGTTGTTTCCTCAATACAATGCATCATTCTGGTTAAAAACAACAAAAAAACACAGAAACAGCAGGATAAAAAGCAGTTCTTCCAAGCTTTAAATTCCATCTCGGAATCATCATCGGGACTGGTCGAGAGACTATGAAAGGCACGCAGTTGAAGTTCTGCTGTCGCTACTCGCTGTGTCTGCTGGAAGATGTCCTTGCAGTCTTGGTAAGTTCTTGTATGTTGTGATTGTTGGCTGGTGGTGTTCCCTTTCTGGCAGAATGGGATGTTAAGGAAGGTATAATAGTCTTCATGGCAATGTATGTGGAAATCCTTATTTATCATGGTACAACACAGTAAAACTTAAAAATCCATCTCTCCCAGGCAACAATCTCAACTTACAAGAACTTACCAAGACTGCAACATCTTCCAGCAGATACAGTGAGTAGCACCAGCATGCTTTTCCTGATGATGATCCCAATCGATGGAATCGAAAGCTTGGAAGAACTCGTAAAGTGTTTTTTACCCTGCTGTTCGTGTTTTTATTGTTTTTAACAAGTATGTTGTCGGCACATGATGTAAGAAGTTTTTTAGTGTCATACCATGTGTCATGTCGCCTCAGTTTCATACATGCAGGGTGAATGTTCTGCTTTAGCCTGAATATGCCTGTGCCACTTGTCCCTTCTGTTAGAAATCTCCCTTAGTTGCTGTTCTGTTTTGATCAGTAGAACAGAGCAATCCCTTTCTATCCTTGGGGGAGGGGGTACCATGAATCTCATTCTCTTGATTTTTGTTGAGCATATTATTTAACCGGACTGTTAATTTAAGAATCTGTTTGTTAAATTTCAGCTGAGAAGTTCCTTGAATCTGTGGAGGTGAACAAGAACTACCCGTTGTTGTTGTTGCACTTGGTAGACAACCAAAGTGCTGATTTGACAATTAGGGTAGCTGGAGCAGTAGCATTCAAAAACTACATCAAAAGAAATTGGAAGATTGTAAGTAATGTTCTTTTTTATTTCAAATTTATTTGTTTCTGCATAATGTTGAACATTTTTCAGAGGCATGCTAATTGGGACTCAACTGGGACACTGGAAAATCAAACTTGTGACTCCTTAATTACAGTGACCGCTACACCATCGTCAAGTTTTACCTACTAGAAAAGTTGGTACTTCAGTATTATATGGACTACCTCATTTGTCTACGTTAAATTACAGTAAACCCTCGTTAACACGAATCCCAAGGAATTCAAGAGTTCGTGCTAACCGGGGATCTTCAGTTTTCTTTGCAGATCTATGCCTGTCTGCTTCCTCTTGGCCATGAGGGGTGTAAGGGGCAGTCTTCCACGTAGTACGCCCAATTATCAACCTCACTTCCACATAGTACACCCTGGACTCCATTTTGCAGACGAACGAGGCTCTGGCGACTGGCCCTGTCCAGTATAATTTTGTGTGTCGTCCTTTGTCCTTATGTGTGCTGAGTGCCTCTTTACAGCCTCAGCTTTTAACCAAGGTCAGAATATTTTAATATTTTAGTTACAACACGATATTAGTTATGCTTATTTAAGTTCTGTTAACCTAAGTCAGAATATTTTAGTCTCCCAACGTTACATATATGTTATAAGTTTACATTTTAGTTCAGGTAAGGGGCTGGACCCCGTATAAAGTGACAGAGTAAGTGCTGACTCACCCAAAATTTTAAATTCAAAATAAAAAAAATCAAATGACTCCTGTCTTAACTGTTTGCAACTTGATGTTACTTGTACTGGCTACGTTTTAAATACACATCTGAACACACAACTGAATTTGTTGGTAAAATATGTATAAGCTCATTGTTGACGCAATGATCGCGATTGTCGAGCAATTGCACCCAAGTTTTAATCTTGATGTTACTCGTACTGGCTATGTTTTAAAGAATAGAAAGATGCATTTGAGCACATTGTTGATCTGAATCTGTTGGTTACAATAGTGTATATGTTGATTCTTGACAAGATGATAGAGATTGTTGAGCAATTTCTTACGTACCTAGCAGAGGAATGACAGAGGATCAACAGAAAAAAATTATGAAAAACTTTGAAAGTTCATGTTAAATGAGATCTAATGATGCAACGGACTAAAAAACCGTTCGTAATTCGTGTCAACCGAAATTCACGTTAACCGATAAAACTTTCTATAAGATATAATACATCCCTGCCGGGAGCAACATTTTGTTCATGTTAATCAAGTGTTCATCTTAAGCGAGTTTGTGTTAACGAGGGTTTACTGTATATTCCCCTTGCAAACATGAGTCATTCGGTTAGGTTAGGTCCAGTAAGTGGGAATCGTATTTGGCAGAATACATGTGGCAATCGGGTTGCTGTGCCCGGTGTCGATGCTTTCAACTAGCTTCTCGGTGATATGGCTGAATTTTGGAAATCACAATTAACAAAAGGCTAATTGTATGATTTATATTGAAAACTTTCAAATACAGTGTTCCTATTATGTCCATAAGTGTTTCTTATGCCTTCCCAGAAAACAGACGGTCTGAAATGAGGTAGTCCGTATAATACTAAAGTACCGAATAGCTATATACAGCACACTACCCTCAGAAGAAATGCATACCTAGCCCAAGTATTGTTAAATTAATACATTGATAGTTTACAGACATGGAGATTCAAATCTTGCAATCAGTCAAGCTGACGTGACGACCGCCCCAACCACAGACTAGATATGAACCGCCCCAACCTCCTCACTGCATCGCCAGCTGTTTCGTACCCTCGGCGAGGCAGCGGTCCATGCCACCCAAGAGCTGGCCTAACCAAGTTGAAGCACGTGCAGAGGGTTGGAGAAGTCTCAGCGAGTAACATTTCCACCATGAGCCGGGAAGAAGGTGGCAGGGGGTGGTGTTAGCCAACGGGGTTAGCCCGTAAGACGCCAGCCGTGCCCTTTTTCGCCTGGCACAGTGAGGGAACTTTTGCAGTGTTGACACAGTTGCCATCTTCAGAGATAAGTCACTAAATACGACGGATTTGTAAGACCTGTTGGGGAAGTAATTCGTGAAAAAGGTACTATCTACTTTTCTGCCAACTTTTGGAGAAACGAACCTAGTATTTTTCCAAAGTTAAATGAACATTTTGATAGATAGATGCGCCTAGAGGGCCATCCAGACTTTTTAAAAATATAAAAGTAAAAAATCCTATGGTGATGTGAGTTTCCTTTGGCATTTCGACAATTTATTTTTACATCAAATGTCTAGAATATTTTCAACATCCAGTTGGAATACGTGTGTGGGGGAAAAGAAAGTGAGAAGATTTGTTTTCCCTTCCTCTTGTAATTGTGTTTTTAGTGAAGTGTCCTGTAGTGTACAAAGATAGGTAAAGATGGAATCGTATTAGTGTGTTATTACTTAAACATACACTGTTTTTCCACGTTACCAAATGAGGATAAACATCTTGGCCATTGGGGCAACATCAAGAAGGTTTTTTTTTTTTTTAATTTCTTGATCACGTTGGCACTACCCATCATACTTGCCGCCGGCCACCACTGGTTGTATAAACACACTTAATGAAGTTACTAACTTTTTACGTAAGACTTACTTTTGAAAGTTCTGTAAATTTCAGTGTCAGTGTGGCACTTTTATGCAAGAAGCATAGTACTGTGGTAGTCTGATAGTAACTGTTGCCATCCCAACACTTTTCACATTGAGTGAAAGATGGATCCATGTGTGGTGGTTTATTTTATGTACCACCGAGTTGCAGAGAAAATCCTGTCAATTCTGCTAGATTTGTAAATGGGATATTTTGTAACCTCTGTGGAAAGTTGAGATGATAGTAATAAATTTGGTCCAAATGAAGTTAGTAAAGTCTTCAAGACTAGATCAGATAATAACAAATAATTTTAATAGAGAACATTAATAACAGCATTTAAACTTACCAATATTCACTTTATCTTTGGCATCCAGTCCTTTGAAATTTGGATAAAATTTAATAAAATGCTGGTGGAACTTTAGTGGGTTTTGATTAGGAATGGTGGATAACGGATATCTGTATTTTGAATTATTTGATATCTGAACATTTCGGATAATCTGGATAATTTGGACAATCCAAATATCTGGATAATGAAGATAATTCTGCTGTCCACATATCTGAGTATAAAATTATCCAATATCCAGATTTAACCATCCCTAGTTTTGTGTTCATGTCCATATTATGAGAGCAGGCTGTTTCCCCTCACCAATTACTACAATTTCCTGAAATGTATGTTTTATAATAATAAACTTGCCTTTTTCCAGGTGTTTTTTTTTTTTTTTCGAAACATAGGGGTGCAAGTGGCATGTCGTGGAAGAGTAATCTTTTGTCTTGCTTCACTGCAAATTGCATGTGTTGTGCTTCCAATAACATTGCATCCTTTTTATAAAGCATTATTAAAAAAATACAAACAAGCACTATATTGCTTTGTCATTTGTCATATGTTCGTATGTATGTAAATGAACAATATCATTTGTGGTTTTTAAGAAATGATGTGCAAAGTGCCAGTACATGGTGCTGGCGAAAAATTAGGGATGGGCCGATATGAAATTTTGGCCAATACCGATAATGATAACCGATATTCTTCCGATCCGATATAAAATTAGAAATGTTCCTTGAAGAACCTGAAAGGTTCATTGACCTCCTTAATAAATGTGTGTTTCAAGGTGACTGCAGTGAAAAAGAAATAGCATATTTAGATATTTATTTTTTTAGAAATTAGGGCATGGAGATTATCCATAAAAATTGCAACAAAATAGCATAATTTTGCACTAAATTATCAGATATTTATCAATATATTGGATCAGTAAAATAATCGGTCCCATCCCTACCCAAAAGTGGTCCTCTAGCAGCTGGTGCCTTACCACTGATGGTCCAGCATTTGGGCTGGCAAGGTCTAAAGGTTAAGTAGGTATACACAATAAGAAGTTTGTTAAGCAACCACTTAATACATTTGAATCTCTTTTTCTAAATAAAAAATAAATCTGTGACCTGTTGTATGTTTTTATTATGTAGGATCTGTGATAGAAATGTAAATTAGTTAGATATAAAATTTGGGATAAAATTGATTTTTTCCCCCCTAAGGATGAAGATTCTACAGACAGAATACATTCAGAAGACCGCGAGTCCGTCAAAAGGTTGATTGTTGATCTGATGCTCCGTGCCCCAGAATCTGTCCAGAAGCAGTTAAGCGATGCAGTCTCTATAATCGGCAGAGAAGATTTTCCCAACAAGTGGCCAAATTTAATTACACAGATGGTGGAAAAATTCGGTACAGGTAAGATTTATGTTATGAAATTATGTTTCATATGACCTTTTCATCATGAGACATTCAGTCCAAACAAACCCATCACATGGTTGAGTTTGAGTTTTTTCTTCTTCTAAATCCGCTTGTATGCACAGAAAAGGTAATTGGGACTGGATCTTGAGTGCGATCCGAACCACTACGTGCCTCCGTTGGGTATTGAAACCGGGACCCCTTGGTTGCAAGGCAATGACATTACCGCTATGCCATCAAGAGACCCCATCACATGGTGTTTCCCTATTCAATATCATTGTATTTTCCATCAAATGGGCAAATTTTAAAATTGTGACAGCAGTTATGAAACAAAATTGTAAAGTGTACCTATCATGCATCAATGTGAATATAGAAAAGGAAAGTTAAAAATTGTACTTACGTATGTGAGTATAGTGCTCTTATTGTAGAACGACGTTTCAGAGATTGACTATCTCTTTCCTCAGGTTCGTATAAAAACTAAGTACTAAGTACTGCGTCAGTACTATGCCAAGTACTTAGTTTTTATACGAACCTGAGGAAAGAGATAGTCAATCTCTGAAACGTCGTTCTACAATAAGAGCACTATACTCACATACGTAAGTACAATTTTTAACTTTCCTTTTCTATATTCTGGATTTGTGAGTAACACGCGACAAACCTATAAAATGCTATCAATGTGAAGATGGTATTTCAGAGAATGCTGCGATATATTTGCATATATCTTAACAGAGCATAATGTAAAGCATGACTTGAGTAAGATATGAAATGAAGTGATTGCTCTTAGTTGGGATCTGATCTGGGAATCTCAAACTATAGGGAGGGAACATCACTGCAATCATGTGATGCTGCCATCACTCGGCAGCCATTCATCAGCGGCAAGGCAGTTTAGCTTTGGAATCAGGATAGCTCAGTTTTCTTTGAAAATGTATTATAATCCTTTCTCCAGTTATTCTTTACCTTCTGCTCTGTAAGATATGTGGTGTAATATGTCGGTGTATTCTTCAAAATCTCATCTTTATATTGATGTACGATACACATTTTTTGTTTCATAACTGCTGCCGCAATTATAAATGTTGCCCCTTTTGATGAAGAAACCAATGATATTGAATAGGGAAACACCATGTGATGGTGCCTCTCGATTGCATAGTGGTAATGTCATTGCCTTGGAAGCAAGGTGTCCCAGGTTGCAATGGAATATCCAATGCTATCGCATGGGAAAACGCCACGTGATGAGTTTGTTTGGACTCAATCTTGTTGAGTTGTCTGTTGGTGATGTCATAATTTCATTGTGCAAAATATAAAATCTTCACTTTGCCCCATTTCATGTTTTGTATTATCCATTGTTTTCCTCTAGGTATGGAAATGGTTGTTGTGAAATGGTGAGTCTGGTGGTAATTTTTTTCTTCTTCTTTATTTAGGTGACTTTCACGTTATAAATGGAGTACTGCACACAGCACACTCTCTATTCAAGCGGTACCGTTACGAATTCAAATCACAAGAACTTTGGGTGGAAATCAAATTTGTACTGGACAACTTTGCAAAACCTTTCACAGAATTGTTTGTGGTAAGTTACGACAGTGTAATTTAAAAATGATGTTTCATCTTGTATGTATATATTGCTTGCGTCATAGATTTTTCTTCTAATCTATGGTTGTTACTCGTACAAGCAAGTAGTTTTGAAAACTGGCATGGCCCACTGGGTATCGAACATTGGAACATGCTGTTACAGGGTGATAATGGTAGTGATATCCACTACGTATACATGAAGGCTCTATTTTTTCTCACAAGCTGAAGATTTGACAAGAAGGAAGACCATCTGTTTGTCATGTCTTTGTGCATTCAGCAATGGTGTTCTCAATGTTGTTATAATGTATTTTAAACTTAAGTAATATGTTGCAATAAGTGTTCAAGAAATTGTACTGCTTGCAGCAGTCTTTTGCTGACTGATACAATTTATTTTATTATTCTATTCAGTGTATTTGTGTTATGTAAATTATATTCAAGTTTATGAGAACTTTGGAAAGATCAATGTAGAAAAATTTAGTATTATGTATCCTAGCAAGCTTGTTGAATTTCCAATGTTTGCAAGAAGTGTATGTAAATACAGAGAAACTAGTACCGAGAAGCTGTTTTTTCTTTTTCGATTAATTTCAGTGGCCACTGCCACCATCCTTGTTGGAACTTGCTCTACTGTTGCTTGGCGTGCATCTTTTGTTTGTAGTTCTCTGGCTGCTGCTAGGTGCGCTGTTGTTAACTGTGCGTCTCGGTCTGTGTCTACTGCTATTTTGGATTGTTTCATAGACAGATCTGATGGACCTGCTGATGTAATCCAACAGCACCTAACAGATGCAAAAAAAAACCCAACCCACTACTGGTCTTGCTAAACATATCAAATACAATAGCCATAAAATTCAAAAAGGTTCAAGTCAAACACACTGCCCACACGCTCGTAGACACCAAAATGAAGGAAATGCATGCCATAATGCACTTCCCGCACGAACTAAACATCGATAGCGGGCAAGCGCACCACACTTGGATTCCCCTACTGCAACAGTTATAGCCCGGAAATAGCAGACGACACAGACTGAGATGCACAGTTAACAACAGCGCACCTAGCGGCAGCCAGAGAACTACAAACAAAAGATGCACGCCAAGCAACAATACAGCAAGTTCCAACGAGGATGGTGGCAGTGGCCACTGAAATTAATCGAAAAAGAAAAAACAGCTCCACGGATAAAAGTGAGTACTAGTTTCTCCGTACTTATATACTACTGCGTCTCTCTTTTCCCAATTATGAAAGTATATGTAAGTATTATAATTATCTCTACTCATGTTTATATTTAAGTAAACAAACTAATTATTTGGAAGGAAGAGCGGACTGACTTGTTGGCTGGTTACAAGCTTCCGTATTTCCCTGCACTCTCTTTCTGTTTTGTAAGTACCAGTTATGTTATGTAAATATTTCACGTAAAATTAGTGTATAATAGATTTGTAGACATAAAAACTGATTGTATTTTTATTACCATTTTTCAGGCTACAATGAGACTAGCGGAGGAACACAAAACTAACCCAGATGCCTTGCGAGTAATCTACAACTCTCTCGTTATTATTTGCAAAGTGTTCTATTCTCTGAATTACCAGGTATGCTACAATTATTAATTTTTCAGATGTGCATATTCTTGTCTAAATGTTGTGCATATTTTTTAAGAAACCATATTTGCCGAATGGATACATCTAAAAAAGACTGTAATGTTTCTTTAAGCAATACACCTCCACTTTGGCAGATAAGTAATACAATAAGCAAATCCAACATTCGGGTATATGAAATCATTCCCAGATTTTACATTTTCTGAGATTTTGTACATTTCCCATTTTGTAACTTTTCAATTTTAGATACGTGAAAAATATATAAGCACAGTTCCACTTTACGTAGCTTACACTAAATTTCTTAATTAGTTACCACAAAATGAATATTGGAAATTAACTGCAGTGTTAATTGGCAAGGAAAGTATCATAAAGTATACTAAATAATGATACATGGAATAATTTTTTTTCTTGGAATGTGTTTTATTATGTCCATAATAAAATAATCTGTAATTTAGTGCACAATTTTGTCATTTTGTTGTTCCTGTGCAAGAAAATTGAACATTCCTGTTGTGTAAGTTCCTGCTCTACAAATGAACAATGCGACATGTTCTCATTGTTTAGTTAAGCAATTGAATGAACTGTTTAGGTTCTTCAAGGGATGTTTATATTTTTTGTTATCTTTTCCTTCAGGATTTTCCAGAGTTCTTTGAAGATAACATGGAAACGTGGATGAATAATTTTCATACCTTACTCCATGTAGATATCAGGGAGTTACAGACGAGGGTATGTAGAATTTACCAATTCTCATTAGAGTAAATCATACATAGTGTGTGTCTTAACTGTTTTTACCTTCATTAACAAAAGAAATTGGGGATGTGTTGGTCCATTTGGCAGGTGCTTGTCTGCCATGTGGGAGATTCAGGTTTGATCTTGTAGATTTTTCTGACACAGCCTCTAATCTGTGTGTACCTGGGAGCCTGGTGGTGATCTCATCACCTCCACTTTAGCTGAGATAAAGAGTATATGGGGCCCAATTCCTCACCTTGCTTATATTTACATGGCAGTGTAGTGCCATGTAGTTGGAATCTAATGTTTGGGCTGTATATACTAGGCAAGCTTTCAGACCCAAGTATCAGGCCCCACCGCTTCTAGTTTTTTGATTTTTCAACTGAAAATTTTTATAAAAAATTGAAAATAAATTAATTGTTCCCTAGAGAGTTATCAATGTTTGTATTACTTTTGTTCATAAAAACATAAAATATAATATACATAGGAGGAAAAATTCACTTGGTGGTCCTATCAGGCACACACTTTTGATGTGTGTCATTTGAGACACTTGTGCCAGTGCCACTGTACAATTGGTTGGTTGGTAATGATGGTAAGTTGTTGTTATAATCAATATATTTAAAAAAAAAAAGAAAATTGCTGAAGATTTTTTTTTTGTTAGATTTTGTGAATGATAAAATGTGAGTGTGACACTCATGCAATAATTGGTTATTTTTTTTATTAATGATGGTATTTTTTGTTACGGATGGGACTAGGGATGTGACGAAACTGAAAATTTACCAATGCCGATGTACTCACTGATAATTTTTGGAAACTATACCGATGCCGATATTTAACCGATTCCGACACATAAGATTATTCAACAAAAGTGGGATGTTATTTTCAGCATGACAAGAATAAATCTGCTATGTACATTTCTATTGCATATCATATGTATATACATATATATTCTCAAGAGATGCAAATGTACATTTGCATCTACAAAAAATGGTTATGTGAACCTTTAAGAAGAACATAGATTCTCAAGAGATTTAACATTGGTACACAAGAGTTCCTTGAAATGCAAAACAAATTCCTGTTCTTGATGTTGTAAATTTAATGCTGGCAGATTCAATTTCAGAAACACGAGTTTTGGAAACACTTCTGGAAGTAACCTACTTGTTCTCTTATCGCAGTCCAGTAAGACTGAACACTCCTCCACTGAATACTGATGCAGCAGGTATCCCAAGTATATTCTCACCACATGCTTCAGGTTTGGATACTCATTTTTGAATTTCCAATACAACAGTGGATCCTGGTTACGTGGAATAGTCGGTTCAGCAATGTACTGGTCTATTTCTGATTTTGAAGTAGGCTGATCCTCTGAATGAGAGTTTGCAATAATTTTATTACAAAAACTCTACATGATGAAGAATCATAACGTAATTTTCATACATATGTAATCGGCTTCATCACTTCCCTAGTTTCTTGTATAGCATGGGTAACCTAGGGTTAACACAGCATGCTATGATGCTAGTAGTCCCGGGTTCGAATCCCAGCCAGGGCATTGGTCTTCTTTCTGAGTGTGCCTTCATCATATCATCACTCATCGTGATCTTCACAATTAGCTAATAGTGGCAGAAAAGTAAAATACAATCAACCAAGTGACAAGCTGCATCTGCAGCTTGTGGTGTCAATCTGGTATGAAATATTGTATTTATTTCTGAATATTTGTTTCTGAGCGACACATCGCACTTGTGACATGTCACTCCCTAAGGATAAATATTGCATTTTCAAGTAACTATTCCCACAAAATTGTACGTCATTATTCATCCTTATTGTCACAATTAATACAGAGAGATAGTCAAAATGCATGACATACCTTTAGTACACCAATACTAATGATTTTTTGACAATTCGAAGCAATTTTATTGGTGCCCAGAAATAAAAAATGGTTTTAGATGTCTAAAGATGCAAATTTGTTACATAATATTGTATTTTTAAAGGCTGATGATGAACCTGGCCTGTTGGAGCAGTTGAAGTCTCAAGTGTGTGATAACGTTGCCCTCTATGCCCAGAAGTACGATGAAGAATTCCAACCTTACCTGCCTAATTTTGTTACTGCTATATGGAACTTGCTGGTTTCCACGGGACAGCAGCCAAAATATGATCTGGTAAGTTAACTACAGAAGTCCGAGGTGGAGGTAATTTTAACTACTATCATTAGGGCAGAACTGATACCACTTGGAACCAATACCCATATGATTCCGATACTCGCTTGCATGGATGCTTCAAAATTGTAACAATTAAAATTGTTCAGAATATTATTATTTATTCCACTCCAATTATATTCATCAATTTATCACAGTTTTGCTTTACAATATTCAAGAATTACACCAGATATACCTGTTGTGTAATCACAAAATACAGTTTTCACATAATCTTGGTGCAAAATAAATGGAAATTTTGAAATTTGCAATGAAATTCAGGGCAGAAAAGAGTGAGGTGCTAATAACAACAAGAAACAGAGCCAGTATAGAACCAAGAATAAAGATGGACGCGGAAGAGTTGAGGGTAGTGGGGAGCTTCAAATATATAGGAAGCATAATTGAGAGAAGTGGAAGAATATATGAGGAGAGGACAAATGGGTGGTGGACTTATAGCAAAGCGTTGAAAGATTAATATGGAACAGGGATGTATGTATGAAATGCAAGAAGGTAATATACAACACACACTACGTGCTAATAATTATGTATGGAGCAGAGACTTGGACAGTGACAGAGAGAGACAAAAGAAAGATGCAGGCAGTGGAGATGAAATGATTAAGGAGTACAGGAAAACCTCGTTAATACGAAGTTCAAGGGACCAAAAAATGTCAACTTCGTATTAAATGACTTCGAGTTATCCAAGCTTTTCAAGATGGCGCCTGTTTTCAGGTGTAAATAAAGTAGAGTATAAATTACCACCACAAAGGATGTTTTATACTTGGTGGTAGCTCGGAAAATAAGCTTTATATATACTATATAATAATATTGTACGTTCTAAAGAAAGTGTAAAAAATGTTACACAAAATGAGAACACTGAGCTTAACGCAGACACAAAGATTCCAAGGAGACTGTTAACACCATTTATCCTGCCTAGTTATACAACCGGTTATGCACGGAATGCATGTTGTGGCAAGAAGTCTTTTAAAAAACGGTATTTTCTTTTAATTGTGCAAAGTCGTTGCTCTTCCACGAAATTCTTACAATTTTAGTTCATAAGAAACCCGTTTGCACGGAGACCTACGGAAAGGGAAACAATCTCGTTTATTGCAAGAAGTGAAACTCGGAAGAATGTTGACGGTAGTCAATGGCGCAAGCAAGAGACAGGAGATAATCGGACAGAATGAATATTGGATTTTATGTGCGTTCACTAGAACATTTTCCATTACAGGATAAAGATAACGCAGTTGTCGAAGACCGAACTTTTATCAGCAGTGTGAAAAAAAAAATGATCATTGCATTACGTTTTACCATGCAACACACAATAATACGGGCAATATTTCCTATCCAGATGGCTGCATTCAAACAAGAAAAAGGGACCTGAATTCTGCAATTATCACATTACCATGCACATCAGTGGCGGATAATGAGCTGTTGTAGGAGAAGGAAGGGGGTCACTTTTATTTTACTTATCATGCGGTTTTTGTTCGTTTTGAAGAAGGTATTCAGAACTGTTTGCTTTTTTTTAGATGCCAAAGGAAAAGAGCCCGTGTGCGCACAGGATCCTGGCCGAAACAATTAGCAAGGGACCCCCTCCCCCATTTGCTGATAGATAAAGGGGAGAAGTCACTCAGACAACAAAACACTGTTTTTGGCAAATTTTATGACCAGCACAGTTGGGAAACGTATGAAGCTGGGAACTGGAGTTGCAACATACGTAAGATCGACGTCAACTTTTGCGGGAAACCTAGATGACAACGCATTAAGCGAGCGGGTTGACGATCTTTAGTTGGCCTATGCGGCATTGATGATTATCTGTAACAGTTTCCCTTTTTTTTAATGAAGTTCTACAGGGCACAAAGAACACGCTTTTAATGAAAGTAGTTACCGGAAGTTGTCGGCTACCAGGCCAAAAGTTCCTCGCTCACGGGAAATTGCTGGATCTTGAGCTCAGAGCTAGAGAGATGGGTGAGACTTCAGGTGCCACGCGTCTTGTATTTTGGAACATTTGTGCGATCTTATCTCGCATTTCACGTCTAGCACTGATAAATATTTCCAAGGTGGCGCATTCAGTGGGGAAAGAGCTTGACCTCCTATGCACATTGACAAAGAATGTCAATGTCCAGCGGGCATTTCGGGCTGCTTCCCTCGAGTAGTCAGCAGCTCTTACGACAAGGAAACATGTCAAGGTCAAGTTAAAATAACGTCCAAGCTCTCTCCACATTCGATCTTCTCTTCTCGACTTACGCAGGTGTCTACTTCGAATTAAGCGAAACCAGTTTTGCGGAAGGGTCTTGTAAACAACTTCGTATTAAAAATTATCCGTATTTCGATTTATCCGTACTGAAGTACATTATAAATCCTATCTTATCGGCTGGGGAATGGGAAGAACTTCGGATTAAAGGGTACTTCGTATTAACCAATATCGTATTAACGAGGTTTTCCTGTATATTGGGGACGAATAGAAGGAATGAGGAGATCCGACAGACAGTAGATGTGGTGAAGCGTTAAGACAGGGTAGATCAGGCACAGATGAGGTGGTTCGGACACATGAAGAGGATGGATGCAGAAAGACTACCAGTAAGAGCTTACAACGCACAAGGAGTGGGAATAATACCAAGGGGAATCAAAGATGTCTGCGGAAACACCACATAGCGGAGAGTGTTAGGAGAAGAAGACAAGATTGGAACACCGTGGAAAGAGAGGAGTGGTGGAAGACCAGGAAAAAATGAAGAGGCTTGACTTCTATGCCGACCCAGCCAGAGGCAGAAAACTGCGAAGGATGATAATTGCCTGGGTAATTAGACTCGCTAAGAAGTACTGATACAACAGCCTTGGTATCGGCTCTGCCCTAATCAACATTGAACTAAATGAATTAGATAAAAATTATGGCTGCTCTGATATGCTGATGTTCTTACCGATTTGTAATATACTCGACCATATCATGTTATCAGAGTTTCAGTAATTTCTTAAAGGTTCATGTAACAACAGCTTACAGGTGCATCTTTTACGCAAGACAACTGATGGTCAAAATGCAGTTTTTTTTAATCCTATAACTTTTATCCTTTGACCTTTTAACTATTTTTTATTCTGCTCTTATCTTTTTAATGTCATTTCTTTGAATCACCCTGTGGAAAGAACACCTCTTTTTGGAATTAACCTGTTAAACCACACGTAAGTATTGTGCTTTGTTGAATTATACCAGTTTTGCTTTAAAATATATATATAATTTCACATGAGTAATCATTTAAGTTGCACAAAATATGTATGCATTTTGTATAATTTATAGTGTCTACGAAAACTGATACATCGGCATTGTCATCAGATCAGCCTTCATAAAAATATGACTGGTTTGATTTTTCAAAAACAATTTGGCTCCTCTTTTGTCTCTTTTTTTTGACATACGTTTATAATGGAATGGAAATACAACAACAAGTAATTGTTCATATGCTCCAAACTAATAGTTTTTTAAAGATTTTTTTCTATCTAAAGCAAAGAGTACGATAAACCCACAGAAATTGCTCGTCAGCTGCCTCTGTTTAAAGTTGTAACAGTACAATTGGTGACCTACAATGTTTAAACCATATTTCCACTGTGTGATTCATGTGAGCGGTTGCATCAGTTTCTGTTTGACAAACTGTGGAACTAGCAAGTAAAGACTGAATTACACTGAACTGGGTTTCCAGTAGGAATGCCCTAGTTGGCGCTGGCCTGGCTACCCATCTGCTAGTTTTCTCCTCACATGATATTTGTTACTGTATTTGTCAGTATACTTTTGTCCCCATAAGACCTTGCGCAGCAGACATTCTAAATGATAAATGAGCAATTTGAAGAACATTCATAATTGGGAAAAGAGAGATGCGGTAGTATATAAATACGGAGAAACTAGTACTCACTTTTATCCGCGAAGCTGTTTTTTCTTTTTTTTCGATTAATTTCAGTTGAAGTTGAGCCTGGGGTGGATGCTATTTAGCTTGTTCACTAGGAGGTTGAATTCTTCTGTCTTTTTGTATACAACTATTGTGTATACAACTTCACCGTAGAACATGAAAAACTTGGTAAAATCAACTTCCTGGACATCACCATCAGCCGTGCACTTAACAAATTCACAACCACCGTCTACAGAAAACCGGATGCAGGCAACCAGTACATACATGCTCTCTCCAGCCATCCCCCTAAGCAAAAAGCCAATGTGTGGCTAAACTTTTATCGAAGAGCCTTCTCCTACTGTGGCAAAGAAGAGGATCTATGAGAGGAGATAGCCACCATCACAGAAATAGCCCTGAAACATGGCTACACTGAATCACAACTTTCCACTTGGTGCAGTAAGGCGGAAATACAGGTCAGACACCCTAACCTACCACAATCAACCCATCCACAAACAGCCCAGCCACAACCAACCCCCAGCGACCAATATAAATGGTTTGCCTTCCCCTACCATCCCACCACTTCCAACCGCATAGCTAAAGCCCTTCTCCCATTTGGCATCAAAGTAGCGCACAAACCCAACTCCAAAATAACTGATAAACTGAACAAGCACAAACGGTACTTCCTCTCCCCGCTTGACAACCCGGGTGTATAGGATGCAGAGTGTGAATGCAAGGCTCATTACATCGGCAGGTCCATCAGATCTGTCAATGAAAGAATCCAACAGCACCTAGCAGATGCGAAAAAAGCCCAACCCACTACTGGTCTTGCTAGACATATCAAATACAATAGCCATAAAATTCAAAAGGTTCGAGTCAAACACACTGCCCACACGCTCATAGACACCAAAATCAAGGAAACGCACGCCATAATGCACTTCCCGCACGAACTAAACATCGATAGCGGTAGTGGTCAAGCGCACCACACTTGGATTCCACTACTGCAGCAGTTATCGCCCGGAAATAGCAGACGGACGCACGCCAAGCAACAGTGCAGCAAGTTCCAACGAGGATGGTGGCAGTGGCCACTGAAATTAATCGAAAAAAAAGAAAAAACAGCTTCGCGGATAAAAGTGAGTACTAGTTTCTCCGTATTTGAAGAACGTTGTTGGAGAATTAAAAAATAGAATTATGGACTAGAAATTGGCTCAAAAGAAAATACGGTAATCAATGCATACTGAATCAGCTTTTTAATGAACTCTGGTATTCACACACGAGATTTGCATGTTTCATCTACAATGAATATTTTGTTCAACTAAATACATCAAACTTGTAATAGTAAGAATTTTTCATTATTGGCTAATCATATTTGTCATGCACAAATCTCGTCGCTTTGCATAAATATGAGTGCTGCTGGAAAAGTTTCTGCAATCAATATGAAAGAAGACATGTGAAATTATGGGAATGGCTTTATTGTTTTTCAAAGTATTCACCCTTAAGATCGATACACTTTTGCATACGCTCAAATCAATTTTGAAAGCATTTTTTCCACTCTGAAGCTGATACCTCAGAAACCGCTGTTCGGAATGCGTCAACAGCTGCTTCAGGCGACACAAATCGTTCACCATGCTTCTTATTTTTCATGTGTGGGAATAAAAAGAAGTCATTAGGTGATAAATCAGGTGAGTACGGACAATGAGTCATTAATTTGACATTTTTGTTGGACAAAATATCAACAGTTTTGTGTGCTGAGTGGGAACTGGCGTTGTCGTGATGAAGAATAATGTGACGATTTGGGTTTGTTTTACGCAATTCATTGATGACCTCTGGCAAACAAATTGCTGTATACCACTCAGCATTTACAGTCCTTCGATCTTCTAAAGCTACTGTTGCCACATGTCCGGTATAACCTAAGAAACATGTAATCATTTGCTTGGCAGCACTCTTCGAACGAACAACTTTTGTTGGTTTCGGCTCACTTTGAGACACCTAAACAGTGGATTGATGTTTAGTTTCGGGTTCGTATGAATAGATCCAAGTTTCGCCCCCCGTAACGATGTAGTCCACCAAATTTGACTTGCCTTGGTTGTATTTTTGGAGCATATCTTTACACCAATTTACACAAACCTGTTTTTGAGCTTCGGTCAAGTTGTGTGGGATCCAACAGCTTGAAAGTTTCCGTATGTTGAGATGACCATGCAAAATCGTATGTATTGCTTTCATGTCAATGTTCAAGGATGCCTGAATCTCACGCTATGTCACATGCTGATCTCTCTCAACCATTTCGCGCACAGCATCAACATTACTGGCAACAACAGGTGTGGATGGACGACCATCATCCAATTCATCACTGAGAAATGTGCGACAATGCCGGAATTCGGAAAACCAATTGTACACAGTCCTATTGGATGGTGCTTCATCCTCAAAAGCCAAATGAAGTTGCTCGATGCATTGTTTCAGTGTTAAACTACACTTGAAATCATAAAAAATCATTGCCCGAAAGTGTTCACGAGAAATTTCCATTTCTCACACGAAACTACTACTTCAAACTGCTGTGAAAAATAAACGAATATGCTTAAACAAACAATCGAAGATAATTTAAACATAAAAAGGTCTATTCTTCCGATTCTTAAAATAGCGGAACACTAGCACCACTGTTGGTAGTAGTTTGCAGAAACTTTTCCAGCAGCCCTCGTACCTAAGTATTAATGAACTGAACAGAAACGCACATCTTTTATTGAGAAGCAAACAAAAACAGCCAACTACCTGAAACCACAGACAAAAAATTTTCCTTTGCAAACTCGCAGATTTTCTTCACATGGTCAAACTGTATCTGATTGGCTGTTCCGATCCAGTGGAGGAAAGCCAGTTGCAATTAGAACAAAACCAGTCAAGCAGCCAGCCTGACAGCCATGATTTCCACCCAGGTAGCCAGTTCAGCGACAACTTACTGGAAATCCAGTTCCGTGTCATTGGGCCTTAAGTTGCAGCTGTTGTTGGAGACAGCCTTTGAGATGTAGTAGTTGTAGCCTCTTATGAGGCACTGCAGTGTGGGAGAAAGGGTGAGATAGGGAGAGGTAATGGTTAGGTTCATGGATTGATCAAAGTAATCTTCTTTATAAGTCTATCCAGCATCGTACAGAGCACCCATAGCTTTTGTCCCTTGTACTTGTTTGAATCTTCATAAAGGTCATTTCAAAAGTTGCAGTTCTATAAAACCATGTATGACGAACTGTCATAAGGTATTCTGGAAACTTGAGTTTCGTGTGTGTGTTGCTGGGGTAAAGTAGCCCAACTCAGGTCCTAAGACGATGAACTCGTCTAGTGCAGAGAATTCACGATAGGTGGAATGCCTATGCAATATGAAAACTTTGTTGCTTTAATACTTACGCGAAGAATCGCTAGATGGCTCTGACCGTTGTGCGCATTTGAATTGTAAATTCCTTTGTTTGAGATCCGATTTTCTCGCGGTTTCCTTATGCACAAGGACATTTTGATGTGTCGGTCACTGCACGCATGGGCAATTCGCAGTTATGGCGCAAAATAATAAAATATACAGCGTTTTGGTCTAGATGCCATTGGTTAATTAACAGCAAAAAATTTATCTTAATAAGCATTACAATGGGTTCTTTAACGCATGCACATATTTGAAAACGTGTGAGTTCTAAATCATGTAAAATTGTTGTTTGGTAAAGACAAATGTGCTCTGCAAAAATGACTGATAGTGATCGAGAGGGGTGTGCAGTGGTGGAGAAGGACTTCCGGTAGAAAAAAAAAGGGAGTGATCAGAGTTATGTCACGACAGTGGAGGAAAGGAGGATGGTTTCAGTGCTTTCGGGAGGAATCTGACATCTGCAGTTAGGATAAAACGGCAGATAATAGCATGAAGTGAAAAGCACAACGCAGAAAAAAGCGTTGGAAATGAATCGAGCTCTCGGTTACGAGAGAGTTAAGGAGTGGACTCGTACGTGCTGGATTCTTCGTTCCCGACACACCAGGTGAGGAAATTAAATTATCTTAAGTGACTTTGAGAGGAAGAAAATTCTCGAAAATCGTGTTTACTACGTTTAAGCAAAGTGTGTTTAAGAGATAGCTATCTCGCGTGTGTTGGATCTTACGGGAAACGGTACTAGTACACGCCACCGACCATGCGTTATTTACAAAATGGCCATCGACGCCATGTCTGAAAAGGGCTCTGTGCACACGTAAAACGATCTATTTTCGTGCAAGAATCGCATAGCACTTGCCAAAATAAACGAGGAGCATGGTCCAAGATTGGTTCTATGTCAAATTAGGAAGTAATTAGGACTTTTGTAATTCCTTATATAGCATTAAAGGTGCATGCTAAATGCATGGTAATTTTTCGATCACATATCGACAGTTATTTCACGTCTCCTAACTTAATGAGGACAGATTGTTGATGCTTTCATACGCAGGAAATATGTGTTAAATTCATTTCAATAAATAAGTTTACTTTTTCTTGTGTTCATATTTATGTACTACAGCATTTTCTTCCATTTGTATTTGGTTGTTTGTGAAAATGTTTAAATGAATAATTCTTCTCTTTCAGAAGGGGGGAATTTCGCATGTGTAAATTGGGTTAATGCTGTTGCTATGGAAAGTGGTTATTGTTAGTTGTAAATGATTTGAAATCCTGTTTGAAATCTGAAGGTATAAAATTTCAATCTCCAGCGATCTGCATGCGTCACCAGCGTTACCAGGCAAAGTTTATCAATACAAATAATTCGAACTAATGACTTTTTGAACGTTTCAGGATCGGTGAGACTCAGTTATTGAGTCGTTGTTGTCTGGTCTAAATTAATAAATTGAACGAATGTCATGTAGCTCATCGCAAGATTACGAGGACTCAAGTGCAGAGGGGCTGCGTTATTGAATTTTTTGTTGGGTTTCAAGTAGGTTAATCTTTAGTTGGTTAATTGCTGTTGTTAAAGCTAATATTAATAATGGCAACAGAGCAGGAACCGGTTACATTAGATTCCTTGTTCGCCTTTATTAAACAGAGTGAGGAAAGGAACAAGGAATGCACTGAGTCACTCAAATCAGAACTCAGAGACAGCAATCAGTTGCTCAAATCAGAACTCAATGAAAGCAATCAGTTGCTCAAATCAGAACTCAATGAAAGCAATCAGTTGCTCAATACAGAACTTGCAGCTCATACAAGTAAGGTAGTGGGGAAACTGCAGTCTGATCTGGAGGGCACCAGTAAATGCATTTTAGAGCTGCGGCAAGAAGTAGTTAAAACAAGTGAGTGTCTGCACGATCTCACATTTTCAGTATCGCAGTACAGGGCTGAGTTGGTAGAAAAAAGGCATGAGTCTTTGACAAAGGAGTTTGATTTGTCAGGGAGTAAAGTTGAACTGATGAATGGTGTAACTTCTTCTGCGGTCACCAATTGCATGTGTACTTCACATTCGGTCGAACATGACCACTGCACAGGCACTCTGACTTCCTGGTCAGAAAGTGATGCACAGAGTACCAGCGAACTGGACCGAAACAGAACGTTAGAGCAAAAACACCACAAGGGTAATAAAGGAAAATATTTGATAAGCGAGGAGTGGTCTTTTGGGGTGTCGGGTAACAGAGACGAGTCTTTCCCTGTCGGCTTTTGCACAAAAGATGCATTTTTCCCAAAACCGAGCTTGCAATTTTCTTTATTGGGTGTTGGTTCTAAACAAAGTGGTTCTTCGGGTTCATCTTCGTTGTGTAAGCGTGTCTACATGGTGCAAGTTGATACAGGATGTCCAGAAAGTAAGGTGGATTCTCATTGCCTACACTCAAATGCAGTATCATCTCAGAACAAATCTATCCTGTCTGTAGTGTCAGTTGGGGAAAATAGTATTGACTTACCTGTAGTGTCCATAGATCAAGATCATTCAGTACACAACGTAGTCATACCAGTAGTTGGTTATCCATTGCAGACTGTTGTGAGGAATTCAGTAATCGAACCCAGAAGTTGCATTAGGTGTGGCCCTATGCGTGTCCCCATGCCCAAAAGAATTGCCAGTATGGTATGTGTCGTTTCTGTCATGAAATTAGGGACTGGTTATTCAGTCAGATACAGGAGGCGCATTAGAGTTAAAAGGAAGTCACTTACGGACCCACCTGCCAAGAAAACTTCGGTGGTCAGTCGAACTGTTGCTGGAGGAAGAGTATCTCTCCATCCAAGCCATATTAGGAAGAGAAGAACAAAAATGTCTCCTCGGAAAAGTACCAATACAAAAGTTTTTGGGGAAATTTTGAGTATTTGTCTTCTCTTGGCTTTGTCTTTTTGGTACAGGGTTAGAATGATCTGGCATCGCACTCATGTCAGAAGAAAATGGCATGGGATGCATATGGTTGAGTATGATTGCTCAAAGATGAAGCCTGTTGAGATCATCGGAGCGATCATCACTCTTTAATCATTGATAGTAACTTCGCTTTGTACAAAATGTAAATATTAAAGATAATAAATATATTTAATTTGAAGGATTTAATAACGTATGTATCTTTGGGTAGTTTAAAATAAATTTTTGAATATAATTATCATTTGAATACTAATTTTTATTTTATTTTGAAACATCAGTTCGGTTGGGGTCTAGTGTCAAGTTTATAGCTCAGGAAAAATATCTGATGGACAGTCAGATGCGGGAAATTTGAAATGGGAGCATTTAACAAGTCAAGCAGCCTCACTATCATTTTGGAGCCAACAGCTTTTAAGTGGGCAGTATCATTTTGAATTTGTTGTTACATGTGCATGCAAGTTTCATTGTAAAATTTTGGGCGAATTTCTCGGGTAGAATCGTGTTGATTGGCGTTCTAAAGAAACACAAGGGAACATCAGGGACACTAGATGTTGTATTTGTTCGTCCTTGGGAAAATACGTCTCCACACATAGAAAATGTGAGAACGATAGGGTGTCGAGGGGACATTTGCCATTAGTGTCGGCTTAGTCCTGACACAAGTTCGTCTGGAGTCTGTATTTTGGAGAGTTTAAGTAACGACATTCAATAGGTTTGATTTCTCTGTATACATGACATGGTGATGGTAGGGGGTATCTGAGATATGCCACCCGATGGTAACCAGTATTCAAGAGGGAACAAATTAATTTCAATTAATCTTGCATAGCAGCGTGAAATTATAAGACATATAAAACGTATCTTTGGTTTACTTAAGGCGAGTATCCTGGTTCGGTTCCAGGATTAATAACAAAAATGGTAGTGGTACATTTGGTGGCAGTGATTGCGCGCCATGTAATTACGGGGCTGTTGACGTCATCTGTTTGATGTAGCTTCTGGCTTTGGTGAATTCTCCTTGCACAGTCGCAATTATGGTTACTGAGTTTGTCCAAACAATTGTGTTTGTAAGATAAACATATTTCTGGCTATCTGACACACCAAATTTTGAGTTTTATGGGATCTATTTTGAATGTAGATATTGTGTATTAGTAAATTTAACATGTTAAAGGGTTCTGGGATGTTTCAACTGGTTAGCAAAGTATATTCTCAATTATGCCATGGTGGCATACCCGGTGGTTAACAGCAATGCTAATACCATTGTGAATAAATTGTCAAAAGTGTACTTTGTTCATTTGGGAATTCCTCAGAGGATAGTTTCTGATAATGGGCCACAATTTAAGTCGAACATTTTTCAGAATGCAATGAAAACATGGGGGGTACAACTTGTTTACACTCCGGTGTACCATCCGAGCTCAAATTGGGTAGAGCGCTATCATTCGGAGTTGAACCGTTTGATGAGAATACTCTGTAATTCCAATCATAACAAATGGCCAGAAAGAGTACCTGAAGCTCTGCGCCTTCTGAATGGCTCCATTTCGTCACAAACAGGATATTCTCCAATGGAGTTGAGATTAAACATGACAAAGAGTTTGACCGATATACCGACTCTGGGGGTCGATGCTAACAATGTCACTTGGAATGACAAGCTAGTTATGGCGAATTTGTCTAGCCTCAGTAAAAGGCAAAATAAATTGAAGCAACAAAATGCTAAGATGGATGTGAAACCTGTAGTGGGAGAGGGTATGCTAGTCTTCGTTAAGAATCAGATCTTAAGTGGCACCGGAGATAAGGTGATAAGGAAATATTGTGACCTCTTTGTCGGCCCTTATCTTTGTGTTAAGAACAGTAAAGATTCCACGCTTTCATTGATAGATTGTGTGACAGGAGAAAAATTGGATCACCAGTCGATAGAAAATTGTAAAGTTTGGAAATGTTCAGAGGACAAGGTAAAAATGTGGGTGAAGAGATTACTAGATTTGAAGTTGGAAGGTGTGGATGAAATGTTACAGACGATGGGGTTTAGCTGTGAATCAGACGTTGTAGTTAAGGACAGTGTAAATAAAGATGGGGTAGGGGAAGTGCAAGGTTAAATTTTCTCGTATGGGTAAAGTGAGATTGAGCCTGCGGCGGGCGAGTTGACCAAGTAGGTGAAATTTCTGCGGCGTACTAGCATGCGAGATGAGCCTGAAATCTTCCTGATTGCTCCAAAATAAGGTGAAACATTTACAATAGTTTTTAGCTCAGATAGATTGAATCCAGAAGCAAAAAAAAAAGTTGTTTAGGTAGTTCCATGGGGGCTATGTTTAGTTTGCGGGTGAGGGCAGGTATGATGTGGTAAAGGTCAAGTTAGGTTATGCTTGCGGCGGGCTAATAGTCAAGTAAGTATAATGTTGCGGTGGGCCTAGGCATTCATTTGTTTCCTGCTCCAACCAAAAATATACAAGCCACTATGTTCTGCAAGACGCCAAAACACATGCGGGGTTCCTTCTTTCTGGAGAATGATCGAGTCACCAGAGTTGGTGATCCGGGATGTCTCATATTGTAATCAATAAAGTAATAGGTCTGTATATATTAAATATGTATATTAGTGAATATGTAGAATATGAATGTTTATTTGATGTAAGTCTAGCTTTAGTATTGTATCAAAAGCATTGTGTGAGGGTTCAGCCCTATGTTGGGCGCCATTTATGACGAACTGTCATAAGGTATTCTGGAAACTTGAGTTTCGTGTGTGTGTTGCTGGGGTAAAGTAGCCCAACTCAGGTCCTAAGACGATGAACTCGTCTAGTGCAGAGAATTCACGATAGGTGGAATGCCTATGCAATATGAAAACTTTGTTGCTTTAATACTTACGCGAAGAATCGCTAGATGGCTCTGACCGTTGTGCGCATTTGAATTGTAAATTCCTTTGTTTGAGATCCGATTTTCTCGCGGTTTCCTTATGCACAAGGACATTTTGATGTGTCGGTCACTGCACGCATGGGCAATTCGCAGTTATGGCGCAAAATAATAAAATATACAGCGTTTTGGTCTAGATGCCATTGGTTAATTAACAGCAAAAAATTTATCTTAATAAGCATTACAATGGGTTCTTTAACGCATGCACATATTTGAAAACGTGTGAGTTCTAAATCATGTAAAATTGTTGTTTGGTAAAGACAAATGTGCTCTGCAAAAATGACTGATAGTGATCGAGAGGGGTGTGCAGTGGTGGAGAAGGACTTCCGGTAGAAAAAAAAAGGGAGTGATCAGAGTTATGTCACGACAGTGGAGGAAAGGAGGATGGTTTCAGTGCTTTCGTAAGGAATCTGACATCTGCAGTTAGGATAAAACGGCAGATAATAGCATGAAGTGAAAAGCACAACGCAGAAAAAAGCGTTGGAAATGAATTGAGCTCTCGGTTACGAGAGAGTTAAGGAGTGGACTCGTGCGTGCTGGATTCTTCGTTCCCGACACACCAGGTGAGGAAATTAAATTATCTTAAGTGACTTTGAGAGGAAGAAAATTCTCGAAAATCGTGTTTACTACGTTTAAGCAAAGTGTGTTTAAGAGATAGCTATCTCGCGTGTGTTGGATCTTACGGGAAACGGTACTAGTACACGCCACCGACCATGCGTTATTTACAAAATGGCCATCGACGCCATGTCTGAAAGGGCTCTGTGCACACGTAAAACGATCTATTTTCGTGCAAGAAACGCATAGCACTTGTCAAAATAAACGAGGAGCATGGTCCAAGATTGGTTCTATGTCAAATTAGGAAGTAATTAGGACTTTTGTAATTCCTTATATAGCATTAAAGGTGCATGCTAAATGCATGGTAATTTTTCGATCACATATCGACAGTTATTTCACGTCTCCTAACTTAATGAGGACAGATTGTTGATGCTTTCATACGCAGGAAATATGTGTTAAATTCATTTCAATATATAAGTTTACTGTTTCTTGTGTTCATATTTACGTACTACAGCATTTTCTTCCATTTGTATTTGGTTGTTAATGAAAATGTTTAAATGAATAATTCTTCTCTTTCAGAAGGGGGGAATTTCACATGTGTAAATTGGGTTAATGCTGTTGCTATGGAAAGTGGTTATTGTTAGTTGTAAATGATTTGAAATCCTATTTGAAATCTGAAGGTATAAAATTTCAATCTCCAGCGATCTGCATGCGTCACCAGCGTTACCAGGCAAAGTTTATCAATACAAATAATTCGAACTAATGACATTTTCAACGTTTCAGGATCGTTGAGACTCAGTTATTGAGTCGTTGTTGTCTGGTCTAAATTAATAAATTGAACGAATGTCATGTAGCTCGTCGCACATGTTTGTTCTCACTTGTCATGTTTGTTTTAAAATAAAATAAATTTTCTGCCTTGGTCAGCATATTGAGTTTTTCATATGGAAACAAGGCTTAATGGTGTTATAATTGTGATGTTTCTTGCACTAGCAATTGCTCAACAGTTTCTATCCCAATCGGAAACTAGGAAAATGACATCAGCTGGACGGAGAGGAGCTATTGAGAAGCAAAGAAGCAGCACTTATGCACATGGTGTTGCCACTTTCAAGTTTATTCCTCATTTTCAAGGAGTTAATTTTTGCACAATTATTGTAGTAATGGTTAGTGTGCTGTATGGACATTTGTACATTAACATGTAGCTTATTTGCAGCGTGGCTTCTCTCAACAGGGGAAGGGTTGATGGGGTTTTTTGTTAGAAAGATGAACATTCAGTGAGTGCAGGAACACTGACAGCTTATTCCAAACATGGTTTATATATTTATTGAGCCCAAGTAAAGTGGTCTAATTACATAGTACAGTAAAACCTCATTTATCCGGACCTCGATAAGCTGGATTTCACTTAATCCAGGCAGGCAAAAGTCCCAAAAAAAAAGCATAATGCAAGGTTAAAATGTGGCTAGAAGTCAACAAGAGAACTTCCCAAAGAAAAGGCAGTCAACCACTGATGAAATTATGTTTCCCGCAGGCTTTGTACTGTACTGTATAGTGTATTTAGACCTATGGCCTTTAAATACACCATAATAAACATGTTTTGTTGTAATAAACGAATCTACTTTCGTTAAACCGGTCAACTTATACCCCCATTATTCCGGATTAACGAGGTTTTATTGTATTATTAAAATAGATTCACTGCAATGTTTATTTTTTTTCTTTTCTTCCCTTTCTTTAACATATATTAAAAAATCAAGTGTTATTTTCACTTGAAAACCTGTTGAAAGAATTGCATGCTCTCCACAGTTGAGAGAACGGGTGTCTTTGCTCTCTGGCAATGAATGATTTTGTATTTCGTAAATGGAAGCATTAAATCATATGGCTGATATGTTGGAATCATCTCTTACACTGTTAATTACTTTGCAGAGAAAGAGCATGTCACTTGTTGGAGTGCAAGTGTACTAAAGTTGTACTGTGAGGTTAGCTTTACAGATGGATATTCTCCACAGACTTTCAATTTCAATTATCTAAGGAGCTTTGACTGATTTAGTGTTGTTGGTCGAATTCCTGATTACCGATACATATTCAAGTTTTGACCAGGCATAGAAATAATAGTTCTTTAACTTAACTTTACTTTCATGAGCATAACTTGGGACTTACACAACCAAATTAACCATACATGTTACAGGCCGGACCAGTACAACTTGTGTGCATTCATAACAGCACCATGACATTATGTACACTCTTTTTTATGATCAGCAAAATTTTGTAGTTGGTACAGTCACAGATACTGCTGCTTTGTAACTACACCAAGAATGTCTGTGATTGTACATACCAAAATGGCATATAAATTTAAAAAAATTGTTGCACCATTCTTGCAGCAATCCACACTAGTTTTTAATCTGATTTCAGTCCAAATATGTGTTACTTGTTTCTTTGATCATGACAGAAAATGAATTTTTCTGAAGTGAAGTGTATATATTTTTTAATTATGGTGTGGAAAAGTACATTTTTTTATTAATTTACACATGAACTGTTGTTTATAAATATACCAGTTGGCTAGTTTTTGATTAAATATATTTTTTTTACAGCTTGTTAGCAATGCTCTTCAGTTTTTAGCATCTGTTTCTAGTAGACCGCACAACCAGGGTCTGTTTCAAGAGTCCTCCGTGCTGGGAAGTATTTGCGAGAAAGTTGTCATTCCAAATATGGAATTCAGAGGTGAGGACGTACAGTGGAACCCCAATTAATTACGTATTAAAATTAAGAGATTTTAAGTTTTCCTTCATTTTAAGGTGTTTCCTCTTTTTCATTAATTTTCTTCTGCTGAACGTGAAATTGTGTTCCCATTGTGTGTACAGATATTTTTCTTTTTCTTTCTGATGTAGTTGAAAGTCGGTCAGCACAAATTTTATTGCTCAGAATTATTTTATAAATGTAAATTTATGTTTAGCAGACATCTTGGTTAGCAGTGGTATTAATTATGTATTGAAATGCTTTAGAAATTTAAGTGAAAAATGCAGGCTTGGCTAGGACTCTAACATGGGTCTTGTGCATACCATAACATTTCTATACCAACTGGGGTACCAAGCCATCATTTTTCGCTGAAATTTCTACATAGTACATCTCTGTGTTCCAAACACTAAGGAAATGCTTTAGTTATAATATAATGCATTTTTTAAAAAGTGTGTTTTGTCTTGCCAGCTGGAAAAATAAACTGTGCTATCACTCATAATAATAATAATAGTTCCAAACTCTGTGGTGCAACAGCTGTTCAACAGTCAAGGTTTACCAAGTAGCTTCCGACAGGACATCAAGTCCCATGGCTTATGTTTTTCTACTATCAGTAGGACTGGGGCCTACTGCTATTGCTTTCAAGTAGTTCTCAAATTGTCTCCAGGATGCTAAGTGAATATCAAAATTTTGTGTTCCACCACGGATCAAACCCAGAACCACTTGCACCAAAGGCGAGAGTGCCAATCATTCAGCTAAGCAAGATGCATTATAATTTTATTGAAAAATTTAATAAAAATTATAGCAGGCATCTTTATTTTCGGCAAAGGGACTTTACTGGGTGCGTATCATACTGTTCAATATGTTGGAATACTGGGTTGCTCTTGTTGAGCTGAACTCATCACCACAGATGTTGACCTATCAGCTGACCTGTTATATCCAGTTGTACAAAGTAATTGTATTATACAGTGCTCCACAGTGGTTCTTGTTACCACATTTGTCACTAATTTATAATAGGGATGGGACCGGTTAATCGGTACTCTATCGGTATTGGCCGATATAGGTGTATCGGTTTATCGGTAAAATTACCGATTATTTTACCGATCCGATATATCGATTATTATCTGATAATTTAGTGCAAAATTCTGCCATTTTGTTGTAATTTTTATGGATAATATCCATGCCCTACTTTCTAAACAAAGTAAATGTCTAAATATGCAATTTATCTTGCACTGCAGTCACCTTGAGACACCACATTTATTAAAGAGGTCAGTGAACATTTCAGGTTCTTCAAAGGCCATTTCTAATTTTATATCGGATCGGTAGAATATCGGTATCCTTAAATTTTATATCGGTACTTGATCGGTATCGGCCAAAATTTCATATCGACCCATCCCTAATTTATAATAAAAAAAAAAAATACAACCTACATTATTGTGCTAGTGTTTACTAGGGATGGGACCGATTAATCGGTACTCTATCGGTTTATAGGTAAAATTACCGATTATTTTACCGATCCAATATATCAATAAATATCTTATAATTTAGTGCAAAATTCTGCCATTTTGTTATAATTTTTATGGATAATCTCTATGCCTACTTTTTAAAAAGTAATTGTCTAAATATTCAACTTCTTTTGCACTGCAGTCACCACAAAACACACATTTATTAAGGAGATCAATGAACATTTCAGGTTCTTCAAGGACGATTTCTAATTTTATATCGGATCGGTAGAATATCGGTTATAGGTATCGGTACTTTATCGGTGTCGGCCAAAATTTTATATCGGCCCATCCCTAGTGTTTACAGAAACTTGTCATTTGAGATAATTAATTCATTACCAAACCATCTTCTTGAAGCGTAAAATAGATTTTTAATTTTTAACAATTTTTATTAATTGTTAAGTCCTTATTTTTAATTACAGAGAAACTTAGTACTCATGTTTTCCATGAATCTGTTTTTAGTTTGTTCTATTAATTTCGGTGGCCTCTGCCACCATCCTTGTTGGAACTCGTTGTGTTGTTGCTTGACACACTTCTATTTGTGAGTACACTACGGTCCCGTTTAACCGAATCCTGATTAACCAAATTTCCGAGTTAACCAAATCACTAAAAACAGCTGTTACTCGTGCATGACCGTGTTTTACGCGAGAGCACCGACGAAGTTAAACTATGTAACCGTAACCGATGAGTTAAATGACTACGTACTGTATTGTTGTAAACTTTTTGTTTATGCCTACACGCTGAAATACATATGTACCGTGTATCAAAATACTGTACATAATAAAATGTATGTACTGTACGTATATAAGAAAACCTTTTTTCCGGTGTAACTGAATTTTCGTTCAACCGAAGCACCATCGGTCCTATCAAATTCGGTTAAACTGGACTATAGTGTACTAAGTTTCTCTGTAATTATCTACTACAGATCTCTCATTTCCCAAATATGAATCCTTATTTTTGTTTCCCTCAGCTGCTGATGAAGAAATGTTTGAAGACAATCCCGAGGAATACATTAGAAGAGATATTGAAGGCTCGGATGTGGACACAAGGAGACGAGCTGCATGTGATTTAGTGAAAGCCCTATCCCAGTACTTTGAAGATAAAATGATGGAAATTTTTGGCCAGTATGTCCAGGTCAGTGTATTGATATGTAATAATGTTATCTTTATTTTTAAAAATTTAGTGGCTAATCTTCACTTCATTCATCCAGTTTTGGACCTATCACCAGATCCTTCCTCAGGGAATCCCAGGAATTAATATATTACAAAAATGTGTATTGTTACAATATTGTTTTAATGTTTTCATTGCCGTGAGTTTCTGAGCACGGATCCAAAATGTTGGTCTAATGAAGTGAGGATTTACCTTTCTTCACGTTTTTTTAATAAATTTCTCCAGGGTGTTTATGCAAATACTAAGTAAAGCCTAGCCGACATAGCCAGAGGCAGGCAACGGCAAAGGATGATGATGACAAATAGGATTACAAGTAGAGGAGTGTTAAACCAATAGTGTTCACCAGTAATTTTACCAGTGAAATATTTTTGTATATAATGCTATTCCTCTTTCTAAACGTTCTGAATTGAGATGATGAACTTGTATTTTGAATGTTGCAAGTTCAAACCTCACAGCCAGCCATCTTGATGTTTTTTCCATGGTTTCCCTCACCTGAAGGCCACATGCTTTGCCTTTCATTTTTAATTGAATCAACCAGCCCATAATTCTTTGAGGGATATACGAGGTGTGGCTAGAAAAAAAACAGATGTTGTCGACAAACGGCAAGCACGTCAAGGTCAAGCGGTGCATGAGTGTATAGCATGCACGCAAGTGTTTGAGTGGTTTCAAAGGTTTAAAGAGGGACGAGAACTGACCGTGGACGACCTTGCACGTCACAAACTGAATCAAACATTGCAAATGTCAGTGAATTGATTCGAAAAGATTGTCGCTTCAGTATTAGAGCTATTGTAAAACAACCAGCATTATTACATTACGGTGCTGACGATCCTTCGTGAGCGACTAAGACGACGACGACCTGATTTGTGGATAAGCAAGTCATGGATTCTTCATCAGGACAATGCTCCTGTCCACACGGCATTGTCAGTCAAGGCTTTTTTGGCCAAGCATGGGATCCCAGTGTTAGAACACCCACCCTATTTGCCGGATATCACTCCGTGCGACTTTTTTTTATTCCCAAAGGCCAAATCAGCACTGAAAGGACCCAGATTTACGACCGTAGGATCTGTGAAAACAAAAGCGACGGAGGTCATGAACGTGGCTTCAGAGAATGAGTTCCAGCACTGCTTCCAGCAATGGATGATTCGTAAGGAGCGGTGTATCGATACTTCAGAGGAGTACTTTAAAGGGGATAATGTTCGTATTGTACAAAATAACCAATAAGAGATTTTGTAGGAACAGTCCGGTTTTTTCTAGCCACACCTCGTATGAGTAAATATGTTAATTAAATAGCTGAATGAATCATTTGTGTTTGTCATGAAATTTTGACCAATTTATGTCAGATTAGTACCTGGATATCACTGGTACGTAAGAGTCGACCTTCTCTGGAGGTCTGAACTGTCAATCTGTCTTTCATGTAGTACACCTATGTATTTATTTCATAAATATATATTACTTGCTGATTGCCTGGGTATTTATTTATCCCAATCTTCTATTAGACAGGAAAATAATAAATTCTAACTATAGTGTAAAATTAACTTGGAGTTGAATGGCATTGGGAGTATCACTATTCATCTTAGTGACCCCGAAAACTATGGATACCACACTAAAGTGAGAATCATAGAACTTAAGACCTTCTGTAAACAAAAGCACGTGTACCCTAACAGTGTTGCAAACTTATGAAAAAAAATAATCCACACAGCCTACAAGGTGTAAAAACTTCCATTTTCAACAGATGCGGAATAAGCAGTGTATCACTGATGACCTGTTGAAAGTTATTGAATGTATGTAAAAAAAAAAATGTACATCTTGCCTGGTGGCCGACTTTCAGACTCATCACCGAAGTTCCCTCGCTCGAATCCCGGCATGGGTGTTATTTGTGAGTGTCCCTTCATCAATTTCATCTGACGATCAGTCATTCTCATCGTCGGGATTAGCCAAAAGTGGACGAAAAGCAACGCTAAATTAAAAAAAAAATCAAATACAAAATTTACATCTTATCCCCCAGGAGTGAGACGGTTCCGTACCAAAGGATTAATTTTCTCTCATATTTTACTAAAAAAACCTTGCTAGAAGAATGTGGCACATTGAGATAAATAACGTTTTGAAACCAGAGTTTCTTCATTAAATTTATTTGATGTTTGAAAGTGTTATGATTTATTAATAATTAGATAAAAATAATGGAAATAACTCATTTGGTTTGATTGATTTGCTTTATTTTACTTCCCCTCTTGTGCCACTTATGGCTAATTTACGAAGATGGGGATGAATGATGATGATATGATGAAATTGATGAATGGGCATTCACAAACATCCATCCCCAGGCCATGATTCGAACCCGGGACCCCTGGCGTCGTAGCGCGATCTGCTAACCACTCCGTCACGGGGGCGGCTAACTAATTTGGAATTGAATTCAAATATCACCTATCCCTCATCGTCTCGTAACTAATGACAAATGTGCGTGTCACAACGTGGTCAATGTCACACATTCCAGTATCCTCATGAGTATACTTAAACATCTCTAAAGTTACTTCATCCAAAAACACACTCGTATATCCTTTTCATCCCGTTCAAAAATGCTGGATTATGCATCAAAGACACCAAGGGAAACTAAAACGGCAACTTAGAGAAGCATAAAAGTGCGGAAAGAAGACTGTAGAATACAGAAATATTTTGAGGCAGTCATATTTTATTGTACGCTACATATAAAATAAAATGCATATTTGTGGGTGAATTTTTAAATATTGTCACATTTTTCTTCTCTTGTTGTGAGGTGTTCATTTTAAATCAACCTCCCTCACCCTACGGCCTGCCCTCCTTCATCCGCAAAAGTATTCCGGATAGTGTTGCCCATGGGACGAGACGGGACAGGCTTTTAAAAGTTCGAGACGAGACGAGATTGACCATGTGTCATAAGACAAACGAATATTTTCGAGACGAGACAGCATTTCCACGAGACGAGACAGGCAAAAGTCTCATCTCGTGGGCAACACTAATTCCGGAGTGTGAGGATGTCACCATCCGGATGGTGAACACCTCTGGATTATAGATCGACTCCTGCGTCCCACCCCCTCCTCCATCCGCGGAGGATCGTCACTGACAATGTGAAATCACACTATCATATGCCGCCATTCCACATACCACTTCCGTTCCTGTACTTGACTCAGTGAGAAGTAATGAGGTTGGCAACAGCCTAATAACGGATTTCTTCCGCATCATGTAGTCCGTTCTATGAAAGTACGCTAATGGAAGAAAAACGTGTAAATTACGTTGGATTATACATTTTAAAATATATTTTCATTAAAGGTTTCTGTTTATAATAATAATACGTGATTATTGTATAAATTACAATCGATCACGTGAACAGCAAGAAAATAGCGCCAGTTTCGAACATGGCGACTTCCATGCGTGCAGGAAGGTCTCCCGTGTTTTCAGAGTAGTCTTTCGGAAATACAGCCGTTTGAAAAGTGGCAAGAAGCAGGTTGTTATTAACGTTTATATGACGTTGTGTCGGTGCTATCCTGAGCAAGCAGTGAAGCTGGTGTCCAAGTGTAATTTTGTGTCTGCGTCTTTGTGTTTTCGGTGTGGTGAAAGAAAGGAAAACGATCGGTCAAGTTGTGATTCCCGCGAAAAAAAACACGTTGTTGCTCGTATAAACAAGTACACCGATTTTGAGATAAGTGCAATACAACGCGAGGTGCTTTCGAATTCTTTTAATCAAAGAGCCGTCCTGTCCACTGTGGGGAAGATGCTGATAGTGATGATTGATGACGATCTCCCCAAAATTTTAGCAGTCGACGTTAAATCGCCTCTTGTACCACGTTGAGTTCCTTTTTTGGAAGCAAATTTGACAGACCGTACTCTGACAGGATGATGTCTAGCGCCGAAAATACCTCAAGTTCAAAAAGGAACTGCTGAATCAAGGTAAGAAAATACATTACTTGCATGAGACGTGCGTAAATAATGTGCTTATTATCATCTTCTTGTTTTCTAGTGCACGAGAATTCGAGAGAAAGATAAACAATCTCTTTTTATTCCCCGGCTTATCTTTGTTTAGCTTCTGCTAAAACTGGCGGCATATTTGTTGCACAAAGGAGAAAACAATGTTGGGCAATAATTTGGTGGAAGAGGAAGCAATAAAACCAAAAGGCTTGAATTTACTGAAACGAATCTCTCACTCTCTTGTATAACTTTGGCGCTGTCATACTGAGAGAGGAGGGGGGAAGGGGGATCTGTTAACCCAGTGTCAGATAAATGGGACTTTTGGCGTAGAAAAATATGTTCATTCTTGAACAAGAACACGTATTTAATCACTTGTAGAAAATTTATTATACTTCAATGTGTAGATTATCAGTTAAAATAAGAATATGTTTTTCCATGTTACGTACAATTAAAGGTAGAGAGTGAGCAGCATATGATGACCGCACCATTCACGAACAGCTGGCGCGGAGTGATACGTTACTCGAAGTGAGACGGTTGTTTACAGAAGGTCGGAAGGTTCGTGATTCTTACTTTAATATCGGTCGTTTTCGATTATCTTTACATGTCATCCCCTTCCCACCCCACCCCTAGCGGTGCCAGGGGTGTCTTACCCCCACAGTATTTCTTTCCAGATTGTGATATGTGTACCAAGTTTGGTTGATATTGTTCCTAGATAGCAATATCGCACCTTCTGTGTAGGCAACCAACTTCACCATGCTGTGTTGCAGGAAGCATAACTTGCAGGACATGACACGAAAATGCCAGAATGCTATTTTATGACCCCTTCACACCCCCACCCCTAGGGGTGCCAGGGGTGTGTCACCCCCACAGTATTTCTTCCCAGATTGCAAGTGATATTATAAGGGGGGGGTGAATATAAATTTTTTTGTGTTTTGACTTTAAGTTCTTTTCTCTTTTACTTTATACTATTGATGGTTTGGTTGGTTTTGCTTAGTTGAGAGAGATTCCTCTGAAACTAATAAAAAACAATACTTAATCAAAAAGAAAGAAGAAAGAGGCAGACCCTATTCCACGTGTGGTGTTCTGTATAATAACAGGTATCCCTTGAGAGACCTGTTAAGCAACAGACTAACTTTCAGAAACTGTAGTTAGAGGAGGCTTTGGTAGTGTTACGATTCACTGCAATGATAACAGGTCAGACACCTTTGAACGACACATTTATTCACAAAAACACCGCTTGTGGCATAGCCTCCACCAAACATGAACATTTCACTGTACATAAAGCACACAAAAGAGATATACAAAAGGATTCTGTACTTACATACCAGCCTGTTGGACAATATACCTTTCATACCTGGGGGCCACACACACTATTTCTCACTCAATAGCCACATCCCGACACATGGGCAATTTTGGGGTATACACCACTAAAAAACAGGAAATTCATACTTCCTTGAAGTGATAAAGGCAGTTGGGGAGTGATGGGTGAGCTTTCCTGGTATGGATGCTGCTATGGCGTCAGTTTTGCCAACCATGCGGTCTGGACTTTCACTTTTGATGAGGGACACAAAACTCGCTACATTACCGAAATTTGCACTGGGATCCTTAGATGCTGTCTTGGACACAATATCCCACTTGGTCACACACACTTAGGTCCATATTTACTATCTGGACCTTGGATTCCTGTTTCCCTTGTGAATCCTTTGTTACTGGCACACACGGCCATTAACGCACTGAATTTTACCAGCAACTTCACATCTGACCTGCTCTCAGGTGGGTCTGGAATACAAGTGAGTTTGCACGCCAACCTCAACACATAATAGGCCATCTGAAAGTCTCCTCTGTGACGTCACAGCCTTGAAGACTTCTCATTGGCCAGCTGGAGTCCTCTGAGACTTTTCCTTGTCTGTGGGAGTTCCACTTTCTTCCACCAGATGGCCGAGTTATCAATTGCTAGAAAAGTAAACAAAAGTGTCTTTTCACCTTTTCTGGCTTAATTATGCCAGATAATTGCAAATGAATTTACTTTTCGTAAATTAGGCATTATTTTACCTATGGATAAGTGTTATCTTTGATTTTCATTAAAAGATTAAAGATTTAATAACTATGTGATTTGGAGCACGTGGTTTTTGGTATTCAAGATGGCTACTGTCAGCCTAAAAATTGTTGTTTCTTTATAAATAAAGCACTCCCATGAGTGTAACAAATGGTTTGTAAACACTACCCATGATTCTAATTTGGGGGGGGGGGTATAAGTCTTTGGGAAAATAGCTCCCAAAAGCTTTTTCTGATGCTAACCTGATGGCCCTTGTACGTACTTAGGTTATGGTCTGTGGTTATATATGTGTGGGCATGTATGCCCAATGCTGATTGGTCATAATATGTGTACCAAGTTTGGTTGAAATTGTTCTAGGCACTCGAGAGTTATGCCAGAACAAACGTACGTACGTACACACACACACACACACACACACACACTCACACTCACACTCACACTCTCTCTCTCTCTCTCTCTCTCTCTCTCTCTCTCTGTCTCTCTCACTCACTCACTCACTCTGATATCCATTTTTTATACATAGAGATTTACATTATGTTTTTATAATAAACTGCTTTTAGGCAATGTTGGGCAAGTATGCAGAAAACAACTCAGCGAATTGGAGGAGTAAAGATGCTGCCTTGTACTTGGTTACATCGCTGGCTGTGAAGGGACAGACCCAGAAGCACGGAATCACACAAACAAGTCAACTTGTCAGTCTGCCAGAGTTTTGCACACAACATATTCTGCCGGAATTGACAAAGGATGGTGAGTTCCATGTGGATTTAAATATCGTGTACCTAGTGTTCATTATGTAGTGGTGTAGTCTTTAGTCTGTGTAGAATGATTAGCTGTGTGAGGTTGTTTTTCCTTGGTGTAAGCTTGAAACAAATTCTGGGAAACCAGGATGAAACGTCACTGATGAAATAAAAATCACTAAAAATAACGGTGTTAGATTATTTTGCATCTACAAAAAGTGGTTATGCGAACCTTTAAGAAGAACATAGTTCATTATTCATGATAAATGCGGTAAATGCGATTTAAAATTACTTACGTGAAAATTTGAAATTTCATATTTTCGTGTTGCACAATTTAATGGTTATATCCTATTAATTTCGAAGACTCTCGGTCTTCATTCACTAAGGGTACGGCATCTGGAACAGAGATGATAGCGCGTCACTCTTTTGTTTGTTCCAGGGTGGCGGTAGTTGCAATTTCTGCCGTTCGGCAGTGCTGGCATGTGTATCCTGGTTTGCGTCGTCTGCTGTGTCTGTCAGTGCCATCTGACAGCTGAAAGCGCAGCAGATGATGCAAACCATTCTCAAAATATTATTTCTTCTATACTCACCCACTCCACTAATCTCCCCATCTGGCCACGTCACGTCATCCCTCCCACCATATCTCCTGTTCTTGTTTTTGAAGCACATTCATTTAGGATAAAGTTTTGTAATATGAGGCAGACCAGTTTTTTGTGCTCAACCCTGTATTATGAGAAATTAAGTTACAAAATTAAAACAAAAAGAAAACATGCATTGGTTTATTTGTTTTTTACTCAGCACAACAGTATAAGATTGAAATTTCAGTAGCAAAAGACATTGAATACAAGAATTTTAAATATCATTTTACTAATTCAGGTATGCTGTTTTCACATATCAGAAATCAGCTTCGTGACATCCCTAATTTTAGATAATTGTGAAAAGTTGGAAGTGCATTGTGTTGCAGAATGATGCAAAATTTGATGTAAATTGTAAAAATGAAATTTTGAGTTCGTAGGTTTGATTTCCACCACGGCAAAAGAAATTTCACCTGAAGGTGAGAGAAAAGTTCCTCTCTCGAAACGTAATGTTAGAATAAGTATAGTTTAAGCACTAGGCAATGGATAATGTCCAATCAGTGCAAGCAATTAGGGGGGACAAGGGGGGCAGTTGCTCAAAGGGAAAATTCCCCCCCCCCTTGTTTTGTCACTTTGCCTCCCCAGTTTTGGAACCCACTGTGTCCAATTAACATTGTGTGCTAATGTAGAACCATTGTAACTAACATTCAGAAAACTGCGTAGTTTTGTAATATTTTTCTTTATGCTATATATTATTGAAATAATTCTTCCCTGTTGTCAATCTGAAATTCATATAATTAAGTTATATTTTTTTATGTCGCTTTCAGTTAATGAATTACCAGTATTGAAGGCTGATGCAATTAAGTACATAATGATCTTTAGGAACCAGCTTCCTCCGGAAATGGTCATTGGAAGCATTCCACAGCTGATTCGACATTTGCAAGCTCAAAATTCTGTTATTCACACGTATGCTGCATGCGCTATTGAGAAGATACTGGTTATGAGAAATTCACAAGGTGGACCATTGTAAGTTTTCAAATTTCACATGTTGAAATTCATGTATTTTGCATTCTGTATTTGTGAGATGTTCGCATAAATCCTACTTTTATTTTATTCAAATGCGTTAGAGTAATAATATTCCAGTATCAAAGTTAGAGCTTGTACTACTGTAGCAGTTTTAAAAGTTATTTATCTTCTTTATTCCCTTTTTGTGATTTTTAATATATATTTTATTCTATGGAGTAAAGTTCAAATCACTAACCTTGAGACCTTCTGTAAACAAAACCACATGCATGCAGAAAGCATTGCAAACTCATAGAAGTAAAATAATCCACATGAAAATCCAGCATTGTTACGGGATTCATTACGTAAAGTAAATCAATGGCCAATTTGTAGTATGGGATACGCTGCCGCAAATGATGTCTCATTTTAAACCCAATGCTCTTTCTTTTGTGCATATTGCTTCACCTTTATGGTTAACTCCTTGCACCAGTAATCATTTCCCATAAATTTGGCTTCTTTCTTGCATGCGAATTGAATATATTTTACTTGCATTTTTTTTAGACAAAATGATATAACATGGTAATGTATATTTCTAAGGTTTGATATAGATAGGAGTGTATTTGAAATTTGTTTGTAGATTTTATGTAAATTGCATCTTATGTAAATAAAATATATAATGGGCATAAACAGCCATATGCAATGCTGTAAGTCCAATAAATATATTGATGATGATGATCAAGACAAAGAAAGAAAATTCATAAATTTATTGCGGTTGAAAACTTTGACAAGCATCCTAATAACGATTTTTGTTCCGCCAAATAAAGTGCACTTCGTAAAATAACTTGATGACATGGCAGGGGAAAGCAACAATGTATGAGGCTGCATATTCATCTGATGTTTTGAGAGCGGGTTCTCACATTCAGAGGCTCTTATATAAAATAAATAGTTGCGGTGAACTATGAGTGTAACAGCAGATGATTGCAGTCATGAATCAGCTGACGCGGAGTGATACATCGAATCGGTGAGACGGTTCGTTTATAGAAGGTCTCAGGGTTGGTGATCTACACTTTAGGTGGTAATTATTATTGTGTAAATATTCCATTTTTATTATATGCATCAAGTTTTGCTTTAAAATGTGCAAGAAATACATCAGAATATTAAAATGTCTGTTACATAATCACAATTTTCCCCCCACAATACTTGTGCTAAATAAAAGAAGACTGAATTTTGCATAATTTTCAGGATAATTAGATAAAGTGTTGCGTGAAATTTTGGAGGACACACTGAAAAAAGAAAATGCCAGAAACTATTGGCCTGTGTCCCTACTGATACCATTGCTTCAAATTTGGTACCCCCTTTTGTCTTGTTTGATAAATCTTATCCACTTACAGGGTAAAAAGCGAAGATCTCGCACCCTTGGCCGAAAATCTTCTCACGAATCTTCTAGGAACTCTCAACTTCCCTGCTTCCCAAGAGAATGAGTATGTAATGAAAGGTAAGTTGTGTTGCGAGGCTGTCACATTAAAGGTTAAGTTGAATTTTCGCATCAGTTCATGCTAGTTCAAGACCATGTACATCAGTTCTAAATAAGAGATTTAACAATGTCCTTTTTATGTGGTTGTACTAACGATAATTGGCAACATTGACATTACATGTGGTCGCCACATGCCTTATAGAGATTGTGAGGAAGATGAAATCTGTGTTCTGCAAGAGTATGATATTTTCCACTGCTTTATTTTTCGTACTCTTATTGTGATTGATATTAGAGCTTGTATTTTGCTTTGCATGTCTCAGGATCATCTCAATATAATTTAAGAGCTACTTACGTTGCCTTGTAATTAAGGGATTTAGGCTCAGTTCCTGACGAGGGCATATTTCAGTGATTCAGATCCCATTGTAAGAGGCATGCAAATTTCGTTTTTGACGAAAACACGAAATATGAAATAACATGTTGTAATATTCATTTTTCATGTTTCTGAAAGATGTGAGGTGCATTTTCCTACCCTATCTTGTCACAAAATAATGCGAAATGGAATGCAAAATGCGAAATGTGCTCTTAAACACAAAATTTGCCGTTTATATACCGAGGCGTGTGCACAGAAACCGGTATTTTGAAGTCGCAGAGGGATTTTTTGGCATTGTTAGGGAAATGTGATGTGTATGATATTGTTCAAAGATTTGTGTGTTATCATTCAATAAACATTTCATATTTAGTGGCTGATGAAATAGTTTTCCTATGGAAGAAATTTTTCAGAGGGAAGCCACTTTTTTTTCTGTCATTAGAACTAAAATTTGTCTCAATTTTCCGGAAATAAAACAATGTGGAAATGTTAAGCATGGAAGGAACAGTAATAATGCATTTAAAAATAACACCGAATTACAGTACAAAATAACATCGAAATTTATGTAAAAATAGAAATAAAACTTCACATCCTACGTATAGAGTACCAGTTAATCTGTTCCATCCCTAATTTTTATTATTATTATAATTATTATTGTTATTCTTGCAGCCATAATGAGAAGTTTCTCAACTCTTCAGGAGAGGGTGATACCATTCCTTGCTGCAGTTCTCCCAAAACTTACACAAAAGTTGACGGTTGTTGCTAAAAATCCAAGTAAACCTCACTTCAACCACTATTTGTTCGAGACTTTGTGTCTTTCTGTAAGGTAAGTTAAGGCCAGCTTATTTTATGTTATAATATGAGTAATAAGAGCTAAGGTTCGTTATTTTCTTCACTCAGAGTACAATGTTTCAGTTGTCATTCAACCTGAGGAACTAGAAATTGTACACTGCAGAAAGTCAGTTTTGCGATGTTTATGAAATCCAAAATTTGATTGGTAAGAGGAACCTGCTAATTGCATAATTTTGCAATGCTGCAAAAAAATTTAATTTACTCTAGTGACTTTTGAATTCTTTTGTGTCCATATTATCTAATATGCGTACGTTGTTTGATGTGTTTTTATTTCCGTTTTCAGAATCACTTGTAAATCAAATCCATCTGCGGTGTCTTCATTTGAAGAAGCTTTCTTTCCAATTTTTCAAGAAATACTTCAGCAGGACGTACAAGGTATGGAATTTTCTCTTATACTAATCACATTTTCAGCTGGTGACTGGCCTTCATGGCTAGTTCTGGCTCTTTCTGTCCCCCAATTGTCTTCGGGGGTGAGTGGCTACATGGGTGGCAAGAACCTCAGTTGCGAAGTAAAATGTGTAGATGTAGCATCGCTCTCTGAAAGCAATGTTGCCAAGCATACTACTGTGTTTGCCAGTTGCATCCTAATCTGCCGCAAACCAGATGGAATACTCGGATGTAGTGTATATAGAAAACCCACTCACGCCGATCTCAGCGACGTACTGAACATCATTGCAGCATCAGATTAGTCCAACCAGAAAAGTCAGGACTTGCAGAACACAGCATCACAAAGGGACACAGGGTTTTATTATACCAACATCAAAATAATAGCCGAATGTGCAGGTTACTGTGACCGACGAGTAAAAGAAGCCATAGCCATATCGTGGGAATGCACCAATCTCAACAGGGACGTGGGACTCCAGCTCAGTCAAGCCTGGAATTTGCTCCTCCGTAAAAACAAAGCTCCAGCCAATAAGAACACCAGGATCCAACCAATAGGAAGACAAGAGTCCAAACTCCGCCCCATAATAGTCATATATTGAACCCTACACTGATCTCCATTTCTATATTCCCTGATGAGAGCAATGTATGCGCTCGAAACATTGGAAGCCAACATCGACTGAACCTGGCTCGTAACCCGAGAACACTTGTTCAAAACATGTGGTATATCTGATACTCATTTGTTTCATCCTGCAAACATCGTTCAGTGCCTTGCAACTCGAAAATCCCCAATGTCAGTTAAAGAAAATTCAACCAATCACTGATTCACTGTTTTCCAGCAGCAAACAGTGTAGCATATACATGGTTAAGAATTCTGTATGTTAGGGTCCTTAATTTTTATTGTAAGTTATTATTCCCAGTTTTTGCACCCAATCGCCCCTACTAGCTGCACAGTCCAAAGTGCAAACTTCTGATCCGTGCGGTCTTGCTTGCTTTCGCGTCAGTTCGGTTCTTTTGTGGCATTCACATCTTGCGAAGTAACATTTCACTTTTTTGCACTATGTTTCAGTTGAAAGTTAATTAAAACATAAAAATAAAATAAAACATCTGCTTGTACCTTTTTTCATGTTTTACCAAAATTCACGCATGATTTCCAGAGCCAATAATTTATGCATAATTCCCGGAATTCAAAGAATTCCTGGTGAGTAGCCACCCTGATATTGTGCAGCAAATTTAAATACACAATTCATTTTTCATATCAACAAGTAACTTTTGCTGACAGCACAAGTATAGTAATGCAAAAATTTGTGGATAATTTTGAAAATGATGCATACATGTGAAATTCTGGTTAGAAAATTAACATTTGGGTGTTATATATACCTACTAAAATTTCTTACGATTGTTGCAATTTTTTTAAATGATTCTATCTAATCTGTAATTTTCAGAAATTTTGTACCATTTAAGTTTTTTGGATCCTATACTTCAGGATTTTTGAAGCCTAATTTAATATTTTAGAAACCTATTTCTGAATGTTGAGAACGTATTTATCGATTTTTAGACCCTATTTTAGGATTTTTAGACCCTATTTTAGGATTTTCAGACCCTATTTTAGGATTTTTAGAACCTATTTTGGGATTTTTAGAACCTATTTTGGGATTTTCAGAAGCTATTTTGGGATTTTTAGACCCTATTTTAGGGACTTAAAAGCACGCTTTTTCGAACCTAAAAGTCCGAGGTTTGCTTATTACATATCTTTACTTCACAGTATACAAGGGTTAGAAAAATTTATTGCAAGTAAAGTATTGAACGTACGTTAATGAAATTAGTCCAGAAGAAACTAGGAACTCAAACCATTTTTTTGTATAACAAATGTTGAATATGTGCACCATGGGTGATATGCCACACATCGACACGATAGTCTACTTCTTGCCAGGCTCACATCAACATGGGCCTGTCGATAGTGACTATCGCTGCACTGATATGCTCCCCGATATCATGTGGCATCGGTGAGATGAATACCCTGTCTTTGATGAAACCCCCAGAAAAAAAAGTCGCACAGTGTAAGGTCCGATGATCTTGGGGACCAAAATAGTGCACAAAACACTGTGATTGATGTGGGTGATTTGAGTGTCTCCTAGCAGCAGGGATATGAACTCTTGGCTTAACAAAAAATAGATGCACAAACTGTTTGCGTTCCTTGATCATTCTGGACTGGTTTCATTAACGTAAGTTCAATAGTTTACTTGCAATAATTTTCTGTAACCCCTCAATTATATCTGTAACATCTGTATATTCATTGAATCTGTGACAAGGGTTGGTTGTGAGAACAGGCCATAAGTCCGAAACATGTCTGCTTAAATAAAGATCTATTCTATTCTAGTTGTATGTACTTATAAGAAACTGATCAAAAATGTAATATGCAATATGAGGCTCAGTCAGTAAATAACAAGGCAGAGGATATTTCACAGTACTTACGTAACGAACTTCAGAAGTATTGTGTGCCACTGTTTGGGCATTTATCTCATTGTGACACCAGTCGCAAAATGGCATGCTCGTAAAACTCCTTTGGCTGCTGTTGGAAGCAATAGCGCAGGTACTCCTTGAAAAACTAAATATGCTGACCAAGGCAGTAATTTATTTTATTAAAAAACATAAACTAACTTTGGTACTTGATACAGAGTCTGAAGAAGACCTTGCTAGAAGGTTGAAACGTTACGTTAGTTTATGTTTTTTAATAAAATAAATTACTGCCTTGGTCAGCATATTTAGTTTTTCATAATAAAGGTACTCCTTGACGTCATTGTCCGATTGAAACCGTTGTCCCCACAGTGCTTTGTTGACCTCACCAAAGATGTGAAAGTCGCACGGGGACAGATCTGGACTGTAGAGGGGTGTCTCAGGACTTCCCACTTGAATTTTTTCAGACATTCCTTTGTTGCGTTGGCTGGTCTCTGACACGCTTTGGTGCTCCACTCCGCATGTCGTCCCCGAGCAACATGCGTCCTTCGCGAAAGTGTTTGTTCCACTCTTGCCCGGGACATATGGTGCCCCCTATATATCTTTTCCATTTGTCGATGGATTGCAAAACCCTCTGTCAAGAAGCGTACAACACCCTGTTGCTCCTCTTTGGATACCTCCATTACGTGTCGCAGTAAACACGGAATGACTGGACATGGCCGCTGCTCGGTTAGCAGCCTTTGCACATACCTTGCCAGACACATAATGCCATCTGGCGGGAAAACTTGCGTGAATCAATTTTGTCACACCTGCACCTCCATTTCGGGCCCGTCAACCCATTTCTAACTACCATAGTGAGACGAACTATCAGTGGATTGGTCGACCCAACATTCCACCGAGTCATGAGGAACCCCAACTCAAACATCAAACTTTCCCATAACTCCCAATAACCTCACCAAAACCTTTCCATACAGTTAATTCTATTTCGTCTTGCCAGTAGCGCTAGTAGCTATGACTGGAGGACCACTGCTGATAATTCAGTAAATTGAAACTGGTTATTGTTATCCTTAAACAACTTGCTGAAAGAAATCAGTTTTCACTATGTCGCGACCTTCTTTCCTCGGCTAAGTACACGGTCGAGATCAAAATTATATAAAAAGAAATTAAATTAAAGAAAATTGTTTTATATTTTACATTATCAGCTACCTAAAATTCAACTCAAATTTTCACATAAATGAACTTGCAACACTAATATCAGTATTAACTTTCGAAGGAATTAAGGAAAATTATCACATATCAAGTATAAAAGACTTATGTATTTTAAGAAAAATATTAACAAAGTCGAAGCACATACTCTTACACATCATTCAGTGAACATTCAGAGAGAACTAAGCATTAACTTGCAAAACATTTCATTTCTACACATTTCAGGTTTTTCTTCACGTTTGTTAAGATGTCAAGTCAAGTTATTATCATTTGTAATTACTTGCGATCTTGCGAAGATTTTTGCAAGATAATTTTCACGTGACGCTTGGAAATAACGAAGCACAATTCAAGACGAATTATATTTATAAACGCTTATATGAGTTTAAGAAACTCTTCAAATTCAGATTAAACACTTTTATAAGTTAATATTCTAGGCCTTTCATATGTAGCTACATGCATGTAATAAATACTTATCTACTGGTTCAGTTGCGAGAGAAAATGGCTGCCATTATTACGACTTTGTAACCGTTCACTATTTTCATATTCTTTCACTTTTTAAAGTTCTTCACGGAGTTTCCGAAGATCAAAACCGCTACTGCTCTTTATGTGACAAAATAATCACATTTATCGGACGAATCTTGTTCTTTTAAGAATAATAGATCCAATTTATGTCCTTGTCAAATTTTTCGACTCCATTCTGGTCGAAGGTGATCTTTAAGATGAAGCAGTGTATCAAAACTCACACTGTTACAACTTTCAGCACAGAATACAAACTTCCGAATACTTTTCAAGTGACAAATTTAGAATTGTACAGGTATTATGCACGAAAATGCTTGTAAAATAAATTAGATACAATAAAATAGATATTACAATATTCTATTACATGTTTACTTATTTTATTTTCACCTTTTTCAGTTATTTTAAGTTTTACAATTTTGGTGGGAAAAAGGTTATTTACGCTCAACTTAGATTTTTCCCTTTATGTGAGTTGGCTATGTTTCACAAGTTTAGGATTACTTCCAAGTTTAGGATTACTCTTCAAGGCGCTCATTTTAGCAAATCGTAAGTTTATCTTCGAAAATCAACCTAAATTAATTTCAAATGGTTTGTGCATGCTAGTAAAACATATTAAATACATGTTCGTATTCACATAACAATGAGAGAGCAAATAAAAGCTATTGAAACCAAACATATTTGTGATTATGCGTAAATTGAGAATTTTCGTGATACTTCACTAACCCAAATTACATCGCTGAGATATAAAACATTTTTAAATACGTGCAATTTACATACGTACTTCAATTATATCAAAGCCAAAGTGATGCAAATTAATTTTCCACAAATACAAACTACCAAATATGACCTCAAATCGTAAATTTCAAGTAATAAAAATAATTTTATTTTCCATATTATGATGGTACTCGTTCTGATACCGTCATACTGGCGCCCAATGGGCTTACCGACGCCAAACTATAAATTACAATTTAATAAACTTGTAACAACTTTTGAAATCAACATACGATATGTTATTTGCAAGAAAACAAAAATTGCTAAGAGAAAAGAGTACCAATACAATACCAACATTATATGGCAACATGCTACTATATTAATAATCTTCAAAACCTTGTGAAGTGAAACTAATTATAGAGACAAATGTATCATGTCACATTAAATTATGAAAAATGAAGTTCAGACTTCAAAATTATGGTGAACATCAAATGCATATCATATATTATATGTCAAATGACAAACGAAAGCAAAAATTAATACGTTCAACACATTTGTAGCTACATGATTACTTGTAGAGTGAGCTACACAAAATTATACATTTACTCTATGGTTAAATGAATGCAAAACATGAAATTATTATAACCTATTGTTTATGTGAGACAATACTCGCAAACTTCACCATTCATAATATGGCTACTGCTCAAAATTATTTATTGTCAATCTTCACCATTTAAGACACATGGTTATTGCTCAAAATTATTTATTGACAATCTTCGCCATTTAAGATCAAATGGTTACTGCTTTTATTAATTTATTGTCAATCTTCGCCACTTAAAATAAAATGGTTACTGCTCAATAACATTGACAACAAAAACAACAATATTGAAATAAACAACTTGCAAAGTTAACATATCACAAGTTTGCTTGTTTACTATGTAACATACATGTACACTAAATATTTAAATTATATTTGACTCAACACTACCAACATATGTGTTTCATATATCATATTAATTATTAAGAACGAATACATTGTTGAGAGGAAATTCACACTGCTGTGGACGTGAGAAAACTTTCAATTGAAAATTAAACCAGTATTTAGAGCTTACTTAGTTAGAATATTGTATGCACTACCATCTGAAGGAGCATGACCATTTACCAGATGTAAATGTTACTAATTTAAGCAATCAACACCCCAAAAAGCCAGGCACAATCAAGTATACGAAGCATTTCTTGTAGTCAATCTTATCGTTTCAATACTTCTCGTTTGCCCAGTACAAATAATGTCTTATTACTCACTTAATCTAATCATACAAAAAGAAACCGCTCGAGTAAGGTTTCAACTTTTGAAGAAAATGTACCCTTCAATATCCTATGCTAATAAAATTATACACTTTTCATATTAAGTTTTTTGTCAACCTTCGCCATTTAGAATAAAATGGTTAATACTCAATAATATTGACAAAAAATATTATTAACATTTTTCATATTCAGTTTCTTGAGTGGCACCATAGGACTTACTTATTGCCTTTTACGTGAACCTACCCCAAGTTTTTATGCTCTAAGGCATAACCGCATGTGCAACGAGCTCGGATCAACTCATGGATCTCTTGGCTTACTTTTTGCAACACACAGTGAGTATTTGATTCATTTTATGGAATCAAATAACTCAAAATAATTTACATTAAAATTAGCATTTGGATTTTTGGTATCATTCCCTGGGTATTATAAACCAAAACTTGAGTAACTTGTACCTTAGAGAAATAGGCATAAAATTACATATTATCACAGTTCAACTATCAATTATTGCTAAAGTGTGACATTGATGCCTGAATAGTTTCATGTTATAATAAGTATCTCACTGTCCATAAGGTAAATCCTAACAACTAAATCTATATTATTTCTAATAAAAATGTATTTAAAGTACGACCATTTATAGGCCAACCAAAGAAAAATATTGAATAACTATAAAAGTTACTTAACACATTAATATTTTTATACGAGGTATACAACCAACTTTAGGCCAACCCCTAAAAGCATGGAATAACTACGAGAGTTATTTAAGTGCATTATAAATTATTGTACGAGGTATACTACCGACTATGGCTAACCTCAATAATGGTAAGTTTGTTTCAAGAACAAACTGTACACTCATCTGTAATGATAGATGGAGAAATAACATTTTTTTCTTGCATTGTTTGATCAAGTATATCTTGCACCACATCGTTATGTGTGCTACTTGCATTTTGCAAAGTGTTCAACCAAGAAATTTTCTTGTCTTTTGAAGATTTCCATAATTTTACATGTTCAATTGCGATGTTTTCCAGAAGAATCCCATCACTGCAACGTAAGGCAGATATACGAGAATCACCAAAGTTTTTTATACACAAGTATGGACCTTCATACAGAAAACAATATTTTTTAATTGGATTATCTTCCATATCTCTTTGTCTATTTCTGATAAAAACAAGATTTCCAGAAGAAATTGATATTTTATCTAGGTGTTTACTATTTAATTTGTTTAACTTATTGGATCTAGCTGCATGACTTTTAATTTGAGCCATAAGCAGTTTGTCATTCCATGACTGATGTGTACCATCATCAAATATGACGTTTCCTATTTGTAGGTTAGGTTCCTTATTTAACCTTAATTCTATTGGAGCGAAACCAGTTTGTGAGGAGATTGTATTGTTTAACCAATGCAAAGCCATGGTTATTTGCTGTGGCCATTTAGCATGGTTATCAATGCACAACACTCTCATTAAACGGTTAAGTTCCGAATGATACCGTTCAACCATGTTAAAAGAAGGGTGGTAAGGAGGAGTAAACATAAGTTTGACACCATATTCTTTCATTTTAGTATTGAAAAGACATGAACGAAACTGTGGTCCATTATCCAAAATTATTTTTTCTGGAATACCTAGATGTACAAAATATACATGGCACAATTTATTCAGTACCGTGACAGCATTACTGTTTGTCACTGGATATGCCACCAAATACCTGGATGCTGCATCCAATATAGTAAATAAGAAGCGTTCACGTTTAGGACCCATGGTGAATGGACCTTGTAAATCAATGAACAATATTTTCCCAGGCTTGTCGGTAATGTGTACTTTGGCTAAATGTTTAGACGGATGCTTATTCGGCTTAGTGCGAATGCATAAATCACAATCTGTCACATATTGTTGTACATCTTTCTTCATACCTTTCCATTGGAAGTATCTATATATTTGAGAAAGTGTACGACTAGCACCAAAGTGTCCCGATAAGTCATGAAATTTGTTCAAAATTGAACCCACTAATGTAATTGGAACACAAATTCTAACTTTTTGAACGTTATGAAAGTCTCTAACACACAAAATATTGTCCCTTAGAAGATAACGTTCATTCCAAGTCCTACTTCTTGGATTATCATTAAGAATTGAAGAGTGCAAAATATATTGCCTAATTTCTTTCAATTCATCATCTTTTTCTTGTGCTACAATCAAATCATCAATATTAATGAAAGATTCTAATATTTCCTTAAACTGCAAAGAATTTACATGATACAAGAGGCCTTCTTGCATTGGAAATGTTCTACTCAGAACGTCAGCAATTATATTTTCCGACCCTTTACAGTATTGTACTTGGAATGAATACTGTTGTAATTGTACAAACCAACGAGTTAAACGTGCATTCCATGTGTGCGCCGTTTCTAACCAGGTAAGTGCCTTGTGGTCAGTTATGATAATAAAATGTCTGCCTTTTAATAGTGAACAGAACTTATCAATAGTAAACAATATTGCTAAAACCTCTAATTCTGTTGAAGTATATGATTTTTCATAACTTCTGAGCAATCTACTCACGAAACCGAGAGGTTTGATGTTACTATCAATCAGCTGATAGCAGTATCCTGCAACACCTATTATTGATGCATCAGTTTGTACATAAAAAGTGTGTAAAAAGTTAGGAAAAGATAAAAGTACTTGTTCACTAACTTTATCTTTTAATGTTTTAAAAGCTGTAGAAGCTTGGTCATTCCATTGCCATTTCTTACCAGCCTTCAATAAGTCATACATAGGTTGTGCTATGATGGCATAATTTTTTATGTATTTGCTCAACCAATTAAAACAACCTAGGACTTTTTGCAATTGCTTAACTGAATTGGGCACAGGCAGATTTACAATAGAGTCTACATACTTAGGATCTTTCTTTTACCCCTGCGAAGTAATAATGTGACCCAAAAATTTAATTTCCGATCTACAAAACTCACATTTTTCAAGTTTCAATGTCATGCCTGCCTGCTTCAATTTTTCTAGAACTGTTCTTACATGCATTATGTGAGATGCAAAATCCTGAGATTTTATGATAACATCATCAACATAAACTACCACGAAATCTCTACAGTCCTTAAGCACACGATTTAACGCATCGACGAATACAGCTGTACCATTTACTGAACCAAATACAACTCTTTTAAAATGATATAGGATACCTTCGAACATAAACGCAGTATATTTTCTGCTGTCAGGATGAAGATTAATTTGCCAGAAAGCATTCAATAGATCCACCGAAGTGAAGTATTTACAATTTTGAAATTCTACCAATAAGTCTTGTATTTTTATGGGATGCACTTGAATAAGCTTAACATGCTGGTTTACTCTTTTGAGATCAACACATAAACGGATACCTCCCCCAGATTTAGGAACTACTAAAAGTGGAGACAGATATTCTGAATTAGATAACTCAATAACATCCCAATCAAGCATGATTTTTATTTGTTCACGTACTTGATCTCTATAAGCAAAAGGTATAGGATAATTCTTGCCTACTATAGGTAGATCTGTATCTAAAATCATTTTGTGAACGTAATCGTTACACAAACCAGGCTTATTAGAGAATATTTCTTGATATTGGAGTAGTAACTCTATGAACAAAGTTTTTTGTTCGTTGGTAAGTGAATCAGCCTTATTCATGTACTCCTCAAACTTATGCATGTTGAACTTGGACTTATCCTCCAAGCCATTATATTTACTGACATGAGAACACTCAAAATAAGACAAATTATTACCATCTTCAATTATTGGCATGAAGCGTGCGAAAGTGCGTTCTTCAACGGAGCCACATGTTATTGTTTGATCTTTAAAATTTAATGATGCTTGAAGTGCATATAACACATCTAATCCCAAAATGATATCCACTTGTAAATTGTGAACCACCAAAAACTGAACGTAACATTGCAAATTACTTATTTGAATGTTCAGCTTGACCATACCTAATACTTTGGTTTTCTTATTACCAGAAAAATCTACCAATCTCACATTATCTGCAGGTGTGAGCCTGGGTCTACTGGCCTTAATATTAATTTCTTTCCAAACAGTATTAGAAAGCAGACTAATTTCTGCACCAGTGTCGCAGAGAGCAGTATAAAATGTATCAAATATTAAAACTTTTAATTTTGCAGTAAGTGTGTTACTGCCGAGAGCATTAATTGGTGTAGGAATTTCTTTTGATTCATATTCATTACTGTTATGAAATTCTTCCCATTTACCTAGATTAATGTTATCAGTAGTGGGATTATAAACTTGACCTTCATCACCCACTTGAAAACAAAGGTCGCTTGTTAGTTTTTCTGCAAAGCTGAAACGTTATTCTCATCAGGATAACATTCAATGCTGTTTGCATCCCTAAAATGACTAACATTGACATTGTGCACAGTTGCTTGCACTTTTACATCTCTATTCACTTTATCACTTGATGTGCTAGGAGTATTACCAAAACCCATACTATACAAAAATTGCTTAACCTTATTCATTCCCGCATAATTCCAATGTATCATATCTACTCTACCTCTGGACGGGTGACTAAGGAATTTTTGGTACAAGGAGTTATCTATGCGGTCATTCTCCAAGAAGAATAAAGGTGCTATATTGTATACTTTTACATTAAACTCGTCGTGTAGTGACATCAAATACAGATTGAAATTATTCCATGTCTGCCACAATTGTTCATGAGGAGATGACATATATTTAGGAAGAGGTGGCAAACATAGTATTGTAATTTCAGCACATCTAGATTTCAATGTATTCAAGAGTTTGCTGAAAGACATTTGCATTTGTTCGAAGCTGCGTTTCCTAATTAAATCATTGGTACCTATCATGACCAATATTTTGTCTGAGAGTTTCTTAGCATTTGATACACGCCTATGTAGATCATCAATGGTTTGTCCCGAGACACACAAACCTATGAATCTGGAAACAGATTCATTCATATTCCATTTGTAACCCAAAATACTGTTGGCATACCTAACTAACATACTGTCACCAAGTAGTTGATGATCTCCTAACTTAGGAACGAACTCACCTAAATCATAATGATGATTATTATTTACTTCACTTGAGCGTGCATTATACTGAGATTTGGTAAAAGGAGGATTTTCAACCGCTTTGATGCTCAAGACACCTCCTGTATCAGGAGCATCTAAGAGTTTTCCTGCCTCGAACCCAAATTCACATTTCTAGAATTCTGATCATTTCTTACCCATGTCCTACCATTAGCATAGGATTTACGAGCAGATCCAACCTCTTTATTAGACCTTAAGTTTCTTAACCCATTTCTGTTAGACATACTTTGGTCATTTTGCTCCTTAAACATAGATACATTAGCTATTTTAGATTTATACTTCTGGTTACCATAAGCTTTACTAGAATCCATATACCTAGTTGAATTATTTTTTAAAGACTGAAAATTCTCTATGGCCTGCAAAGTTTGTTTCAGTGTATGAATATTATTCACCACCAGGTGTTCACTTATTTTGTAAGGTAACAACGAAGATAACTGAGCTATGAGATGAGCTTCATCAGCATGTGGTTGTATAGATTTCAATTTTTTGTAATTCTTATTCGCAAACTGCAATAAGTTCTCTTTGCTGTCTTTGTCATAAGGTGAATTTAACACTTTAGTCAAATTTACAGATTTCCACCTATCGTTTTGATAATGGGATAAGAAATCCGTCTTAAACTCAGCATAAGTCTTAAACTTTAATTTATTTTCAATGTACCAGGTACGCGCACAATCTGTGAGCAATTTAGGTAAATAATTCATATACTCACTCTCATGTATATTGTAAATTTCCAGGTTTTCCTTTACTTTTTCTAAAAATTCAGATGGTATAATATCTGCGGAAACACCATCAAAATGAGGGAAGTGCCTCAAATCTTGTGGTTTAATTATTGGCTTATACCTAACCTTTAAAGTATCTCTCGACGGATCAACTTCGAATGTTTAACGTTTGAAACACTTGTCGGAGGAGTTATCTGAGGAGTATTGCTTACATTTTGTCCAACCCTACTAGTTAACCTGTCACGTTTTAACTTATTTTGCTTATTAGCCAGTCTAGTATTACAATACGGACCGTAATCTACGCATGTACTATCATGAACTGAGTTGACACTACAATCAGTTTCCGAATCAGAAATTGCACCCGAAAGGTGTCTACATTTATTGTACTCATGTGGAACGTAACCAACACTAGGTCTACTCACACCTTCATGGCTTTCACGATTTAAATCGACCTGTCTAGCATCAAGCTCATGAAAATCACCCTGCACTGACTTCAACTTTACATTTTTTGATGTCATATTTTTTCTGATCGTAACTGGAGTCAGTACATTATTAACCATGGTTGTTAGACTAGACTCGATCAGTGACATAGCCTTTCTGATGTTAACATTTAAACAAGTAACTGCACCATCATTTAACATGTCACTATTTGGAGCAACCTTAACATATTGTACATTACTATCATCTTCACAATGATTATTAACATTGGGTGGAATTTTGGATGACAGAATGACATGACTTCTGTCATCGAATTCGTACTCAACATCGCTCTTATCAAGCTGATCCCCCCTATCTATCTTATTCACTAATGGTTTATTGAACTGTAATTGATCTAGAGCAGTATTTACCTGACCTAAATCCTTCCTAACTGAATACAGAGACATATCATTCTCTTCACAAGCTCTAAAGCATCTATCAAGCTTTGTGTCAAATTGCCTTGACAGATCTTCTATTACACTCTCAATTTTGTTATCGACATCCTCTGCCAACGATATTAACTCTACTTTCATTTTCTTGTCGAGAGCATGCATATCTTTCTCTACTTTCTCATACCTAAGCATGCATTCATTTCTAAATTGACTTATATCCATTTTAAGATCTTTAAATTCTTTGGTATGAGTCTTTTGTGCTTCGGTTAATGCATTCAAAGTTGTGTCTACCTTTTTGTTTTGTTCTGCTTGTACTTGCAAAGCAGTCTTAATATCTCTATTTTGTTCTGCTTGCAGACTATTTTGTTCTGCTTGCACCTTATTTTGTGCATTAATTAACCCCACAATGTCCGCCAGTGTGATATTACTCTCAACTGTTTCCGGCATTTTTAAATATTGGAACAGACTAGCAAGTTAAACACAAATTTACAACATTAAATAATTTTTGACAATTTAGCTCTTATCAACTAAGAGACAAAATGAGTCTCTATAATCTGTATGTCGCGACCTTCTTTCCTCGGCTAAGTACACGGTCGAGATCAAAATTATATAAAAAGAAATTAAATTAAAGAAAATTGTTTTATATTTTACATTATCAGCTACCTAAAATTCAACTCAAATTTTCACATAAATGAACTTGCAACACTAATATCAGTATTAACTTTCGAAGGAATTAAGGAAAATTATCACATATCAAGTATAAAAGACTTATGTATTTTAAGAAAAATATTAACAAAGTCGAAGCACATACTCTTACACATCATTCAGTGAACATTCAGAGAGAACTAAGCATTAACTTGCAAAACATTTCATTTCTACACATTTCAGGTTTTTCTTCACGTTTGTTAAGATGTCAAGTCAAGTTATTATCATTTGTAATTACTTGCGATCTTGCGAAGATTTTTGCAAGATAATTTTCACGTGACGCTTGGAAATAACGAAGCACAATTCAAGACGAATTATATTTATAAACGCTTATATGAGTTTAAGAAACTCTTCAAATTCAGATTAAACACTTTTATAAGTTAATATTCTAGGCCTTTCATATGTAGCTACATGCATGTAATAAATACTTATCTACTGGTTCAGTTGCGAGAGAAAATGGCTGCCATTATTACGACTTTGTAACCGTTCACTATTTTCATATTCTTTCACTTTTTAAAGTTCTTCACGGAGTTTCCGAAGATCAAAACCGCTACTGCTCTTTATGTGACAAAATAATCACATTTATCGGACGAATCTTGTTCTTTTAAGAATAATAGATCCAATTTATGTCCTTGTCAAATTTTTCGACTCCATTCTGGTCGAAGGTGATCTTTAAGATGAAGCAGTGTATCAAAACTCACACTGTTACAACTTTCAGCACAGAATACAAACTTCCGAATACTTTTCAAGTGACAAATTTAGAATTGTACAGGTATTATGCACGAAAATGCTTGTAAAATAAATTAGATACAATAAAATAGATATTACAATATTCTATTACATGTTTACTTATTTTATTTTCACCTTTTTCAGTTATTTTAAGTTTTACAATTTTGGTGGGAAAAAGGTTATTTACGCTCAACTTAGATTTTTCCCTTTATGTGAGTTGGCTATGTTTCACAAGTTTAGGATTACTCTTCAAGGCGCTCATTTTAGCAAATCGTAAGTTTATCTTCGAAAATCAACCTAAATTAATTTCAAATGGTTTGTGCATGCTAGTAAAACATATTAAATACATGTTCGTATTCACATAACAATGAGAGAGCAAATAAAAGCTATTGAAACCAAACATATTTGTGATTATGCGTAAATTGAGAATTTTCGTGATACTTCACTAACCCAAATTACATCGCTGAGATATAAAACATTTTTAAATACGTGCAATTTACATACGTACTTCAATTATATCAAAGCCAAAGTGATGCAAATTAATTTTCCACAAATACAAACTACCAAATATGACCTCAAATCGTAAATTTCAAGTAATAAAAATAATTTTATTTTCCATATTATGATGGTACTCGTTCTGATACCGTCATATCACCTTAAGTTAATAATTTTATAATTTTTGTACATGCCTCAAATAAACTGATGATCACTCTATAAGAAACCTTATATACCAATAATGTACCTCTTCCTCAGATACACCCTGTATAGTAATAATTATTAAGCATGAACAAGCTCCTTTGTTGTTCTTTGCATTAACCGGACATTATAAAGAATACTTAGCAAAGGATAGTTAGTCTTTAATAAATGTGCCACCTGGGATTGGAACTGTTGTCATAGCACATGAGATGTAAGGAACTTTCCTTGGTCACTCATCCATAAGCAGAACTTCCCCAAAAATTCTTGCCCTGAGAGTTCTGGAGACTAAGCTTGTGGTACCCAAGCACTAACCAGAAACTAACACGATGCTACCATAAACTAAGAGGTTACTTTTCAGTTTGATTTATGTTTGGTCAGTTTAATGCATGTCAGTTTATCCTTTCAGAATTCATTCCATATGTATTCCAAATGTTGTCCCTGCTGCTTGAGCTTCAGGCATCGGGAGTCCCAGAGCCATACATGGCACTGTTTCCTTGCTTGTTGGCGCCCGTCTTGTGGGAGCGGCCTGGCAACACCCACCCTCTGGTACGACTGCTGCAAGCATTTATTGCCAAGGGAGCCTCTCAGATTCAGACCTCGCAAAAAGTAGTAAGTATGGCAAATTTTTATTGGCTACTCTGCTCGTGATCTTTGATTTCAAGATTTGTTCTTTTATAAAAGGACGTTAAAAACTATAATTACGTATGCGAGTACTGTTTGACCAGCGATACGAGAGCTCCAGTTGGCAAAGTGCCAAGAAAAAGGGGAAGTTCGTAAGATGAAGGCAGGCATGAGAACGCCGTTCGCGGTTGCACGTTGAACAGTGTTACCAATTTGCGAGGATACTTATTCACCAGAACATAAGTAATGAAAACTGAGGGACATGCACAGAAGTAAAGGATTGTGACAAGGACTTGTTTTGTATCACAACCATGCAGTTTGTCCTTCTTACAATTTAAAATAGAAGGATAGTAGGGTAAAGAATTGCCGTTTCACTTATAGGGGCATCATTAGAATGGGGGTCGGGGGGGGGGGGGTCGCGTCCTCCAAGATTTTTGCAAGAAATAAAACAGAAAGAAGAAAATTTCATTGCAACAAAATAAACACATGACGCAAGTGAAATGTTCGTAAAGATGATGTGCAACACATAAGCAAACAGAAAAACAGAAATATTTGAATGATGTTGTGCAGAAAATTATATGATGCCCGTGGTGGTGGCTCGAAACCAGATACGGGCCCGGTCGGCTTCCTCTGGGGTTGGGTCAAAGATGCTGAACTGGCGCTACGTTCAAGACTTCAGCTTTTGCAAAGATGCCTGCCTCTCCACGGCCAGAGCACTTCCAATATCTTGTGTCAATATTCTCCGGTTGGCAACATTGCTCTCTTTCCCCACGTGACACTCGCGCTGCTCGCGTTTCAGAGAATCGACTCCGCAAACTCCCCCAATTTACGACTGGACTCTGCTACTTCAGGCATGCACAGTAAACTCGAGAGCTCTCGGATCGCTGGTCAAACAGTATGTTGTTCCTATTTTTCTTTCTTTAGAACTCATGTAGATTAGGAAGCACAGTTGAGCAGGAAAGGCCGAACCTGCAAATTCTCAAAGCGAGCTTTCCAAAAATTCAAGGGTACAACCTTCAAGATTTCACAGACCTTTTACATAGGAAATCAGTAGAGGCACATATTTTTGGTAAATAAAATGTCGCTGTTATAGCGGTGAAAAAGCTGTATATAAAATGACATTTTGATTTAATAAAAAGTAAGGGGGAAAAACAAGAAATGTCCATTTTGAGGTTTACAGCTCATTCTGTTGGTTGGAACTTGTACTAAACAACTGTACACTTCCCACTGGAATGAAATGAGAAATGTGCGTGGAAGAGACGATCGAATATTAAAATGTCATTTTCTCCAAATCTGGTTTTGTGACATTCCTTGTTCTTTCCCCTTATTCTTCAAATGTGAATATATTCCAAAATTTGATTAAAAAACTGCACTTACTACACAAAATAAACATATCCCTTCTAATAGCACATTTATGTCGTTACCAGAATATTAAGTTTATTCCTGTATAAAGGGGTCCATTCTTGCTTCTCAAATGTTTACAGCAGAATTAATCAATTTTCTGTGAATTGCATAACTCACAGGATACTTCAGACTTCAGAAAGTGTCACATCCGTAAATAAACTCTAAATTTTGTGTTTGAGTCTATTTCGTGACGAGACAAGGTAGGAAAATGCACCTCACACCTTTCAGAAACATTAAAAATTCTCATTAGAATGTGTTATTTCACATTTTGTGCTTTCGTCAAAAACCAAATATGCATGTCCCAAGTAATCGTTGAATATTTCTTACAGAGTGGTCTTTTGGGAGTGTTTCAGAAACTGATCGCCTCCAAAGGAAATGACCATGAAGGATTCTACTTGATGCAAAGTCTCATTGAACACTTTCCAGCGTAAGTACAATATGTATAAACTATAAACTTTTGTGGTATTGCTTTTTCAGTATTACCCATACTTCGTACATTATTAAAGGCTGTGATTAAGTATGTCGGCCCTGCCCCTGTTCAGGCACGATAACATGTGTCAAACATGACACTTGAAAGTGTAGCATCATCTTTTGTCCCTCGTTTTGACTGACTTGGGCCCTCCCCAGTAATGTTGTTTTCTTGTAATCAAGGTCTACCGGGTTTGGTAGCTGGCGAAGACACATTGCAGTGGTTCAGATCCCACTTTAAACTGTAGGTCCTGACCTGATTAGTCTTTCTGTGCTTAAAGTGGACTTAAAACAATAACTCAAAACTCAGTTGACTTTCTTATCTAAATCATTCTCTCTCTCTTGGTATTGTCATTGCAATGTCAAGCGGTGAGTCCAGGGGCGAAGGGTGAAGATATTGTAATCTTCTTTTGTGAAACTTAGAATAAAATTTAGAACAAATGGGATTAGCAGTAATTTTACCCATTTGACATTTCTGTAATTAGCCTGTCATTTAGTGCAAAATAATTAATATTCTCTATAGAGCGTCTCAACCTTAAAAGTCAGTATGGAAGTCAATGGAGTACATGAGTTTTGCCAATAGCTCTGTCCTTCTCTACCACCACTGCATTCCTAGATGTTACAAAATTTACAAAATGTAAAAGTAAAATATTGAAAACAGTGAAATCATTATCCTGTAGAGTTTTTTATGCTATATTTACTGACAGCATTATATAACCTGTCATAAATTCATGTGATCTGAATTTTTCATAATTATCCAATTTTGCAAAACGCTTAATTTTTTCTAGTAAATACTTCAAAAACCATAAATATCAAACCGCTTGAACAACTTCGCCAGTTTTTTCTATGGGATCTATGATGTTTGTAGGTATGATATTCTTTGCCTGAGTGAATTAATTTGCTTACGAGGATATTGGATATTTTGTATAAATCATCAGAGCGTGACACGAGAAAGTTGGTTAGCGAGAAACTTTTCAGTTTGTCGCGATACACATGCAGACCAAGCCAGAAAAGTGTTGACCATTGTTTGAAGTTATTTTTAGAATGCATTGTTACTCCACAGCACCGTTATTTATTATGCAATCGTAGTTTGTTTATGCGGGCTGTCTGGCGTATCAAATTCATTGCATGCCACCGAAGTTACAATTCACTTGCAGGCAGGTGCCCCGGTTCGTAGGAAGTGCAGTGTGTTTTATTTCCTGTAAAAAATGTATCTTAATGTTTGTTTTTGCATTTATTTAATTCTGTTTATGTAAAGGATACAACATTCAACGAAAGAAGTAACAATAGTTGCCTCTATTACACATATAATGCAAATGTAAAATAGTAAATAGTTACGTCGAAATTTTAACATTTACATGCAAATCTTGAGGTAACTATCGTTTTTTCTTTCCAAAATGCATCAAATACATAGATTTTTATGATTTCCTATACGATATTAAGGAAGTAAATTTGTCGCAATCACTAGCGATTCAACGCCGTGCTCCATTTAACACATACTGACTTTTAAGGTTGAGACGCTCTATAGTCATGCGTTACTGTGCTTTCTGTGGGGCATAATTTTGATAGTTTGGTGTTTGGAATCTTGATATAACTTAAGGTACACATGATAAGCTTAAACATATATAATGGCTCGAACTGTGCCTTTAGGTAGTAACGGGGAGGGGGGGGTGGCAGCTGCCCCCCACTTCTTGCCACTTTTGCTCCCACGCTATGCTAAGCCTTATGTATCAAGGGAAAGTAAACTGTTCTTGCTCCCACAATTATGGTCCCATAGTCTATTGTGATTCTTTTTCCCCCGACAGGAATGCTTTGCTGCCGTTCATGAAGCAGGTGTTTTTCGTACTCTTCAAGCGACTCTCATCGTCGAAAACAACAAAGTTTGTGAAAGGCCTTCTGGTATTCTTGTTCCTGTATGCGGTAAATTACGGAGCGAGCAATTTGATAGAAATGGTTGATGGAATACAGCAACAGTGAGTATTTACTTATTTTCTTGTTTTGTGTTGTGTAATTTCTAAAGGCCCTTGGGCATTTCCACTGTAGTTATTGTTATATCTTCAAGTGAGACAGCAACTTAAAATCATGTCGGATATTTCACAATCATTACTTTTCTGTCTTCAGAGACCTGGAGAAATCACATTCAATGATATAATTTCTGAAGAAGGGATGTCATAGTTTCTGTTTCTGTTGCCTATTTTCCATTGCAGAAGTTGTTTTATTGTATCTGAATACTCCAGTTTTCTGAAGTTTCAAATAATGCTGTTTCTTGTATGTACACGTATTGCTTGCATTGTAAAATGATTTCTCTTGTGGTTTCCAGTTCTTACATGCACGTAAGCACAAATTTTTACGTAACGTTTCGGGAAAACACATGCTACTTTCATCAGACATTTATTCTTAGCTTGGTTATTGTTACAGTTGTAACAGTGTGGTTGTATATTATTTGAGGATATATTAAATAAGTATACACATTAGGGCTGAGCTGATATCAGTTTGAACCGATACTTGAAAATTGTAATAATTAATAGTTGTTCAAAATTGTGTACAAACATTCAGCTCTAATTATATGCTTCTATGTACCTACATATTTGCTTTAAAATATTCAATAGTTACATCATAATATTAAAATTCATGTTATCATAAAATTCAGTTTTTCACACAAAACTGATCCAAAATAAAAGGAAACTTTCAATTTTGCATAATTTTCAGGATAAAGTGTTGTGCTTAATTTTTGTGAAGCCTGTGATGACCAGAATGCCAGAAATGCATGTGTGAGATATGAATACAGAAGGTCGATCCGCGTATATGTGTCCGATTTTGGACTAGCACGCAAGTTATGAAAATCCATGGGACCACCATCGGTTGGCCTCAATGTGATCACCGTGTGTCTTGGCAATAGCCCTGCACCGTAACTTCCATTGTAGGAGGCTACGACGAAGTACAGGAAGTGGAATCTACTTCCATTCTTCCTGACAGGCTTTCCACGGGCCCTGGAGAGTGGTGACACGATGAGAGGAAAGTGCCCGTTTCAGTAGACCAAACCCACAGAAATCCATGGGACTCGCATCCGGTGACTTCACCGGTATATCGTGAAATGGAATAGCCCGAATGCCGGGTTCTGTCGCCATCTGTTGCAGAAAGTTCTGGGTAGAACGAGATATATGTGATGAGACCTTTCACCGATAGGCCTCACTGAGGCAATATTCATGGCTTTTAAAACCTTCCGGAGGTTTAATTTCTTACACAGGGTGCGGTTCAAAGTTGACTGGGACATGTGGAGTCTTGTGGCCATCACACGTTGCGTCGGGGGTTTTCCTGTAGTGTCATTCGATGCAACTTCCGAGACACGGGTGACATCACTGCAGTGTACGCTCACTTCCTCGTCCCCCTGGTGGGCGACAGAATAGCTGGAACCTCGTGGTTTTTATGCCACTTGATTATGTTCTTGATGATCATCAAACCCAAGGTGCATCCATGTTCTTTGCACTGTTTCTGAAATTTTGACACCGAATATTTGGCATGGAAAAGTGCAACTATGTAGCCCTCCCAAAAACAGGTCACCTTAGGAGCCATGATGCACACAACACACACTCGCGATAGTGCCACGATACTACAGGCTCTGACCGTCCTCCCACGCTTCTAACTACTTGGATCGGTCGATTCTGTGCGCAGGGGTGACGGTTCAAAATCGGACACATTTACGTGGATCGACCTTCTGTATAACACCAAAGGTAGAAACATGATTTGGTGATAAAATAGCTTCAATTTTTGGAATATTATTTGTAATGCCACACGTGATGCACAAGTAGATACTATTTTCTGCACAATGCACTATCCTAAGTAATGAAAATTTCAGATTTGTGTGTATATTTTCAGAAAATTCTTAACAAAAGGGTATTCTCAGTGAAATTTTCAGTTGAAGAGTTATTAAATGGATGGTAAGATTTGAGAAAAGAAAGTAAATCTCCAGATACAAGGCAGCAGTTCAGAGGAATAACACAACACTATGTCTGTGTGAAACTGCTACCTTCATGTTTTATCCATTGTTTCTGTGAAGTAGAAATATTTTTTTTTCAATATGCGAGATCATTGTAGCAGACACTACACTGTGGGGCAAAAATCATGATGGGATAACAATTTATAGTGCAAGAACCTATTACTTTCAAGCAAAATTGATGTATTCATCTGTTTTCCGATGGAGGTCCCTCCAAATGCTTTAGTTATAAACCATGTTGTGAGGAATTATAGATATTCTTGTCACATTTCACTCTATAATGTATCTTGTTCAGTTCTGGACTGATTACACAATAATAATAATAATAATAATAATACTGTAAAACCTCGTTACTCCGGACCAATGGGGGATAAGTTGACCGGTTTAACAAAAGTTCGGATTAACTGAAATAACGTAAAAGAACAGTAACGAGGTTTTACTGTATAGCAATATCCGATCATGACTTTTTCCCTCCCTTTAGAACAACATTTACTGTGGAAAATTTAGAAAGTACCTAATGATCAATAGTAATTAATAAGTTTGCAAAGCAAGTAGCAAGGCCATTACTCTTACCGATACCGATGTTTAACCCTTTCGAGGCGGATGACGAAATATTCGTCATGCATGGAAATTCCCCAAGGATAGGGCTCATTTTAAGCAAAATGTAACATGTTGAAAAATGTTTTTTTTTTTTTTTTTTTTAAAGAAAAAAGTTGTAATAATACAATAAATGCCAATGAGGGCTGGTTTTATTCAGAATTTCCAAGGCTTTCATTCGGTAAGGTAAACATGTCGATGTGTACCCATTTTTGGAAGCAACAGACAGAGGAATTTCAATTTTTTTTTTCTTATTTTTTTTTTCAATTACACCACTTGTCACTGATTGCCCCAAGTTATGTAATGGCTAGAGCCCAGATTTTAGGCAAAATGCCTATTCGTTTCCGACGCTGGTAGACAAAAATTGAACACAAAAGTACATCGATCCGAAGGTTCTTAACATTCCAAACAATACTTTATGTTGCCCTTTTTGTTGCCTATTTCACCTTACGCTGCCTATTTCAATGTGTTTCCCCTTTTTTTGCCTCTTGTCATTCCGACAAGACATTATGTTGCCTTTTTTTGCCTAATTCAAAGATTTTTGCCTCTTGTCATTCCGACAAGACATTATGTTGCCTTTTTTTTGCCTATTTCACTTTATGCTGCCTATTTCAAAAATTTTTACCTTTTTTGCCTCTTGTCATTCCGACAAGACATTATGTTGCCTTTTTTTTGCCTATTTCACCTTACGCTGAGAATGATTTGTGCAGCCAAACTTATTGCCTGCAAGTGCGTATTACATTTCACCCACGCCTCTCCCCTCCCCCAAAGACCATAGCCACCTGTGCGGCATAGATGGCACGAAAAGCACTCTCTAATAACACTATACAGAAATGCTTCCCCCCCCCCCCCCCTGTTGCTAAGTGGAAGACACAGGACAAACAAAGCTCTAATCCCTTTCTTTCTTCCAGAGCCAAAGTTACTGTGTAGAAATGATGCTTATTTAGAACTTGAAAGATGGAGCCCTTTAACTTGTAAAGCCTTGAAAAACACGTGGGCTTTTCTTGTGTCTTTTAACAATCTGTCTGGCGACACGACAATGACATCTCAGAGTCTACCCGGAGATGACGGCAGATGTTATAGATCCACCAACTTATTTGAAACCCTGGCCAGAAACAAGTGGCGCTAGTGTCGAATGTTTAGGAGGGGAGCTCGGGAACTCTGGGGCAAGGGAAGGGATGGCAGAAACACGTGTTTTCCCCCTGTGTTGCCAAATCTAGAAGTGGGCGTGTGCCGTGAAAGGTTTGCAAGTAAACAAATATGCAGGCCGAATATTAAGTTTCGTTTCTAGACGTGGTAATTCAAATAATATAGCATAAGAGAGAGGAGGGAGGGGGACACTAAAGTTAAAAACGCCTGCTGTCTCGCAGAAGGATATCAACAATTTAAACACATAAGATTAATATTCTAAATTATGTAAACTATAAAAAAAATATGTAAAAAAAAAGAAAAAAGCTTGAATCCAAGTTTCATCAATGTAAACAACAGGCCTCCCTTCGTTGCGGAATCTGTTGATCGCACGAAGATATCTTGCTCTCCAAACCACAATGTTGCTTCATTCAACCAGAGCTAAGCGAGAGTTTCTACATTTTTTAAAATTTAAAGCCGATTTGTTTCATAATTTTCCGTAATGTTTCTCGCCCCCTCCCCCTGATAATTAATTTCTTCCTTAGCAATAGCTAAAAGTTTCAATATTGTAGGAACTTCTCTTTTCACTACGTACATTTCATGGACAATTTCTGGTCAGGGGTTTGTAAATCTTTTTTCTCTCTTTTCAGTTTTTTAAGCAATGACTCCAACCGTCCCGTTAGATATTTTGATTTGATTTGATTTGATTTAGTTTATTTTACTTCACGTTTTGTGCCTCTTGGCTAATTTGCGAAGATGGGAATGAGTGATGAAATGATGAAATTGATGAAAGGACATTCACAAACAACCAAGCCCGACCGGGATTCGAACCCCGAACCCGGGACCCTTGGCGTCGTAGCGCCCGTTAGATATACTGCTCTCTTTAGGGATTGATCGCGAGGATAATTCCACCCTTCTCGATGATTCGTAGTAGCAAATTTCGCTCACTGCTGTGCACAACTTTCGACACTTTACACTTAGCCTACTCAAAAACACGTCTACGCACATCAACAACACTCCTCGAATTCTTGAAGAGAGTAAAATTAGCAACACTGTGTCAGCGGAAGTGGGAAGGTCCTTGCCTGACCAGCGCCAGAGCAAACACCGGGGGTGAAAGAAGGGGGTAGGGGAGGCCGGTTAGTTCGCATATTTTCCGAGGTTTCAGAAAGCTTGGTGGATCTATAGGTGGATGCTTGGAGATTAGAGCCAAAAAGATTCTGTGTTTTAGCCAAAAAGATTCAGTGTTTTAGCCAAAAAGATTCGGTGTTTTTTTTTTATTCGGTTTCCTGTTTATTGAACATTTATTATGAAGATATGTGTTTGCTGAAATATTCATCAACAGTCCTTCAGTTACTTTTGTCATCTGGAGGCTCTGCCTCGAAAGGGTTAAAAATTGTAACAATTAGAAGTTGTTCAAAATATTGATAAAGTATACAACTCCAATTATAAGTATCAATTTACCTGAGTTTTGCTTATTATTCCATAATCAGAATATTAAAATACTGTTTTTTTCACATAATGTTGCTACAAAATCAATGGAAACTTTGAATTGTGCACAACTTCAAGGAATTTTGAAAACCCTGTATGTAATCAAAATGCCAGAAAAATACCAGCTGGTATCTGTAAGTAAAATCCAAGTAATAATTTCTGATACTCATGAATCGGTGTCGGCTCAACCCTAATTAATTTCCATTGGAGCAATATCATATAAATTTGCCAGACTATTACTTTATCATGTTCATAATTTTACAAAGTACTGATATAAAATTTATCAGTCCCAGCATCTCGAGGCACATATTTTTGGTAACACTTTTAAGCCTTGTTTCCATGTTAATAAAACATTAAAATGCAGACCAAGGGAAACGTTTAGAGTATAAAAATATACATAAAAATGTAACGTTTCCAAGAGATTTCTTCAGACGAAATTTCAAGGAGACCCTGTTAGAGGGTGGAAACGTTACATTTTTATGTATATTTTTTATACTATGAAAGTTTGCCATGGTCATCATTTTAATGTTTTATTAACATATTTTTGGTAATTAAAAAAAGCAAAATTTCAGTAAAAAAACAAGTCAATTCCGGGTTAAAAGGGGTAAATAAAATAAAATTTTGATGTTATAGCGGTGAATAAGCGGTACATAAAATGACATTTTGGTTTTAAAAATGTGAATATAATCCTAAATTTCATTTAAGAACTGCACTTATTACACAAAATAAACATATCCCTTCTAATAGCACATTTATGTCGTTACCAGAATATTAAGTTTATTCCTGTATAAAGCGATCCATTTTTTCTTCTCAAATATTTAAAGCAGAATTAATCAATTTTCCGTGAATTGCATAATTCGCATGATAATTCTGACTTCAGAAAGTGTCGTGTGTAAATAAAATCTAAATTTCGTGTTTAAGAGTCTATTTTGCAATTTGCAGGTTATTTCGTGACAAAACAGGGTAGGAAAATACACCTCACGTCTTTCAGATAATGAAAAATTAACATTATAATGTGTTATTTCACATTTCGTGTTTTCGTTAACATTGAAATATGCATCCCTCTACAGATAACTGATATTCCACTGATCTGATATAAAATTCCAAGTGGTCCTTGAACATGAATGGTTCCTTGAACTCCTTAATAAATGTGTTTCCAAGTGACTGCAATGCAATTTAGACATATTTGGACATTTTTTTAAAGTAGGGCATGGAGATTATCCATAAAAATTATAACAAAATGACAGAATTGTGCACTAAATTATAAGATATTTATAGATATATCTGATCAGTCAAATAATTGTTAATTATGCTGATAAACCTATACACCAATATCGGCCAATACCAATAGAGTACCGATTAATCTGTCCAATCTGTACAATATATTCATTTAATCAAAAACCCCAGTTCTCTGCAAAATGTTGAAAATTTTGCTGTTGTGTAGCATTTATGCAGACTCGGGAAATGTACACTGAGTGCTCACTGAATTGCGAAACCTAATACTTTGTTGGTCCACCTTTGGCTCGGCTGACGGCCTGAACACGACGTGGCATGGATTCCATGAGGATCTGACACCATATATTCCTGTTGGCATCCCATAATGAACCACACTTGCTCTATGGGATTAAGATCGGGGGAGTTAGGGGCCAATTCATATGCTGCATATGTGTGGAATGTTTCTGCAGCCAAGCAAGTACTGTCCCACCTCGGTGGCACCATGCATTGTCATCCTGGAAAATGCCATCCCATGTGGATAGAAGTGTTGCATTGTGGGGTGTAAGTGATCCCCTAACACCTCCCGATACACAATCGATGTCACACAGCTGTCCATACACACCAATGGTCCCAGTCCTTGCCAACAGAAGCAACCCCACACCATACAGATGCCAGATACATCACTCACTATGCAGGAAGGGTCCATAGCCTCGTGCTCTTGGTGCCACACACGCCAATCAGAGTGGTGTAGCAAACATCATGATTCACCTGACCAACATACCCTCTTCCAATCATCCATGTTCCAATCAGCATGCTCGTGGGCCAAAGCGAGACAAAGTCGGCGGTGATACTTTGTGAGGAGTGTGTGACGAGTGGGTTGTCTGCTGTGGAATTTCATGCGTGGCATATGGGTGTTGTGCATGCACTATTGTGTTGGTCCCGTAATTCCCGCACGCTGATGGTGCGTTCAGCTATCACACGCCGTTTGACTCAACGCTCTCCCCGTGGTGTCACCTTCCATACGCCCTTGCAATTCTGCCTCTTGGTGGTCATTGCCCCATTTTCTTGCCATTCTCTGTACACCTTCACTATACTGGAACGGGTGAATCCGACCAGTGTCGCTGTCTGGGTTATTAACGCATCTAATGCCCTTTTGGAACGACGTTGAATCCTGACCGCCTCCCATTTTAACGTGTGCTGTTCGACTAACATGTAGCGTTGTGTCTATACATTCCCCATGATACTTCCACGTGGTGGTCATGTGATCAGAGCAGCTGCTGGGCCATTCCTTGTTGTTTTGATGATTGGTTGCAATTCAGTGAACACTCAGTGTATTAACAGATATCCTGATGAAATTTCAACTAATACACCGGTATTGTGTTAGTAGTGGCCCAGTCCTAGTTGTTAGTTTTCCCAAGGGTTTCCAGAGTTGTTCTTATTTTCTTACTATGTATTATGATTTCTTTACCATTCACAGAATGTTTGGGATGGTCATAGAACGCCTTATTATACCAGATTTACAGAAAATATCGGGGACAGTTGAGAAGAAGATTTGTGCTGTGGGAATGACAAAACTCTTATGTGAATGTTCAGAACTTGCAGATGGAAAATATTCACAGTACTGGTAGGTTACAGTTTCAGGAACTCTTTGGTGGAGGTTCACTCCTTGTGGGGACACCCAATATTGATGTACACTGCATCTTCTTTGTTGGCTGGAAATTCATTATCTTATAATGCTAAATCTGGAAAGTTCCTTGAATGCTGATCCTGGTCCGTGAGACCTACACACCCTGTTGTGAATGAATTACTGTTTATGGTTTTTGTGGCATATCACAAAGGTCACATTGATCTTAGTGTAGCACGGTACTCCTTTAACCTTCCTTTTGGGGCAGAAAATTTGGAAAAAGCTGTGTGTTATACATGTGTGAATACAGTATCCTTTCTCTGTGTATAAATTTTCATATTCTATTCATAAGACCATTGAAACAAGTTGAAGACTGTAAACGTAAGGAATTTTTAAAATTTTTAGCTATTTTGCCACTTGTCATGTGCTAAAATCAATGAATACAGATTAATTGGTTCCATCTTTACATAGTACATTTTCATTAATTTTATTTATATGTGAGTATCTTGTGCATTACACCACAATGGTTTCCAATGCACTGTGTTAAGCAACAGTATTTTTTCTTGTGTGTAATAATTTTCAACCATTTGTGTGTGTTTCACCAAACATATATTTTTACAATGTGTGGAAGTTTGATGTGTGTTTTTCTTTGGGAATTTCCAGTATTCATCTAGAAATGATTCTCATCAGAATAGCAATATGAATGGAAATACTGTGGTGTCACCATCTACCAATTCTTGTAGCACTGCTTGCCACTGGAGAACTGTCTGGGATCAACACCCTTAATAGGATTTTTACCTTTCAGGCCTTTAACATATTACACTAAGTCATCGAACAAGTCTACGTGAGTGATTTCAAGTTTTGTTTGGTTTCACATGCAAAACATGCTGCAAATTATTCCAAAACAATCGGATTGACAACCCCGGCTTCCATCAGAAGAAGACACAGAATATACAGGGTCCGTTCTGAAAGTATTCAAATTTATTTATTTGCAAACAAATTGATGACAATTACAACTGCTGTCAATATTCTTCAATGTAGGCACCTTCAGCCTCAATACAGCGAGTATAGAGACTTTTCCACTGTTCACATCAGTCCTGGAAGTCCTTGACTGACACCCTCTTTAATGCTGCGGTCATGGCAGCTTGAACCTCTTCAATTGATACAAAACGCTTCCCCTTGAGCACCCTTTTGACCTTGGGAAACAAAAAGAAGTCTAGGCTGTAAGGGGTTGAGGCAGCATTGCCATGCGTACGTTGGCCAAAATCTCACCTACCAACAGTGCTGTGTGAGTCGGCACGTTGTCGTGGTGAAGCACCCACCTATTGGTGATGTCAGACCGGACGCTGAAGCACTGTTTTGTGGTAAGCTGCATTCAAGGTGGTCCCAGCAAGTGGAAACTCTTTGTGCATGACCCCCTTCGCGTCGAGAAAGACAAAGAAGCATTGTCTTCACCTTTGAATTTGACATCCGGGCCTTCTTTTGACGAGGGGATGTGGGGGTGTGCCATTCTGAACTTTGTGTCTTGCTTTCGGGGTCATACTCGAATAGCCGGGTTTCATCCCCGGTTATCACTCGGTTGAGAAACGTTTCGTCACCGTCCACATGTTCCACAATTTCGCAGGCAATTTGCACGCGGCACTGCATTTGATCGTCCGCCAAAATCTTCGGAACCATTTTTGCACAGATTTTGAGCATGTTCAAGTTTTGGGTAACAATTTCAAAAACTTGCGTTTTCGCCAGTCCCACCTCCTCTGCAATCATCTGGAAACTTAAACGCCTGTCTTTGTCTAACAGAGCTTTCACACGGGCCACATTTTCCTCCGTTTTTGACGTGGACAGTCTCCCTGAACGTTATTCGTCCTCAACCACCTCCCGTCCTTCCTTGAACGCCATGTGCCATGTGTAAACTTGCGTGCAGGACATCACTTCCTCGCCTTGCCGTAAGCCTCCCGTAGCATGGTTAAAGTCTCCGTAAAGTTGTTTTTTTTTTCAATTTAACACAAAATTTCACAGTGTAGCACTGTTCCAAAGTGCGCTCCATTTTCACCAAATCCACCAACTACAAATTCTTGACGTGATGTTTTTTCCATGTACACAACACGAGCGATTGCACCTCAACCACTGCTCGCAGGCAACTGAGCGAGGCCTTGTTTTCAAGGTTAAGGTCCCCACTGCCACCTGGCGCAGCTTACCCGAACCCTCAATCGATTCTCGCGCCGTGCTGTGGACAGTTCGGGTACTTTCAGAACGGACCCTGTATCTACACTGCCCTTACTCTTTTATACAATGTTATTGCCAATATGGCTTTTCTTCACATTGCTCTCAAAGTTATAATTTGTACAGTGTGATTGCCAATATGGCTTTTCTTCACATAGCTTGGAAAGTTATAATTTGTACAGTGTAATTGAACTCTTATAAAATTATTTTTTATACAATGTTTTGCAACTCGACAACTTATGATCTATCTTAGTGGAAGGGTGTGAAGCAGTTTCATTGGTATCAATGTTGGAAAATGTTAGTGAACATTCATTCATCGATACATCTTGTTACTTTTTTGGAGTCCAACTATGCTGGGAACATACTGCAAAATGTGCAACTTTCATTTTGTGGCAATAGCAATGGATATCAGATGATTAAATGACAGTCATTTTATTATTCCAATTTCCAATATATAAATGTATTAAAATTTTCAAGCAAATGAAATCATACTGTTGGATTAAAAATTATGGAAACTCGAGTTTGGACTTCAATTAAATTTAGCCAGTAGGCCTACATATAAATGAGTTGCATTAAAATTTAGGTTATTCAATTCTGTGCTAATCTATGGTAACTATTTTTTTTTTCAAGTATGCCTTCGAATTTTTATTGGTGTGAGAAGGAAAAAGTGTCGGTGTTTTGGTATTTTCCAAACTCTCTCTTTGAAATAATCTTCTTCTTCCTCTTCTTCTTCTTCTTCGTTAGCCCCTTATACTGCTATGCTTCAGAGCATGCTGTTCTGTCCATCTCATCCACTCCTCTCAATCTCGGCTCTTCATCCCCTTCGTTTCTTCATGCATCATTTGTTCCTTGGCCTGTCTTTTCCTACTCTGCCCTCAACCCATATTGCCATCACTTGCTTGCCTTTCCTGCCTTCACTCACTCTATGCACATGTCCAAACCACTTCAGCTGATGCATCTCTGCCACCTCTGCTCTTTTCATTGTTAACTTGGATGCCTTTTCACTTTAGCTCTTGATGTCATTCCTACAGTGCCTTTTTTGTGTGTGTTTTACAAACGACTGCTGTCTTTGAAATTCTATAAGTAAGAAATGTGTGGTCCGATACAAAAACAATTTTCAGATTTTCTATTTATCATAAAACATTCTTCACAATTTTGTGAAACAAATTTTTTCTTAGTATTGGGTGTTGCTAAAAATATGATCTTGGTCTTGTTTTGAACCTCTTTGCAGCTGATTTTGATTTGATTTATTTTACTTCGCTTCTTGTGCCTCTTTCTGCTAATGTGCGAAGATGGGGATGAGTGATGATATGATGAATAGACATCACAAACATCCATGCCCAAGCCAGGATTCGAACCCGGGACACCTGGCTTCGCAGCGCGATGTGCTAACCACTCCGCCACGAGGGCCGGCTGCAGCTGTTTTTAAAACACATTACGGAACTGATTTTATACTGATAATATTCAACACAGTAGCAATGTTCATTGAGCACGGTAACACCACATGCACTGTCACTACCTAGCTTGCAGTGATAGGCTGCAGATTCCACCATTGAATGCACAAATTAAGAAATGCAGATAAAATACTGTATCGTCATAATGATCATGCCTGTGACAACTTACTACAATAAAACTTCTCAATAATGGACAGGCCTGGGGGAAATATAAATGTCCGTTATTAAGAAGTGTCCGTTATTCAGAAAAAAATGGAGAATGTTACATAATAGGATAAGCATATTACAGTATGTACTTTACGAACATAATGTTTTTTTTCCCCCTACATTCAAGGAACAAAATACTGTGCTACATACGGTGAGTTTAAACCACATGGCCATGTCTCGAACACTAAAGAAAGAAAAGTTTATGTTTCTCGTAGATGTTGATGACTTCAACGTTTTCCTTTAAAGTCAGTTGTTTGCATTTCTGCGACATCGTAGCAGAAGTGACACATACTTGTCAAGATAACCACAAAGAATCCTGTCTACTGTCTGCACTTTTAAAAAGAAATACGTTCGGTGTAACATCAAACACTATTCATAATTGGGAAAAGAGAGACGCGGTAGTATATAAATACGGAGAAACTAGTACTCACTTTTATCCGCGAAGCTGTTTTTTCTTCTTTTTCGATTAATTTCAGTGGCCACTGCCACCATCCTCGTTGGAACTTGCTGCGCTGTTGCTTGGCGTGCGTCTTTTGTTCGTAGTTCTCTGGCTGCCGCTAGGTGCGCCGTGCGTCTTGGTGCGTCGTCTGCTATTTCCGGGCGATAACTGCTGCAGTAGTGGAATCCAAGTGTGGTGCGCTTGACCGCTACCGCTATCGATGTTTAGTTCGTGCGGGAAGTGCATTATGGCGTGCGTTTCCTTGATTTTGGTGTGTCTGAGCGTGTGGGCAGTGTGTTTGACTCGAACCTTTTGAATTTTATGGCTATTGTATTTGATATGTCTAGCAAGACCAGTAGTGGGTTGGGCTTTTTTCGCATCTGCTAGGTGCTGTTGGATTCTTTCATTGACAGATCTGATGGACCTGCCGATGTAATGAGCCTTGCATTCACACTCTGCATCCTATACACCCGGGTTGTCAAGCGGGGAGAGGAAGTACCGTTTGTGCTTGTTCAGTTTATCAGTTATTTTGGAGTTGGGTTTGTGCGCTACTTTGATGCCAAATGGGAGAAGGGCTTTAGCTATGCGGTTGGAAGTGGTGGGATGGTAGGGGAAGGCAAACCATTTATATTGGTCGCTGGGGGTTGGTTGTGGCTGGGCTGTTTGTGGATGGGTTGATTGTGGTAGGTTAGGGTGTCTGACCTGTATTTCCGCCTTACTGCACCAAGTGGAAAGTTGTGATTCAGTGTAGCCATGTTTCAGGGCTATTTCTGTGATGGTGGCTATCTCCTCTCGTAGATCCTCTTCTTTGCCACAGTAGGAGAAGGCTCTTCGATAAAAGTTTAGCCACACATTGGCTTTTTGCTTAGGGGGATGGCTGGAGAGAGCATGTATGTACTGGTTGCCTGCATCCGGTTTTCTGTAGACGGTGGTTGTGAATTTGTTAAGTGCACGGCTGATGGTGATGTCCAGGAAGTTGATTTTACCAAGTTTTTCATGCTCTACGGTGAAGTTGAGCCTGGGGTGGATGCTATTTAGCTTGTTCACTAGGAGGTTGAGTTCTTCTGCCTTTTTGTATACAACTATTGTGTCGTCCGCGTACCTTCCATATCGGATGTATTGTAGTTCTGGAGTGTGGAGTATCTCTTTTTCAGCTAGGTGCATGACGATGTTGGCTAAAGGAGCTGATAGCGGGTTGCCCATCGCAAGGCCCTCGGATTGGTTGTAGAATTTATCTTCAAACTGAAAGTAATTGTGTTTTAGACAAACTTCCAATAGCCTGGTTATCTCTTGGACCTCTAGGGCCGGGATTCTGTTAGTTGTCAGCCATCTTTCAACTGAAAGCAGTGCTAGGTCTATGGGGATTGAACTGTACATATCTACTATATCAATGCTGGCTAATTTTGCACTGTCAGCTTGCACTATTGAAGTTACCAGATTTTTAGCATCGGCACTGTTGCGGAACACGTATGTTAGTTTGTGGTTGAAATGAGATATTTTGTTTTTTAGCCAGTTTGTTAGGTGGACTGTGGGGTAATTGAAGCCAGCTATTATAAGTCGCATGGGGATTCCAGGTTTATGAGTTTTAGGAATGCCATAGGCAATGGCAGGTGAAGGGTGGGGGTTGAGGAGGAATTTGTGGTCTTGTTCACTAAGTATGGCACTAGATTTCACTGCATTTTTCACAATTCTATTGTACCTGTCTGTGGGGTCTTTTTTGATGACACTGTACGAGTCACTGTTTAGTTTGTCTATCACTTTTGTGGAGTAATCACCTTTGTGCATGATTACGAACTGGTTTGTTTTGTCAGACTTTAGACACCAAACATCATTGGTGTTCAGCCATTTGCCAAAATCGGAGAGGACAGAAGAGATTTCTTGGTGCACTGGATTAGGTTTCCTGGTTTCACTGTTGGTCATCACTTTTTGAAAAATTCCTGCTGCGGACGTTCTGATGTTTTCCGAATCTTGGGGTTTGGGAGCAAAACAAGCTGCTTTTTCTGCCGCACATATGAGGTCGAGGGTGGGTGGTTTATTGTTTTCTACATTAAATTTATCACCGTAGGCAAGGAGTTCTTTGAATTTGTTGGGGATTGACAGTGATGACCAACAGTGAAACCAGGAAACCTAATCCAGTGCACCAAGAAATCTCTTCTGTCCTCTCCGATTTTGGCAAATGGCTGAACACCAATGATGTTTGGTGTCTAAAGTCTGACAAAACAAACCAGTTCGTAATCATGCACAAAGGTGATTACTCCACAAAAGTGATAGACAAACTAAACAGTGACTCGTACAGTGTCATCAAAAAAGACCCCACAGACAGGTACAATAGAATTGTGAAAAATGCAGTGAAATCTAGTGCCATACTTAGTGAACAAGACCACAAATTCCTCCTCAACCCCCACCCTTCACCTGCCATTGCCTATGGCATTCCTAAAACTCATAAACCTGGAATCCCCATGCGACTTATAATAGCTGGCTTCAATTACCCCACAGTCCACCTAACAAACTGGCTAAAAAACAAAATATCTCATTTCAACCACAAACTAACATACGTGTTCCGCAACAGTGCCGATGCTAAAAATCTGGTAACTTCAATAGTGCAAGCTGACAGTGCAAAATTAGCCAGCATTGATATAGTAGATATGTACAGTTCAATCCCCATAGACCTAGCACTGCTTTCAGTTGAAAGATGGCTGACAACTAACAGAATCCCGGCCCTAGAGGTCCAAGAGATAACCAGGCTATTGGAAGTTTGTCTAAAACACAATTACTTTCAGTTTGAAGATAAATTCTACAACCAATCCGAGGGCCTTGCGATGGGCAACCCGCTATCAGCTCCTTTAGCCAACATCGTCATGCACCTAGCTGAAAAAGAGATACTCCACACTCCAGAACTACAATACATCCGATATGGAAGGTACGCGGACGACACAATAGTTGTATACAAAAAGGCAGAAGAACTCAACCTCCTAGTGAACAAGCTAAATAGCATCCACCCCAGGCTCAACTTCACCGTAGAGCATGAAAAACTTGGTAAAATCAACTTCCTGGACATCACCATCAGCCGTGCACTTAACAAATTCACAACCACCGTCTACAGAAAACCGGATGCAGGCAACCAGTACATACATGCTCTCTCCAGCCATCCCCCTAAGCAAAAAGCCAATGTGTGGCTAAACTTTTATCGAAGAGCCTTCTCCTACTGTGGCAAAGAAGAGGATCTACGAGAGGAGATAGCCACCATCACAGAAATAGCCCTGAAACATGGCTACACTGAATCACAACTTTCCACTTGGTGCAGTAAGGCGGAAATACAGGTCAGACACCCTAACCTACCACAATCAACCCATCCACAAACAGCCCAGCCACAACCAACCCCCAGCGACCAATATAAATGGTTTGCCTTCCCCTACCATCCCACCACTTCCAACCGCATAGCTAAAGCCCTTCTCCCATTTGGCATCAAAGTAGCGCACAAACCCAACTCCAAAATAACTGATAAACTGAACAAGCACAAACGGTACTTCCTCTCCCCGCTTGACAACCCGGGTGTATAGGATGCAGAGTGTGAATGCAAGGCTCATTACATCGGCAGGTCCATCAGATCTGTCAATGAAAGAATCCAACAGCACCTAGCAGATGCGAAAAAAGCCCAACCCACTACTGGTCTTGCTAGACATATCAAATACAATAGCCATAAAATTCAAAAGGTTCGAGTCAAACACACTGCCCACACGCTCAGACACACCAAAATCAAGGAAACGCACGCCATAATGCACTTCCCGCACGAACTAAACATCGATAGCGGTAGCGGTCAAGCGCACCACACTTGGATTCCACTACTGCAGCAGTTATCGCCCGGAAATAGCAGACGACGCACCAAGACGCACGGCGCACCTAGCGGCAGCCAGAGAACTACGAACAAAAGACGCACGCCAAGCAACAGCGCAGCAAGTTCCAACGAGGATGGTGGCAGTGGCCACTGAAATTAATCGAAAAAGAAGAAAAAACAGCTTCGCGGATAAAAGTGAGTACTAGTTTCTCCGTATTTATCAAACACTAGTTCAAAATACTGGCCATTATTGTGTCGAATTCCAGGAATTGCAACTGTTTTCTTCTAGGCTGTCCGTTATTAAGAAGTTTTATTTGCGTTGGAGAGGTAGTTTTCAGTGTCCGCATCCGTTATTAAGAATCCATTATTGAGAAGTAATATTGCCATTAAACCCCATGTATTTCTGCTGGGGGATTTAAAAATGTCCGCTATTCAGAGGTGTCCGATAGGAGAAATTTTAGTGTACATTAACCATGGAATAAGCAAAAAGCACAGACCTTGTGCTTGAGTTTGTGTTTGTATGCCGTAATTCCATGACTTTCTTTTTTCATTATTAATAGCAATCTTGATTTATGATTGAAGAAAGAAAAATTAGGTAAAATACAAAAAAAATCCAAGTTACTATAAGAAATTTAGTCTTACAAATTAAAGTACACACAGAAATTTTCTGAAAGGTGCTGTGTGGGTGAACTCTATTATTTTATTAATATAAACAAGAACAACAACAAAATGCAAAAACAAAAAAAAATGGTTTTATTGGTATATCGGATTGGAAATTTTATCAATTTGAATTTAAAATGGAACCTCTTTTCAGAATATTGAACATTTATTCACAGTCAACAGCATCCAGTTCTTATGTTTTCAGCAGTCAATTTGGACCTCTGTAATTTTAAACACCTCTTGCTTCACTTGTGTAAATTTACTAGGAAGATATTTCTGTATGCAATTTACCTCTTCAGATAAATGGTAAGTCATTCTCATCACACGAGACAAGGGTACTGTTTGTTGCACACACTTATTTTTGCACGAGTATGTTTCAGAAATTTTACACAGTGTGTTGGCACAGTGTGTTTCATTATATATAAAATGCACTTTGTAATCGCAAATTGAAAAGATAGTAATATATTACCATTAAAATGTATAAGGTTTAAAACTTCCGTTCTTTTCATGTTACTAAACACAATAAACCTAAATGAAAGCTAAAATTTCCCATATTTGTTGACCTTTTAATTTGCATCTTTTGGATCAGGAAAAGGACGATGCCACATACATACATAACTGGTCGTATTCAATCTTCAATTCTCATTTTTCTGGCCCTTGGGGTGTTTGTCGTAAACTAATATTGATTTGCAGAATATTTTAAATTTAGTGTATTTCCATGTATTACATTTTACCTATATTTTAACAGAATCATTTCAAGGTTTAATAATGAGGGACAGAGTAAAGTGATACTGCATGTGTCAATTTAATAATTTTGCATGCTCTACCTTTGATAAGTAAGAATAGAGTAAGATACACAGCACACAATATAACATTAAAACACTAATGTTTTGCAGACTTCTTACCTGCAGGGTTTTTTGTTGTCACTGTGAACAAGAGAGAGTTTCATTGTATCAGCCATTTATAAAAACATATGCAAATGAGGTAGAAGGGCAATAAAAATAACCAAAACAAATTAAGAATAATATATGTGTAGGCAAAGAAATGGAAATGAAATGACCAATTGTCTGGTATCAATAAATATTCCATATTTATATATCAGAATGGTCGAAGCAAATGTGCAGATTTTCCAGCCTGTGTTACAATCACAAGATCAATACAAAACACTACACAGCATGAACAATTTTTGAGCCACAGGTGGGCCACTCCCTCTTCATTTAGTAAGAAATTTACAGTCCATCACAAAAAAATAGCACCACTCTTAAAAATTGCATGTTTGGCGTGATTTAATAATAATTATAACCCATGCTCCACAGCCCTCGAAGGGCCTTGGCCTATGTCTCAACTGCCAGTCTCCCTCCAACAATCCTACCTAAAGGTGTGGAGATCTTCAACCGGTAATGGGGTGCCATGGGGTCTACATGTTTGTTGAAGCCGCAGCCGTTATAGGATATATCAGAGACCAGGTTACGCTACTCTCGTAGTTTTCCAAATTTCCTCACGATGGTGGTTTACTGCCAGTCCTATATGCAGGACAAAATCCTAGAGACTTAACCGAGGCAGACTTGAACCCATGCCATCCAGCAGTCAGAGTTCAAAGCACAGCCTGCCTCCCCGATGGCACAGTGGTAGCATTGTTGCCTTGTAATCAAAGGGTCCCGGGTTCGATACCCGGTGGAGGCACATGGCACAGTGGTTCGGATCCCACTTTAAACCGTAGGTCAAGTTCCGATTAGCTTTACTGTGCATAAAGTGGACTTAAAACACCAACTCAAACCAAATCAATGCACAGCATCTTTGACCGCACAGCCATGGAGGAGGACGATTTAATAATAATCATAATTTTTATCCACCCGGTATGCAACCATGGCTACACACTTGCTCTGGTTCAGTTCACAGGCTCAGAACAAAATAAAATGTTTTCTAAATCGTCCAGTTGCCGGAAGATCACATAATTCATAGCAGAGCCCAAAAGTGGTGCTATTTTTCTGTGAAGGACTGTATTTTCATTTCTGCAAATTGTCGAATGATAAAACGATAAATTATTTAAGACAGAGAGAGAAGGTAATTGACCATTTATATTCTAGTGGAGTTGATGGGGAACTTTAACAGTTAAAGGAGAAATTAATTGTATTTTGGTGTCACGGGTGGGACACAATACAAAATGCAAGTTAATCAAGAAGTTAAAATCAACGAATAACATGGGGTGTAAGGGGGTCCTCCTTCCCCGTAGTGCACCCAATAGTCAACCTCACTTCCACGTAGTACTTCCTGGACTGCAGACTAACGAGGCTCTGGTGACTGGCCCCCATGGCCAGTATAATTCTGTGTCGTCGTGTGCTTTGTCCTTATTTGTGCTGAGCGCTCTTTTTAGCCTCAGCTTTTAACCAAGGTAAGAAAATTTTAGTTTTCAGACACGCTTTTATTTTTGTTCTGATAAGGGGCTGGACCCCATATAGTGTGACGGGTGCAAAATAGCCTCAGTGCTGATGCACCCAAATATTTCAATTCAAATTCCAAAAAAAAAAAATATCACAAAAGACAATTTTAGATTGTTCAATCACAAGATAGGATAAAGCTACAGCATTGCATGTAATTTTAAAAATTCAGGTTCAGCACTTTCGCATGGAATGCCCCATAGGTTCCAAAACTAAACAAATTGTTACATTTGTTACTCGTTCCTACTAATTTTGAACACTGCCAAAGATCAAAGTTCACATAATTTTTCAATAATTTGTAATGTGTGCTAGAAGTGCGCTTTCATGTAGCTAATTCAGTGTGCCCTGGTTTTTAATGTATCGGATATATTATGCCGTAACATGAAAAATTAAATTATCGTTCACTCTTTTGTGTTTCCTTGCACACAGGCCACCACTGTTGCAGGTTCTAATCGGTTTCTTTGAGCTCCCTGAAGATCAAACCTCATTAGCGGATGATCATTATATTGATGTTGAAGATACGCCTGGTTACCAAGTTGCGTATTCAAAGCTAGCTTATGCGAACAAGACAGAACATGATCCCTTGCAAAGTAAGTACAGTTTGTAGTCATAGTTATAATTATTGTTAGTGTCTGTGTAATCTTTTGTCGGAAAACATATGCAGCTTATAGCATGTATATCTCATTTTCCATAATGTTGAAAATCGTAAGTCAGCATATGCCTGGGGAAAATGGTCTAATTGATCAGCTGTACACAGGCGCTACTTGGAAGATACAGGCTTTAAGTACATGTTTATTTTTGCATTACAAATTAATTGATATTGTGTACATTTGTAAACTTTTGTTTGTCAAAAGCACACAGTGTGTCCCATAATTTTCCAGACTGATGTTATGCATTTACATATTGCATGATTTAGAAAAAACACCCCTTCTCCAATTACGTTGATGTTTTCTCTCTCTTGCTGGTATATTTGACCGTTGCGGAAGGATCCTCTTAAAAGTTACAGTAACACAAGCGACACTACCCCAGAAATGGCCGGAAAAACCAAAGGATTCACATTGCCAATACCTTTTTGAGGGCTGTGGACAGGGATTATTCCAATTTCTGGAAAACTATCTTGACCGGTGGTGAATGAAATGTTGTGTTTCCAATATGAGCCATTATCAAAGGGCCAGACTTCGGTATTGAAGAGCCAAGGGTCACCACAATCAAAGGAAGTTCGCATGAAGAAGTCCTGAAGGTATCAAGATGATGCTCATCACGTTATTCTACTTCATGGGTATCGTTCTTGGAGACGGTCATAGGGGAGTTCTACCTTGTGGTTTTGAAGCGTCTGTGGGCACGAATTCGACAGGTACGCCCACAATACCGACAACAGAGCTCATGGTCCCTTTTAATTGACAATGCACCAAGCCACCGGTCTGTGGTCGTCCATCAGTTTTTGGACTCCAAGTGCCCCCTATTCTCCTAATCTGTCTCTTCCTGACTACTTCCTTTTTCTGAAACTGAAATTGCGGCTGAAATGGACCTAGTTCGATGCTGTTGTAGGCATTCAAAGAGCTTTGACTGAGTATCTGAACACTATTCCCGTCAAAGACTTCTAGAAGTATCTTGACAGGCTGTATGAACATGGCATTCAGTATATTGAAGCACAAGGAATGTAATTTGAATAATATACACCTAATAGTGTCATTGCATGTTTGATTCCTGTTTTCTCATCCTAGTCTGGTAAATTATGGGACACACTGTGTACGAGATTATTTGTTCTATGTAATATATAATTATAATATTGTTTAATATTAATTGTAAATGGCATTTGTGTGATTTTAAATGTTTGGTTCTTACTGTCATCTCTATCTAATTCAGATGTTACAGATCCTAGAATCCATTTGGTTCAAAGTCTTCATAAATTGTCAGTGGCTTATCCGGGACGGCTCCACCCGTTAATCTCTCAAGGACTTCCAGAAGCAGAGCGGGCACATCTGGAGAATTACATGAAAGTTGCTAATGTGCAATTATCATGAATGATCTGTTTCGTTTTTTTAATATGAACTAAAGTGAAAGTGATTATCGTTGGAAAAGCAAGAACTTTGTAAATCATTTCTAAATAATTTTACATGCGAAAGATAGTTTTTCATAATAGTAATTGCACTGTAGTTTTCTACACATGCCTTTTAATGTTCTTTTGCACTGTTTGGTTTCTGTTGTGATTTCCTTTGCTTTCACAAGTTTATAGATGCATGTTTGCACATGTGACATTTTTTAAAAAAAATTATACTGTATTCAAAAGCACAAGATGAATCTATCAGTTGTTCGAGGTACCTGCACTGTATACGCGTAATAGTTGCTTTCACATTCTATGTGTAATTATTTAGCCAAACATGGAATTGCCTTGTGTCGAACAGTTTTTCACTGTGTGATGCATGGTCAGCACACTGCTTCTCATTCCTCTTGTTTGAAGAAGGAACAAAGAAATTTGAGGTTTCAGGTAATGATCAAACCTAGAATTGCTTAAGCAAAAGTCCATTCAGCTGGATGGACATCCAGAACCACTTTGCATCGATATATTTTCTGAGAGAAACCCCCTAAGATGACCCACCCCAGGAATCAAAAATGTTGAAATATTCGCTAATAAACACGGTTTATTTTTCTGTGAAGTTTTTTTTCGTGATTGACTTCACCAGCTGTCTGGTAGCTTTGTCAGGCATGTACTGTGTTGCTGCAGGTGGTGTGGTTCCTTTTCCTTCGTGATACAGACCTTTTTCTTTCTGCTCCCGTATACTGCTCACAATTCCAACTGGCGGCTGGGAAACAATGAATCAGTGATCTGTTGAATTTTCTTCAATTGAGATTGGACATTTTTGAGTCAAGGCACCGAAAGTTCCTGGCAGGACAAAACAAAAGGGCATCGGATACACAGCTTGTTGCCAAACGTTGATCGGTGCCATTACTGGATAAAAGTTGTACAATAGTACACAGAGCACAGAAAATTAATACACAAGACACCAAAACACTGTACAAGCAAGCCAATGAAAACAACTGACAAGAACAGAAGTACGCTTGGCAATGTTGCAACGGGAGAGCAATGTTTCCCCTAGAGCTTTTACTTCGCAACTGAGGTTGTTGACACTCATTGAGGCACACACCCCCGGTTGGTGGAGATAGAGCTATGTAGCAAAGAGTAGGTCAGCCACCAGTTGGGCCTGTGACCAATATAGCGTGAGCCTGACGAAGATACAGGACAGGTGGCAAAATTGATCACGAACAAAAACGACAGAAAAATGAACCATAAGTTTATTTATAGAGTGGATTACCTCTCTCCATGTCACCGCCAAATGGATATCTTTAGGTAGTATGTGTTGAAATAAGTTATGGATTTTCCACAGAATTCAGGAACTTCATAGGTAAAAGTGGAGTCTCACTAGAGAATTAAAGACATCTGGAATGGCTAGGCAGTATTGTATCCACAGTAGTAATGCACTAATTTTAACCTTTAGATGCCAGGTTTATTTCAACTATGTTCACTGAAATGTATTTCAGTATACTGTAGTTGTTTTAGCATCTGCCCTGGAAAAGTTGCGAGCTTGTTGTACTTGGCGAATATTTCTTGAACCATCTTTGTAATGGAGGATATTGTTAATTAATTTTGATCAACATTGAATGAGCTTGATTTTCTTGAATAATAAGTTCAGTTTAACACTTAAGTAGGGAGGGTAGAACTTCGTTATTTATATGTTGTGCTGAGGGCCCCTTTACAGCCTCAGCTTTTAATATAAATAAGAAGAATCCTCAGAGATAGTAAAGTTACAGGTCTCGTTAAGTAATGAATGAGTTAGTTTTAAAAGTTTCATAGGAACTTTTTAAGAGACATATTTTAATTTTTGTTAGGGGCATGTCCTTAATTTTGCTTTAGGTAAGGGCCTTTTCCCTGTATTTCATGTCCTCTTTGTCCATCAAAGCTGTAAGACCCCAATGTAGTCCTTGTCTTCCAATACATTCCGAGGAAATTATACGCTAAACGAGTATATTTTAATTATTTAATTTTCGGAGAGATAGGCGAAGGCCCTTCAAGGGCTGTCGCACCACGGATTATTATTATTAATTTTCATATTTAATAAGTCTTTCAGGTGGGAATGGGGTGTCCAGACCCCCTAAATACATTTTTCCTATACTTTAAAGCCTTATCATCCCAATATAATCCTTGCCTTCTAAATCTAAAAAGTTCAGAGGAAATTAATAACCGATTATGCAACAAATGCTAATATTTTCATTACTTAATTTTAGTACTTTTCAGTGTGTCTGAACCTCTGGACCCCCTAAATACATCCTTCCTGTCCTTCAAAGCCGTATGATCCTAATATAATCCTAATCTTCCAATAAGTTAAGAGGAAATTAAACAGTAAATGCTAAACGAGAATATTTACATTATGTAATTTTCATACTTAATAAGTCTTTCGGGTGGGGGGAGCAGTCTGGACCCCCCTAAATATGTCCTCCTTGTCCTTCAAAGCTGTAAGATTCCAATGTAGTCCTTGTCTTCCAATAAGTTCAGAGGAAATTATATGCTAAACTAGTATATTTTCATTATTTAATTTTCGGAGAGATAGGCCAATGCCCTTCAAGGGCTGTCGCGCCATGGATTATTATTATTATTATTAATTTTTGTACTAAATATATCTTTTCTATTCTTTAAAGCCACATGATCCCAATATAATCCTTGTCTTCCAATAAGTTCAAGGAAATTTATGCAAGAAATGCTAAATGAGTATATATTCATTTAATATTTTGCACTTAAGTATTTTGGGTGGGAAGAGGAGGTCTGAACCCCCTAAATACTTTCAGAGGAAGTTATACAACAAAGACTAAACAACTATATTTTTCATTATTTAATTTTAGTAGTAAAATCTTTGGGGGGGGTCGGACACCTCCCCCTAAATATGACCTTTGCCATAGTATAAATTAACTAAATAGTATATAGTAATTGCCATAAATCAATGACATGATCACCTATACAAGAAATTTCTTATGTTGCCTGCCCATGATGTACCCTTTGATATACCATTATTCTGGAAAAGTATGAGCTGGTACTGCAGAAGAAATTTGAACTGACATTTTCCAATTCTGATACCACAAGTATTGGTATCACGGGGTGTAAGGGCTGATCTGAGAAGGCATACAAAAGTTAATCTCACTTCCACATAGTACACCGTTCTAACTGCAATGTTAGAGGCCAACGAGGCTCTTGACGTCTGGACCTGCAACCAGTATAGTCCTCTGTTGGACTGTGTTGTTCTGTTTTGCCCTGATATGTACTAAGGTCATGTCTGAAAGGTGCAAGACCGTACTTGAAGCGAGCATCCTCCGAGTATGGTCTTGGAGTGCGGTCTTCAAGTTGTGGACTGGAAGTGTTGTCTTTCGAATTGCACTTCGACTGCAGCGCCAAATACGAACAGGAGATAAAACTGAGTACTCGTTGTTTTCCTTGCCATTTAAAAACTTGTTTTTCACAATAGAAATCACAGCGTTTTTAAATGCTCGTTACACATAAGTTTCCACACATTAGAAGAACTATAACCAACAACTTGCTGGCCAATAACGTATATCTACCTGTGCTGCTCGCTTTCTACCTCCGTGATTTTAAACAAATGAACAACAAGTGTGGAAATCACATGACCTAGTCACCAACCATCTGTACTGCGAGCTGTGCACTTGCATCCTGTTCTTGACGCTTTCGAACTGTACTAGGTGACATCACTTCTGCCAAGACCAAACTTCAAGTCTGCACTTCGTACCTTTCGGACAGAGCCTAAGTGCCCTTTACACACTTGCCTTTTAACTGGGTAAGGAGGTTTTATTCCTCGGATGTGGTGATATTAGTTAAGGTAAGGCTGGACCTCATATAATGTGATTGGTGCAAATAGCCCAAGTGTTGGCGCATCCACAAGGTAAAAAACCTTCGGCCAAAAGTCTCCAAGCACCCCCACAATCGGTTCACATCTGGCCATGTAAGGAAGCATACTCTTCTGCACCTCCCATCCTAGCGGGAGTACGATGCACAGGAGTCGTGGATCTGCATTGCCTGTGGATCCACTATAGTACCACCTCAGTTCTAGTTTTGATTCATTGACTGACACTTTATTTTACTTTGCTTTTCTGCCACTTTTTGGTTAATCACGAAGATGAGGATTGTTGAAGGCCAAGAGGATTATCCTGGCTGCAGGTCCAGACGCCAGTGCCTCGTTAGTCTGCAAAATGCAATCTAGGGTGTACTGCGTGGAAGCGAGGTTAACATTTGAGTGTCTTTGGAAAGGGTCACCCCAGTCTGTTTTTTTGTATTCCGAATATGAATGCCACAAATACAGATGGGGGACAAAATAATACGAACACCTGTGAACACATTTCACACCGGCAGTACAGCAGCACCACCTGGCACTGAAGTCTGCCACCTAGTGGCTGTGAAGGGGAAGGTATTAGTTTGCCAACAGCAGTCGTTGGTGGTGCATTCGTTTATCATACGCTCTCAAGAGACACTGTAATGTCAGACCTGACAGAGTTCCAAAGAGGCATGATTGTTGGAGCACGTTCAGCTGGAGCCATGGTGACTGAAACCTCAAAGCTTGTTGGTGTGCAAGGAGCACAGTATCAGCCGTTATGACAGCGTACACAACACAAGGTAAGATGGCGTCTTCAAAGCACAACAGTGGACGAAAGACAAAGCTTGCTGCTCGGGATAGAAGGGTGTTGAAGCGCATAGTGGCCCGAAAGCACAAGCAATCGTTATCCGAGATAACATCTGAAATGAACAGGCATCTCCAGGACCCCATTTCAACCAAAACTGTCAAAAGGGAACTCCATGCTGCACACATTCATGGCCGAGTGGCAATTCGTAAGCCATTGGTGACATCATGTAATGCTGTCAAGCGACGCCAATGGTGCAGAGCTCACAGAAGTTGGTCCCCACATCAGTGGCAACAAGTCATCTGGTCTGATGAATCAACATTCACGTTATTTCAGACCACGGGGCGCGTTTATGTGTGGAGAACGCCTCGAGATGCATTTCATCTGCCTCTGCCTCTTGCCGACTGTGAAGCATGGAGGTGGGTCCATTATGGTATGGGGCGCGATATCTTGGCATGGTGTGGAACTACTTGTTTTTCTGCATGGGAAGATCAATGCCAGTCACTATCGCAGCATTCTGGGGGATCATCTCCATCCTTTCGTCCAGACTTTATTTCCTGGGGAGTGGCGCTTTTTCAAGACGACAACACTCCTATCCACACTGCTTGGTCTGTCCAAACATGGTTTGAAGAACATGACGATGAAGTAGGACATCTTGAATGGCCCCCACAGTCTCCTGACCTGAACATTATAGAACATTTGTGGGGATATTTGGAGTCCAAACTTCGTGCTCGAAGTCCGCCTCCAGCCACACTTTCGGAATTGGAGACTGCTCTGGAGGAAGAATCGCTCCATATTCCCTTAAACATTGTGCATGACCTCTACGCGTCCATCCCACGTCGCATACAAAGTGTACTTCAGTCACAGGGTGGTCCAACTCCCTATTAAGAAAGATTTTCTCTACATTCACAGGTGTTCGTATTATTTTGTCCCCCATCTGTATATGATAAAACAGGGTGTCCTTACCTTGCACAAATAGCTTTGTTTGAATTTTTCAAATGTGCCATGATCACATAATTACATGTTTTTTTTTTTTTTTTTTTTTATAAAAGTCTCAAGCCAATACAGTTGACCAGTTGACTTGATGGAGTGCTCAAAACTCGTTCCCCATTAGCTGACCAACTCTCACCTTTTCCATATTACTTTTTTCCTGGTTTTTACATTTATTTTAAAAAAAAATCATTCAAGTAAACCTATAAATAATTTTTACAGTTGGACTAATACACTTTATTTATAGCAATATTATTTAGGCTTTTCTAAAGATAAGTACATATACAAAAGACAATAGTGATATGTTTATTGCTTTCAGTGTAGCACAATATTTACCACAGTCAAGTAGGAATTTATACAGCCACGATCATACAAGACTACTCAGTCCAATTACAATGAACACATTGTAGTAAGAAAAATATAAGATACTTCATGATATAGACTTCCCTTCCTACTTGGTCATTTTAATTCTTTGGTTAATTTTTCTTCTTTCTTTAATGTTAAGATCTTAAGGTAACTTTCGTATCATTGGAGGTTCTTACAAAAAGATGAAGTCACCTGTTAATTGAGTGGCTCGGGAGTAAAACTTGATAACCCACAAAAGTATGAAACAGAAATATGCAGGTGAAAGTTTGTCCATTGCTTTGTATCTTATTGGTTACCAAGATGTTCCCATCTGTTTCTGGCTATCATTGGCTACTGAAGGAACTTCATTCACTATTTTGCAGCAACTGAATCTAATATTAACTCTAGTGTGGGTTTCAAGTTTTACTCCCGAGCCACTCAATTGTAATGAGCTCTACTCCTATAATTTTTACGACATCCAGAACTGTTTTATGACGAATAAGGGATTCTTTCAAAAGAGTTTCTACGAGAAGAGACTTATTCACAAAGGAATCCAACTGGCCGAAGCATATGTATGAGATATAATGAAACATGGCAGAACAAATTCGTAGCACACTAACTAACTTTTCTAAGGTTGGAAGCGGCCCCGGCGCCCACCCAGCGTCGAATAACATGGGTACCTGGGGGAAACCCTGGGGGGTAAAGGCGGTCAGAGGCGTGATGCTGATCACATCACCCCCACTCATGACCAGATCAAGAAAGTGTGGGGCGTTACCTCCACACCCCCTATACGCCTTCATGGCGTGGTGCTATGCACAGGGGAACACTTTACCTTTTTACTAACTAAAACTGTTTGAAACATGAAGCAGCAGCGTTAAGAAGCACTCTTAGTAGACTGGTGGTGTGCAGTAACGCCCATGAGTATTACGTCATCTCTGTGCACTCTTATTGGCTACCACCACTGCTGTTTCCATTTAAGACATACAACTACAGGTTTTTGTACTGTCAAATCAATTGGCAGGAAACAAATTCTTTCACTAGTGGGAAAGGGGAGGTTATTGTCTGTGTTCAACTCCCAATTACAAGTGCATTGGCTAATGAGGGTATCACTCCCTGATATGTTAAAACTGACTATTCTCGCATTTGATCTAAATTTCCATGACTTTTTAGACACCACTTTTACCTCATCTTTGGGCCTCTCCCTGACCAATTTCCATTTTTATGAGTTTAGAGATTGGTGACACCCTGTAAAATAAAAATCCTGGAATGTGAATCTTTGTTTCACTGTACATATTTACAAAATGGTATGCATTGAATTAGATGAACCAGATTGGTAAAATTATCATTACCAGTAACATGATATTCGTTTATCACAATTTCTTTTATATACAAGGGCTATTTTTTTTTTTCAACCTCCGATAGAGCATGAAATCAAATCCACAGTGAATAAGAAGATGGGTTTATTGACAAAAGTTATGTACATGTATAATCTACTTTTCAACGTAATCACCAAGAAGATTCAGACATTTATCGTACCGATGCACCAGCTTTCCAATACCCTCCGCAAACAAAAAGGTGCCTGTGTGAGACAGGTCTGCATGGTGTCCTGAAGCTGCTGCTCATTGGTGTGGAAGCGCTGTCCTTCATCGCCGGGAAAAGGTGGAAGTCACTCATTGCCAGGACTGGGGTGTAGCGATCAAACACTTACCAGTGGCATCGTTGAAGGTCTTGGGTTGACCCAGCAACATGCAGTTGGGCATTGTCATGAAGCAAGACATCGCCCGAAGACAGCATACCTGCCGTTTGTTCTGGATGGCTCTGCATAGTCTGCGGAATGTTTCACAGTATGCAGCCGCACTGATTGTGGTCCCAGGCTCCATAAAGTCAACCAGTAACACACCTCGCACATGGCGGGAGACTAGATTGTAGCAGACATCTCTACGTGCCCGTCGCTCAGCTTCAACTGAAGCATTGGCCTTGGGAGTGGTGGTGGTAGCGCTTCAAGGGCCACCTGGTGGCGCCATCGGAGGTTGAAAAAAAAAAATACCCCTCGTACATTCTCCAAAATGCTAAAATAAAATCAGTAAAACTGCTTTTGTCCCATCTTCAAACTTTTCATTTAAACAAGTAGGAGGGTAAGATCACAACAAGTCATAAGCACTCTGTACACTGCATGCTTCTCACATGCACACCATACCTCAAGCCCTCGTGCCATATTTACTACCTCACAGCATTGCCAGCATGTGTGTATTATGTGTGTCTTGTTCGTAGTTTTGTGTTATAGAATAAGTTGTAGGTTTTAGGTAGATTGTTTAAGAATGCTATACCTAATCGATAAAACTTTATCAGCAATATTATTATTATTGACAATATGGTGCTGGCTTTAGACATATGTGGGATCTGTGCTAAGGGAATATGTGGGAAACATGTTCTGGTTCGCATTTTTGCAACACACAGTTGCATGCAAAGACATGTTTCAAGTTCAACAAAATTGGAGTAGAATTCTACATGGCCTATGAAGTTTCAGCATATAAATGCAAGAAATGTATGCAAGAGTGCCATGAAGAGACACCTGTAACACTACGGCCAATGAAGGCAAGTATCAAAAGTTGGAAGTAACATTACTAAAATGAGTTCTCGAGGTAATTATTGTGATGATGATAATGAGGAGGAACGAAATGATCCGTAACACTCAAATTCTTAAGTGCGGTATCAATAATGCCAAATGTGTCAGTGATTATGAACTATGCGACATGACTGGTCTCAACAGTGCAAGAGTTGAGCAATCAAGCTCAATGTTTAAGAACTACAATAGTGGTAATTAAGAATTTAAGTATAGAATAGAGTAGAAGTTTAAACAAATGCACAAGCACCATTCCTTTTCTCAAGCGTTTCGGTTGAAATTTGTGCAAGGAAAAGAAAATATGATACCGTATTTACTCATGTATAATGCACACTTTTTTTTCCAAAATTTTTGCCCCCAAAAAGTGGTGCGTATTATGCATGGAATAATTTTGTAATGTTTACAGAAGCCTATCACATTGTATGTTGTCAGAAAGCTTGAATTCTGTAGTTTCTGAATATGGCAACAGTATTCAATTCAAAATGGCGACACTTATTTGCAATGTGGTTGAAATAAGCTTATTACAAAATGAAGGAACATTCTGATTTTTATGGTACTTTGTATGAAAAAAAGACAAGAGGATCCTGAATGTGCCTCCTATAAATGTTTTGTTAGTTATAGAAAAAGTATATATTTTGAAGTTTTTTAAACTTGTGGCCTTGTGCCACAATTTTTCACTTTGTAATGTAATGTTCTCCTTTTGGTCCACATAGCAATAGGTGGCTCATTGAAATTGGAATGATGTCATTTACTGTTGATCAGCATAGCAACAGCTTTACGACCTACAAGTAAGAAAGCCATTTCTCGAACCTGAATTGTACTGTGCATTATATACGAGATATAATTGTTTGTCACTTTTCCCTATCAAAAACCAGGGTGCGTATTATACACGCACGTGCATTATACATGCGTAAATACGGTATTTAAGACAGGAAAAGCTCTAAATATGGCAACTGATAAGATTTAAAGATAAGAGCACCACTTGCTACAACAGTCAGGTCTCTTGTAAAACTTGTAGCAATGTAACCAAACACACTCGTTACAAAAAGTAAACAAACCAGTGGAAGCTAAAAAGTTGGTGCGAGTTGAAAATCTCTAAAAGGTTGCCAGTTCTACAATACGGGAAGAGGAAAAGGCTTTTTTTTCATTATAAGATTTGATCCACATGTCTGCAATATTGAAATGCAAGATTATATTTTAGAAAGTAGTGTGAAAGGTTGTATGCACAAAGCTGAAAACTAGATACTATAACACCTCCACTTCTATCCATATAGCAGCAACATGCAATGACTATGATAAATTTATATGGCCCCAAGAGAAGGCATTTTGATATCACAATTTAATGAACAATTATTAATGATACAGTGTTTGAGGTAAAATATTGAAAATACAAGTAAGTCTCGAGGTGACTGGCTTCTCCACCAAAATGGTATAATATTAATCTAAATTGTTATTATCAAAGTATAAGAGGAATTAATACAAAACAGACACAATTATAAATAATATCGGTAAAGAAAATTATGAATTAGTATCAGTAATTTAAAGGTAATGTAAGATAGGGATTACTTCACTCATCTCGATCCAACATACAGGGTGGTCACAAAAGACTGAGGCTTGGATCTTGCCAAGTGTTTTAGTTGCATTGTACTTGTCCAAAATACCATTGAAGTACTTTTTCCAAACCTTGATAAAGTTGTTGACTTTCAACTCGTGAACTAATTTTATTTAGTCTCCATAATTTCCCTCCAGATTTAAACTATGAGACATTTATTAAATATTTTAATAGTTTATGTAGGTAGTATTGACTGGCAACAGTGGCGAGCATGACATTTTTACGTAGTCATCGCAAGACTTGCCAAATGTCAGGGTCAATCTTTTAAAGGGGAGGATTCCTGCATTGATAATGATGATAACAGTGTTCATACATGATGTGTGAATTAGAGATGGCCAAATCAATTTTTTTCCTACGGAGTATATGATCGTAATATAAGGAAGACAAAACTTTCTTAATAAATTCTACCCGAAAAAATGGAAAAATTGTTAATCCTCTCTCCGAAATTTGGATTGCCTCTGAAATCCGGGTAGTAAAATTTGCAAATCAAGATTTTAAAATTTTCCAGAATCCTAATATTTTTGGCCATTTCTAGTATGAAGGTAAGATGTGCTAGGAAGAAAGTTCTGTCTGAGTATGTCTTGTCACCTCAAGAACAAAAATCTTGATCAGTCTCATTTGCAAGCACAGTAAACACAAAACAACAAGAAGTACTTCATGTTTTGTAAAGCAAGAACATTTTTTTTTCCGAAATCAATATTTGAACAGCAGGATCCAAAAAAAATAGTAAAGGAGAAATACTATGAAGGAAATACAATGGATCCAGAACTGCTCTGGACAAAGGTAATTCAAACAATGATTTCAGTTATGCAAAAGGTGATTATAATCATCTTTATCGTGATTTTTTAAATAGTTATCATATATTTTAAATTGGTACTGATGTATATGAATCTTAAGAATTTTATTTTTAGAAAATAATATTCCTCTACGGATGAGAAGAGCTTATGAGAGCGCCTCAGATGATCAAGGAACTTAAAGTAACAATGACCAAAAAGAGAAAATATGTGAAATCTAAGCAAACTGATGAATTTGAATATTATCTAACTTATTGCAATGTCCGTACCCCTTCACACAAATACCACACTCTAAAAACTTCAATTAGGGGGACGGCAAAAGTCTACATAAGTGCTAACTTCTTACCAGTCGTTGAACACAGACTCAAATATCTCGGGGCTTAACTGGGATAATGAAAGGTTACACCAGCTTTATACATATACAGGGTGTTTCTAAAGGTCGTTTACAACGCTTGGGAGGTGATTCCTCACACGAAAACAAGCAAAAAGTCTAAGTTCCATTTTTACGACTGAGGCTTCGTTTCCGAGATAGGAGCCTCGCAAAAGGTGACAAAGTGAACGTCACACCTGACTGGGACGAATACTATAACAGATAGAGAGGCGGTTCCAAGGGAATCATAAAGGAATCGTATGTGCTCAGTCCGGAAGTCACTATGAAAAGTTCACTGCACGCATGCGCAATGGAGTCCTCAAAGGAATTGGGGATTTCCAGCAAGAACAATACATGGAAAGGGTATGTAACGCAGCAAGAAAGACCATGACAATGAGAAATGCGTTAAAGACAACACATCCCGACCTCAAACATCAAAACATGAGCACGGAACACAAAATCCGAAAAGTTGAGCACGGTTGCATACCCCAGTTACACGCGAGAAATGAACGAATCATGTCATGTGGCATACGAGAGACACACTACTCCACCAGGAGGAGGGAAAGAAAAACACAATATCAGATGATTGCGACAACGTGTATTTTTACACGCGACAACTACGTAATATCCCCCCACACACAACAAACAACAAATGCTACAATATCTTACGCACAGACAGTCCTGTCACTGTACACCAACTGAAGATGTCACTTTCACCACACAAAGGGGGTGGGGAGCAATACCAAGAGTGTTCTCACTGAGATTGCCGAGGATAATAATCACAGACGGTTTTCAAAATGTCTGCCGTTTACTTCTACGCAGAGATGACAGCGACGAATCAAGGATTGTCGAGTACGAGCAAACAAGCCAGGTGTATCTGCTACCGTCGCGGCGGCGACGTTGATGCGAGCAACGAGGTCCTCAGCTGATGTGACAGGTGTGTCGTATACGAGGGTTTTCATTTCTCCCCAGAAGAAAAAATCGAGAGGGTTGAGATCTGGTGGCCAAGGCACAGGCTCATCCCTACCAATGAACGTATTGCGAAACACGTCATGCAGGAAATGTCGTACATTACAATCGAAATGAGCTGGTGCACCATCGTGTTGTTACCTCATTTCTTGCCAAAGGTACGGTCTCCAACAGTTCAGGCAGAACCTCACTAAGAAATGCATGATACGTGCGACCATTCAGGCGAACAGGGAGAATGTATGGTCCAATTAAATGATCATGTACTATCCCGCACCACACATTCACTGAAAACCTGTGCTGGTAATGGGCCACAAAAAGTGCATGTGGGTTGTCAAAGTCCCATACATGACTGTTTCTACTATTGAAGACATCCATCCTGGTGAAAATGGCTTCATCTGTCCACAATACGTTTGCCCCGAAGTGAGGGTTTGTGTCCAGCTGATGCAACAACCATTGGCAAAACTCCATACGAGGGCGAAAGTCACGAGGTAACCGTTCTTGTACTTTCTGCAGTTTAAAAGGGTGCATTCCTTCCTCTGACAACACTCGCCACAAATTCACATGAGACGTGTTTCGTGCCCGAGCGAGCACTCGCGTACTGGTGCCAGGATGTTCTGCGACCGCTGTTAACACATCTTCTGCAAACTGATGTGTGCGTACACTTCGGGGTCTTCCAACTTCTTGCCGCGGTGGTAACACTGACCCTGTTTCACGCAGTCGACTGTCCACTACCTGAAAGAAGGTGTGAGACTGTAAACGTCTATGTGGAAAGCGTTCTCCATAAGACGCCTTGCCTCACGGCTATTACCACGTGCCTCCCCATACATGAGATGCATGTCTGCTAGCTGCTGGGTCGTATACGCAGCCATCTGTGTAATAGGGAGCTGGAACTGCAAAGTATTGTTTTTGTTTAAGACTGGCCCACTGCACAAATTGGCCGTATCACCGTACGAACACAACTGCTGATCATATCCCAGCACCTGCAACACGACTGGAAGGACTGCCAGAGAGAACCAACCCTTCGAGCATTTGTTGTTTGTTGTGTGTGTGTGGGGGGGGATATTACGTAGTTGTCGCGTGTAAAAATACACGTTGTCGCAATCATCTGATATTGTGTTTTTCTTTCCCTCCTCCTGGTGGAGTAATGTGTCTCTCGTATGTCACATGACATGATTCGTTCATTCCTCGCGTGTAACTGGGGTATGCAACCGTGCTCAACTTTTCGGATTTTGTGTTCCGTGCTCATGTTTTGATGTTTGAGGTCGGGATGTGTTGTCTTTAACGCATTTCTCATTGTCACGGTCTTTCTTGCTGCGTTACATACCCTTTCCATGTATTATTCTTGCTGGAAATCCCCAATTCCTTTGAGGACTCCATTGCGCATGCGTGCAGTGAACTTTTCATAGTGACTTCCGGACTGAGCACATACGATTCCTTTATGATTCCCTTGGAACCGCCTCTCTATCTGTTATAGTATTCGTCCCAGTCAGGTGTGACGTTCACTTTGTCACCTTTTGCGAGGCTCCTATCTCGGAAACGAAGCCTCAGTCGTAAAAATGGAACTTAGACTTTTTGCTTGTTTTCGTGTGAGGAATCACCTCCCAAGCGTAGTAAACGACCTTTAGAAACACCCTGTATATATTGGTTTATTATAATCTTAATAAAAGAATGTCTGTTAGCACACGTGTCTTTACCTGTAACCCCTAGGTGCATTTACTTTTACCACACGCGTGCTTTTCCCTGTACCACCTTTGGTCTTGAAGAGATAAGGGGGCAGGGAACATCCAATTTATTCCTCGCAGTGAGGCACCAGGGGAAGTATAGGGAACTAATTTTATTTAGGGCTTGGATCGCTGCCGACGTCACGGGCTCCCCTGTAAGAAAGTAGGAGGCATGCGGTACCCCCAACCACAGCCGGGAACTGGCCATAGCCAATTGGTACCCCCAAAGAGTGGGATGCTTGGGTGGTAGGGTCAAAGGATGCTGCAACACTCCCCAGCGTTAGTGGGGAATTGGCAAGACTGCCGGTGTCTCCTATGCAGGGATGGCAGGTTAGGAAGGAAAGGCCCTGGTACTCCCAGTGAAGCAGGGCAGGTAGAACCTGAGTACCTATCAGCCGAAGCGATTGGACCAGGTAGATAGGTTGCTGCTAGGGTCTTCTTCTTCTTTCTTCCTCCTTCCTTCTGGGATGGCCTCTAGTCTTCAGGCTGGGAGGCCGGTTTACCCTGGATGTTTGCCCGTTGACATCAGGGAGCCAACTGAGCTCCAGGCCTCACTACGCTGGCTTTATACTCACGGTGCCGCTGCATGGGCGGTGAAAAATCCTAACTAAAAGTACGCGTTGCCAACTCATTTTTTGATTACATATTGCAAATCCGTACTGGGAATTATCATGGTTTGACATTGAGAAATCACTAGTGGAAAAATCACTAGATGCATGTGTTAACATAAACTAAAACTGTGTGCATTTAGACAATACAATTAATAACAAGTCGCGTAGGACTATGCATTACTAACAATGGGTTTAACAACGTAAAAGACAATTATTAACGTTTATAGAACAAGTTGGATTTAAAAACAAAGCGTATGCCTCACAGGAACATTCCGCTCAACACTTTCAACTGAAATGTTAATTCAAAAAGAAAATAGAGACCATGTAGGGTCGTTACATATGCCCCTTCCTCGGGCAAAAATTTTGTTGAAATTTAAACCTTACAATTTCTGAAAAATTTTCTTGAAAAAATGAAACTAGTAAGTCTCTCTGTCTCTTCTACGCTTCAGTCACTTGGGTTCAACAGCAGGGCAGTGTTGCTTCGAACATCCATCGCGACATAGGGGCCAATAAACACCTCAAATAGCTTGGCGATTATCTTATTCTTTCTGGAACTCAACTTATGGTTCCTGACAAGAACCAAGTCACCTTCTTGCAACTGGAAAGCGTTTCCTTTTACTTTAAACTTTCTTTTCTCACTTTTGGAGCATTCTCTAGTTCTTGCCATGAATAACTTTTGATCCCAGTTGTCTATTTGGGAATCGGCTTCATCGATAGGCCAGTTGAAGTGGTCCAGAACTTCATTAGGCATAGGCCTGTTAAAGAATAACTCTGAAGGTGCATATCCTGTAATGTCTGAAACAGAGTTCTTTAGGAGCCATGAAATTTTGGTTAGATACTTTGACCAAGACTGGTTCTCACAGAACAATCTGAGTAACCACACTATTTCTTGGTTCATTCGTTCGATGGTATTACTGCTGGGGTGATAAGCGGTGGTGAAGTAATACTTAATCCCTTTCTTATCTAAATACTCCTTCCACAATCCAGAAGTAAACTGTGTTCCTCTGTCAGATAGAATTGCTCTCACCTTTGGAAAATGGGAGAAATATCCTCTTTCCATTACATTAGGGATTTCCCTGGCCGTTCCTCGTCTCGGAGGGTAAGTGGAGACAAATTTGGTCTCTACATCTACCATGGTCAAAATATACTGGTACCCATGAGACATAGGCAACTTTCCGATTAGGTCCACTGATAAAAGTTCATGAGGACTTTTTTGATTAATGTGTAGCTTATCCTTCAAAATTCCCAATTTGTCCATTTTTGTTGTATCGCAGGTGAGACAATCCCTAACATGTTTGGCTCCCAGTATCTATTACACAAGTCACTGGTATATCTATTAAGTTTGCCGCCACTGCTGGTGATTTGTATCTAGTCCTTGATTCCCTTGCGGATTTCAGTTCACTCTGTAATTTTACTTCTGTTTCAGATAGTTGAAAGTTTACCTTCAGTTCTTGGATAGGTGTATCAGGTCGCTCCTCATTGACCCCTTGACTAAATGGGAACGAAGCACCTAGACAAGGATCTAGTTTGTTTGGCAGGACTGAGACCTTTGATTACGCAGGAAGTCCTGGGTTGTTTCTAGGGCTTCCTCTTGCTCAGAGGTCAAGTCTTCTCTTGAGGGTGACTGCCTTCCACTTGGTCTCATGTCTCGAGGTGAGGGTCGCCTGGGTGAATTAGGACCAGTGCGTTCCTGATTGTTTCTCCTCCTATCGGGAAATCGATGATCTCGCCCTTGATTTGGTCGATAAGGTTCCCATCGACCATTCTGGTTACGGTTCAGTCCTCTGTTACCTCCACCTATATTAAAATTTCGAGTTCTCCAAGAGTTTTCTTGTCTAGTGTCACTCCTGGTCTCAGTGATCCACACTTTGAAACTCTTATTGGGAAGTTCTTTACCTTTGAAGTCCTCTTTATTTCTCCAAAAGTCGGGATCATCATATATTTCAAAGTCCTTGAAGAAGCTGGTCAATTCGTCGACTGATCTAGGCGCGTGCGCAAGGCAGAGATTTTGGGTTCTATAAGGTAACTGACCTATGATTAAATTCAGCACCTCACTCTCACTGAAGATGTCACTTAAATTCCTATAGGCGGCATATATGCTCCAAGCGAAGCTCTCCATATTTTCATGTACCGGACGGGAATATCTTCTATTTCTTACTGCAGTTAATTGTCTCTGCTTAGCCTTCTCGGAGGCAAACTCTTCTTTAAACTTTATGCAAAAATCAGCATAGCTAACAAAACTGTCTATGTTACCTGCCAGCCAATGTTCAGCTTTACCTGTGAATACTCTAGGTAGCAATTCGAGTCTGTAATGGTCCGGTACTTGTATGAGCTCGAAGCTTACATTGAGCTCACGAAGATATTTCTCTGCTGACTGAGCTTCGATATTGCCCTTGAACTTGGGGATGTGTGCGATGTCAGCCATTCTAGGTATCTTAAATTCGGATCTTTGCCGAGGAGGTGACCCGTTGGAACTATCTGCTTCTCTAGGCCACTTACGCCTATCCGATTGAATGGTTCCCAGATAGAAAGGATTCTGCACCACTCTAGGAGGTACATAAGAGGCTGCGTCCGGATTCAAATTTCCATCTCGTTCAATGGAATCTGGGAGGACATCAGAATTCACTCCTGGTTGTATTTGCAACCGTTCAATCTTATCTTGCAGTTCGCCTACCCTTCTGACTATGGACCCAGTCTGCTCATGTATTTCTTGCCGAAGAGATGCTTCCAGCTTCTTTGTTTCTCCGCGAAGAGTGTTAACCTTTTCTCCGGTTGCTTTAGCCACCGTTTCTGCAGCTGCTTTTTGTTCTTGGACCGTCTTCTCCATAACTTCGGCCCACTCATTCAGAGTCTTTACGGCTGAACTTATGGTTTCTACTGATGTCTCTATCTGCTTAACTCTCTCTGGTTCTTCACTTCCACTTTCCATTCTAGACTGGGCTACCAATTGTAGACAGGTATCTAATTTTTTCTCCATTTCACCACGCCAGACAGCTAAAGGTTCTAATTGTTCCTCTACTACTCTCACTACTTCCTGCTGACAAGAGATTCTAATTTTCTCTAATTCCTCCCTAAGACTTTCTAACTGGTCTGTCTTATATCCACATCTCTGCTCTGCTTCTTTCAGCTTCTTGCCGTCTCCTCTCTTCTTGGCCTTGAACTAAGGCATGGAGAATTTCTAATTCTCTTTCTCCCTTCTCTTCAGCTTCTCGTTTCTCTTTTCTCTTCTGCTTCTCATTTTTCCATTTCTGTTTTCTCTACTGCTTCTCGTTTTTCCATTTCTCTTTTCTTTTCAAGAGACACTATTAGTGACCTAAATTCTTGTGTCTCTAGTGTTCTTTTAGCTTCTTCTTCTGCTTTCTCAAGTGCCTTTTTAGCTTCTTCTTCTTCTGCTTTTTCAAGAAGCCTTCTCTACTCCATGGACTCCACTACTTGTCCTAGCTCCATTACCTCTTTCTTTCTAGCTAACTCTAATTGAGCCATATCTTTTTTCTCGGCTCCTCTTCCATAAGTCTACGCTCTTCCTCCTCCTTCATTTCTATAGTTCTCCTTTCGGCTTCTTCTTCTTTCTTGTTCTTCCTCTCCTCTTTATCTCTCATCAGCCATTCTAATAGCCAATGGTCTGATGAGGCCGTACTAGGAGCACTTGATTCTTGCCCGAAAGCCGTCAAGGGTACTGATGGATGTTTGCCCTTGAAATCAGGGAGCCAAGTGAGCTCCGGGCCTCGGTACACTGGCTTTATACTTGCGGTGCATGGGTAGTGAAAATCATAACTAAGAGTACGCATAGACAACTCACTTTTGGATTACATATTGCAAATTCCGTACTGGGAATTATCATGGTTTGACATTGAGAAATCACTAGTGGAAAAATCACTAGATGCACGTGTTAACATAAACTAAAACTGTGTGCATTTAGACAATACAATTAATAACAAGTCGCACAGGACTCTGCATTACTAACAATGTGTTTAACAATGTAAAAGACATTGGGTCATTCCACATCAAATCAACGCAAAAAAACTAAGATTTTGACACCCACCAACTCCGATTTTGATGAAATTTGGTATACACCTTTCCTTTATGGTTGAAAGAAACCTACTAAATTTTTTTCACTCTATCTCAAACGGTTTTAATTTTACAACACTTTGAAATGTCATCAAATCAGTGTTGTCTGTCACTCTTGAGACCCTCGACACAAGATACCCTTGCTTAAATTTTATTTCTTTTCTCCTTAACCAATCATCAGATCTCTTTGAAATTTTACACAAAGTTCAATGAAATAATGAGGATTTCAGAAAAAAATACATCAGCACTCAAAAAATTTTACAAATGCCTATAACAAGACGAATAATGGATTTGTAGCCTAATTTTTTGTGGTGGGAAAACTAGGTTACGAAAATCTAAATTTTCATCATGTGGGTATGATGGAACCAAAAACTTTTGATGTTGAAAACCATTGCAAAGACATGCTCTTTCTCTACAAAAAATATATTTTTTTTTTATTCCTAACGAAAATTTTACGTTTTTCGGAAATTGCCTAAAATTTCATGGTCAAATGGTCCAGCACTGGTCGCTCGACCATTTTTAAAATTTTTGATTTGTTTGTTGTTGTTGTAACCCCTATACAAGGGTAGTTCAAAACAGGCATTATTTTTCTAAAACTAGACTTCGTTTGAAAATGGTGGCCATTTTTGTTTCATGACTTGCAACATTTTTGGCCTATGCAGACAGTTGCGAAAATTATGATAACTCAGCTAAAAAAATTATAGAAATCTGGGTTATAAAACATTGTTTTCAGTATATTTCATGCTACATTTTATGTTCCGTATCTTTTTCACCACATCTAATGCAAATGGCTGAAATTTAGGGTCAAAACTGACTGATATTGAATTTTAAAGGGAAATCAATGTATAGGATATATTATTTTAGTAGGTAAGCAATGAAATATCAGAGCTATATTTTTTTTTAGAGGAAACATATACATCCAAAGTTTTAGCAGAAAATATTTGAGCTCTGTTACTGGTTTCTGCATTGAGTTAAAGCTCTTTGAAAACGCTCATTTTTCTCAAAATTTGGGCCCCAAATATATGTCTGGTTGGAAAGGTCTTTCCAATGGCATAGTGGTTATGTCGACGTTTTGTAATCAAAGGGTCTCGGGTTTGATACCCAGTGGAGGCAAATACTGGTTCGGATCCCACTTTAATAAACTTTAGGTCCAGTCTCGATTAGCCTTCCGTGCATAAAGTTGACTTAAAACTGAAATCAAACAAATATCTGGTTGGGAACCTAATAAAAGTTTATATTTACTGCATTAAAAGGTACCTTTTAAATAGATATTACATGATTACAAAGTTACAACAGGAAGAAGTTTGGTAAGAACAGACACATTTACATTATTAGGTACAATTATAATTATTTACTTTTAATGAACTATCATGCAATTACAATTATTGTACGTATTAATTAATTGCAACATACGAATGGCATAGTAAGACCGTTAGTAGCTATTATCAAAGAAAAGTTGTGTACGGCTGTGTGTCAAATATTTTCTGCTAAAACTGGATGTACATGTTTCCTCTAACAAAAATTATAGCTCTGATTATAGCAACATTTTTGGCCTATGCAGACAGTTGCAAAAATTATGATAACTCAGCTAAAAAAAAATTGGGAAATCTGGGTTAAAAGACATTGTTTTCAGTACATTTCATGCTACATTTTATGTTCGGTAATTTTTTCACCACATCTAATGCAAGTAGCTGAAATTTGGGGTCAAAACTGACTGATAATGAATTTTGAAAGGAAATCAATGTATAGGATATTTTTTTTAGTAGGTAAGCAATGAAATATCAGAGCTATAATTTTTGTAAATTTCAGCTACTTGCATTAGATGTGGTGAAAAAATTACCGAACATAAAATGTAGCATGAAATGTACTGAAAACAATGTATTTTAACCCAGATTTCCCAATTTTTTTTTAGCTGAGTTATCATAATTTTCGCAACTGTCTGCATAGGCCAAAAATGTTGCAAGTCATGAAACAAAAATGGCCACCATTTTCAAACAAAGTCTAGTTTTAGAAAAATAATGCCTGTTTTGAACTACCCTTTTATAGGGGTTACAACAACAAACAAATCAAAAATTTTAAAAATGGTCGAGCGACCAGTGCTGGACCATTTGACCATGAAATTTTAGGCAATTTCCGAAAAACGTAAAATTTTCGTTAGAAGGAATAAAAAAACAAAAAAAAAAAAATTATCTTTTCCTCTCCAGTACTCCACTTGAAAGTCATAATTTTGGAGTTGTAAAGAGCATCGCAAAAGACGTGAATTCCAATTTTTTGCATGTCGAAGCTAGATTAGGCAACAATGATACAATAGTAAATTTGTTACCTAGGAGATATTCCTTGCATTTATCAATACAAAAAAGAATACTAAGGCATTCTTATTCACTAATTGTATAGCGTGACTCATAATCCTTAAGAGTTCTACTCATGTATGATATTACATGTTTTTCACCATTAATAATTTAGTATAAGTAACCACCAAGACCAACAGAAGATGAATCGGTTTGAATGTAAAATCTGTTTTCAAAGTCTGGATGATAAAGTTTGACATCCTATACAATTGCTTCTTTTAACAAATCAAAACTAGATTCTTCTTTGTCTCCCCAGTGCTATTTTTTCCCTTTTTTCAGCAACTCATACAAGGGTGAACATAAATTCGAAAAATTTCAAGTAAAACATCCAATGATTTTTTTGAAGACTTTTAACATCTTTAGGAGGTTGCAATTCAGCTAGCTATTGCTTTAACTCTATCAGGGTTCATACTGATACCATCTTTATCTATAATATGTCCTAAATACAATAGTTTTTCTTTGCAGAAAAATGTCTTTATCAACTTTATGGTCATTCCAGTCTGCCTAAGTTTTTCAAATACTTCTCTCAGATCTTGCAAATGTTTTTCAAACTTTCACTACGTATACACAAATCATCTACATTTATGATAACAGAGTCACTTAAAGTGTTACCTAGAACTTTAGACAAAACCATTGTAAAAGCTTGAACACCATTACATGTACCAAAAACCAATCTCTTGAATTGAAATTGTTTCTCTTCAAAAGCAAAATCCGTGTAAGGCCTAGACTTTTCTGTAAGAAGTATCTGATGAAATCCAGCGGACATGTCTATGACTGTAACATAAGGTTTATTCTTAAATCCTCTTAAAGCAAGTTCAATATTTATTGGATGCAATTGGCTGGTTTTTTTATGTAAGTTTATAAGCCTAAAGTCTGTACACATTCTTATACCTCCTGAAGATACAGGTACTACAACTAATTTATTTAAATACGGAGATTCACAAATTTCAATTATATCCCATTCTAACAATTTTCCAATATAATCTTTCACATCCTTTCTATATAGCATTTTATAGGTTTGTCGCGTGTTACTCACAAATCCAGAATATAGAAAAGGAAAGTTAAAAATTGTACTTACGTATGTGAGTATAGTGCTCTTATTGTAGAACGACGTTTCAGAGATTGACTATCTCTTTCCTCAGGTTCGTATAAAAACTAAGTACTTGGCATAGTACTGCGTCAAAAATGTAATATGAGGATTGTGGTTAAGGGTTGGTTAGGGTACATTTAAAATATTAAGTTTTTGCTATTAGAAGTACGTAAAAACCAAGCCGTTCCCTAATAAAACTTGTACAGTGTCTCTCAAAAGTTTTAGGACAACGACATTTTAAACTAGGCAACCCAATTTACACAAGGCGTTGGTGGGTTGCGTGTAGAGTTAGGCTCAATTTCAGGGTTGCCACATGCACAATAAATATTTATAAAATACGCGAAAGAAATAAAAACAAATATTAATGTATAAAAAGTATTAAAAATATCAATATTATATCGCAAGTGACAACATTCTTTCTGAAAGAAAAATAATAGCTTTTCTAGCATTTCATCACTGATGAGTCTACAGAAAGGAGAAGAGGTAAGAGAAAACGAGAGGTGACAAAGGACAGGAGAAAGAGAAAGCGAGAGGAGAAGAGGAAAAATAGAGGAGAGAAGGAAGAGAGGATAGACGAGGAGAGGAGATGTAGTGAGGAGAATGGAAAAATATTCTAGGAGAGATGAGGAAAATGGAGCAAAGAAGAGAAAAGAGTAGGAAAACGAGAGAAGAGTGGAGAGTAGAGTAAAGGAGAGAAAAAGAGAAGCACGAAAAGAAGAGGAGAAAAGTGAGTGGAATCGGAAATATAAGACAGGAAAGGAGATACGAGGAGTGGAGATGAGTGGGATGGAGATAAGATGCGAGAAAAGTAGGGAAGGCGATATGAGATAAAAGCAGAGCAGAAGGAGGGGAGAGAAGAAGGAGAAGGAGAAGAGAAGAACATAAGGGACTGAAGAGAAGAGGTAGTTGCAGAAAATATCGTCTCAGCGTCAAGAATTGATGCATTGGTCAAATTATCGACATGAAACATTCAATAACATTTTGAAATGTATTGGAGAATGTATTAAATCGGTGCGAAATGCCTTTTGGCTTAGTTCAGAGCAAGGTAAAATCTTCCATGTAAGATCTTTGATTTTACCTGCGATTATACCACTAAAAACATGAATATAATTTTAATATTTATAAGAATTATCCAATTTTTGTCCACTTCTCGGTTCGTTGAAATGGATATTTTGTAATTTAATATTTCCCGTCACCCCATCGTTAATTCCAAACTGAATCATTCCGTTTCACACAGGGTGAACAATGAACACAATGGGATAGGTCTAAAACTTACGAAAATTTTCTGCCACCGGAAGGGTTTGAACCTACGACCATCAGATTGACAGTCCTGAACGTTAAACACTACCCTACAAGCTTTCGCTCCTGAAAGTAAGTAGAAGGAGCTGACCAATATGAAATGTAGATGCAACTCTCCTCCTACATGTAATGTGCAAACAATACGTGTTTGTAACAAAGAAAACGAAGGTAGTACGACTCGGAGAAAACATTTAATGGAGAATTGCACATGATGAGAACTTTTCATTCGATATTTGCGGAGGTATCCTTGCATCGAACTCGAGTGGGAAAAGGGGTAAAATTAGTATGTCCTGAATTGCCACAAATATAAATAGTTCTTTCATTAATATTTGTCAATGTCTTTGAAGCAGTACACAATTATCGTTAAAGTATTATAATTCACGATCTTATACATGAAAATATCCCTTTCAACGTGTGTCAATTCATTTATTTGTTTATTTTTTTTATAAATTCCATTTGCAGAACAATGTAGCTACTACACACTGCTATTTCAATTAATGTTACCATGCTCTTGTTTGTAATAGAAGGAGAATTAATAAAAGAACACCTCCTGGGACCACAATCAATGCTTTCAAGAACTCTAACCAATACACTACGCCCTTTGCTTCCCTTGGAGCAACAGTTCTTAATTATTCTGTCGCGTCATTATTGTAAACGTTATGCTGCAAAAAGAAGTTCAATACTCTGATATAAGTTAGCTCTGTACTTCTAGAATTACTCTATACACATGCATTTGAAAATTAACTCTGAATTTATTTCTTCGTTGTTAGTATATCTAAGCTTGTGAATATATTTTATTTGTAATTTTATAACGGTTACATGAACATCTAGGAAATAGTTCCTTATAATAACCTCAGGTTGAACAAGTTGCCAATACAAAGAAATGGAATACAGATTGTCTTCGAGCTTACATTGTTAAAAAGGAGCGGGTACGCGTATTACCATCCCAATACTTATTCAATAAGGTTTCTTGGTCGTCAGAAATTATCACTTAAACTATTGCATGTTGAGCTAGTGCCCACCTAGCCGCCTCTGATGAAATCTATCATTCTTCAGATTCTCTTTAAAATTCGACTCTGGTCACTCGTAACTTGCTGGGTGCATCGACGGACAATGTTTTGCGATAAGGAGCGGCCTTGAATAGCATGAGTGAGTCACTTTGAACGCGAGCAAGCTACGCTACCAAGGTTGTCTGCCTTTGAAAACCAAGTCATTTTTTTTTTTCACCGTTTCCGAACGCGATTGCTATTGTAGAAGTATATATTCTCACAAGAGAGCAAGAAAGAAAATTAGACCAATGTTCTCCCGTCGTTTAAAACCAAATATTATCTATTAAACGAAAAGTTCACGATTGTCAATAAACCTATCTGAGCATAAGGTGGATGTAAATAATAAATTTAATACAAAGATTCTCCAAAATTTCTCTCCCACAGTCTACGTCAATAACGTCAGGCCAGTATCTAGGGGGGCATGGAGGCCATGCCCTCCTCGAACCCTGAAATATTTAAATGTGAACCTATCAATAACTACGAAAATAACATCGTCGATTTTAGAAATGTGTAAACATTTCAATTTTGTTCTTACATAAATGAATCTGTTTCTTGCGCAAAAGTCTTCAGACTGCATATTGGATGGTTTTAGTTTTATAATGCAAGGCTAGCAGACGTCCGATTCACCGATTTAGTCAGGACAGTGCGCTACTTTCAATCCCTGTCCCGACTTTTTCGAACTGCAATCGTGATGCGAGAATGTCTCTTTGTTATTGTTGTTTTCTTAACTCACAATTAGACATGTTCTTTATTGTAATAATAATTCCTAGTACGCAACATTTAATTTATAAATATATTATTTTCTAAACATAGAATTATCATGACTTTTGAATCGCGCTCGAACTATTTGAACTATTTTGTAATATCTGTCTCTCTCTCTCTCATACACACACACACACACACACACACACACACACACACACACACACACACACACACACACACACACACACACACACACACACACACACACACGCACATTAGGGTCTGGCCACTCCCTCAAAGAAATCCTGCGTACTGGCCTGGTCTACGTCAATGACAGAAATGCAAGCAATACTTTTATTTATATTTAACCCAATTAAAGGAATGTGGAAGAATTTAAAAGAAATAAGAAAGAGCGGAACTACTGTTATTCTACTTTAAAAATTGTTGTCCTTTGAGGAAGAAAAATAAGAAGGATTTACACCAGCACCTTTACACAGTGTCCCACGAGTCTCTCTTGACTAATACTGTCAAGTGTGAAGAATAAAATTTTCCGCTTGTTTACTTTTAACGTTGCGCAGATTTGGTAGTTCGCAAACGGTGTAATTATTTCGTGTTACCTTACGCAACAGCAAATACATTTCATAAGACTGTTCTGAACACCAGACTTGCGTCAGTAAACAAGCATTTCGTCTGTTGCAGTATCACAGGAAAAGAACATCGTCCTGCAATGTTCAAGCCTATAGATATTTTTCATTAATAATGTCTAATAACAATAATAAGTTAGAAGAAATAACTCGCATTTTCACAACTACCAATATTCTCGTTTTTCTTCATCACTTCGAAAATTATTTCTCGAACATATCTGCTATACTACAAGAAAGCAATCCAAAATTAAAGTAAAAGTTCAACCACATGTATACCCAACTTCATTTGCAATATTGAAGAGACAGAATACATAAAAATTGTTGTTTTTATCGAAAGTAAAGGCGTGATGTAGTGGTTAGAGTTCTTGAAAGCATTGATTGTGGTCCCAGGTTCGATCCTCCTTAGGAGGTGTTCTTTTTTTAATTCTCCTTTTATTACAAACGAGAACATGGTAACATCATTTGTAATAGCAGTGTATAGTAGCTACATTGTTCTGCAAATGGAATTTATAAAAAAATAAACAAATAAATGAATTGACACACGTTGAAAGGGATATTTTCATGTATAAGATCGTGAATTATAATACTTTAACGATAATTGTGTACTGCTTCAAAGACATTGACAAATATTAATGAAAGAACTATTTATATTTGTGGCAATTCAGGACATACTAATTTTACCCCTTTTCCCACTCGAGTTCGATGCAAGGATACCTCCGCAAATATCGAATGAAAAGTTCTCATCATGTGTAATTCTCCATTAAATGTTTTCTCCGAGTCGTATTACCTTCGTTTTCTTTGTTACAAACACGTATTGTTTGCACATTACATGTAGGAGGAGAGTTGCATCTACATTTCACATTGGTCAGCTCCTTCTACTTACTTTCAGGAGCGAAAATTGTAGGGTAGTGTTTAACGTTCAGGACTGTCAATCTGATGGTCGTAGGTTCAAACCCTTCCGGTGGCAGAAAATTTTCGTAAGTTTTAGACCTATCCCATTGTGTTCATTGTTCACCCTGTGTGAAACGGAATGATTCAGTTTGGAATTAACGATGGGGTGACGGGAAATATTAAATTACAAAATATCCATTTCAACGAACCGAGAAGTGGACAAAAATTGGATAATTCTTATAAATATTAAAATTATATTCATGTTTTTAGTGGTATAATCGCAGGTAAAATCAAAGATCTTACATGGAAGATTTTACCTTGCTCTGAACTAAGCCAAAAGGCATTTCGCACCGATTTAATACATTCTCCAATACATTTCAAAATGTTATTGAATGTTTCATGTCGATAATTTGACCAATGCATCAATTCTTGACGCTGAGACGATATTTTCTGCAACTACCTCTTCTCTTCAGTCCCTTATGTTCTTCTCTTCTCCTTCTCCTTCTTCTCTCCCCTCCTTCTGCTCTGCTTTTATCTCATATCGCCTTCCCTACTTTTCTCGCATCTTATCTCCATCCCACTCATCTCCACTCCTCGTATCTCCTTTCCTGTCTTATATTTCCGATTCCACTCACTTTTCTCCTCTTCTTTTCGTGCTTCTCTTTTTCTCTCCTTTACTCTACTCTCCACTCTTCTCTCGTTTTCCTACTCTTTTCTCTTCTTTGCTCCATTTTCCTCATCTCTCCTAGAATATTTTTCCATTCTCCTCACTACATCTCCTCTCCTCGTCTATCCTCTCTTCCTTCTCTCCTCTATTTTTCCTCTTCTCCTCTCGCTTTCTCTTTCTCCTGTCCTTTGTCACCTCTCGTTTTCTCTTACCTCTTCTCCTTTCTGTAGACTCATCAGTGATGAAATGCTAGAAAAGCTATTATTTTTCTTTCAGAAAGAATGTTGTCACTTGCGATATAATATTGATATTTTTAATACTTTTTATACACTAATATTTGTTTTTATTTCTTTCGCGTATTTTATAAATATTTATTGTGCATGTGGCAACCCTGAAATTGAGCCTAACTCTACACGCAACCCACCAACGCCTTGTGTAAATTGGGTTGCCTAGTTTAAAATGTCGTTGTCCTAATACTTTTGAGAGACACTGTACAGTAGACCTATTCACAGGTTAAAAAGTTAAAAAAGTTAAAATTCTAAAAAAAAAAAAAAAAAAACCTGCATAAATCACAATGCAACCTGCAGGTTTGGCCTTTCCTACCCAACTGTGCTTATCTATCCACATGAAGGTCAATTCTCAACGAATATTTCCCCTCCCCTTAATTTTCTCGTTTCCCCTTATTACGTCACAAATCCAACGTGAATTCACGTTCCTCTCTTGCAGCTTGCATAACTTCCGGAGTGACGTGGAAACCGATATTGGGTTCAATCTTCCAGGCTTTATCCCATTTTTTGAGGAAATTGATCCACCCTTCTTCCAAATTTCCTTCGTCCCTATTAAGATTACTCTTCCCCCCTCTACAAATACTCGCTGTTTCATACACGTTTCTTCCTAATTTCCTCCCCTCTTTTCTGATTACCTCTTTTTTTGCGATTCTATGCCCACTTTCCAAAATATGTTCTGAGAGACCCGTTTTGGGAACTTTTTCCCTTATGTCCTTTTCATGCTCGCTCCATCTTTTACCCATATTTCGGCCCGTCTGTCCTATGTACTCCTTCCCGCATTGGCATTCTATTCGATAAACCCCCTTCTGTTTTTCCGGTATTTCCCTAGTTGTCTTTCCTTTCTTATAATCGATGTCCTTTCTTATAATCGGTGAAGTATTTTTCTACATTCTTTGGTGCTTTCATCCCGCAAACGATTCCAAAATCTCTCGTTATTTTTCCGATTTTTTCCGATACGGATTGATGGTAAGGGATGCCAACGTACTTTACCCTCCTATTTTCGATTTTTTCCCCCTCTTTTTGATCCCCTTCTTTCCTAATAATTTTCCGTGCTCTCTCCGCTATCTTATCCATTTCTCTATTTGTGTATCCATTTTTTAATCCTGTTTTTCTTATCCACCGAATTTCGTTGTCTTTTTCTTTTTCATTATTGCATAGTCTACCGGCCCTAATAAAAAAGTTAAGGAATACGTTTTTCTTTGTTATTTCGGGGTGCGCCGATTCCTTGTTAATATATAAGTTCCCCGATAGGGGTTTATGATGTACTCCTGTTCTAATCCTATTCCCTTCTTTCAAGATACTAAGATCCAGGAAATTGATTTTTCCATCGCTTAAGTTTTCCCTAGTGAAGTTTATTCTTTCGTCTTGTTTTTCTAATTCTTCAAAAACCTTGTTCAGTGCTACCCCCTTTCCTATAATCAAGATATCATCAACGTATCTCGCATAATATTTAATACCCATTCCTGTTTTTTCCAAAGCTGCCTTCTCAATGAAGTGCATAAAAATGCTCGCTACTATACCCGAAATGGGGTTTCCCATCGCCAAGCCTTCTTTTTGTCTATAAATACTGTCATTGACATAGAAAAAGTTATATTCCGTTACAAGGTTATACCATCGTACATATTCCCAAGCAGTTAGGATGTCTATTCCTTTTTCTAACAGCCACCTTAGTATTCGTTGAGAATTGACCTTCATGTGGATAGATAAGCACAGTTGGGTAGGAAAGGCCAAACCTGCAGGTTGCATTGTGATTTATGCAGGTTTTTTTTTTTTTTTTTTAGAATTTTAACTTTTTTAACTTTTTTACCTGTGAATAGGTCTACTGTACAAGTTTTATTAGGGAACGGCTTGGTTTTTACGTACTTCTAATAGCAAAAACTTAATATTTTAAATGTACCCTAACCAACCCTTAACCACAATCCTCATATTACATTTTTGACGCAGTACTATGCCAAGTACTTAGTTTTTATACGAACCTGAGGAAAGAGATAGTCAATCTCTGAAACGTCGTTCTACAATAAGAGCACTATACTCACATACGTAAGTACAATTTTTAACTTTCCTTTTCTATATCCTTTCTATATTGGTAAGGAATAGGGTAAGGCTTACTTACTAATGGTTCTTGAGTATCTAGTTCAATGTTATGTTCATATACATTACACACACCTGGTTTTTCATCAAATAAATCTTGAAACTCTACAACCAAATTAAACAATGCTCCTTTTCTTCTATTGGCAAGATTTCTGCCTGATCTACCTTGTTTCTTAAATCTGTAGTATTGACAACCATTTCTGATACATTTTTATTTAATCCAACATTCAAACATTCTTGAAATATACCATCTACTTCTTCAGATACACATGGTAAAAGCTTAATCAACTTATTACCTTCAGCCGTCTTGAATAACAATTCATTACATGAAAAATCAATATGGGCTCCTATATTGCATAAGACTTCTAAACCTAATAAAATTCCAACATTTAGGTTTTTTACCACTACAAATTCTATTAAAATATCTTCTCCATCAAAACTTAGATTGACAATGATCTTGCCTAATACCTTTTGTTGTTTCTTGCCAGAATAATCTACAAGTATTATGTCTGTTATTGGTTGTAAAATTGGTCGTGTAACTTCTGAGTAATCTCTTTCCATTTATCTTCAGAGAGTAACGAGAGTTCACTACCCGAGTGTACGAGGCATTTATAATCTAAACCATTAATTTCACAATTAATAAAGCATGTACCTTTTATTTTTTGTCTAACATTATTAGGCAAATTCGTGTTTTTTGTACTGAATTTCTCTTCTTCTATCATCAAGTCATTATAAAAGTGAACATCTACTTGGCAAATATGTACATAAGTGTTAAGCTTAGGTCTACACTCCGAATTTATGTTAGTGGTTTTCAATAAAGTTTCATCACTACTGTCAAAGTCTTGTATCTTATGTTAGTATGACACAACAGCATTATCTTTGCCTATTGTACCCTGTGTCGCCATGCAAATAGGCTCACAATTTAGTTTAAACTTTCATGAGGCAAAAATGTAGAGGCTTCATCTCTCAAAAAAGAATTTTCTCTTACACCACTACTATTATTCCTATTCGGATAATTTACTACATGTACTACACCAGTATTTCTTCAAATTCAGTATTAGGACTACTTGTTCGCATCAGAGGCTTCCTCTGATTAAACTTATTATATGGATTATATCTATTTCTATCATCTACTGTAATTTTCATTTCTGTAATCTTCTTGGTAATCGATGAAATTATTCTGAGATCTATTGCTTATAACATTATTTCCAGATTGATAATTTGTATTGTTGTTATACCTCCTATAGGAATTAAATCTATCACGATTGTTGTTACCAACATTTCTTGCACTGTTATTTACATTTCTGGATGTATTTGGTTCAACATTACCATCAAACTTTCTTACATTTACTTGCCTAACAAACCTACTGGATGGCTTTCAATCTACATCATAGGGATTATAAATTATAAAGAGCTTCATGTCTTGAAACTAATTCAGCTGCAATTCCCAATGAGATATTAGGCTGATTAAGTATAGCCTCTTTCACTTTCATTGGCATTTGATGAGCAATGAGAATAAGTTTTTGCTGATCACTCATTTCAGGTTGAACTACATTCAACACATTTACCTGTGACCAGAAATAACCTAACAAACTTTGTTTACTCTCTTTGGAAAATTTCTTACATAATACATCTGTTAAACAAGTACTCTTCCATGATGGACTTTCAAACACATTTAGAAACAATGCTTTAAAAGTTTCATAATCATCTATCAACTCTTTGTTTTGATCAAACCAATGTTTTGCAACACCCTTAAGAACCATAGGTACGTACTTCATGTAATGTTTAATTGGAATGTCTGACATTACAAAACTATCTACAATTTCTTTTAAAAACTGAGACACTAAGTAATCTGTCCTTGTGGCATTGAAATTTGGCAACTTTCCTATATCAGAGTATCTTACACCATGCTTTTTCTTGAACCTTATATTAATTTCAGATTCAGTTTCACTAGATACATAACCTTTTCTATCTTTATTAAAACTAGATTTTCTTTTGTTAACACAATTTCCACTCGTTCTTAAAGAATGACTAAGTCTATATAGTTTTTTCTTATACTCTATTGAGCTTTCAGTATCAGAACTAGAAGTATCAGACTTTGTACTAGTAGTTTTCTTTCTAAATGTAACATTGGAACATTTTCCTACTGGATATATCTCATCTATAGGACTAGATCTTGAAAAACGTACATGACTGGCAATACTACTAGGAATTTTATTTAAATCACTAAGTTTACTGGTGCTTTGCACTTGACTTTTGTTAGTTTGTTGCTGAGCAATGACCTGCAATGCTCTTTAAGTCTTTCGAAATATAATCAAAGTCAACAAATTTATTTTCTACTATTTCTACATTTGACGCAATGTTAGTTACTTGTTGAACACAACCTTTATATGTAATTTCACATCCTGCAATTTTATTTGATACTAAATGAACGCTTTGATTCAGGTCCTGTATTGTTTGACCTGTCTTCATTGAAAGTTCTGAGAATTCTTCTTGTAACTGAACAATACTAGCATTCTGTTCACCTATTTTAGTAACTACAGTTTTGTACCTAGATTGGTCAGTACCGATAATGGACTTTATTTCTCGAAGTTCAAGATCATTCTGTTTAACATGTTCATTCAACCTTTCTTGTAACTTGTTACTTTGATCGGAGCAGTTTTTTGCAACCTCGTCAATTTTTGTTTCTGATTACAAAATGACTCAAAATTATTCTTTACATCAATTAAAGACTCACGAGTTTGAACACATAACTCAGTAACTCTTTTTTTCAAACTTCGCTTCAAGGTGAACAAATTCGTCATTAAAGTTAGATTCAAATTGATCTAGTTTTCTAGACACTTTTTCGTCAACATGCAAAATACTAGTTTCTACATTGGCAATTTTCTCCTTCACGTTAGCAACACAGTCTTTTACTAAACTTAATTTCCTTGTAACATTTTCCTCCACACTTCCCACTTTCGCACTCACGCTTTTTTCCACCTACTTTGAACCCAACAACGACAGCTGAGAAACCATTTTTTCTTCCCTCGCTGCGACATTTTCCTGCAGGGAGGCAACATTTTCTTGCAAGCCAGTAATCTGGGATCCAAAGGTAGATAGCTGCTGCTGCAATGCATCTCCTAGTAGAGATTCCAACTGCTTCAACGACTGTTCAATGTCTGGTTTTGCTGGCATTTTGCTGCAACTAGTGACCTACTTATCCTTTCCACTAAACGCACATAGCTGGCAATCAAAGAGCTTCTTCAACATTCGCGACCATCACAGTACATGGCACGGAACAGCTGCTTACCTTCGTAATCAAATCAATTTCTCCCTTCGCAGCACAATTTGTAACGTAACGGTCAAACACTTCATGTTTTGTTGTGCGGTCTGATGTTTGGTCCGTTGTTCGGGTGCCACTTATCACCACACTGCACAGAAAACCAATATGTTGAACAACAGATTTATTTCACAAAAGGAAATGAAGAAAACATAGCACGAATACTACAGCTTTACGAGTACCAACAGCCAGCCCACTTCGAAACACGGATTGCACACAAACGTTGTGCACCGCTCACAGTCTGTACAGCAAGTGTCTGACGTGAATCACTCGACCCCGCCCGTCAGCTGTTGCTATTTGGCAGTGCTGCACTCGCACAATGGCAGAATTTACATGTACTACACACCTTATGGTCATAATATTTAGAGATATATATGCTATTCTTGTATCATGACTTATAATTGTATGTTTATACTATTCTTGTTTTGTCTTATATTTATATGCTTATATTATTCTTGTATTATGTCTTATATGTGTATGTTTATACTATTCTTGTATTATGTTTTCTATTTGTACCAATGACGCCATCTATTGCATTATTGTAATGCTTAATGATGAATAAGCATATTGATTGATTGATGAAAAATATTTGACCACACACTACTCAAAACTATGTTATTCATGTTACCAGTTTATGAATTTTTCAATGCAATTTAGCACATTGCAATTTCATTATTTTTAAGGTTACTTTTTAAAATATAATAAAATTGAAAAAATGATTGACCATAATTACATTTTTACTGCCACAAACCTAAAAACTGTACTGAAATGAGAAAGAATACACACACTACATATTTTAGTATACCAGGGTGAGTCAAAAGTTTGTTTTTGCACATGGACAGTGAGACTGGAGACACAAGGCATGACATCGGACTTATTCGGCGAAGTATAGGCCATTCTGTTGTATGGTCTTCTGCCTATGTTCCATGAGAGCACTATTTATACCAGGTGTGCTGGTTAATGATTCTTAATTGATCCGAAAGAAAACAAGTGTATCTGGGGAGAAAGGTAACAAATGCTTTATTCGAAGTATGCGCCATCGCTAGCTATACATTTTGCCCATCTGTCCGTCAAATTGTGGATGTCCTACCAGAAAAATCGTTCACATTTTGAGGTGATCCAGTCAGCATGCCATTGTTTGACATCTTTGTAATTGTTGAAGTGTTGCTGGGAAAGTGAGTGAGACATCGATGAAAACAAGTGGTAGTCTGAAGGGGCTAAGTCTGGTGCATATGGTGGGTGGGGCAAGAATTCCTAGCCAAGTGTAGACGCCTTTCGCTGTGTGTGATGAGGCGTTGTCACCCAATCTGGATCTTTCCCATGGCATGAAAACGATCAGATCTGGTTTGGCGACCAACATTTAACTTCTCTGCCAGTTGTTGTTGCGTTTGCGTATCGTCTTCGTCCAACAGTGCTTGCAAGTCGGCATCTTGGAATTTTTTCGGCTGGCCCGGGCGATCTTTGTCTTTCAAGTCGAAATCACCACTTTTGAATCGTCGAAACCAACTCACGCACGCGTCTTGCGTTAGGACATTGTCACCGTACGTTTCCACAAGGATACGATTGCTTTCACTCGCATTTTTCTTTTGATTGAACAAGAAAAGCAGGACGTGCCGCACATGCTCCTTATTTGGTTTGAAGGTCGACATGTTTACCACACAAACCCAATATCATGATCACTCGCACTCGGTTGCACATCCACGGCATTTTAACAGGTACTGTGCTGGCAACACACTGACGTAACAGTTGGGACTGTGCACCAACCCTTGCTTCCAGCACCATTCAGCGACGAAATTAAGAATTATTAACCACCTCACCTGGTATTATCCCGAGTATAATCGGGCCACACTACATTTTCTCATTCATTTTTTTTATCCCGTACAAACTCGCGAGAATCTCTCTGCCATGAAGTACAGTAAATATCCACTTGGAAGCACCACCTTACTCAGCTTGATGCTTTGAATGTGTAGCAGAGTGAGAGATGCCATAGGCAAGAAGATTGGCAGTGAATCACATTACTACTGCCCAGATTGCAAAGTCCCCTTTATGTGTAGCTATATGCTTCAGAGTTCACGACACTCTCTGCCTGTCTAATATCTAATAATAACAGAATCAGAACTGTAATTTGTAAGATTATAAACCATAAGTACAACCAGGGTGTAAAATCAATGAAGACTGGTGGGGGTAGGAAGATCATATTCTACACACACAGATATATATATATATATAAATTTTTATGATATGGATATTTATAATGTTTTTAACTATAAAATACAATTACTAAAAATTTTAAGAAAACATTATTATTAAATACACAAAAAGGAATTAATTTGTTACTTTAAATATACAACACATATTTTCAAAATTTGCAAACTAATTCCTTTACTAACTGGTTAAAGATGTCAATAAAATACAAAATAGTTGAAATTGTTTTATTTATGTATAAGCTTTTGTTTAGTTTTTGCTTTATACAGTAAAAACTGCATATCCTGGAACCTCTATAAGAAGGAAACCTGTAAATACAGAAAAAAAAGTCCCCAGAACGGACGGATTTTATACCTGAAAATGACCTGGTTAAGGCGGAAACCTCCTTAATGCGGAAACGGAACACCATTTAAAGACCAACGAGATGTTTTTATTCTCAGTACGACTGAAATGTCTTCCATTATTTTTTTCACTCACAAGAAAACAATGCAATACTTACTGTAAGTGGAACACACCTCTGTTGCCACTCGCTTATCGGTAACATTGTCAATATGACAGAATGTGATATAAAAATATTAATAACTTACGTTTTGCAAGTATGTATCTAGGTAATTCCGACGTTTCGGGACGCAACTGCACCCTTCTTCAGGCTGCTCACGTCGACCTCTCCATAGTTTTGCCAATATCTCTGTCCTTCTCTACCACCGCTGCGTTGCGAGATGTTACAAAATTTACAAAATGTAAAAGTCAAAAACTTCAAACAGTGAAATCATTATCCTGTAGTTTTTTATGCTCTATTTACTGACGGCATTATATAACCTGTCATAAATTCATGTGATCTGAATTATGCAATTTTGCAAAATGCTTAATTTTTTCTAGTAAATACTTCAAAAGCCAACAAACTGCTTGAACAACTTGACCAGTTGTTTTTTTTCTACGGGATGTATGGTGTTTGTAGATATGATATTCTTTGCCAGAGTAAATTAATTTGCTTACGAGGAGAGTTATATATATATATACATTGGATATTTTGTATAATTCATCAGACCGTAACATGAAAAAGTTGGTTAGCGAGAAACTTTTCGGTTTGTCGCGATACACATTAAGCATTTTGCAAAATTGCATAATTCAGATCACATGAATTTATGACAGGTTATATAATGCCGTCAGTAAATAGAGCATAAAAAACTACAGGATAATGATTTCACTGTTTGAAGTTTTTGACTTTTACATTTTGTAAATTTTGTAACATCTCGCAACGCAGCGGTGGTAGAGAAGGACAGAGATATTGGCAAAACTCATGTATTAGAGAGAGAGGGAAGTACTCCATTTACTTTCACTGACTTTTTAAGGTTGAGACACTATAGGGTCCCACACTTACTTGATCACAGCCGAAGATGGGGGTGATGTGATCAGCACCATGCCCCTGACCACCTTTACCCCCCAGAGTTTCCTCCAGGTATACGACGCTGGGTGAGTGCCGGAGCTGCTTGAACACAAATATTGATCAATATTTTGAACAAATTTTAATTATTGCAATTTTCAAGTATCTGTTTCGGCTCAGTTCTAGATTTAAGGTAATTAAACTTAAAAACAACAAAAAAACATTAGTGGATTTCTCAACTTTATTTGTAACTACCAAAATCTGTACACATAAATCATCCAGGATTAGTCAACAAAGTGAGCATGGAAAAGAAAATATACATTTTTTATTTTAAATTACACTCTGTAAACTGCTAAATTTTCTCATCTGACAATCAAATGTTTCATCCTCCAATGTAATGTCTGTACCATTCCATTATTGCAAGATGGCACAAAGCAATGGGCAAACCATTCTTACTGTTCACTTGATTGATAATTTAAAAAAAAAAAAAAAAAGAAACCTTGGCCTTTAGGATAAGCACATGGAACGTACACAACTTTCAGTCCATTCTTTTCCTTTTTGGTGCTAGAAAACTAGAACTAAGATGCATCGTAAGTCAATATGATGCATATTTAGTTTGCTATCCTTCTTACTTCCACTGGCCCTTCTCGTGATCCCACTTGGTGGCGATGCCTGTTATTGGATTAACGTCTAGGATAGCCATTCTCTTCGCCTGAGCATCAATGGCCTCTTGCGTGTATGATGGAGGAAGTTCCTTATCATATACTGGAGAGAGAGATGGAGAAAAAATGAGTGAGTGACACACAGCAACGCATTTGGAACAAGATCTTAAAAAAGTTTCAAATACAGATATGCCATTCAGAACATTAGATATCGGGTACTCATTAAGCTTGGCTGGAACTTTGGTCGAATCTGCTTTTGAATTTTCCACTCCTTTCAAAATCTGAAAAACTACAGGCTTAGAATTAATTCCTTCTAGAATACTGATGTGAATCTTTAGCTTTTGCCTAGATATTATCAATAGTTTTGTGGCTACGTAAGTCTATTAAACTGTAGATAATATCTCGACAACAGCGAAAGCAAACCACATGATGATTCAAGTGAATGTTCTAGAAGGAATACTAAGCGTATATAAATTTTTCAAATTTTGGAACATCATAGCAGTTTCAAAATAAGAGGAAAATTTGAAAACAGCTGCCCTGGTGTCAGCCAAAGTTCTAGGCAAGCCTTAAAGCATAACTTTAAGATGTGCAAAAAATTTTCTCCAGAACATGTGCAGTAAATAATCACTAAGATTCTGAAAAAGATTCATATTCAACGTAGGGATTTTATGTTTAGGTTGGATGGGATATATCCCGACAGTTTTGTCTTTTTGTCCATTACTATATACATGAAGGGATAACACACTTGAATTACAAAATAATATATCCATTGTTACTAAACTCCTCACAAAAAGTTTGGAATATAACAAGAAAGTGAAGAAATGGGAACAGAGACATTTATTGTAGCAAAAATGATACACCCTGTGATAGGACAAGTGCAAAAATAGAGGACAAGTGACGATGCCAGCTTGCCAAGTTCACCAAAGCAACCAAATATAGTGAACGAAAAACAACCAAAATCAAGGGAAGGAAAAGACGTCTTCTCTATGAACTGTGCAAAACGGCCACAGTGTGTGACACACATAAAGTGAGTCCCTCAATAATGTGTATGGCCTCTTGCACTGTGCAGTTCCCACACACGTTGTGGCATCCCAGAGATGAGTGCATTGATGGCATCCTGTGGGAGACGGTCCCATTCAACCTGGGCAGCCTGGATGAGGTCTGGCAGTGATTGCGGAGGCTGTGGACGACGTGAAATGGCTTGCTTCAACATGCTCAATGCAATTCATGTATGGGGAGAGTGCTGGCCAATCCATACGACGAACGTCAGCATCCTGCAGGAAATTGGTCACTGGTGCTCCACGATGTGGACGTGCGTTATCGTCCACAAAGACAAAGTCGGCACCATACTGGTAGCGAAATGGAAGCACGAAAAGCCGTAGCACTTCATCCACATAGCATCGAGACGTCAACCGCCCTTGCAGTGGAATGAGAGGTGTCCATCGCCCGTACATGATACCTGCCCAAAACAAGATTCCACCACCACCAAAGGGATGGACTTCTTGCACATGCTGCTGCCTCCCGTGGCGTTGGCGACGTGGCCAAACACGTTGTTGTCGCGTATCAGGCCGCAAACAGATCCTTGTTTCATCGGAAAACATCACATTCCGCCATTGTTGCACATCCCACCTACGATGTTCATCAGCCCATATTCGTCTGTTCCGCCGATGGTGAGGTCGCAGTGGCACACGTCTCAAGAGGTCTATATGACCTTAGTTCGACACTATGCAAACGATTACGCACAGTCTGGGTCGCGATACGAACGCCGGATGCTTGCAACAAGTCCTTTTGCAACTCCCGGGCAGTCGCTATTGGCCTTCGGCGTGCAGTCACAGTAATGTATGCATCCTGACGGCGTGTTGTCACTCTTGGACGACCACTTCTCGGCGTGTCTGAAACACTGTTCGTGTTCCTGAATCGTTTCCATGTTTTGGATACCGCTCCTTGGGTGACCCCGAACACACGTGCAACCTCCGCCTGTGTACACCCTTGTTGCAACAATGTCACAATCCTGGTGCGATCAAACTGTGTTATCACCATCGTTAACGCCAGATATCCATTTAACGCTTGCACTGCTTCGAAGACACTGGATTTGACATGCTGCGTGACGGCCAGGTAAACTCGGCCGGTACTGATAGGTTGTACCACATTGTAGATGGCGCTAGCTGCAGATTGGCTTCAAACAAGCAGAAATGAAATTCCCTGACTTTTCCAGGTTTTCCAGGACAAAATTTACATTTTTCCCTGACAATTACAAACTAAATTAAATCGATGTTTTTGCAAATGGAAATAATGAACTAATACAGATCCAGGTATGGATTTGTTAAGTACCAATATTATCTTCTAAGAAAATAACTTAATTTCTCTATTCTCTATGATTTTAATTCAAACTGCAAAATAGTGAATTGGGAAAATTATTACAATTCACAAGCTAGGGAAGGATTACGGAATTTTATCATACGCAGTAAGTTTAAAATAAAATACTTGATTATTTTTAAAGTTACGACTAAATAAGATTAAGAGTGAAGAGTGATTGATTAAGAAATTCATTTTGTAATTTATCAGTCTCCTTATCCATATCCTCGGTATTATATGTTGATATTTCCACTGAGGTTTGGAACCCGCTTCTTGCAAGAACCGTGAGTGCAGACTCATTTTTTGATGAATAAAGCTACTTCTCTCTTCACTGTAAAGCAAACAACTTAACTCTTGGATATAAGTGAAACAATTGAATTGTACAAAAGGAGTGTCATATTTCCTTACATTATCAATGAGATTTCTGCTTCAGTACGGTATATCCAAGTGAAGTACTGTGAAACTGACAACATGCAGTTATACCATTATTGCTGACGAATAGGGTATGTAGGAATTTATAGAATTGCATTGTGTAGGTACCTGATTTAGCTAACCACACATTAAAACAGAAATACTCTGTTAATTACAGCTTCTGAAAGTTCATATACGAGGGGCATCCTGAAAAAAGCGCCAACAGTGATTGTACGCAGCACTAGTGGTCAGAGAGTGACACACACATGCAGGCAGGAAGAAGTGGCATGTAGCTGTAATCTGGTACAGTCGCGATTCAGCTGTTTTAGGACAGTTCTAGGTTAAGATTGTAGCTCTCATACAGTCTCCCACTGACTGCGATGTAGTCTACGTGTAGAAATTAGATTTTTGAACGCTCAGAATTTGGCACAGAGCCACCAGCAATCGTGTGAGGTGTGCAGACTGGACGTCGTGAGTGATACTATGGTCAGACGATGGTGCAGACAATTCACAGAAGGCCAATCGAATGTGCACAAGCCCATACAGCTGAGTACACGCGGGCCCTTTGCATCACTTCAGGGGAGAGATCTTGAACCACTCCCTATACAGCCCTGAACTTGCATGTACCGACTTTCATATCTTTGTTCAACTGAAGAAGTTTCTGACAGGACAAGGATTTGACAGCTACACTGCGGTAGAGATAGTTCCAGTCTTTGCTGTCAGACACATATGCCATGAGCATACAAAATTTAGTGCCAGAACAACAATGGTGATTATGCCGAAAATTACGTTAGAACTCACTGTTACTAATCCAATAAATTACTACTTCGGTGCTATTTTCCCCAAAATTCACATTTTTATTTTAGCGCATTTTCTAGCAAATATCTGAAATTATACCTTCATGGTGTCTTTAAACTACTCTTTCAAATTGTAAGTCACATGGCCTACACCTCTTAGAGAGAGTTTGATATCTTGGAAGTTATTTTGGGAAAGTTATGTTCCATACCCCCTTTTTAATTTTAAGGTAAGGTTTTTAGATAATGGAATTTTCCCTGAATATACTGAAAGTTGCATAATGACCATAAGTGGCGATGCACCCAAAAAATGTAAATCAATAAATCTCATGTGACAGATACCGATATATTATGGCACCAAATATTGACATTATCTTTTTCTGACTTGATAGTGTTACATTCCCAAAATTAGCGTTTTTGTTTTAGAACATTTTTCTGCCAAATATACCAAAACTTAATACTTCCATTGTGCTTTTAAACTATTATTTTAAATTGTAGGTCACGTGGTCTACGTATTTTCATGACAGTTTGATATGTTGGGAACAGATTTTTGAGGAAGCAAAAGTAAAGTGCTCCCCTGTGCTTAGCACTAAGCCATGAAGGTATCTAGGGGGTGTGGAGTTAGGGTACCAAACTTTCTTGATCACGGCTGAAGGTTGGGGTGATGTGATCAGCACCACGCCCCTAGCTACCTTTACCCCCAAGAGTTTCCTCCAGGTACCCACTTTATACGATGCTGAGTGGGTGTCGGAGCCGCTTGAACAGGTAAAAAAAATCCCAGTTCTCCCCCGCCAGGGATCAAACCGGGGCTTTTGGCATGGTAGTCAGACACCCTAACGACTGAGCTATCTAGTGTTGCAATAAATTTGAGGTTGGGAGCATGCACTTGCCAATTTTTATAACTTTCACCAATGCAGATTTATGTTTTACTTTTTCGTGATAGTATTCAATATATATCCCGTTTTGTTGGATTCTCCTTGATATCTAAGAATATTGCAATGTCATTGTAAACGTATGTTAACTTGTGTGAAACCAGTAATACGTCAGGATGATGAAAGAAAACCTTTGTAAGCACTGCTACATTAAATAGGATGAAGTGAGCCAGAAGAGTAATAAAATTCCATCTGCATGCGATTTTTGTTGGATGTTGCAGTCCAAAGACATCCAACAAAAATCAATCCCATAAGAGTGCCATGCATGCAATTTCTTGTTTCATGTTGTATAGAAATACTTTGTCGGGTGGCGATACTCGACAAATATTGCATGTATCAATTGAGCCTATTTGTTTCCATGTTCCTTCAGTTTGTCCAAGAAAATGCCTTACTACGATGTCCGACAATTATCGGATGGCGCCACGTGCTCCCATCCCCTCCATCTGTTGACAGTTCTGTCCCCTTACTACTCCAACACGGACAAGAAAAAATATATAATTCAATGCATTTTCCACGTAATATTTAGAAGCTTAACACAACGTACTGCCCCTCTGGAAATTTCTTTCCTTCTTTGTTTCTCTCTATATCTATAACGATAACTCAAAAAAAAAATCAATCAATACAAAATTCCCTGACTTTTTTGGACACCTCAAATTCCCTGACTTTTCCCGGTTTTCCAGGTCTGTCGCCACCCTGTAGCTGTTGCCCAGATATGCACGTACATCACATGGTGTTCTGCCTGCATTCTTTTCTCATGTTTCCAACTACATTCCACCCGCAATGCGCCCTGCCCATGTCCTCTCTCCCCGACAAATGGAATATTCCAGACTTTTTGTGAGGAGTTTATTCTTAACAAGGTGTATTTGAAAAAGTTATTTGTTTCGCTCAGTATTACGGGATATATTTTATAAAGAGCGCTATAACTCCTTCAACACCACTTTTTATAATATAAAGTCAACAAAAAATACTTTTAACAACATGTGACAATTAGAAGTGCAGTGGGGACCTGGGAGCAGAGGCTCAATTTTCAAAATTACACTATTTTGAAATGTGTAATTTCCATTTTTTTCCCAAGTTGAGGCTTTCCAAAAAAAAAAAAAAAAAAAAAAAAAAATCATCCCACTACAACGATTAGTTCTTGAGCTATATGTTTATTTTTGTACTTTATGGCAAGTTTGAAAAATATTTCTTTTTGCACTTCATGGCAAGTTTGAAAAGTGTGCTTGAAAATGTCCCATCCGGAGGTTGTTCACCCTCATGTTGAGGCTCCTTCCACTAAAACTTAACAGATATTATTAGAAATAGACTCATGTAAAAAATGCCAGTGTGCCTAGATAAATTCAGAATTAAGCAATCGGAACTCAGGCCAAAAGATTTAGAGGGACTTGTTGGGGAAACATGGTAGTAAGAGATCTGTTGGGAAGTCAAGTGGATCTTGCACAGAATAGATTGAAGGCTTGCATTGCTGCAGCAATACACCTTTGGGTTTAGAAACAGAAATTGAGCAGTTTTCACAACGTACAAGATATTTTCAGACCACAGCGAAGTAATGGCTGCCACTGGTTACTAAAGCCAGTAGCACTAATCTTGGCATATGCAAATTAGTGATGGCTGCAAAGATTTGATTAAGTACTTGTAGAAAATCTGTACAGTCAAATAAGAACACGACAAATAAAACAATATGTGGATAGGCCATAAAAAAAAATAAAAAATAAAACTGTCTGGATAATGCACACATTCAGATATCTGGACATTTTGGATAATCCGTACATCTGGATATCAGAATATCCGATATCCATTGCAACGCCAAGGGGGCTTTGACGTTACTTGAGGTTATAGCTCAGGGTGGTTCATGGATACTCAATAATACATTTTCTAATGTTTATTTCTCATTCACACAAGATTCCCTAAGTTCGGATATATAAGACCAGTAATGCACATATAGCATAATGTCCAACCTCTTACAACCTCTAAGTCCTAAGAGCTAAGTTCTAAGTCTACAAGTAACTGAATTGAGATAATCTAAGGTGCCATACTATAGAAGAATATAGTAAAGTCCTTTTTTACCTAAGATTGTAAGATTGGCAGATGCGACACCATCAGCGTCAGGCAGCAATTTCCCTAGTACAGGATGCAGTTTCCTAAAAGGGAGGGTTTTTATACAACAACAGTCAGTGTGTCTCGATACTTGCCCCAACCTTCAGGCAACCTTCTCTCTTCCAGTGGCCATTTTCGCCTAAGTCCATTTCCTACTGTCTTGCCCTTCAGAGGACAAGCTATCAGGGCGATCACAATTTCATGCACGTGGAGGGGATGGGTGAACACATGTGCATGTGGAGACCTTGGGTGAGGACACCAGCGATTGCTATCTGACCTCGTCTCCTCTAATGACAGATTAACTCACACTTGCGTTTGCTAGGCCACATCCTGTTATTCAACTGTTTTGTTTACCAAACGAGGGAAAGATGGTATCTTTCCTTTGACTTTTCCTAGAGGACGTATCGGACTCGCAATCTCTGTGGCTTGTTTGGCAGAAAGCCTGCACAATAAGGATTTTACTTAATGCAACTTGATGTTCGAGACTGGTGTCACTATTGCCAATACAATAAAGAATTTTGTCCGTTGCACCATATAACATTTTATCCAGATTTGGCCATCCCTAATGCAGATGCGTTTACCCTACAGCTTAACTTACCAAATTTCTTCATAAACATGTATCCCCATAACGGTGTTGACATTACAACCAAGACCACTCCCATCATAGACTTCCATTTTCCACTAGGAGCCTTCATTTCAGAAAACGTTTGGCAGAAGCTGGCCCTGTAGAGAGCTTTCTTCTCTTCGCATGTTAGCTTCCTCCAGTCACCTTTCTCCTTCTCTCTCAGAGCCTGTGTGCAGGAAAGAAGAAATTCAGTTATGGATCTAAAATGATTACAATTTTGATTACATAATGATTGCAAGTTGTACAGGATTAATTGATTTGGTATGTTTTACTTCACTTTCTGTCATTTTTGGCTAATCGCAAAGCTGGGGATGAGTGATGGTATGAAGGATCGGGATTCCAACTTGGTGCCACTGGCCTAGTAGCACAATGTGCTAACCATTCACAAGTTGTACAGAAGAATGCAGAATTCATTTATAATACTGAATATTATTAAGGAAGTAAGTTTGTAGTTCAGAGAAACTAACTTGTGGCATGAAGATGCGGAACATAATTTGCAAGGAATTGCAGAAAAATATATTTTCCAAGTAAATATGGCCATCAGCCTGTGTCCGAAAGGTAGGCTTGAAACACAGTCTTGACGGAAGTGATGTAATCTAGTGCAGATTGAAAGTGCCCATTAAACTAGCAATTAACTTGAATTGTTAAGTCCACTTTATGCACAGATAGGCTAATCGGGATTGTAAAGTGGGATCCAAACCACTAGAACCTACGTGCCTCCACCGTGTATCAAACCCAGAACTCCTTGATTACAAGGCAACGACACTACCATTGCACCATCAGGGAAGCCCCCGGTAGCATACTGTATGTTTATTAATTTATTTTACCTAAAGTTTCAGGTACAGTACTGAATGACCATTTTACACTGAAACAGTAAGAGCAGGAAAATAATAACAACAACAACAAAATAGAGTACAAGATGGCACTGAAAACAAATCAAAATTATACGTACATCGTTAACAATTGTCTAAAACTTTGTTCTGGCAAGAATATGTCACATTTGGAGGCAGGTTATTATGAGTGAGGAAGCCTGTAGAAAAGAGACCGCTGTAGAAGGGAGAGCCTTGTGGTGGGATTGTGGAAGAGCTTAACGTTGCAGGTTGGCCATGTGGGAACACGTAGATGAAATTTGTTGAGCAGAAATTCAGATTTACTTTTACCATTCATGATTTTGTGCAAGAATTTCATGTCTGCTAATTTGCGACGAGTGTGTGATGGTTGGATATTGAAGACAGACATAATATCTGTTTTCTGAAGGTGACTCAGAGAAGGTATTCTGTGGCGAGCAATGGCGAGGAAAAAGTTGAGAACAGAATCAATCCGGGAAAGATTTGTTTTTGAAGCCATGGTCCAGATAGGAGAGCAGTATTCAAGAATGGGGGAGATAAGGGCTTTGTAAAATATGCTGATTGATGATTGGTTTTGGATTTCAGTGAACCTGTACAGAAGACCGAGAAGACGCATTGCTCTTTTAGTGTTCGTAATGTGCTCATTAAAGTTTAGTTTTTCGTCGATGATAACTCCGAGATCTTTTTGAGAGGTAACTTTTATGATGGGATTGTTTCCAAGATAGTAAGCAGAATCAAGTTTGTTCCTTCTTAGGGAAATGATGAGGCAGGAGAATTTTTTAGGATTCAACTGAAGTTTCCACTGGCGACACCACACAAGCAGTTCTGTAAGAGCTTGCTGTAAGATTAAAGCATCGTGTTCTGATGAGATTTCTGTGAAGAGTTTACAGTCATCGGCAAACAGAAGTATATTTATAGGGAGAGAGGACAGTCTGTCGGGGAGATCATCCATGTAAAGAAGAAACAAAAGTGGGCCTAAGATGCTCCCTTGGAGAACTCCAGACAAAACAGGAAGAAAGCTGGAAGAGGTGCCAGGAAGGATGACACGCTGCTCTCGTGCACTCATATAGTCTTGTAGTAAGATAGAAATTTCCCATGGATGTTAAATCTGGATTGTAATTTATGAAGAAGGAGATCATGATTTATTTTATCGAAGGCTTTTGAAATGTCCAAATATATAACATCAAGCTGGGAATTATTTGAGATAGACTGAGTAGCATGACAAAGTAATACCGATAGATTGGTCAAGCAAGAGCTGCCTGGAAGGAAACCATGCTGAGCAGTATTTATAAGGGGAGATGTAAACTTTAGCAACCTGTCTTTGATTATTTTCTTACAGACAATGGAGAGAGGTGACAAAAGAGAGATCGGTCTGTACAAATTTGTGGAATTTTTGTCTCCAGATTTGTAGATAGGTACAATATTGGCATGTCTGAACAAGCCGGGAAACACACCTGTAGAAAAACACTTATTAAGTAAGAGGCACAGAGGGTAGCGAAGGAGTCAGCAGTTTTACGAAGAAAAATTGTTGGAATTCCATCAGGGGCTAAGGACTGGTGCAACGGCAAAGAGGAGAGGAGAGATTTTACTTCTTCAGGCGAGGTTTTAATCGAATAGAGAGTGGGTGAACTGACAGACTTGACATTAGGAAAAGGTTGAGAAATTGTCTCTGAGGAGAAATTTTCATGAAAAACCACATTAAAAAGTTGTGCTCTGTCATCTCCTACAGCGGTGGTAGAATTATGCACAATTTCCATTGGCACACGCGGGTTCTGCTTTCTTGAATCAACTAACGAAAAGAACTTCTTTGGATCAGTCATACACTCTGATGTTAAGTTATTTACATAATCAATATACTTATTTTTGAATATATTTTTTGAGTGCCTCCGAATATCACAATATTTTATAAGTGTGTTCATTAGGGCACCATTTCCACAAGCTCCAAGCCTGTTTCTTGTTTTGGTATTTCACAGAGCACGCTTTCTTAGTGGGAACAAAGTCATTTATTGCAGCATGCAGAACTTCCACAAACATTTCCACGGCGTCGTTGATCTCCTCCTGTTCCAGAAGAAACCAGGGGTAGGCATCTAGTGCTGTGCGAATTTCATTACAGGGGGCTTTTCGCCACAGGCGGCACGGTCCATTCTGGGGTTGGAGGTTCTTGACCTTGTCAGCGGACGGGAGGTGCACAGCGACATCTAGAGAGGCATGGTCTGAGGGTAGCAAGTTCCTTTGTGGAGTTATCTTAATTTCGCAGTGTTGCCAGCACATAGTCCAAATTACTTTCACCTCGTGTTTTGTGCATGTTATGTTGCTTCAAACCAATGTCGTGTATGAAAGTGTTGATAAACCATTTGTCATTTGAGCAATTTGCACTTCCGGTGGTTGGAGTTTCTCAATCAATTGAAAGATTGAAGTCCCCACACAATAGGACATTTCCACACTTCATGGCTGCCAACACCGAATCCCTGCAAGCTTCAAGGATATGCAGGGGAGAGTTTTTGTGCGGACGGTAGTAGGCACCAAGAATACGTTTTTTACCTTTCAAAATATTAACTTCCACCCAAATTATTTTACAGGCTCGACTTAGATCACCACATAGTTTACAGTTCCATTTCGTGTTTAAACAAATCATGACACCACCCCCACGTTGATTTAGGCGGTCATTTCTAAAAATACTAAAGTTCTTGGCGAACGGAAGTTCAGCGTCACTCACAGTATCATTCAGCCAGGTCTCGGTAAAAACTAAACAGTCATATTGTATTAATTCACTGAGGTTTATAGCACAATCAGAGAGCTTCTTTTTTATGCTTTGTATATTCTGATAATATACAGAAAGAGCAGTTTCATTTTGATTTGAGGGGCCGGTGTTCAGGTGGATGTCACCGCACATGAGCGCGAGGCACAGCAGGTGAAAGTGCCGGGCGACGGTTTGCTCGTGGTTGCTCCCCTTGGGTCGGTGACCGCGACATGGCTGCAGAGTGTCCAGGTACACATCCAGCTGCAGGAAATAAAAAGCTCCTATTTCCCATGTTCCATCCATCAAACTTAGAGTCAATACTCAACACTGACACACTAGGAAGATGTTCTCCACAAATATAACATAACACCAGAAGAACAATGACACAGTTTGCGGAGAGGAAAAACATGCTCCGAGTACGATCCGCCATCTTGCATACTGTGATGTGACATTGCACACTTGCTTACTACACTCATTCACTTGTCTGAAAACATGAAAGTCAAAAGTCCATCTGTTGGTTGTAGTAGTTCTATTGTGTGTAATATAAGCACAAGAATTTTTTTAAAATGCTATGCAATTTCATAGGGTTTTCATTCATATACATGTCTGCTTTAACTCTGATAAACTTACTTTTCATTTTTCCGCGGAAATTTGTTTCGCGATCAATTTCACTACCTGTCTGGTGGCTTCGTCAGGCGTGTACAGTGCAGTCAGTACATGCCTGACAAAGCCACCAGTTGGGTGGCAAAATCGATCGCAAAAGAAATTTATGCGGAAAAATGAAAAGCAAGTTTATTAGAGTTAATTACCTATCTCCGCGTAACCGCCAAACAGATATCTTTTTGCTACCAGTTCAGGCTTGAAGACTGAACTGTGAGACCATTCTTAAAGGATACCCACTTCAAGTTACGTCTTGCACCTTTCAGACATGGCATAAGTCGCCACTGTCTCGAGCATTATTTTTTGTATGGACAATGTTGTACGCATGCGAAGTAGATGAGAGGAAGTGTCGAAATACCAATGCAATTAAACCTAAGTTTAATAATGCAAATGCATATAAATAGTTACACCGCAAGAACACACGAGCATACTTATAATGCTAAGAGCACCACACCTGACCTGACTCACCTTACCTACTCACATAGAAAAATATTGGAGCAGAATGAAACAAAAAATAATTCAATACACAAAATGTAAGTAATCAGAAAAAAACCTGTTCAGTATGGGTTTACACACATGTACAGAACTTGATTTGTGTACAAAATGCATGTGCATCATATCAAAATTACAAAATCGGGACATTAATTTAGAAACTTATTTTCAACAAGTATTCCAAGTTATTTTTAACCCTGCATTAGTCACGCATGGTCTCTAGTTCTGGGTGTGTGGTTTTAACGTAGTTATTTATCAATGATTGTTTCTTCAACACTCTCCCTCTGTCTGTCCGAGTTTCTAACCTTCCTCTTTTACATCATGATTTTGTTTTCAGTGTTAGTACGACCTTCGAGCTGCTAGGGAGGGTACGTTGAAGCCACTTGCTGTCCGAGTCCATGTGCGACTATAGGCTTACTGGTTTTTACTGAAAATCTGGTCTGCCATTCCGTGACAGACTAACGAACATTGCCTCTTATAGAATTTCAATTTTTATAGTTTTATACGTAGAATCTCAATTGTTGAAAGAAAAGATTTAATCCTAATTATTGACGATTTAGACCATTAACTTAGCATATTTTTAAAAACCCTGTCTCTGGCACCGTGCACAACCATCGATGTAACTTCTCTCACGCAACCCATGAACCATTGAAATATTTGTAACAATGATTAGCCTGTCTTAAAATAAATGAGCTAAGGTACTTCGAAAAATACATAAACTTTGTACTGACAACAATCAAATAGAAACAAATGTTACAATTGTGACATTCACTAGTCAGACATTCACTAGTCAATCATTTGCACAATTATATTTCGTTCATAAATATTTGAAACTAAAACGTGAATGTGAAGATACAACTTCTATGGGTCTATATATTAGTGAAATAACTGAGCAATATGCAGTTCACTATTACCTATATTTCCATTATTGTCACACACATTACCACATAATCACTATTGATTCTCATTGCTATAGCAACGTTAGAGTTCCAAATATCTTGTTTATGCAGCGTATAGCGCAATAAATAACATAAAACATGATTAACATTGTACAAAGTAATTATTATACATTTTTTGAACTGTTAATATAAAGTGATTTGTATAATATGAAATTAATAATTTCAATAAACATACAATTATATTGTGCAGATTCACAGGACCATCACACAATTCTGTGATGATTCTTCAAAATTCAAACAATGTTAATACATATTTCATCATAGTGATGGTTTACTAATAAAGTTGCCACAAGAGAAAACAGTCACTTTCATACCTGGATATCTGAAGTGTTTTCCCTGAAGCGAACTGCTGGAAAGGGGAAGTCTAGACGATCTGCATAATTTGCCTGCCCATTGAATCCAAACCCTACAACTTCACGATTCCCAATCCGACTTCGTCCGTACATATTTGCTCGCTGTTGGAATTGCAAAGGCCCCACCTGTAGTAACTTTCCGCCCAGCATTTTGAACTGGCTATCTGCAACAGAGGAACTGTTATTAGCAATTTGTAACAGACAAATCTGCATTTTCATACGTTCCATTCTAAATACACACAAATATGAAAATAATGTGAAAGTCTGGTTTCTAAGAACTGCAAAAACCAACTGTCCATTTTTTCTTTCATCAAAATAAAAAAATATCTAAAATGTTGATTGTATTTATACAACAGCATATTCTGAAGTTACGTACGGCATTTCTGATACGTGAAAAAAATTTAACTGAGTACTTAAAACTTAAAAGTATCTGGCTTGTCACTTGTAGGGGAAAAAAGGGGAAAAAAACGTGGATGTTAAAGTTGCTTACATCACATTATATAATGTACTACAAAATGTTTTGCCAAATAATAACAAGATCTGGGATCCGAACTCAGGTCCCAATAAGCTGAGAATATGAATTGAGTTACTATCTCATAATTTTTTTTCCTTGCATTGTACTTTTTAAAATTATACTTCACCTATTTGCCACTTTGGCTAACCACACTTACATGGCTTGAGCCTGGAAATTTCAGCAGTGAGATCATTAGTCAATCACTCTACACACTAAAGTGGGAATCATAGAACTTAAGACCTTGTGTAAACAAAAGCACGTGTACCTTAACAGTGTTGCCAACTTATGAAAATAAACACTGATGACCTGTTGGGAGTTAAATGTACGTACGTAAAAAATGAAAAATCAAAATGTACATCTTGCCTGGTGGCAGACTTTCAGACCCACCATCGAAGTTCCCTGGTTCGAATCCCGGCACAGATGTTATTTGTAAGTATCCCTTCATCAATTTCATCTGACAATCACTCATCCTCATAGTCGGGATTAGCCAAAAACGGAAGTGACGCTAAATAATAAAATAATAAATACAACAAATGACAAATGTGTGTGTCACAACGTGGTCAATCTACATCTCAATGCTACACGTTCCAGTATCATCCAGAGTGTACCTCATCGTCTCTAAAGTTGCATCATCCGAAAACACACTGGTATGTCCTTGTCACCCCGATCGAAAATGCTGGTTTATGCAGCCAAACACCAAGGGAAACTAAAATGACAACTTAGTGAAGCATTGTCCTTGGCAAAAAAAAAGTTGGGAAAGAAGATGGTAAGATACACAAATATTCTGAGGCAGCCACATTTTCTTGTACCCTACATTTGGGATGAATTCTTAAAGATTGCCACTTTTTCTCTCCCTTGTTGAGAGGTGTTCCATTTAATTCAACCTCTCCCACCCTGACGGCCTGCCCTCACCCTCATCGTCACGACTCGCCCTCTTCACCTGCAAAAGTATTCCGGAGTGTGAACACCACTCACATTATCATCCTCACTGGCAATGTGAAATTACACTATCACATGCCGACATTCGACATACTTGACTTAGTGAGAAGTATTGAGGTTGGCAACAGCCTATCAACGGATTTCTTCCACAGCATGTAGTCAGTTCTATAAAAGTACGTTAATGCATGAAAAACGTGTAAATTACTTTGGATTATACATTTTTAAAATATATTTTCATTAAAGGTTTCTCTTTATAATAATAATACGTGATGATTGCATATATTACAACGTTGAAACACGTTGTTGCTCGCATAAACAAGTACACCGATTTTGAGATAAGAGCAATACGGTGCAAGGTGCATTCGTATCTTTTCAATCAAAGAGCTGTCCACTGTGAAGAAGATATTGGCGAATGTTAATAATGATTATGACGATATACCCGTTTGGCGTTAAATCGCCTCTTGTGGCACGTTGAGTTCGTTTTGGGGAAGCAAATTTGACATCACTCATTGATAGGGACGATATTGTTGTCTAGCGCCAAAAATTCCTCCAGTTCAAAAAGGAACTGTTGAATCAAGGTAAGAAAATACATTACTTGCATGAGACGTGGGTAATTAATGTGATTATTATAGTATTATTGTTTTCCAGTGCACGAGAAACAGAAAGAAATATAAACAATCTCTTTTTATTCCTCGGCTTATCTTTGTTTACCTTCCGCTAAAACGGGCAGTATATTTGTTGCACTGCACAAAGGAGAAAACAATACACTGTATGTCCACAATGTTGGGCAATAATTTGGTGGAAGGGGTAGCAACAAAACCAAAAGGCTTGAATTATTGAAACGATTCTCTCACTCTCTTGTAAGTTTTACTTTGGCGCTGTCTACTGAAAGAGTAGGGTGACCAGACATCCTCTTTTGTCCCAACATGTCCTCCTTTTTAGGTGTTTGTCCGGCATCCGTGCCTGGAACTTATCGGAAATTGTTAGTTTTTATTCCAGAAATGCCAAAATAATGACACGTAGAATTTGAGATTTCCAGAGCTTCGGAAAATTGTAAATTTTTCCCATCCTGAATGTCAGGATTTAATGTCCTGCACACCCCTAGTACGATAGGTCACACTAAAAGTTTTTAGACACGCGCAAGTAAAACACTGGAGACCAAAAGTACGAATGCTATAATTTTTCAAAGTATTCTCCATGACAGTTGATACACTTGTTCATCCGCTCAAACCAAGTGTGAAAAGCACTGGGACCACACATCTGCAGGCACCTCTTGAATGCACTGAACGAAGGCGGTGACTGCCTCCTCGGGAGTAGGAAATGAACCTCGTAATGTATCCTTGATTTTAGGGAACAGGAAGAAATCACAAGGGGCGAGGTCGGGACTGTAAGGAGGATGAGTCATTTCTTCTATGTTGGAGGCTTTGAAGAATTCAATTGTTCGTACTGCTGTCTGGCTGCGTGCATTGTCTTGATGCACAATAATGCAACTTTGTGGGCATTTTTCATGAACTTTCCGTACGATCTCCGGTAATCAAACCGTAGTGTACCATTCAGCATTAACGGTCTGACGTCTCTGTTGCAATATGGCCCATCCGACTGAAGAAAGTGGCAACCATTTGTTTGCCAACACTTCGTCCCTTCCTGACTTTTGTTGGTGGGTCTTCATCCGGGAAGATCCACTGCGTCGACTGTCGTTTGCTCTCGGGTTCATAACAGTACACACAAGTTTCGTCACCTGTTACGATGTCATACACTGCATTTGATTGTCCTTGGTTAAATTTGTCCAACATTTTCATGCACCATATGACCCAGTGCCTGCTTTTGCTCCTGAGTAAGATGGTGTGGGATCCATCTGGCACAGAGCTTCCTGACACCAAGGTGGTCATGCAGGATCGTTTGAACCTGACTCATACCAATACCCAGTGTTGCACTAATAACTGTATATGTCACCCGGTTATCCTCCTCTATCATGCGACGCACTCTGTCGACGTTTTCTTGAGAAGTTGCTGTCACAGGACGACCATCACGTAATTCATCACTGAGTTTCTGACGTCCACGTCGAAATTCTAAAAACCAATTAAACACAGTCGCACGACATGGGGCTTCCTACTGCCTGAAATGCATTTCGGAGCCTTTCCTAACATTGCTGCTGCGTTAAACCTCCTCGAAAATCGTAAAAATCATTGCTCTGAAGTGCTCCCATGTTAAATCCATTTTACTGTACACACATGACAATAATTGACTAATTTCTGGCACACAACAATTAACAACTATAAATTCTGCAGCATTATCACACTTCACAGACTACTAACTTCAACATATCCTAGAAACAATGTATTGCTGCAATCAGTGTTGCCGCATCTAAAAACTTTTAGTGTCACCCACGTATTAACACTTTAGTTTATCCATAAAAATACGATAACAAACTATTAATATTAATTAACTCTTTTGATCGAAATTCACATTTGCGAGGAAAAGTAATTTTCACGAAAACAGCTTGTGCTAACTACTGTGTGAATTTGAACAAATGAAAAAACAATTTGCACCATTGTAACAAAAGAATATTTTGAAATAATGTTCCAATCAATTGAGACCCTCAAATCTGGTAAATACCAGATTGCAGTCAGTACAACATCAACAAAGCCTTACATTCTTCCATCTACGGAAAGCCAAAGGCACGTAAAAAAAGCTGAAGTATGCAAAAATTGAAGAATAGCGATTTTTGGGCACGATTAATCAAAATAGGCATTTATAGGCACTATAAAAATGCATTTTAGGACTAGAAACACCATGAAACGAACTATAAACATTGAAGCCTATATGAAGGAATATAAATGGCAAATAGTCAAAATTCGGCACCCTAAACATTACTATTATTCTAAGTTCTAACTCGTTGTTTCGTCCTCTGAGACTGCTGGAACGCATGTAGTCTGCTAAGTTCCTTTTTGATTGATTGATTTGGTTTATTTTACTTCGCTTTTCTGCCACTTTTGGCTAATTGCGAAGATGGATATGAGCGATCTATGATGATTTTGATGAAGGGACACTCGCAAAGAAAACTCATGCCTAGGCTGGGATTCGAATCTGTGACCACTGGCATTATGACGTGGTGTATTAACCACTCTACCACGGGGATCGGCCAGTTCCTTTTCGAGTTATACATACATGATACAGAATCGCGTAGTGAGAATTTTGATTATTAAGTAATATTTACTTTCATGAAATAACGAAGGGAAAGTGTAAATTCAACAATTATCTTGCAAGAAAATATCCAGCTTTTAAAGGATGGAGGAAGAAACAAATATGAGGTAAACTGTAAGGTGGCTGTCACTTTCCCCTGCTGTTGAGAGAGTGATAGAAATGTTCATGGCATTAAAATCATATTTCTCTACCCAATGTAAATAACTTAAAAATTGTAATTCGGTGTTTGGAAATAAGTTAAAGATGTAATCTTACTTCTTACATTTGTATTCACTTGTGGGGATATTTCATTCTAATATCCAAGAATTAGAAAAGGAGTAAAAATATGTGCTTCAAATTGTAGATTTTCTTTGTCATTTGTTAAATGACAGATTCCGAGATTGCTTTCTTTGCTTAAATATAAGAGGAAGTTATTGAAAGAGATTACCTGAAAAGTCTCTGTAAGAAAGTGTCATTAATATTTGATATTGATAAAATTATGAGTAATGGCAAATGTGTTGCTATTTTTTGCTGCGTCCTCTTTTTTTATGACTTTGTCCTTTTTTTTGCCTGTTCTGTCCTCTCTTTTGAATGTGTGTGTCTGGTCACCCTATGAAAGAGGAGGGGGAAGGGGAACTGTAAACTCTGTGTCAGATAAATGGAACTTTTGGCATATAAAAATACGTTCATTCTTGAACAAGAACATGCAAGATCACTTCTCGAAAATTTCTTATACTTCAATGTGTATAAGTTAAAATAGGAATACGTTTTTCCACGGTATGTAAAATTAAGATCGGGTGAAGTGCCAGGGAACAGCATATGATGGCCATGGCATTCACGAACAGCTGACGCAGAGTGATACGTTACTCGAAGTGAGACGGTTTGTTTACAGAGGGAATGAAGGTTCGTGATTCCGAATTTAGGTCACCTATGAAAAAATCACGTTATTCACAGAAAGCAGTTATCACTGAAATAAGGTTACCATATTTTCAGAGCATGTATTTGGGCCTTTTTTTATTTAGAAGTAAGTTAAAAATTGCAAATATAAACATGATTGATTCATTTGGTTTATTTTACTTCACCATTCGGCTACTTTTGGCTAATAGCCAAGATGAGGATAGGTGATATGATGAAATTGATGAAACGACACTCAAAGAACACCAATGCCCAGGCCTGGATTCTATCCCAGGACCCCTGGCTTCATAGCCCAGTGTGCTAATCCCTCTGCCATGGAAATCAGCTAAATCTCAGAATAAGAAAAAGAATCACAGGACAGAGAAGACTAACAAATAACTGTGTCTGTATCTATTTCAGTGCTCAAGCTGCGATATAGTATGTTCCAATAGTGTGATGATTTTTTAACATTAAATATGGAGACAAGAGATAGAATTCTCAAAATGTGTACAGAAATGAGTTTCAAAAACTATTTTGCAGATTTTAAAGTCCTCGCGATTATTTTGTAAAAAAAAAAAGTAGCTTGTGCAAGTGGCCATGCTTGTAAGCAGGTCATTTACATGTGTGGTAGACAATTTGTTTGTTGTTAAGTTCAAATAACCTAATCAAGAATAGGCCTTCACTTGGATTGTTGGATCTGAAACACACTTTGCCTCTACTTGGAAGAATTCTGGAAACTCTTGAGACGAAGAAAATGTGGAAAGGCAATAAAACATAAATTCCTACTCAAAACATAAGATAACACTAGATGCATTTAGGAACTTCATTATAATGCTAAGGGCAGTAAACTTGTCCCACCTACGTTATTTACGTAAGTATATGCAAGAGGGATGGAAAATTGCTCTGTATATAAGGTGCAGTAAGAAAATGCATTTGTAAAAAGATATCGGAATTACAACTCGAGCCACATTACGGCCTAAGTTCATTTTGTTTTATTGCGATTTCATCATACTATGAATTCAATTTTAACATGGTTTGATTTCAATTTACTTCTGTTAACACATACTGCAGAGTTTTAGTGATTACTTAAGATTTTCTTCAATATATACTTTCGAGGTTGGGTTAGGCAGGCCACGTTTGGTTCTCTTAGCATTAAAATAAATGGTAACGATTAGATAAGCCGGAGACACATTTCTTGAAATGTACAGGAGAAAAGACGAGAAAGTACTTATGGAAGTACTTATGAAGTTCTTGTGGACTTTCTAAAGCCGCGAAAATTGTTTTTTTTTTCGAATCGTGCAACTTATTTGGCCTGTAAGTAAGGTATTGTTAGTCATTCATGCATCTCCGTTGCACAATAGCTCCTGCCACCATTACCGTCGACTACGTGAATCAAATGTTCCATGCGTTCGATTACTTAACCTCCTGTCAGTGCAGCAACCACGCGGTAATTTTACAAGATGACGTGCGAGCGGGATTTTTTTTCCAATTTAATTTTCTATGTTTGCCTAACCTAACTGAACCTAACCTAACCTTCCGTGAATGGTTTGTGGATCAATTTTCGCTTAAAAACCTTTTGTGAATAGTTTGTGCGGCATTTATCGGTTCATAAGTTTGGAAACACTGTACATCAGCTGACGATACAGCATATCAGCTTACGATAGACAACATGAGTCAACATTTGCCTGCCGAATTTGCAACGACCAATAAATAATTATAATGTTAAAAATAATGCTTTTTTCATGGGAAAAAAAAGTGATCCAAAGTTGAAAAATGTTCCGCTATGCATATGAGGTAAGTAGAAATTAATTTTATTTGAAATTAAACGAGTTAAATGTGTCTCCGGCTTATCTACCAAATAAATTCCCTAAATGCATTCGACTAAGGTTCTGATTTACTTCTACATTAATTCTCACTAGTCTACGATACTTAAGTTGCTTGTCAACAGATAAAACATAGTCCATGAGAAGCGTGCATGCTTGCGTAAGGTAATTTTGAAGTTATCTTTTCAACATAATGATTTTTTAAAATCCAAACAGTGCTCATTACTTTGAGGAAGGTTCAAATTTTGTTTGACAATGATTGCCAAAATTCTACCAGAATTAGTCGTCCTGCTAGGAGAATTTGAAAAAAAATCATAAAACAATTGGAACTGTTACCCAAATTACTTTAACGGGTAGCGATTCATAAAAAGAATTGGAAGAACCTGCCTCAACACGTGCTAACAAAAAGTTGGGTCATTTCACATCAAAATAGTTCAGAATGATACTGCAACCATCCTGACTAAATCGAGGCGTCCGGTAATCTTCGACAAGCTAAATTTCATGTGCGATTCAGATCACTTCTTCCCAGGAATTTAAACCTGCACCAGTATGACTTAAGATGACCGGACCACTCTCCAATTTTCTTCATATTTGACATACTTACTAATTGAGGTCTGCTAATGACGAATCTGAAGTTAAAATTTGTCGGAAACGTCTAGAAATTGCAAAATAATTGCAAACCATTGACCCTAGCCCCACAAACCATTGACGTGTGGTTAGGTTAGTTTCGATTAGGTTAGGCAAACATAGTTAAAAGTTGGTGTCGTGGTAGTATCAGGAATATATATATTTCCTTGTGAAACAAAATATTTCGCGAAAATCGTCGGTTTCCATTCCGAAAACTAACGACTTATTTTCGTTTATTTCTAGAAGTTTCCGACAACTTTTAACTTCAAATTCGTGATTAGGAGGCCTCAATTAGTGAGTATGCCAAATATGAAGACAATCGGAGGGGGTCCGGTCATCTTAAGTCGTTCCCCTGCACCTCTATTCATCTTTGGCTACAGTGGACCATGCACTGAAATAACATGACTCTGACCTTATCAAATATATGTTCCACACAACTTCGAATGCTGCAAATTGCATTCAAAACATGTTAAATTTATACAGTAGTGGAACAAAAGCAACTCACTCTTGAAACAGATTGGAATAGTAGCATCTTGGGAAATAGCTCTTTATGCAACTGACATTAATTTTATATTACCTTTGCAATTTTTAATACATCGTCAAGATTTTAAGATCATTGATTTACCGGAATACCAATTACATGTTACTTAATCTCACCTTTACCTTGAACAGGTAAAATATCGTGCTAAGACTGCTGCACCAGCTGATTTAAGTGCAAAAGTTAACTACCACAGAAAATCAGATATCTACACGGGTGCATTTGATACATATGTTATACTTTCTTAACTTTCATTATGTAAGACAGTTTATTTTAATATATGCCGCTTGCTGATCCCTTACCTTTCCTAGTCTGCCTCCAAGATGGCGAAACGGAAGAAATCAGCGTGTGATCATATGTTTCATTTTCAAAACCAACACAAGAATGGGCAAAATGAAGAAAAATATACACACATTAGACATTACAATATTCTTAAACTTTACTTGCAAATAAGTGGTTTGTTTATCTTTTCAAAATTTAATACAATTTCGTTTTCTACTCACCAGAGTTGTACATACGTCACACTTCTTAATTGTACATCAGAAATGGTCCAGTGCTGTATTTGTGAGAGGAAAAGAAGGTCAGTGTGAGAAGTAAGATGAAAATATATCATGCAGATTATATAATTTATTTGCAATCGGTGCAGCCTCCTTAACAAACGCAATTTATTTATAATCGGTGCAGCCTCCTTAACAAACGCGACGCCAAATTAGACAGGTGATGGCAGGCTCCAGGGGAGAGGCCATGAGGGCAATGCCCCCCTTCGAACTATGAAACATTTAAATATAAAATTAAATAAAATCTAACACTTAATAAAAAACATTTCAACTATTTTGTAACCTCTTTACACACACGCGCGCGCACAGACACATATACATATGTGTGTGTGTATGTATGTCGAGTACTACTTTACTATACGTGAGACACCTATCAATGATTTATTTCGCAGTTTTTTACATTGCTAACGTACTATTCTGCATTGCGGAACATTTATTTAGGTGAAATAATGAATTTCTAACGAAAATAATGCCTATTTCTTACATTTACGAGTACTTACTGTTCTTACTTATTTCCACACACAATATGGCGATAGCTTACCCGTTGTTAGCGCGTTGTGCCAGTGTTTTGTCGATTTGGAGTGTGCATGCAGTGTTGCAGTCTTGTTCGCAGAAAAATACCTAATTTTTTTAAAAAAAAAACACGAAATTTTTTCACCAAAAATGTTCAATTTTTGACATAAAGAGTAATTATTAAACCATTGACGTTAGCCCCAAAAACCATTGACGTTAGCCCAAAAATTCACGATAGCCCCACGAACCATCACGGGGCCGAGGTATGCCTACTAGGTTAGGTTAAGCCTGTTAGGTTAGGTTCCATTAGCACTCCTTTCGTTCAATTTAGCATATACGGACATCGGTTTTTCTCGATTAAAGAAAATACACGGAATTCTTTTAATTTTAACTTTCCACGTCCTGCATTCCCCTTCTTTCTTCAAAATTCCGTGTTGAATTACAAATACCACGGCATCTTCCACACCCGGCAACGCATGCACGTTTTCGGATTTAGCCCCTCCGTCAAGAAAATACTGGTAAGGGCCTTGGCGATGGTTTGCCCCACAGACTTTTCCCCCCTCCCCCAGCGAATCCCCATCCTTATAATACCAGAAAATTCTATGTATGATTGATTGAGTTGGTGTTTTAAGTCCACTTTATGCACTGTAAGGCTAATCGAGGCTGGACCTATAGTTTAAAGTGGGATCCGAACCACTATGTGCCTCCACCAGGTATCGAACCCGGGACCCCTTGATTAAAACGTGGCGACGCTACCGCTACCACTGCGCCATCGGGGAGGCCCGAAAATTCTATTTAAACGAACTGTCAACTCAAATATGCATGATACGTGATTTTCTCCGATAAACGGACCTTTCTACTACTACATAAAAAACGTTTTAAATCATTCATTTTACGGATTATGACACAAAAATGAGGTATGCAAAATATATCGGCGATATTTGTTTGTTTTGGTTCTTGAGAGATACGTCTTCAAACATCGCTGAAATTCACCTCCTACGTCACTGAAGTGAAATGAAAACGGCTTGGTGTGCAGGCAGAGGTTTCTGCTAGCCACTTGAACTTAGCGTGGACCGTGAAAACGACAACAAAAAGTTTACATACTGTGTAAAAAGACACAAATATCTTAAAATTCCAGTACAAAAACGAGCGCTCTATTTCATCAGATGCATTATGTCCAAACAGTGGCAGCATTTATTATAAGTCAGCAGTAAGAATAAGCTTCAAATTTGCTCCTGCCACGTAATTCGTCTGCTAAGAGAATGTTACAAATCTTAAGATCAGATTGAGACGAGAGAAATGCAAGTTCATGATTAGTGGGAATGAATGTACAAGTAATTTAGAACCTCTTTCTTTAGAAATCATTTAGCGATATTATTTTAATGCTAACAGAACCTAACCTAACTACGAGAGCATTTAGGTTTATTATTAGAAGAATGCTAAGGGACATAATCTTAAAACATTTTTGTGAAAGTAATCGCTACAACTTCACAGTATGTGTTACAGACGTAATTGCATAATATCATGATGAAATCACGATAAGACAAAGACCGAGTCTGCTGCCACGCGCATCTTTTTTGAGGTTCCAGCAGAAAAAGAACGTGACAACAGACACTACCTTATTATAATTCAGCCATTCGGACTCGGTGGAGTGTTTTTCCACTAAAATGACAAAGCAATACTGCCGTCAATAGTCAATGACTGAACTAGTGTTGACCACGAGACGAGACTTTGGCCTGTCTCGTCTCGTGGAAATGCTGTCTCGTCTCGAAAATATTCGTTTGTCTCGGGACACATGATCAATCTCGTCTCGTCTCGAATTTTTAAAAGCCTGTCTCGTCTCGTCCCGTGGGCAACACTAGACTGAACACTTGAACAGTCTTGTTCATTGCCAAAACATTGGTTATGACTAGAGCCCGGAAATGGCAAAATGCCTCTTTTTATCTACTGCATATATTGATAAAAATTTTCCGGATATACGTTTTTTATGTTGTTTCGAATGTTTTAGAAGCCTTTTCATTTTGCCTATTTTGCCTATTTGGGACCCCACTGCCTATTTTTAATTATAATGCCTTTTTTTTGCCTTTTTCAATGAAATTTGAACATTTTTTTAAAAAAAATGTGTAAATAAATTATTTTTCTCCCAAAAAACGTTGTTGGCATTTATTTTCTTCCGTTTATTATGTGAACAATTTTCGCCTTATTAAGTAATATTGAACTCACGTATGTTTCAACATTGCTGAAGGAGAAAAGTGTGTTTAAAAAATAGTATTTCATACTGAGTTAATATATTGCCTTTCCGTTAACATGTCCTTGTGAATGATTGACTGCTGAAAACCTGTTGCAGAACACCTGCACAATTACGTCATCACGTCCAGCGTCCTTGTCAGGAGGTTATTGACAAGAAACAGCACTAATGCCCAAGGGCCTTTGCATGGATTCCAAAATCAAGTTCTCTATCTTTAGTTTAGTTCTGCACTTTGGAAGGAAACGATCGTGTAGTTGTCATCATGCCGATATTTAGTGTGCTATTAAGTGGTAAGTTACATGGTTACGTGCATGAATTTCGTGAAAGCACATTTTTGACATATGGTACTATTTTTCTCTGCAAGATATGTGAAAAAACATTCAACCATGAGAAAAAATACTTTATATCTCAGCATGTGCCAACAGCAAAACATAAATCTGCAGTTGCCAAAAAGGTTGGACAGAAGAAGATATTCCTAATTTCAACAGTGGGCACTTCATCCAACAGGCAATCTCAGTTTTCTCTTGAACTATGCAAAGCTTCATGGAAGCAGGGATACCTTTCTGGAAAGTGGAAAACAAGTCACTGAGGAAATTCCTGGAGAAATACACTAAAGAAACGGTGCCGTCGGAATCTACGCTGCGGAAAACATTTAAGCATCTGCTATGAAGAAGCTCTGCAAAGAATTCGTGCTGAAGTTGGTGGAAAGAAGGTTTGGATTTAAACAGATGAAAGTACTGACATTATGGGACGCTGAATAGCCAACGTCATCATATGAACTATGGAACCAACATGCGGAGAATCCTCGTCATTTCTTCTCACGTCAGAACAACTAGAGAGAGCCAATGGTTCGTCAATAGCTCAGTTATTCTCGAATTCCCTACTTCTGCTCTGACCAGATGGTGTACATCATGATGACATGTTACTTTTTATCAGTGATGCAGCTCCCTATATAAAGAAGGCTGCCATAGCATTGAAAATTCTCTTCCCGAACATGCTTCATATCACATGTGTAGCCCACGCAATGCACAGAATCGCCGAAAAAGTTAGAGTGTTGCACCCAGAAGTGGACAGGTTGATTTCGAACATAAAGAAGATATTTCTGAAATCTCCCTCTCGAACCCGAACATTTCAGGAAGTTGCACCTGAGCTTAGTTTACCTCCGCAACCAGTCTTGACGAGATGGGGAACCTGGATATCAGCAGCTATATATTATGCTAACCACCTTGAAAAAATCAGTGAGGTGTTCGATGCTCTTCCAGAAAACGAAGCGGCTTCAATTCGTGAAGTGAAAAAAACTCCTGTGCTATTCAGAACTGAAAAATGAACTGTCGTTTATTTTTGCACATTATGGTGCATTGCCAGAGACAATTACAAAGCTAGAAAAAAGAGGTGAGACTCTTGTAGCATCCATGAAAATCTTCGAAGAATCTATGCAGCAGATGATGGAAATGTCAGGAAAAATGGGGTCAGCTGTTGTGGAAAAGTGCAAATGGGTAGTGAGTGCAAATGATGACTTGAAACAATTGAAAACAATTTGTGATATTCTAAAAGGTTAAAATGCTGTTATCGAAATGAGTCCAGCTACATTTGCTTGTTTTATGTATGCTTCATTAACATTTTGCCAGAAATTATAAATAAAAGTAAGTGACTTTCAAATGTGCCTTTTTCAGTTTATTTTGCCTTTTTTCCCCATTTTTAGTGCCTATTTTCCACATTATAAATGCCTTTTTGCCTGCCTATTTTAACGAAAATAAATGCCTGAACTTCCGGGCTCTAGTTATGACTGTCAAGAATTTATTGTTACAAGAATGCCTTTCTAGAATTACAATTATTTTCGTCACAATATTTTGTTCACAAATTTTAAAATAACCATACGTTTAGAACACTCGGATTTACACCTCATTTTCTTCAATAAAAAAGGGTTCCCGGGTTCGATACCCGGTGGAGGCACTTATTCGGATTCCACTTTAAACGCTAGGTCCTGCCTTACTGTGCACAAAGTGGACTTAAAACAGGCACGTATCCAAGGGGGGTGCTTAAAGGGCTCGAGCACCCCCCGAAAGTTTTCGGTTTACACTAGATAAAATGAGATTTTTTGTTTCTTGTGGTGTTAAATAAAATAATGTGACGCTAATTTAAGGATAGAAATAATTATAGAGGCAAGACGGAGAATATTCTATAACCCTGTTATTGGTAACAGCTCGTATCCAAGGTGGGAATCAGACGGCTCGACCCCCCCCCCCCCCCTTCAGAAAATTTTCAGTTTACGCTAAATAAAATTGGGTTTTTGGCTTCTTGAATAATGTAATAATAATTTGAGATATATAATTATCGACGCGAGACGGAGAATGTTCTATAACCATGTTATTGTTAATAGTGCGTATCCAAGGTGGGCATCAGGTGTCTCGAGCCCCCCTGCCCCAGGAAATTTTTCAGTTTACACTAGATAAAATTAGGTTTTTGTCTTCTTGAATAATGTGACGATAATTTAAGGAGATAAATTATTATCGAGGCAAAACGGAGAATGTTCTATAACCCTGTTATTGTTTATAGCGCGTATCCAAGATGGGGATCAGGTGACTCGTGCCCGCCCGCGCCCCACCAGGATTTTTTTTTCAGTTTACACTAGATAAAATTAGGTTTTTGTCTTCTTGAATAATGTGACGATAATTTAAGGAGAGAAATACTTATCAAGGCAAGACGGAGAATGTTCTATAACCCTGTTGTTGATAATATTGCACGTAAACTTACGCTTTCGGTATTGTCGTAACGAACTTGAACACTATGTAGAAACTTGTCAGCATTTGGAAGCTGCACAACAAAGGTAGCGCCACACTTAGGGCGATTCGGATTCATTGTAATTTTTTTAATCTCTGGAAAGTGCGAGAGGGAACGTTCTTGAATAAGAGAAGGAGTCGAACTACTGGCAATATTTACGAATCGTTTTATCTGCGGAACGTTCTAGAATGTAATGAGGATATTAATACGCGGCTTCAATTTCCCGGTTGATCTGTACAACAGAATAGGTTGAGACTTCAGAGGTAAGTGTGACAATTCATACAGTCGATTAGTGATCAGTCAGTGTCCATTGGTTTCTATATAAGATCTAGTGATTCGAAAATGAAATGGACTAAATACCGTAACGTAACGAAGTCTACTACTAGTTCCAGTACGGGCCCAAAGTTAAAGACATTGACGACAGCGGAACTTCCGTAGCCTCAGTGTAGTTAGGGGCGAGATTGAAGGTCTCTCTCTCTAAAGTGAATATTTCGGCAGTATCGGGCCGGGCATTTGAGCGATTTATTAAAAAAAATAATGAAAGAAGCTGCACAGATCAACTGCAAATCAAAGTTTTTAGTGATGATTTAGTTGTGCCAGGACCAAATTTTGTGTATGCAGTCCGAGAATTTCATGGCAAAAAAAACAACTTTTGTTTAAGCCTACTAGGTTCGATACACACTCAACAGACAATTTTGAACACTTGCGAGTGCTTAGGCCTGAATATGAACAATTTGGTGGGTTTCGGCTTTTATAAGAGCTGCAAACATGGGAGGACAAGACACATTAGTGGTGTTCAGGCTCAAATCAGAGAAATATTCGAGAGCTGTCTGCGTCCAGTTCCCAGCACACAGTTTGAATCTCGCGTTGTCGAGTGGATTGTCCATCCCGTGCATGTGTAACACCTTCGTATAAACACTTCTGGTACATAGATGTTTTGATGCCTAATGATATGAAATGGACACATACTGAGATGGTTCCGGCACACAATGCAGAGGGGTTGAGTGGTAGAAAATGTTTCGATTTCACGTTCTGATTAAAATGACAGCCTTAAACAGTGGCGACGATTTAGGAGATAGTTGCTCCCCATTCTTTTGCCTCCACACTATCACACTATATGGCCTCTAAATGCTTGTCCCCTTGTCCCCCCCATTTTGGAACCCAATTGCCACCACTGGCCTTAAACATACAATTGTGATACCCCTTTAAAAAATGGTGTTCAGCCCCCCCCCCCCCCCCCGAAAGGAATTCCGTGCCTGACTTAAAACACCAAATCAACCAACCGATCTTCAATAAGAAAAAGTACGTGGAGTTTTTAATTTCCTACAGTAAACGACAGTTCCCTTCAGTTACCTATATATTTTGCAAAATTATATATTTTTCCTACTTTTACGTTGCTTTTCTGTAATCGTAACTACGATAACACATGCGTAATTAATTTAGTATTTTCTTCTATTGCGTCACTTTACTTACCACTTTTTGATAATCGCGTCAATGAAGATGAATGACGATAAACGGTGTTCGAAATCGGGGTGCAGGAGAGCACTACCCCCTTACTACCACCACCAACAATAACAACCAGCACCATTTATGTATCACGAGAGAGTATATTCTCAGTCATGGTATCACCCAACCTGTCTCGTTTCCACCAAGTTAACTAGTGTTGCCCACGAGACGAATTTAGATTTTGGTCTGTCCTGTCTCGTCTCGTGAAAACGCCATCTCGTCTCGTGCATAAGAGACATTGATATTAACCATAAGAGCATCCCCAGCTGTCTCCTAAGGATGGAGCAAGCACCTGACAATGAAAGAAAATTCACAAAGAGGAACAGTCTACCAAGTCGAGTGTCAAACATTTGTTTGTTAATATATTAATTGGTACCGAGAAGAACCCTAGATGGGCTTGTAAAAATCGAGACGAAACCGAGATCAGCGCGTAATAATCGAGACGAGATCGAGAACAGATCCTACGAGACACACCTCTGGAAAATCGATATCTGTGCTGATACCACAGGTGAAGATAAGTTATATATTTATCTGTGCTGATACTGTGTCCGAGATTCTCCATCTGGTTCGAGACTTTGTTACGATATTGGAAAAAATCATGTCAACCGAATTTATTATACTTTACTAGGCGACTTCCTCAGATAAATCATAAATTTTTTGCATAATTAATAATTACTACAACGCCAGTTTATTCGTTGTAATTCTGAATCGGAGGTTTGGTTTGCATATAATCCCGTTCTCTAGGGCTGCTAGCGTTGAAATGAGACGTCAAACAAAAAACGTCATTAAGAAAAGTTATATTAATAACTTCTATGCACCTTGAAAGTTTGTACTGTGACCCAATATTTTTTTTTTAGACTTGAGACGAGAAAGAGAATTGACCTTCGAAATCGAGACGAGAGAGTCAATGAGACATTTACAAATGAACACGATCAAACCAACGCGCTCGGGTAATGAGTGAGCAGCTTTTTCGCAGTACAAAATTGAAAATATACGTGGGTCGTTCAATATATAAGTTTCCGTATGCTGTAAAAAAAAAATAATTTTTAAGATACATTAGAAAACTATACATACATGTGTAGAAAGATCCTTCCTCACTTCTCCACATAATCCCCATAGAGATTCAGGTATTTGTCCCACCGTTGCACCAATTTGCCCATACCCTTTGCAAGAAAATCAGGGCTCTGGCTTTTGAGCACTATTCTCACATTACGCTTCACTTCTTCATCTGTTTCCAAACGGCAACCTTGCATTTCAGACTTTAACACCGGAAAAAGATGGAAATCACTCGGCACTAAATCGGGGATGTATGGAGGATGGGGCAGCCGTTCCCACCCAAATTCTTCAATTTTGTGTTGTGTTTGCACTGCTGAGTGGGGGCGAGCGTTATCGTCAAGAAGAATGACACCAGCTGGCAGGAGACCTGGTCGCTTATGTCGAATTGCATTTTTCAGTTTATCCAATGTTTAACAGTAACGGTCAGCATTAATTGTTCTTCCTCGTTCCAAAAAGTCCATAAGCAGAACGCCCTTAGCATCCATGCTTCTGAACTCCTTATGACGCGAGCCCGCGTTTTCCGAACAAGCATTTACTTTTCGCCCTTGAGCGCATGCCCCTTCACGTCTGATAACGAATCGATTGTTGTTCCTTGTAGACGAAGGATGGCGCTTGTCAACCATGTCCTTCTTTTTAATGGCATTGCTTTATACAATATTTTATAGCACAGGGAAACTTGTATATTGAACGTCCCTAGTATGTATTGTATCATTTCAGTATGTGATGTCATACACATTTTTTCATTGTAATCATTAGGCTATACATAATCTAAATATTTACCTTTTCTGTGCAACTGTTGTAATCTTCTACATTATATTTTTTCTTATCTGTACAAAAATATTTTATCACACAGAGAGGAAACAAACTGAAATTGCCGAGGGAGAAAAGTAAATATGCTTTTTAAATGAAGTGAAGAAAATGAAAAGATTAATACCGTACTTTTATCTCATTCTTATTTTGCGCTACAGGTTAAATTTCGATAAATATAAGCTGAAATTTTATTTTTGAAAATTTGGTCAGCATCTAATTTCAGAAGCAATATTCTTTGCATGACTGGGGAACCTGCTCTCGGGAGACCTCTTTCATTTATCTTGCACGTGGGCAGCAGGGAGAATAATAGAACTAGGATCATTACAAAGGATAATTTCCCTTCCACTATTGCTATTTCATCCATTATTTTCATCTGTACAGATCGTTATAAACTGCCGTATCAACATGGCGGATCGTGTTTTGAGCGCAACGCTAGCCTCGCAACTTTGTAAGTCTCGTTTCTGCCTTAAACTGAACGCAGAGAAACGCGAGAACTTGCAGGGGTCATTTTTCCACGGTGTAGTTTTTAAAATTGCTGTAGAAAAAATTGAGTGGTCTAGTCGGACAGTCGGCATCCGTGGTGGAGTGGTTGGCGCAACGTGCTACGAAGTCAGAGGTCCCGGGTTCGAATCTCGGTTCGGACATGGGTGTTTGTTTGTCCAAAATTGAGGAAAAGAGAGAATGTAGTTAAATTGACAACTGAGAAATGTGAATAATGTTAACACTACCGCTTAGGTGTATTCCTTTATTTAAAAAAACAAAACAAAAGTCGGTAGTGCGTCTGACTTCCACACGGGAGACTCGGGTTCGATTCCCTAAGGTCAAAATTTGTGCGGCCTTGTCCCCGCTTAAAGCGGCTCCGGGGTTCCACTAGCCCTGGGGTTAAATGCGGTGATGATCATACCACCTCCAAAATGCCCGAGATCGAAAATATGTGGAGCCCTACCCCGCACATCCACTAGTAGTTGTGCCTTCATGGCACGGGGAAATTTACGTTACCTTACCATATAAGAACTCCCGTTCCCTGGTGGTCTGGATCTGGGTTTATATGGCCTCAAGAAGTGGTGCATGCACTATTCACAATCCAAGTTATTACTCACCTTTCTCTGTGAATGAAACTAGGACAGATTATATTTATTTAAAAATAATAATAATAATAAAATATGATTTGTTACAAATTTGAATAACCCCGGTGACGTTTTGTGTCGATCACGAAAGGAGCGATGTTATTTGGTCTTCTTCGTGACTTGTAGTGACAAAATCACAATTACTATCACTAGTTCTAATACTCTCTGGCACTACCAGTGATCACATTCGCAAAATACCGAACCGATTCACGTAACACAGCAAATTTACTTAAAAGAGACAGCAAACCCAACCTAATTTTCCCTACACCTTTGCTATACCGGTAAACTACTATAGTAGTGTAAACTTATTGTTTCAACGCAACACTTTGTAGGTATCCTCTTTTTTTATCAATTGAATATCACTTTTTGACATATTTTGACAATTTTTTGTCGACGTTTTAGCGTTTAGCGATGTTTTTAGTACAATTTTCACTGCAAAACTTTTTTTCCCACCTCACACTTGGTAGGTATATCACGATCTTACGTGATATAACTTAACCTATCCATTTTATTCGTGCTAAACTACACGAGAGCCTCTACTGACCTACTTAGGTAGTAGGTGGAACCCAACGTTCTGGAACCGTCCTTTGACCTACTTTTTATTTTACGACGTATTACGCACTAAACTAACCTACAATGAGAGAAAAATGGACAGAAAAAGCTCTGGCATCACTTTTTAAGCTATTTTTTACCTCCTGCAAATTTAGCTCTTATGCTAACTCGTCCTTTGACCTACTTTTGAAATGACTTACGATATTTTCCTATAAGGAGGCTGTCTCCTCTCACTGTAAGGTCCCTTAGTGTAACCTACTACGACCTGCTAATATAGGCTTCTGCTCTCAGTGTAATCCGTTTTTTACGCACTAAACTAACCTACAATGAGAGAAAAGTGGACAGAAGAGAAGCTCTGGCATCATTTTTTTTAGCTATTTTTTTACCTCCTGCAAATTTTGCTCTTATGCTAACTCGTCCTTTGACCTACACTTTTGAAATGACTTAAGACATTTTCCTATAAGGCTGCTGTCTCCTCTTACTGTAAGGTTCCTCAGTGTAATCTACCACGACCTTTGCTCTCAGCGTAATCTGCCCACGATGTGTTTTTTTTTTTTTTAAACTCTCATGTGTGATCTTCTACAATGTGCGCCCTCCCCCTGCTACGACCTAAACCGGGACACCTCTCTCCTACGATGTTTTTGCCCCCCCCCCCCTGCTACGATATTTTCCTCCTCATGATGCAAAAAAAAATGGTATTGTAGCGGTATTTGAAATCGACTGTGCCGCGTGAAGGGCACACATGTTCAGTGAACAATAGGAGAGAGCTTGGGAGAGTACAAGCAAGCGCTGCCCCCTCAATTTTTTTTTCTTTCAAGAAATTCGATTTGATCCTAAAAAACTCTGCAACCCTATTGGAGTGCTTTGGGTGTTTTTTTTTTGTTTTTTTTTTTTAGATTAAAAATTTTGTAATTGTAGGGGTTGTAGAAAAAACTATTATTGCTTGTTGGCGATATATTTAAAACTGTTCCGTCACCCTCTCGTTCTTCACGTCGTGGACGAAGGACTTCTCTGCGACCAGGATGACGCTACATAGGGTATCGGCAGGCAGCGCGTCGTGGAACTCGCACACGATCTTGATGTTGGTTCGATCGTTGACCACCACCTGCTTCCTTTTCGTGGTATTGATGACGAACATCGGCCTGCGTGTTTTGAATTCGCTGGGCGTGTAGTACATGTCCACGCTTCCCTCGGTCACGCGTTTGTAAGACGTGTAAGCTTCGTAAAGTTTTAGGTAATCGTTTTTGGTCATGTCGAGGTTGTAATTCTCGCGCGGGAACACTTCGTTCCTACCGTTCTTGAGATAAACGTTCTTGATCTTGCAGTCGTCGAACTTGCTGGAATCTTTTTCCTGATTCTTATCGCGCCCGGTCTGAAAGAGCACCACGACGAAATCTGGCATGTCGAACTGTATGTTGTTGAACTGCGTCGTCACGTCGAATTCCATGTGACTTCCCGACGCTAACTTCTGCACGCATTGGTAACCGTGAAAGTGAATGGCCACCTGCGGACTTTTCAAGATCTCCGCTTTGTACTTGAGGGCGTAGTTCGTTTCGTATTCCACTATCGGCATTCTCAATTCCATGCTCCGGATGACGCACTTGGCCGCTTCGGGTAAAGTGTTGGCTATCGGCGTGCCGTCGGCGTTCAAGTTGGTGTATCGCATCAGTGCGTCGTTGTCGTTGGCCGCTCTTCGAAAGGTGACGCGCAATCCTCCCTTCCACATGATCTCCTTGTAGTCGGAGAAGAAACCGGGAAGCAGACGCATGGGAAAGAGCACCGTGTGACTTCTCGTCGATATTTTGGTCCCCGCTTCGAATCCTCCCGCCTGATAGTACGCCGCGTCCGTTTTGGATAATTTCAACGTTCCCACTGCCGTCGACGTGATGCCTGGATAATCGATTCTGTCGATGACGGTACCGTGTTTCCTCACCTCCACCTGCGAGAACAGGTGAGGCACGAAGTTGTCCACGAGTATCAAATTTGCTGCTGCGGGAAACGCGTCTCCGCTTTCCTTCTTCACCACGTCGAATTGAAGGTAGAGGTCCGCTCTGTGAGGATGAACGAACCCGTCCCCTACGTCCACGTCGTATTCGATCTCCCTGTTCGCTTCGTTGAGATTGGCGAACGTGCGACGGTTGGGAGGAAAAGATTGCAATTCGTAACTTTCGATTTGTTCCATGATGTGTATGGTTATTTATTATACGTTGATCTCCACGACGGCAGTGGTCGTTGCACCTGCGAAATCCACCACCTCTCCTTTCTCGTTCGTCACCACCAACTCTATGTCGTCTATGCGGTTGCGACATACTGGAAAATAGATCGGCGAAGAGGGCGTGTAGATGATCGGTTCCATGAACTCTGAACTTGGTTTGAACGTGGCTATGATTCCCGTCTGCTTGTGACTTCCCAGCAACCCCCCGTCCGAGGATTTCGTGATCATGCCTTCCGCCACGTTGCAGTGTACGTTCAGAGTCTCTATGGCTAGAAATTTAGGAATGTTTGCTGCCGTGTGCTTGATGCCAGCTTCGAGTTTTGTGTCGTTCTCGAAACCTAAAAGTTCTCCCATGGTGCCCAGGTCTACGGTCTCCGTCGCCGACACGATTTCCACTCTGTGCGTGACCGAATTTTGAGAAAGGTACGTGCCTTTGGGTAATTGAGCTTGCAAAGTGGAAAGATTGTATTGGCCTGGCGTGACGACGATATGTTCGCTTCCGACGCTAATTTTGTTGTTGTGATGCGTGACGTTAGGTATGAGGTACATGCTGTAGAATGCACGCAGAGCCACGGATTTAGGATAGACGATGTCGTCGTGCAGCGTGAGTTTCAAGATCGAAGATTCGCTCGTGAGATGGAACACGCCCATCGTGTTTAAGATTCCACAATGCTTTCTGGAAATCTTCCACCTGTGACTTATTTATTTTAGAGAGAAACGCGAGCACGGAGAGGCAGAGATGACCGCAGTTCACGTCTCCGAAATTTTGAATGCGTTCGTCGTTGTAGTATATAGAGGTTTTGTTCGTTTTCAGGTAATGAACTAAATTTGTAGGTGGAACACCTCCGAAAGAATCGAAAACGAATGCTTTGTTATTGTCGTTTTTGTGGTAACATATCCAATGCGTGCCTGGATTTTCTTGACTGTCCAAGTTGACTACGCCGCATTCTCTTCTTTTGACGGTTGAAGGTAACGAGTCGGACATGAAAACTCCTCTGAAGTGTTTGATTCGTAATGGTTGGATCAGAGATTCAATGTCTCGGTTGGTGAGTGCTGCTGTTTCTTTTTTTTAAACTTTTTCATCACGCCCTTCCCCTCTTTCTTCTCCATGGCCAGGTTGTGACGTTTCTGTTCTTCCAATTCCGCCTTGTTCTTCTTCGAGTCGATGACGGTTTTCGCGATGGCGGCACTTCCGCCGGCCAAACTTCCAACGGCACCCAAAGCCGCAAGGATGGCCGGGATGCTGAATATGAAACCTCCGATCTTTTGCTGTTTTCGCGAACGCTGCAAGCGTCTCAATTGAGGTGTGCTGAGCAGTAATTTCATTCCGTGTCCTTTCGACAAGCAAGAACGTTTCTTCTCGCGTTGTTTCTTGGTGAGTAACCCATCAAGGGCACCTAGATTTTTTAGATTGGAGTATGGTATCTGGTACACGACACCCTTGGGCTTCATTTTTTTTGATGCTATATGTTATCTGAGAAAGAGAACAACTTTTTTTTTTCCCGTTAGGTTTACGATGTGTGTTATTTATATATCGTCTCACTCAAAACAAACTGTGGCGATGTGTTATTTATATATATGTATTCTGGGAAAGAAAAAAAATTTTTGCTTCGCCTAATGCTATCATGTGTTTTACAAGATCGTCAGTTTCAATGTTCGACGCGTACCAGTCTACGGTAAATCTTCTTCTCCCCTGCCTCCACTCGTGCAGCTCGTCTAATTTATCGTCAATTTTTTTGTTTGCGGCTCGAAAGAGAGTCTCTGGGGATCGGAACATTTTTTTCATTCCGCTTATTTCTCGGAGGTGATCCATGAAAATCATTTTGCACGGTGAACGAAATTCTGGCGTTACTTTACACAAGTCTATGAGTTTAGTTACATCCCCGTCGAATGTGAACGTAAATATTTTGTGCAACACTTCGGGAGGAAGTTGAGTTATACAAGTTGACATATTTTTCATGGTATGTTATTTATATATATATATTTTCCGGGGGTTGGGGTGTCTGTGATTAAACAAATTCTATTACGTGCTTCGTTTTCTTACCAAGAAGTTCCTTTGTCCCCTTGTACACGATTCGAGTTTTGTTCTCGATTAAAATAGCTAGCTTCTCGTCGGATAACATGATAGCGTATCGATCTGGTAAAAATAGACTGTATTGTCCGTTGAGCAACAGACGCACCTTGGGACCATACTGGGTAGAAACAATTGAAGCGGAAGTTATCGTGTAAGGTTTGTCGACTTCCAATTCCTGAATTTTTACATACTCGACTGACAAATTTAGCATTTGTTTTAATGCTTGGAGATCACTCATTTTTTCAGTCGTCATATCGAAGAGAAATTTCAGAGTGTTAGAGAATTTTAATTTTTCACAATGTGTGTTATTTATATATACCGAAGAATTTTTTTTTGAGATCTCGTAGAATTTTTTTTCACGATGTGTGTTATTTATATATCAAGTTTTCATTTTACTTGTACATTTTTTTTTGACAACTTTTTTTTTTTTCTGACGGTAATAATTTTTCCACGTCAACTTTTTTGACGAGACAATTTTTTTTTTGACAATAAAAAATTTGTCTCGTCAAAATAACGATAACTTCCGGTTCAATTGTTTCTACCCAGTATGGTCCCAAGGTGCGTCTGTTGCTCAACGGACAATACAGTCTATTTTTACCAGATCGATACGCTATCATGTTATCCGACGAGAAGCTAGCTATTTTAATCGAGAACAAAACTCGAATCGTGTACAAGGGGACAAAGGAACTTCTTGGTAAGAAAACGAAGCACGTAATAGAATTTGTTTAATCACAGACACCCCAACCCCCGGAAAATATATATATATAAATAACATACCATGAAAAATATGTCAACTTGTATAACTCAACTTCCTCCCGAAGTGTTGCACAAAATATTTACGTTCACATTCGACGGGGATGTAACTAAACTCATAGACTTGTGTAAAGTAACGCCAGAATTTCGTTCACCGTGCAAAATGATTTTCATGGATCACCTCCGAGAAATAAGCGGAATGAAAAAAATGTTCCGATCCCCAGAGACTCTCTTTCGAGCCGCAAACAAAAAAATTGACGATAAATTAGACGAGCTGCACGAGTGGAGGCAGGGGAGAAGAAGATTTACCGTAGACTGGTACGCGTCGAACATTGAAACTGACGATCTTGTAAAACACATGATAGCATTAGGCGAAGCAAAAATTTTTTTTCTTTCCCAGAATACATATATATAAATAACACATCGCCACAGTTTGTTTTGAGTGAGACGATATATAAATAACACACATCGTAAACCTAACGGGAAAAAAAAAAGTTGTTCTCTTTCTCAGATAACATATAGCATCAAAAAAAATGAAGCCCAAGGGTGTCGTGTACCAGATACCATACTCCAATCTAAAAAATCTAGGTGCCCTCGATGGGTTACTCACCAAGAAACAACGCGAGAAGAAACGTTCTTGCTTGTCGAAAGGACACGGAATGAAATTACTGCTCAGCACACCTCAATTGAGACGCTTGCAGCGTTCGCGAAAACAGCAAAAGATCGGAGGTTTCATATTCAGCATCCCGGCCATCCTTGCGGCTTTGGGTGCCGTTGGAAGTTTGGCCGGCGGAAGTGCCGCCATCGCGAAAACCGTCATCGACTCGAAGAAGAACAAGGCGGAATTGGAAGAACAGAAACGTCACAACCTGGCCATGGAGAAGAAAGAGGGGAAGGGCGTGATGAAAAAGTTTAAAAAAAAGAAACAGCAGCACTCACCAACCGAGACATTGAATCTCTGATCCAACCATTACGAATCAAACACTTCAGAGGAGTTTTCATGTCCGACTCGTTACCTTCAACCGTCAAAAGAAGAGAATGCGGCGTAGTCAACTTGGACAGTCAAGAAAATCCAGGCACGCATTGGATATGTTACCACAAAAACGACAATAACAAAGCATTCGTTTTCGATTCTTTCGGAGGTGTTCCACCTACAAATTTAGTTCATTACCTGAAAACGAACAAAACCTCTATATACTACAACGACGAACGCATTCAAAATTTCGGAGACGTGAACTGCGGTCATCTCTGCCTCTCCGTGCTCGCGTTTCTCTCTAAAATAAATAAGCCACAGGTGGAAGATTTCCAGAAAGCATTGTGGAATCTTAAACACGATGGGCGTGTTCCATCTCACGAGCGAATCTTCGATCTTGAAACTCACGCTGCACGACGACATCGTCTATCCTAAATCCGTGGCTCTGCGTGCATTCTACAGCATGTACCTCATACCTAACGTCACGCATCACAACAACAAAATTAGCGTCGGAAGCGAACATATCGTCGTCACGCCAGGCCAATACAATCTTTCCACTTTGCAAGCTCAATTACCCAAAGGCACGTACCTTTCTCAAAATTCGGTCACGCACAGAGTGGAAATCGTGTCGGCGACGGAGACCGTAGACCTGGGCACCATGGGAGAACTTTTAGGTTTCGAGAACGACACAAAACTCGAAGCTGGCATCAAGCACACGGCAGCAAACATTCCTAAATTTCTAGCCATAGAGACTCTGAACGTACACTGCAACGTGGCGGAAGGCATGATCACGAAATCCTCGGACGGGGGGTTGCTGGGAAGTCACAAGCAGACGGGAATCATAGCCACGTTCAAACCAAGTTCAGAGTTCATGGAACCGATCATCTACACGCCCTCTTCGCCGATCTATTTTCCAGTATGTCGCAACCGCATAGACGACATAGAGTTGGCGGTGACGAACGAGAAAGGAGAGGTGGTGGATTTCGCAGGTGCAACGACCACTGCCGTCGTGGAGATCAACGTATAATAAATAACCATACACATCATGGAACAAATCGAAAGTTACGAATTGCAATCTTTTCCTCCCAACCGTCGCACGTTCGCCAATCTCAACGAAGCGAACAGGGAGATCGAATACGACGTGGACGTAGGGGACGGGTTCGTTCATCCTCACAGAGCGGACCTCTACCTTCAATTCGACGTGGTGAAGAAGGAAAGCGGAGACGCGTTTCCCGCAGCAGCAAATTTGATACTCGTGGACAACTTCGTGCCTCACCTGTTCTCGCAGGTGGAGGTGAGGAAACACGGTACCGTCATCGACAGAATCGATTATCCAGGCATCACGTCGACGGCAGTGGGAACGTTGAAATTATCCAAAACGGACGCGGCGTACTATCAGGCGGGAGGATTCGAAGCGGGGACCAAAATATCGACGAGAAGTCACACGGTGCTCTTTCCCATGCGTCTGCTTCCCGGTTTCTTCTCCGACTACAAGGAGATCATGTGGAAGGGAGGATTGCGCGTCACCTTTCGAAGAGCGGCCAACGACAACGACGCACTGATGCGATACACCAACTTGAACGCCGACGGCACGCCGATAGCCAACACTTTACCCGAAGCGGCCAAGTGCGTCATCCGGAGCATGGAATTGAGAATGCCGATAGTGGAATACGAAACGAACTACGCCCTCAAGTACAAAGCGGAGATCTTGAAAAGTCCGCAGGTGGCCATTCACTTTCACGGTTACCAATGCGTGCAGAAGTTAGCGTCGGGAAGTCACATGGAATTCGACGTGACGACGCAGTTCAACAACATACAGTTCGACATGCCAGATTTCGTCGTGGTGCTCTTTCAGACCGGGCGCGATAAGAATCAGGAAAAAGATTCCAGCAAGTTCGACGACTGCAAGATCAAGAACGTTTATCTCAAGAACGGTAGGAACGAAGTGTTCCCGCGCGAGAATTACAACCTCGACATGACCAAAAACGATTACCTAAAACTTTACGAAGCTTACACGTCTTACAAACGCGTGACCGAGGGAAGCGTGGACATGTACTACACGCCCAGCGAATTCAAAACACGCAGGCCGATGTTCGTCATCAATACCACGAAAAGGAAGCAGGTGGTGGTCAACGATCGAACCAACATCAAGATCGTGTGCGAGTTCCACGACGCGCTGCCTGCCGATACCCTATGTAGCGTCATCCTGGTCGCAGAGAAGTCCTTCGTCCACGACGTGAAGAACGAGAGGGTGACGGAACAGTTTTAAATATATCGCCAACAAGCAATAATAGTTTTTTCTACAACCCCTACAATTACAAAATTTTTAATCTAAAAAAAAACAAAAAAAAACACCCAAAGCACTCCAATAGGGTTGCAGAGTTTTTTAGGATCAAATCGAATTTCTTGAAAGAAAAAAAAATTGAGGGGGCAGCGCTTGCTTGTACTCTCCCAAGCTCTCTCCTATTGTTCACTGAACATGTGTGCCCTTCACGCGGCACAGTCGATTTCAAATACCGCTACAATACCATTTTTTTTTGCATCATGAGGAGGAAAATATCGTAGCAGGGGGGGGGGCAAAAACATCGTAGGAGAGAGGTGTCCCGGTTTAGGTCGTAGCAGGGGGAGGGCGCACATTGTAGAAGATCACACATGAGAGTTTAAAAAAAAAAAAAAAACACATCGTGGGCAGATTACGCTGAGAGCAAAGGTCGTGGTAGATTACACTGAGGAACCTTACAGTAAGAGGAGACAGCAGCCTTATAGGAAAATGTCTTAAGTCATTTCAAAAGTGTAGGTCAAAGGACGAGTTAGCATAAGAGCAAAATTTTGCAGGAGGTAAAAAAATAGCTAAAAAAAATGATGCCAGAGCTTCTCTTCTGTCCACTTTTCTCTCATTGTAGGTTAGTTTAGTGCGTAAAAAACGGATTACACTGAGAGCAGAAGCCTATATTAGCAGGTCGTAGTAGGTTACACTAAGGGACCTTACAGTGAGAGGAGACAGCCTCCTTATAGGAAAATATCGTAAGTCATTTCAAAAGTAGGTCAAAGGACGAGTTAGCATAAGAGCTAAATTTGCAGGAGGTAAAAAATAGCTTAAAAAGTGATGCCAGAGCTTTTTCTGTCCATTTTTCTCTCATTGTAGGTTAGTTTAGTGCGTAAAACGTCGTAAAATAAAAAGTAGGTCAAAGGACGGTTCCAGAACGTTGGGTTCCACCTACTACCTAAGTAGGTCAGTAGAGGCTCTCGTGTAGTTTAGCACGAATAAAATGGATAGGTTAAGTTATATCACGTAAGATCGTGATATACCTACCAAGTGTGAGGTGGGAAAAAAAGTTTTGCAATGAAAATTGTACTAAAAACATCGCTAAACGCTAAAACGTCGACAAAAAATTGTCAAAATATGTCAAAAAGTGATATTCAATTGATAAAAAAAGAGGATACCTACAAAGTGTTGCGTTGAAACAATAAGTTTACACTACTTACTATGTGTGTTAGTCGACGCGCTAGCTACGTACGTTAACGGCCGGCTGGCTTTGAAGTCCACGGAGCGCGCCCACCAGCTGCAACAATCACATTCAACGCACAGTGTTGCCACATATCTACTCTACGCCACCTTGTCCCTCCGCCTTCCCACGGTCTCCACATTGAAGTTGCAAAGTACGGCAACAGCGTATTCGCAGTCATGTGACTGAGACTCCACGTGGAGTAGACGAGCAGAATGACAGCTGTGCCCATTGGCTGAAGGTTGAGTGTGATTGGACGAAAACAACTCTCCCGCTATTTATCCCCACCCACGTTCGTCGCGGCGGCTTTTTTCGACGTGAACGAAGTAAACACGTGACCCTTACTAGCTAAATCCTTTAGCGTGTATCTTCATGTCAGAACCATTGCAATTCTAACCCCTGGTTTTCCATTATTTCGTTCTATGCCAAAGCAATTTCTTCCACATTGAGAGGTATGAAATACGGTTTTCAAAATGCTGAAATATGTGCAATGTCACTGTAATGCATGTACCAAGCCTCTGTGTTCTGATGTTGAAAACACGTGAGAAAATACATTGATTAATGAAACGCTAAATATTTCTGTAGTATAAAGCATGGCATCAAAACTATAGAAAACAGGTAAGTAACCTAACGTAGTCCTGGTTAAAGTGAAGTAATCAAGTCAAGTGACCAAGTAACACAGTAATCTCTCTCTCGTCCGACATCGCTACGTGTTCGAACGGAGAGAGTGACCAGCGAGCTCCAGAAACTCCCCGCCCCCTCCTAAGAGAAGAGCCAGCGCCACGAGCAGAGGGAAGAGGACCTACAGTTCGAGCCGCCGGCAGCGAGAAGAGCTCTGTTTCCGCCTAAATACCGGAAACACTTCAAGAAATGTTCGGGTGCTGATAGAATTCTGCCCTCCACGTACCTCGAGGAGTTTAACTCTACCGCCAGAGAGTTAGGATTGACCGACGAAGATAGGCTCTTGATCCTGAAAGGGTTAATGCAAGACCGGGCGAAGAACTGGATGGATAGGAACGAGGGGAACTTCCATTCATACGAAGAATTCAAAGACGCGTTCCTTACATATTTCCAACGTCCCCTGCAGGTCGAGAGAATTCTGATCCAGGTGCGTAATGAAAGGTATGATAGGAGCGTAGGCCTTACGTATGCCCAGTATTTTTGGGAAAGGTACAACGAGTTCAAAGGTCTGCAACCTCAAATGACTACGGCGGAGATAATAGCCGCTCTGGTCTACCATTTCCCGCACGAGATTCGTCGTCACCTCAATGGAGCCTGCGTGTTTGACGCTGACGCGATGTCTCTCACGCTTGAAAACTTGTTTCAGTGCGAAGAGGAGAGGCAGAGAACCAGAGGTGAGAAGTGGAGTAAGAGGCGCCGACCGGAAGAAGATGCGTCGCACCGGAATAAACACCCGCGCGTCCATCTAGTCCAGCAGGGATGGAGTGGACAGCACCACGCTCCAGGGGCTGAAAGGAACAGCCAGCAACAAGATCCACCTTCACCTCGGCGGAGGCGCCCGTTCAGAGGCAGGAGACGTCGAGGGGGCACAACTCGTGCGTCGCCGAGGAGGAACGACGGCTTTTTTCAGAACGGCTAAGTCCGGGATGGATTTTATCAGCGCCACGCAGACAGCAGATCAGTCGGATCGGGAAAATGCAGGACGCCGTGGGGCGAGAATGCAACGGAGCCCAGCGAGAGAAGAGATCAGGCCGAATTCCAGACGCGGTTCGCCCAGGTACGAGAGAAAGAGCGACGCGTAAGAATACAAGCTGCTACGTTAATGCTCACACCTTAAAGTCTTGTTTTGTGTAAATTTATAGTCCATACGTGTAAGGGTATATATATTCTTCGTATTATGTTTATATTCATGGTATTAATATATGTGTTATGTAGCTGGAATGTCACAGTGTCAGTGCAGTTCAGAAAGTAAATTGTATATATACAGGGTGTTCATGGATTTGTTTGTCAATTTTTATATACAGGGTGTTCATGGATTTGTTTGTCAATTTTTATATACAGGGTGTTCAAGGATTTGTAACCAAATATTTTTTTGTCCCTGTGTAGAGCGCATTTTTCATGCCTACGAAATCCTTGGAAGAAAAGGGGGGCCGGGTTGTGACAGATTTATCGTCGGCCTGCCTCATTATTATTATTATTCTAATCCATAGCGGTGATAAATGTGTTTAATCAAGGTATTGAGTGTTTTTATTTGTATGTATATATATATTTGATCTGCCAAGCCAACGGGAGAAAGAAAGGGAGTCGCGAGTCTGACGGGCGAGCACCAGAAAGGTCACGTTTTTCGTCTGAAAGTTAGGAAATTAGACCTTAACGACAACCATTTAAATATCTCGGGTTCTAGCGGCCGAACTGAAGTGAAACTTTTACCAGCGCAGCAACATGTATGCAAGGATGGATGTGTGGAGATTCGTTGCGATCAAGCAAGAATTACGGATGCCAGATAGAATTGGTTATAATCAATCAGTTTATGGGCACAGATTGCAGTTGAGCTGCGGGCGCCGGGCAGACGGCGGCCTAATCCGAACGTAACATACCAGAAGCACGCCCTGTCCAGGCTGGGAGACAATGGAGCGAAGTGGAATGACCTCTCCGGAAGCGTCCCTTCAACGACCGCCAAGCGTCCTTTTTCGAAATCCGGATAAAACGAAGGACCTGCCATTTTCGACACACAGTTTACCGCGATTCTTGTAGCGAGAGCACCTCCGTGCTACATCTCCGTATACCGTGGACTTAGTTTTGTTTTGCGAACATCACTGTGTGATAGGCAGTAAGTCGATACGAGTGTCCTTACCTCAATCGCTGGAGGAAGTCGAAGCGAGACTGTGTTTCCGTTATAATCTTACGCAGTTTATAGTTTTTGTGAAACAAGGAACATCAAAAATCATGGCCGGTTAAAAAGGAAAGAGAGGAGAGGGGTCACCCTCGGTTCGCCCCGATGCCAGACGAGACAGCACGACTAATGCCTACATCATGCTGAAAACTCGAGTTACGCCGCCTGATGCCTACCAGCCGCCACAGAGAGGGAGAGAGATGTCGAACGCTGCCATGTCGACGTCCCGGCGCTTGAGATCGTCCGACGGTGATGGAGAAGACGCCGACGACCCATGAATGACCGTTCACCGCCCAGATGCGATGTCCGAATCACGCCTGACCACGGAGATGCTCAACGACCCCGAGAGGAAGAGACGCCGAGACCCTTGACGTTCCCCGAGCGACGCCGACAACCCATCGTCACTGATTCGCCGAGGAACCAGATGCGTGAACGCTCTTCACCTTATCGTCGTCGCGACCAAGTAAGAATAAGAAAACCTTTCGTGTGCATACTAAGTGATTTCAATCGCCCGCGAAGACACCAGGATGCGCCGTGAAACTAGAGAGATGGTAACGGATTCATCTGTATGAATGTCAACACGTACCGGGTCGATTGATATTTAGAGAATGCCCTAGAAATTCGTCGATGTTTTTGAAAGCGCCCACGCAACTCGACACTTCGTATCTTACTCCCGTTGCGCTTAATTTTGTATTTACTTGTCTCAGGTCAATTTTACTCATTTCATGTGATTTTTTTTAATGTTCTTTAGTTCACTGTTGTTTGTGCTCCTTTTTTTAATTTGATTGAAGTGCGTACTGCTAGGGTAAAGCGCCGCCCGCTTAATTGTTTTATCTATTTGAGGTTTGTTCAGTTTAATATGTGTCAGCGCTGTGTAGCTGGTAGCTACGTCAGGTCGCGTATGTGATTATGGTTAAAGTATTTGCCTGGTAACATTAATTGCTCGTCGCGGCGAAGTGTTGAAGTCCCGCCCGCTAGAGAGTATATGTTTGCATCACTCAACGGAGGTTATTGATATGTTTAGGACCACGTGAGGTCAAGTAAAAAGGAAAAACGTCCGCCCACGTGAGCGAAATTGCCGTTGTGATGCTTTGTTTATTCTAGACAAATAATGTATTGTCACCGCACCGACCTATTATTAAACGTAAACTTAAGTAAGGGCTGGCTAGCGATTTGAAGTAGCACTGGAGCAAATTCACAAATGACCTGATTAGACAAAAGTCAATTTAAAAGTAAATGCGAATGCAATAATTAGGGCTCGTCGTCAAAAACCTGTACATTTTATGTATTATTTTTGTTGACCATCCCCGTGGATTGAATCTGTGAGAGAATGTGTGAATGCAAGAGTGGGGACATGTACCAAATTGATTTTGTTTTGTTATGAATTTAATATACTTTTTATTTTTTATGTTAATTTGGGCAATATCATTTCATACGTATGTCGCTGCCCGTGATTTTCAGGTATGCAGCTAGTCGCTTCCCGGCTACAGGTAAAAGTCTGGTAATCGAAAGTATATGTGTTTTCTTTTTGATATGGGTAATCGCTATGCACTGTTGGTCACTGTCCCTATACACGAACTCAACCTGGACCGTTAAGCACTTTCACTTGTCCGAGGGAGATTTTGCCGCCTCTATCTAGGTAGTGGTAGTTTATGTTTTCCCGGGCAAGGGAGGGCGTTTACAATGTATGTACCAAAAATGAAGAAGAAGACAAAATGCGAGAAAATGTGATCCACTAAAACTCCAGATCGATGAAATAAGAGACATAATAATTAGAGTCAAGGACACAACTCCAGGAAAAGATGGAATAACATACTCGATGATTCAAAATTTACCGGAATGTGGTATAATATATCTTTGTAACATCTACAATTATATAATGAATTCAGGAAATGTATCGCAATCGTGGTACACTCAAATGATTTTACCAATATTGAAACCTGGCAAAAGTCCACATAAAGGAGAATCTTATAGACCGATAGCTTTGTCTTCAGTACTGGGGAAAATTTTTGAAAAATTAATTCTAAAGAGAATAAGTTGGCATATAGAGGGACAAGGATTATTTTCAAGGCTTCAAGTTGGATTTAGGAAGGGTATGGGGTGTACAGATGCATTGGCAAAAAAATTTATGATACAATGAAAAGCAAAAGTAGTCTTATTGCTGCTTTCTTAGATATTAAAGGGGCATATGATAATGTAAATATAAATAAATTATTAAACATTCTACAAAATCTGAAAATACCTTATATGCATCTAAAAATAATTTGGAATCTATTAAAAAATCGGTTTATATTTTTACTTTCACAATAAAGTTGAGGGTCCTAGATGGATAACAAGGGGACTTCCACAGGGAAGCCCTTTAAGTCCTTTACTTTTTAATATATATTTAATGGATGTTCAAAGAATATGTCCTGAGCAATTTGGATTTATACAATATGCAGATGATTTATGTATATATGAGAGTGTCAAGCAAATAGATAAAGGAGTCTCCAACATGGAAGCGAAAATAATAGAGATAAAGAAATTTCTTGAGAATAGATCTATGAATATATCGTCAGAAAAATCAAAGTTGATTATATTTAGTAAAAAAGGAGCTCCGAAAAATGTGAATCAATACACAAAAAAGTTACACATTCCCATAGAAAATTCAGTAAAATATTTAGGCGTTATATTTGATATTAAATTAACATGGAAACCTCATGTAAAAATGTTAGTGAAAAAGGCAGAAGTAATTTACAATGTATTTCGTTCTATGGCTACAACAAAATGGGGAAGTCATCCTAGTACCATGATGAATTTTTACAAAAACTATTACAAACCAACAATAGAATACGGGATTATATTCTTTAATACAATTTCGGAACGTGTATTTCGACCTTTGGAAGTAATACAGAGGAAAGTTCTACGAAAGTGTCTAGGACTGATGAAGGGTACTCCCAGTGTTGCTGTATACATGGAAGCATGCAAATGGAACTTAAGTTATAGGAAAAGAGAAATGTCTATTAAATATTTGTTAAAAACAACGTCAGAAGTTAATCATCCGTTTAACGACATTCTATTCGACTTGGTTGAATTATATGATTCAGGCAAAATTAATAACTGCGAAGATATAGGATGGGTGCAATTATATAATGAGTACTATGAGGATCATCAAAAATTATTGAAAGTAAGGAGTAAGCCCATATATACTCTAGATTTTCCCGTTTGTGAATATAGAGATATTTATTTTCCTGAACAATATACAAAATATGATTACATGGAAAGATGGAAAGATTATTACTTTATATATACAGACGGTTCAAAAAGTAGTCAAAATGTAGGATGTGCTGTTTATGATGTACAGATGAAGGAATCAATTATGATACATTTACCGGAAGATTTTTCCATTTTTACAGCTGAAGCTTATGCAATTTACCAAGCACTAATTTATACATATAAATTGCAAGAAAAAATATATTAATATTAACGGATTCCAAAAGTGTATTATATTCAATTCAGTCCAATTATGATTTATTATTTAAATGCTCCTAATACATTATAAACTGTGTAAAAACTTTACAAAATTTAAGGAGCAATGGAAAGATAATTCTTTTAACCTGGGTCAAAGCACATTGTGAAAATTTAGGAAATGATATGGCAGGTTTGTATGCAAAACAAGCTAGGGTAATTCAACCTGTTCTGGAGCTGAAAACCTGGTACACAGACCTTCTAGCGAGGGTGAAGGAAAACTGGACGGAATGGTGCAAAGGTGAATTTCAAAATTGCGGCAGCTTTTATCAGAGGATAGCTAATTTCAATAGAATGAGGCCTTGGTTTACAAAAGTTCAAAGTTCACGGAATGTGATAGTATTACTAAATCGTATTAGGTCATTACATACAACTACTAAAAGTCATTTACAAAAGATCCGGATTGTACAAAACCCAAACTGTACATGTCGAAACAAGGAAGATATACACTATATCATATTTGAGTGTAATAGATACACACAAGAAAGAGAGACATTCTATAAAACTCTTATAAACTGTGAAATTCCTTTTCCTCAGTGTTTGGAATCTTTGATTTGTGAACCTAACCTTACAGTTGGATATATATTGTTATATTTTTTTAGAATATGTGGCTCAACTATTTAGTAGAAAAGAAATTGTTCATAGTATCTTTTAATAATAATGTACTAAAAAATGTAAGTTTATGTACAGTACATATATAGATATGGGAAAAACTGCTTGGCGGTAATCCCAAGTAAAATGTAAATAAATAAATAAACACTAAAACTCCAAATGGGAGGAAATGACATCCCCCAGAATTAAAATGCAACCTACCTAGGAATACTACTCGATGAAGGCCTAACATTTAAAGATTATCCCAAGGATGTAGCGCACAAAGGCAGTGCACGTCTAGGGCAATTATATCCAATATGGAAAGGCACAGTACTTACAAAAACGAACTAACGATGCTTAGCGATATACAAAAAACAATGTTAACTTTAAAGCATACATGTGTTGTGTTACAGCACAGTGCACCAACCTACCAAAGTCCACTAGAAAATACCCGGAGCATAGCTCTAAGAATAATCTCAGGCAAAGATTGATATGTATTGGGTGGCCAGAATTAAAGTTACCCAACTCAGATCCCTCTGTAGCCTGTTTGAGGCATCGTAGAACTCTGAAATTTGGTTAATCCACTATGCAGACCATGGAGAAGAGGATGGCGATAAAAAAAATCAATTTTCCGCCACCAGGTTGAAATGTGGCGCTGTACTTCCATTATGGGTTGTAATACTGACGTAAGCTCGCGCAGTAGTCGCAGAATATCAGGGCTCTATCCGCCACTGCAACAGCCACTTCGGTGACAATTTCTTCTGCAATCGGCCGGCGGCCCCTTTCTGCTCCAACACCCAGATCTCCAGTCTCTTCAAATTTCTTCATCATCTTTCTTAACCCATGCGTCGTCATGGGCCCCTTTCGAAGTCTTTTCAAATTACGATAACCTCACAGTGCAGCTGCACTATGGTATTACTACCGTTCTGATAAAACAACTTCACCAGCAATGCACGTTCTTTCTTATTTGGTCGGGTTAAAGTTACAGTGGTGTAAGTCACTTTGTAAAAAAAAAAAAAAAAAAAAAAAGACAGACACAGAAACCATATCGAGATTAGGGATGGCCAAACGGATCCGGATCCGAAAAATCCGGATCCTTTCGGATCCGGATCCGGATCCAAAAGTTACGGATCTGGATCCGGATCCGAAAGTTACGGATCTGGATCCGGATTCGAGAGTTCCGGATCCGCGGATCCGGATCCGGGTCTGAAAGTTTCGGATCCGGATCCAAAAATTTCGGATCCGGGTCCGAAAGTTTCGGATCTGGATCCGGATCCGGATCCGAGAGTTTCGTATCTCAATCCCATTATAATATTACCACACCTTAGTCCTACAAGAATTTTTTTCAAGTGTTGTTCCTAAAATACTTTGCTACGCATCGGCTAACACACTCGTGCACAAATGTCCGAAGTGATTTTGTAAATGCCATTGAAACGAATATGTATTCATTCGAATGTATTGGAAATGAAAACACACATAAATGTGAGACATTCTATTCCAGGATGAAACCTTTAACACATATAACAAGATAGAAATGTTATACAAAAATTATACAATTGTTCTACAGTTACAGTTTTACAAATTAAAATAAAACATTATAATATATGCAGTGTTATATAATTACAAAGTGTAAGACTAACAAGGGAGGTTATCTAAGTGTCCCCCTCCGATTTCCATGAAAATTGGCAGTATAGTGGGGCCCAAAGGAAGAATTAGGTGTTTTTTTTGTTTCAGCTAAAAAAAGGTTTTAGGGGGCAAAACCCCCTCAAATGTCAAGATGAGGACAAATTGAAGTGAGGATCTGACCCCTGTGTCTTTCCGATTTCCATGAAACTTGGCAGGTGTATAGTGGAGCCCAATGGAAGAAATACGTGTTTTTTTGTTTCAGCTAAAAAACGGTTTTAGGGGGCAAAACCCCCTCAAATGTCAAGATGAGGACAAATTGAAGTGGGGATCTGACCCCTGTGTCCCCCTCAGATTTCCATGAAACTTGGCAGGTGTGTGTATAAACGGGCCCAAATGAAGAAATACGTGTTTTTTTGTTTCGGCAAAAAATTTGTTCTAGGGGGCAACCTCCTCTCAAATGTCAAGATGAGGACAAATTGAAGTAAGGATCGGACCCCTGTGTCCCCCTCCGATTTCCATGATACTTGGTAGGTGTGTGTATAAACGGGCCCAAATGAAGAAATACGTGTTTTTTTTTGTTTCGGCTAAAAAACGATTTTAGGGGGCAACCTCCCCTCAAATGTCAATATGAGGACAAATTTAAGTGGGCATTTGATTTATGTGTCCCCCTCCGATTTCCATGAAACTTGGCAGGTGTATAGTGGGGCCCAAAGGAAGAAATACATGTTTTTTTTTTGTTTCAGCTAAAAAACGGTTTTACAGGGCGAAACCCACTGAATTGTCAAGAAAAGGACAAATTGAAGTGGGGATCTGACCCCTGTGTCCCCCTCAGATTTCCATGAAACTTGGCAGGTGTGTGTATAAACGGGCCCAAATGAAGAAATACGTGTTTTTTTGTTTCGGCAAAAAATTTGTTCTAGGGGGCAACCTCCTCTCAAATGTCAAGATGAGGACAAATTGAAGTGGGGATCTGACCCCTGAGTTCCCCTCCGATTTCCATGAAACGTGGCAGGTGTATAGAGGGGCCCGAAGGAAGAATTACGTGTTTTTTTGTTTGAGCTAAAAACTGTTTCAGGGGGCAAAATCCCCTCAAATGTCAAGATGAGGACAAATTGAAGTAAGGATGTGACCCCTGTGTTCCTCTCCGATTTTCATGAAACTTCGCAGGTGTACAGAGGGGCCCAAAGGAAGAAATACGTGTTTTTTTGTTTCGGCTAAAATACTGTTTTAGGGGGCAAAACCCGCCTCAAATGTCAAGATTAGGACAAATTGCCGTGGGAATCATCTGACCCCTGTGTCCCCCTCCGATTCCCATGAAATTTGACAGGTGTATGGAGAGGCCGTATGCCCCCTGTTTCTTCCTATGCCATATTTACGTGGTTTCGGGGTCAGATCCCCACTTCAATTTCTCATCATCTTGACATTTGAGGGGGGGCTCTATACACCTGCCAAGTTTCATGGAAATCGGAGGGGGAGACTTAGACCTCCCTAGTAAGTGTATTAATTAATTACAAATCGCGCACGCGAGCACACACACACAAACACACACACACTCATATATATATATATATATATATATATATATATATATGTGTGTGTGTGTGTGTGTGTGTGTGTGTGTGTGTGTGTGTGTATGTATATTATATATATATGTATATTAGCAGGTAACAATATGTTATAAGCACATTCTTACTTTCCAAAGAAGCGCATGTGGGATGGCAAAACGGATCCGGATCCGAAAATTCCGGATCCGGATCCAAGAGTACCGGATCCGGATCCGAAAGTACCTGATCCGGATCTGAAAGTACCGGATCCGAAAGTTTTGGATCCGGATCCGAAAATTCTGGATCCGGATCCGAAAGTTCTGGATCCGGATCCGAAAGTGCTGGATCCGGATCCGAAAGTTCTGGATCCGGATCCGAAAGTTCTGGATCCGGATCCGAATCTGAAAATTCCGGATCGGCGGATCCGGATCCGGATCCGAAAGTTCTGGATCCGGATCCGGATCTGAAAATTCCGGATCCGCAGATCCGGATCCGAAAAATTTTAGGATCCGGATCCTAAGGATCCGGAACCAACCGGATCCGGATCCGGATCTGGCCACATTCGAGATAAGTCAATCTGTTAACATAAAACGTGAAGTAAGTCAGAGATTCATTTAACTGGCAACAGATGACAGTTGAAGTTCTTCTTCTTCTTTTTCTGACCCTATCAACTGGTAGTCGATTTTAATCATCTTCCTGAGTTTTTTTTAAAAAAAATTTTTATGTATTTAGTTCTCTATTCACTTATATTTCACAAGAATGAAAAAAAAACATCTATTGATATTTATTTATACTGTTTGTTAGATCGTCAAATTACATCTTCTTGCATATCCATAAAGAAGCCATATGGTGGGAGGAGTAGGGTCCGTGAGCAGGGCAGTAAGAGATGTAGGGAATGGAATTCTATTTCGACGTAAACCACTATATAATTTATCTCGTTCTCTGTCGAAATTGGGACATTGTAAAAAGAGATGTGTAGCATCTTGATTATCTTCTCCACATGCGCAGGCTTGTTTTGTTGTAATATGTAGTCGTGATAAATGATCATTAGTGCGAACATGACTGTACGTGGACGAATTATAAAAGTAATAACTGATCTTGGAAAATTATATGGGTAGTACCAAGGTTTGTTTTGTGAATGTTCTGCAAACCATTTATATGTGTTGCCCGTGGTTTGAAATTGTTCTATACACCACTGTTTCCAGTGATAAAGAAAACAGCTGTTGTGTTGATCAGCAGAGTGCTGTGAGTCAGACTCTTTGCTTTTTTCAAAAAGTGACTTACACCACTGTAATTTTAACCCGTCCATTTAATGGCAGGGAGATCACTTCCGAACTTTTGTTCAGCACTCACGTTAAGTGATTTAGCTGCGTTATTAACTAGAAAGACATTTGTTAATGGCTGGAAGTTGCGAGAAAATAATCTGTTGTTTATGGCAAGATTGCAAGGTAAAGGCAAATCCATAACCAATTGGAGCAGTTTACGTCATTATTACAACCCATAATGGAAGTAGAGCGCCACATTTCAACCTGGTAGCGGAAAATAATTGAACTTTTTTCTTTATCGCCATCCTCTTCCCCATGGTTTGCATAGTGGATTCACCAAATTCCGGAGTTCTACGATGCCTCAAACAGGCTACAGATGGTTCTGAGTTGGGCAATTTTAATTCTGGCCACCCGGCACCTATCATTCAAATAAGAGATGCATTTAGATCAAGAAACGCTGTTTGAATACCTGCAACGCGAAAGGTTCAAATTCTCGGCACAGCAACTTCACCACCCAAATCCGACCCTAAATGACATAGGTTAACGATATGCAAGAAGGCGCGTTCACAAAATGCCCATACTTAATTTTAAAGAACAAACAAATCTAATAAAAAAAGGTAAAGTGTTCCCCTGTGCATAACACCACGCCATGAAGGCGTATAGGGGGTGTGGGGGTAACGCCCCTCACTTTCTTGATCCGGTCGTGAGTGGGGTGATGTGATCAGCATCACGCCCCTGACCGCCTTTACCTCCCAGGGTTTCCCCCAGGTACCCATGTTATTCGACGCTGGGTGGGCGCCGGGGCCGCTTCCATCGTTAGAAAAGTTCCCGGATTTGAACCTAATATTCCAGTTTATTAATATAATCCAATGAAAAGCAAAAATCAAGCAGCGTTATGTCTGGAAAGCACTTGAATGGGTGACCATGTGACCATCTGTTCTACTGTGGCCCAGCCCAAAACCATTGAATCCATTTCGATATTTTGAATATTGGTTGGGCGCATGCAATAATTAGAACTGTCCTGGTTTCAGAAGATTTACGTTTCTTTTTCAGTGACGTCAAACCCATGTCACATAATTGCAACTTATTTAGACTTGAGAGCATCTGGGAAGGCGGGTGGAAAGTGGGTGCGCAGTAGCAAGGAAACGCAGCGTTGCCAACCCTAGCTATAAGTACTGAAACTATCCGTAAAATGTAACCACCACAATTAGGGACAGCATTCCAAGCATTATGTACCTATTCCCTTGCAACTCATTCCAAACAAATAAATAGTGCAAATTCAAAGTCTACATTGTCGGTGAGGCAAGGGACAGCTGTTTGTATCGAAATAGGAAAAGGTATGGGTAATTGGGACGGAAAGTAAAACGCGTGAAAACCTGCAGAGATAATTGCAGAGAACGTTTTGCCTTTTATCTGCTCCGTGAGGCAAACACGATATCTAAAGGGCCTCCCTCATGGCGGAGTGGTAGCGTCGTTCCCTTGCAATCAAGTGGTCCCGGGTGGAACCCGGTGGAGGTTCATGAATCATGACACAGTGGTTCGGAACCCACTTTAAACTGTAGGTCCAGTCGCGATTAGCCTTACTGTGCATAAAGTGGACTGAAAACATAAAATCAAAAAACAAAATATTTAAAGTTGATACTGAATAGATTGGGTTCAAGCCACCACGATCTTATGCAATGTTTTATAACGGCAACCATCATGTCATACAGTTATGTTAGAGTTATTGTTGTACGTATTATTATATAAAATTACTACATCAATACGGTAACAATAACAATGTATGGGTATTATATTAGTGCTATTGCCATACCTATTGCCATAGTCATCCATACGCGTAATAAGAAAGCTAACCAAAGAAATCGTTCACAGTAATTCTGTAATGTATTGAATTAAAAATGGAAAGTACAACGAAGAACTGGAAAGTTACAGCACTATTAGAAAATAATATACGTGTAACACTCCAAGAACTCATTTCGATCTAAATATTTTCTGGTAAACAGAACCATAACAGCAAAATAAGTATTTGGTGTTATTATTCTTTGTTATTGTTATTATTCTTTATTATTGTTATTATTATTACAAACGCAAATAATAAAATGTCTGATAAGCGTGAAATTCTACTACCCTTTCCAGTAGCCTACAGAATAAATTCAGTGAGCAGAGTTTGTTTCCCGTGCGAGGCTGGCAACAATGACTTGGAGCCAGTATGGTCGAATCTGGAACTGTCTTTCCGCGCGCGGAGTTTTGAACGCTGTGATTTACTGTTTTGATTGTGGCTATTGGAGTAGCAATATTTGGTATATCCGTGTGCACAATGGAAGCTGAGAATAGGAAGCGTTGTGTTTTACACAAGCAAGCACGTGAGGTCGTGTACAACGTGTACAATTACTTTAAAATCGAGGTCGAGCAGAAAACGATTGTGGAGGGCGAAGCTGAGTGCCATGTTGCCAGACCTCAAGAAAGGACTGCCGCGGCGTGCGGGGTAAGTTTGCGTTCAGTGCAGAGAATTGTGAGCGAAGGGGGAAAATCTGTTCGTGCAAGTGGGACTGCTGTAGTTCGATCACCAGGCAAAAATCCTCGCCGCGAAAAGCCTGTTACCGATATTGATAATTTCGATAAGAGCATATTACGCAGGGAAGTTTTGAACATGTACAGAATTGGTGAATTTCCTACATCATTGAAACTCGCAAAGAAAATGAAGGCGCAATGTAAATTTGTTGGAAGCCGATGGTCAATGCTGCGTATATCGTGGCTGGAAAAACACAATATTCCCCACGCATCTTCGCAAACCAGAGCAGAGCTTTTACTTTTGGTCAGGGATCACAAGCCGACGTCGAAATCATACGAAGTGGATACACTTGCAAGAGGATTCGGCCACCAAGTTGTGCGTCTGCCCCCGTACCATTGCCAATACAACCCCATCGAATTAATCTGGGCGCAAGTGAAATCTTACGTTGCAGAAAAGAACAGCACTTTTAAAATGGCTGATGTCGAAAATTTGACGCGCGAGGCTGTAGCGAACGTGTCAATTTCTGCCTGGGATAAATGTGTGCAACATGCAGAACGTCTGCAAGAAGAGGATTATCACCGTGAAATCTCTCGAGACAGCATCATGGAGCCCTTCGTTATCAACCTCCAGGACTCCGACTCCGAAGACACTGAGGGTGAAAATGAATCTTCTGAATCTGAATAAAATCGCAGGTATGTATGTTCAGTTGCCGCATTCTTATCCTATTCATTTCTGTTTTACGATTTCATTTGTATGTTTATAATTGTAGTATCTATGGAGACAATAATGCTTCGATTTTTTCGCTTAATGTCAAACGAAATTTCTTTTTTTATTTTGGCACAAAGATCTTGTTCATCGTTTCATTGCGGTGCGTGCGAAATACATCGCATATCCACGCTGCCGCGGATGTGGCAACGCTCTGCGCGAAGGTAGCAGACGACCGCCTTCCCAGTTGCTCTCTAAGAGCATCAGTGTTGTTACATCACGTGGATGAGTTGATGTTTATAGTGGTATCTAAACTGTGTTCCTCTGTGTGATTGCTATCAACTCATCTGAGCTAATGCAGTTTATAACATGTCAACACCAGGCGGTTTCTATACTTGCAAGTTCTTAACTCATCTGATTTTGAAGGCTGAAAGGTTCTGAGCTTAAGGCGCTCACCCAATCTGTAGCAATCTTAAACGCGAAGGTTTATTGATGGAGCAACACAAGCTTTCCATCTGTCCCTATCCTGGGAAAGATCAATCCATTCCATCCATACGTCCATCTCAACCCTATCCATTTATCTTCGTCTCGACCTTCCTACAAGTCTCTTACCATCAGGTTTCCCATAAAAAATCCTGTAAACTCTTCTTTCCTCTTCCATTCGTGCCCCATGGCCTGCCCACCTAAATCGTCTTGATTTAACTATTCTAATAATATATGGACATGAATTGATATTATGCAGTTCTATTATGTAACCTTCTCCACTCATCTGCCCCTCAACCCTTTTAGGTCCAAATATATTTTATTTGCAGATACTCTTAATTTATGTTCCTCTTGTAATGTAATGGATCAAGTTCATATCCATATACCTAGGTAATACTACAGGCAAAGTTACTGTTTTTCATATTTAAACTTTTGGTCCTTAGATATTATACGAGAGGATAAAAGTTTGTGAAGAGAAAAGTGTTTTGAGCTTAAGGCCATCCGGAATTGTGTAGTTATTGGGAAACATGCCAATCGTTTTTACTCGTTTTTACTACAATTTTGTGACCTGATCAAAGAAGGGAAACGATCTTATGAAACATTCATAAAAAATACAAGTATTTCATAAATAATTTTCACTATTTTCGTATCATCAATTACAATGAATATGTGTTTTTCTTACAAGCCTATTTTCAGAAATCAAACTGAGTTGTATATAAATTGTATTTCTCTTTAAAATATTGTTTAAGGTAAATTTAAGTAGTATTTTAAGTGGTTTGGGTCGTCCAGTCTTCTAACAAACGTTTCGTAACCTTACAAAATATAAAATACTATTGTTTGGTTTCGAGAATTATTAAGACTTTCAACTTGCCGTTATTCACATAGAGCATTATAAACAGTGAGTTTTTCTGCAAAACTACTAGTTTGAGTTTTCAAAATAAATTTATTGATATATTTGGATCATTTCTGAGAAAACCTAAAGTTGATAGGCGCCATCGTTCCCAAGATATATCAAATAAAAAATATCCAATATGGTGGACTTTTTTTCAAGATGGTTGCTGTCAGCACGCAGATAGTGATTATCTACTAGACTAAACATATCTTAAGTGGTATAACAATTAATTCTACGAAGAGTCTTGCTTTTATCAAAAAGTCAATGATTCCGAATTTAACCGCCGGACTGTGATCAAGACGCACTTTTTTGGTACTGTACTCCATTTGACACATTTCATGGTGTATATTTCATTTAAATACATTAAAACTTATATAGTTTTGAAGCTTATAAACCAGGCTACAACTTTTATTCGAAATAATTTCTTGTCACTTGATTTGTTCAAAAGTTACAAGGCAAAAACTTTGAAAAGAACTAGAAAAAAATCACTTTTTGAAGATTATTTTTTTAAATTACGGCAATACCACTGACATTATCGAAACTTTAAACTGAAGTTTTTTTTGTAGCCCATCTAATGAGGATTAAGACTACGAAAGGATTACTTGTCTACGACTATTGGTTACTGAAATATGGGTCAATAACTGAGAGTCAGCGAAATTGATGTTTGAGGGGCGCTGGGAGGGGGGTCACCGCGAGGAGGGGCGGGGACTTATGGGATTTTGCACTACTAGTAGTGTTTTAACAACTGAATAAAATTAAGCTTTTACAGAATTATTCCCGACGTGAAACGGTTGAGGGTTCAACGTGCTACACCCATGTCACCCCATTACCGGTTGAAGAACTCCACACCTCTAGCAGGTAGGATTATGGAAGGGAGACTGGCAGTCGGGAGATCGACCTAGGCCCTTCAAGGTTATTATTATTATTATTTTACCCAATAAGAGCAGCAAGAACTAAAACAAAACGCCAAATACACTCCAGACAACTTCTCCACCATCATACGTACAAGTTTATACCTTAAAAAAAAAAAAAAAAAAAAAATCGGACATGGATAATTTGCCGAGCAATAATTGTGCATCCCACTGTTATCATATGATGTGTACTAGTTCTTCAAACAGAAATCCTGTCGTCTTGTTTGGGACTCATTGGATGACATAGCATTTGGGGCCAGTCTTCTCGTTGGATAGGGAAGGCATCTATATGGTGGCATTTTTCCAGACATTAGCACAACAATGTGAACTGTTTTTTAATAATTATGTAATGCTAAGTAACCATGTATGTTGTTTCTAAGAAATGAAAGTTGTGTTTGTATAGTTCTAGTAAACAATATAAAAGTCAACGAAAGAACTTTCTTCCTATTCTTGCAATAAAAAAGCAGCTATGTGTAATGAGAAATGAACGCAACAATGTGAGAAGTTTGTAAATAATTGTATGTATTTCTTAGCAACGGAAATGAACATTGGTTTGTATAAAATACTGAGTACGAAGCTAAAGTAGCACTTATGTAGATGACTGGCTATCAGCATGGAGCATTAATAATTCGTTCTGTACGAAAATTTGCACCAACGAATTTATTTCTTTAAAGTGTGAAAGTGTTTCTTATGCAATATTAAGATTATTAGTAAGGTGCCTTTGTTGATCAATTGTAAAATTAATACCTGGCACAGAAGAAATATAAAAATATCACTCCTTTACAATTTGGAACAGAGTGCAAGGTAAGTAAAGTATTAAGTCTAACATTATTGTTGGTTACCATACTTTGTTAATCTAAATTATATACATGTCATTTGCGAGCCAAATTTCAATCATTGGTAAACAATATTTTATTTCTTAGTTGTCTTAAGGACCCTGAGATTGAAAACGATAGCACAGTTTATAGCTTAGAAATTAGACGTATTTAGGACACGATTTACTGTCAATCAATATTCGCATTTTTCACTGTAATGAAATCACTTTTTCCATGACATACATTAATAACGGTGGATTTTTTTTTCTGGTGCGAAAGGTAAGATAATGCATGGTTATTGAAGTGTGATTTAGAATACGTTGGCCTTTTCTGAACCTGACAAGTGCTTACTGGAGTACGAGGAGATAACTTCCCTTCAGTGTTGGCTTGTAATATTGCCCTCCGAAGCCGTTATGGGAGGCTTCAACGAATACGAGAGTCTAGCGTGTTGGATCATATGGTCCGAGGATAGGGCAAGGTTTTATTTGTTCCTTGGTCCACACGAATTTCTCGCTTTTGCTAGGGGCTAGATTTGTTTGAGAGTGAACTTCATGCGGGGGGGAGGGGGGGTTATTTGACCGGAATCTACATCAGGCTGATGGGCATGGAGCCCCGATTACCCTGTTGGAGCCCCACCCAAAAGCTTCAGTGTGACGGTAAGATAGGGTGGGACGGGTGGGTTCTTGCCGTGGGATTGTATGTAGATTTTATAGTAGCAATTACTGGTCAAGTGAACCACCAGGAGGTTCCTGGTGTGTCCACAATGTAATGGTGCGGTAAGAAGGTGGGATGGGTAGGGTTCTCACCGCTAGGCTTAGTTGAAAATTTGCAGTTGCAAATACAGAATTTCCATCGGCCGAATAAACCAACCAGGTTAGGTTAGATTAGGTTCGGTTAGAATATGTCAGATGAAAGAGGTTTCAAGGACCAGCCTGATTTTGTACATGCAGCTGTGGTGAGATGGAGAATTTCCTAAGCAAAAACCAGGAAGCCACTCAGTAAAGGATTCGTCTGTCTATAGGGTGTGTGTGTACCTTACTTATTAGTGGTTAATCTCACTGTAAACTGTAGACCCAGGCTCAATGCAACTGAAAAAGCTTCCTTTTCTTGTTTTCGAAAGTTCCCTGGCTCATTACCAGCACCTTGGAAGTGGGCATTGAGATTGATACTGCATTCAACAATTGAGTTCAATTTCCAAGACTGGACTGGACTTAGGGTGACCATCCGTACTGATTTTCGCAGTACACTCCTTTTTTTGATGGGCTGTCCTGCAGAATGCGAAGCCATTTATAAAATTAAGATATGTCCTTTCTTTCACACATGTCCTGATGTCCTGCGAAATGTCCTGATTTCTACTCCGGTCTCCGAAGTCCAAATTTTTATTTTCTATTTATATTTTCTTTTGTTTTTTCCATGTCAACAGTTTATGCAGTACATGCTTTTCTGTTGTAGTCGGGCTGGAGAGAATGAACATCCGGTTAGAACAATGCGTAGTTACCACGGCAGAGAGCAGGTTGTAGACAGTTGCGAACAAGAGGGTCAGGTGGCGCCGATCTGTCCAGTTGTTGCGGGGTGCGTAGAGTGGAAGTCTCGTTCCTGAAGTGCACGTCTCGTATTTCAACACTGTCGGCTGAAGATACCTCCTAGGAGGAAATATGCATTTAATTCAGAACTGAAATCTAAGAGAGGCAAAAGCGATAGTGATGTTCACTGTGAAAAGTGTTCAGGTGAGTTTTAAATGCAAGCAGTGGAAGGTCTGAAATAACACGACATCTGCAAACGGCAAAACACAAATCTGCCGACGCTGCTGCTGCATCTAGTGCTACTCTTTCTACATTTTTTCGAAACAAGAATTTTGGGTCTAAGGAACAAGAATTGGCAGCAGCAGAGCGTGTTTTGCATTTCATACAGTGCAACATAATTAATCGTTTCGTTCTACAGACTTGTTAAGAAGTGCTTCGAACCACAATATGCTTGTGCAAGAACAAAATGTGAAGCGATCGTGACAAATGTGATAAGCCCCCATGCAATTGCAGAGCTTCAGAAAGAGTTGGATCAGATAAATTATATTACAGTTCACACAGATTCGTCGAACCATAAAGTTACGAAATTGTTTCCATCGTTGGTGCGCTACTTCCTTCTTTTGAGCGGAGTGCACGTTAAAGTTCTGGATTTTCAAGATCAGTGTGGTAAAACGTCCGATATTGTGTCTTCGTATATCCTGAATACATTAAATGAATACAACATTGAAACTAAAGTTGTTGGATTATGTGCTGACAACACCAACTGCAACTCTGGAGGAGCAGCAAGGAAAGGTAAAAAAAATGTTTACAGTATATTGTTCAGGAATGCTTAAACAAATCTATTGTAGGTATAGGTTGTTCTGCACATATAGTGAATAATTGTGTACAAACTGCGATGGACTGTTTATTGATTTGCATAGAAAGTGTGGTGCCCAAAATATACTCATATTTTTACATATATACAGTACGTGAACATGCTTTACGAGAATTTTGTGACTTCGTGGAGATAGAGTTCTCAAAGCTTCTTTCTTATAGCAAAACTAGGTGGCTCTCTTTGTTGCCAGCCGTAGAGCGCATACTTAAACTCTATCCAGCATTGAAATCATACCTTCTATCACAGGACAAGTGTCCCACAATCATTAAAATATTCTTTATCTGTTTGATGAAATTTCAAATGTAAGAGCGTATGCTACTCTTGCAAAACTGAAAGCATGGAACACTGCTCAAATGAGAGTAGATTTAAGATGGGGTGAGATATTCAAATATTTTCAGGAAAATTGTATTTCCTTTTATCAGGTATTTGATATTGAAGACTTCATTTTGTGCCTTCCAGCTACAAATGCACCCACTGAGAGAGTTTTCTCATTAATGAATAACATGTGGACTACTGAGAAATCTCAATTGAAAACTGAAACTGTGAAACACCTAATAATAACTAAATATAATTTCAGTTGTACCTGTAGTGAATTCCATGATATGGTTATGGAAAATACAAAGTTGTTACATGCTATTCACTCGAAGCAAAGGTACAGAACCATTAAGGATGTTAAATATTGGTACATTTGATTATGAAATATTTGTTAATTTGAAGTTATTGGAATTGTTTTAAAGACTTAAAGTGTAAGTGACATGTTCTCAACAAAAGTTTGCTCACAACTGTAGTTTGTTTAATATGTCAAATTTTAAATACATTTAGTTTTCATTTTTGTTTTATGCCACTCATATACATTGGGGATTCATCAAATAAAAGAATAATTATTTTTAAAACTTTTCTCCTTTATGTCTTTCCTTTTTTGAAGAAAGTTTGTCATGGTATGTGTGTGTACTGTTTTTTGCTGGTAAGGATCTGGTCACCCTAACTGGACTGGACAAGAGCTTAGTGATGATGCGTTCACTTAAGAGACGGTGCTTGTAATTATCGATGGTATCTTCATATGCAAAACTTTAGAGAAACTTGCTGGATCATAATTGATGAGTTACATATGCTACGAGGATAGCCTGCTAATAGTATAATCAGTAAAGATATCTTGGATTTGGCGTTGGAATGAACGAATTTCTTTCATAATATTTTCATAAAAGACATGATTGGACTCCAACCATATGTTCATGTTGGTGACTATTTCTCGATTTCATGGACATTTTGGAAAAGTGTTCTAGCCGTGAGAGAAGGTGAGAGAAGTCTCAGAAGTTGTGTAAAAAGTTGACAGCTAGCAGGGTCAGGATCATGTTATGTGTAGCAGAGTGGTACAGTCGTATGGGATCGTTTCTGGAACTTTGTATGTTGTCGTCTTCATGATCTTATCATATTGAGTAAGAGCCCATCGGTCAAGGCTTTGTGGACAGATGTCGTATTCTTGGAGAAAGAGATCTCATTGAGCGAGGAACCGGTGGATTTTTTTTTCTGGTGCGAAAGGTAAGATAATGCATGGTTATTAAGGTGTGATTTAGAATACGTTTACCTTGTCTGCGCCTGACAAGTGCTTACTGGAGTATGACGAGATAACTTCCCTTCAGTGTTGGCTTGTAATGTTGCCCTCCGAAGCCGTTATGGCAGGCCTCAACTAATACGAGAGAGTAGCGTGTTGGATCGTTTGGTCTGTGGGTAGGGCAAGGTTTTATTTGTTCCTTGGTCCACACGAATTTCTCGCTTTTGCTAGGGGCTACATTAGTTTGAGGGTAACCTTCATGCGGGGGGGGGGGGTTATTTGACCGGAATCTACATCAGGCTGATGGGCATGGAGCCCCGATTACCCTGTTGGAGCCCCACCCAAAAGCTTAATGTGACGGTAAGATAGGGTGGGACGGGTGGGTTCTTGCCGTGGGATTGTATGTAGATTTTATAGTAGCAATTACTGGTCAAGTGAACCACCAGGAGGTTCCTGGTGTGTCCACAATGTAATGGTGCGGTCAGAAGGTGGGATGGGTAGGGTTCTCGCCGCTAGGCTTAGTTCAAAATTTACAGAATTTCCATCCGCCGAGTAAACCAACCAGGTTAGGTTAGGTTCGGTTAGAATATGTCAGATGAAAGAGGTTTCAAGAACCAGCCAGATTTTGTCCATGCAGCTGTGATGAGATGGAGAATTTCCTAAGCAAAAACCAGGAAGCCACTCAGTAAAGGATTCGTCTCTCTATAGGGTGTGTGTGTACCTTACTTATTAGTGGTTGATCTCACTGTAAACTGTAGACCCAGACTCAGTGCAACTGAAAAAGCTTCCTTTTCTTGTTTTCGAAAGTTCCCTGGCTCATTACCAGCACCTTGGAAGTGGGCATTGAGATTGATACTGCATTCAACAATTGAGTTCAATTTCCGAGACTGGACTGGACTGGACATGAGTTTAGTGATGATGCGTTCACTTTTTTCGTCAGCTTAAGTGTGCGATGTAATTGTGAATTTGTCAATTTACCTAGTATGATTTACTTCACTTATCAGTCACTCTGCTTGATTCACTCTTGGCTGATCGCGACCAAGATGATGAGCGATGATGTGACGAGTCTTTGAGACGAGAGAGAGTTTACTGTGTTACTTGGTCAATTGACTTGATTACTTTACTATAACTTGGATTAGATTAGGTTACTTACCGGTTTTCTATTCGCGATTAAAATTAACCGATATGCCATCTGGTGGGACTTTCAGGAACTAATCTAAGTATGATATGTTTGTGTTGATGTCGTTTAAAGCATGGGCAATATGCGAAAGAGTAAGATCTACTGTTCAGGTTTTTTGGTGCTCTAAATCATTTTATGGTCAGAACAAATGAAAAGTTTTCATGTATTTCCACCCCGTGGAATCAACAAAATGAAATTTGTAAATAAATCAGGGGAAACGTAATTGATTGACAGAAGATTGGCATGGGGAATAACACTGTAATTCGGCAAGGAAATTATGAAGAATGCATTAGTCTGTTCACTATATCTTTCGAGAGATTGCGATGAAAGTAAAGTTTTAAATTGTACTTTATAAATAAAACTTTTTTTCTTTTTCGAAAAGTAATGAAGTGTCTTACCCAATGCATTTATGTATTATGTGTGTGTGGAATTTGGATACGACATTATACGGAATCCCATACACCCTAATAAATTACAAAATCAACAAGTTGCTTTTTTAATGTTGCTAGAGTAACACATGATATAATTGTAGAGATTAGTGAAAATTCCAGGTAGGAATGTGTTCTATATTTTTTTCAGGGGGGGGCAGAGCAGGCTCTCACTGCCCCCCTGCCCCCCTCTAGCTACGGGCCTGCTTCAAAGCAGTGCTGTATCATCTGCACCTCATGTTTGTAACTGGGATTCTCGGAAATTATTTGAAAATATAGAAATTGAAATTGATCTATACTTAAAAAGCTGGCAGGAGAAAATTGCGAACATATCGTTGCACTTCTTTCTCGATAATATTCACGATTTCATTGACCAGGCTATCCTCACTGAAAAAGGACATGGTACTGAATGAAGCAGCAACATTTAGCATTTCCATTAGTATTGTATTAAAGGTGCCTAATGTGTTTGGATGTTTTTCTTGGATGTCTTGCTATGAACTTTGAATTGCTTAAATTTTTGTTTCCCAAGTCTATCTTTTGGTAATAGTGTGGTAGAGAGAGGGAGTGGATATTTGATTTTTTTTTTACTTTGCGTTGCTTTTCTGCCACTTCTAGCAAATCGCAACAATGAAGGATGACGTGAAATTGATGAAGAGACACTCATAAACAGTGCCGCAACTACAGGGGCAGGGGCATTGTCTCCTACCTCTGACCATGGACAGAAATCCATTCTGGGATGCAAACATTTAAGTAAAATGACAAGACTAAAAACAAAAGTCGTTTTCACGTTCAGAAGACACAACGGCGCTTATGGAGAAACCGCTCAGTGTTGCCAATACAGCGCTAGCTCATGTCGCCGGGAAATGAGCAGATCTCTCACTCAAGTAAGGGGAACCTGGCACATGGGTTAGATTCAAGTTGCAACCCAAACAAACAAATGAGTTATGGCCCACTTGTCTATGAATTTATGTGTACGTTGGAAACTGAAAGGTGATCTTCATTTCAGTATTAATGTCGACAGTAACGTAAACAAAAACAATGTGTATTTGCGACAGCACTAATGTTGCTCACAACAGCAGCATTGGAAATAATTGTCAATTATTAAATTTAAGTAATTGCAATTCTATTATAACAAACTGGATGAAGTTAATATTTTTACTGAAATGGAAATAAAATAACAACTTGAAAACTTGGTGGTGATTAGCCTGAATGCTGCGGTGAGTCAGCTCATGGATGCATGGAAGTAGTATTGCTGGGAACCTTTAGGTGGTTATAAAAAAATAATTTCATTATTTTCTCCACAACTTTGTCGCTGGAAGTTTTTACTTGGAATTACAGAACAAAAAATGGCCAGCGACGACATTTTCTACTGCACGAATATAAAAAATCTCCACATATACTTTATTTGAATATTTTTTAATGCTAATATGCTTTAAAGTATTGATAAATTATGAGCACCACCATCACCTATGACAATTAAAAAACAGTGTCAATTTTTTCATAATGAATGCTTCAATTTTACGTCATGTTTCAACGTTAGGAATAAAAACAATGTAAAAAATTTTGTTTTCACAGAAAATTTGCGTTTTTAATTTATCTAAAAATATGTAAGCAAGTTACCAGTTTTTTGTGTTCACCATCGTATTCTCTACAAAATTTCATGCAACAGCGCGCTCGTATTTTCCCATAAGAAAAGCATTGTCCATAAGAGCCCATTGTGTCTTCTGAACGTGAAAACGACTTTTATAGGAGAATCTAAGAATAGCAGGACAATTGGATACTCATGATGGAATTCGTTTTTACGTGTTCCTTGCATTTTCCTACCAGACGGCCAAGGGCACTTGCAAGGGGCACAGAGGGGCAATTCCCGCCCCCCCCCCCGATTTCAAATTTTATACAAATAAAAAAACATTTCGTAAAATTTTCTTCCTCGCTTCGCTCGCAGTTTCTGCTCTTCTTATATTTCAAGTTCAGAGCCATAGCTATGGGGCGTCAGGAGTCGGCCCTGGGAGCCAAACGATCTATATGAAGAAAAAATGTTAAAGAGAATCCCATGGTGCCCCGTGAAATTATTGCACCCTATTAAAACAATTTCTTTCTACGAAACTTAATATGAAACATTAATGATGACACTGTAATCCAAGAAGTCATTGATCAGTCAAGGGATTCCTATTTGTTTGTCAGGTGTCAAAAAATGTATTTCAACTATAATATAATACAATTCACACAATATTTTGCAAAATGGTTAACGTAACCAGTAGGCAAACGTTGTCTATAGTGATGCAAGAGTCTCCCCTTTGAAGGAAATAGTCCGTAATGGACTAAGGGACCAATGTTTTAATGTTTTAGCAAGTACAAAATAAATGTGTTAGCTACAAATTTTTACACAATTCATCAAAATGTAGGTAATATGTAACCATTATTATTTAATTAATTCTATTTTTCTTGTATAACACAACACAATGGTGTTGTTGGATTCTCGTTAGATTCCTTTTTGCATGGGCGTCCAGAAGGAGGGGCAAGGGGGGGCGTGCCCCCCCTGGAAAATGAAAGTCAACCAAAAATTATATATTTCACACACATAATTTCATTTTAGCCAGAATAATATGTGTTAATTATTGCATGAACACCATAAATTCAAATTTAAGCAATGTTTTTTTAGGGAACAACACTATTTTTGGAGAAAATGTACCTTGTTTGCCCCCCCTTGGAAAAAATACCTTCCTTGCCCCTCCCTGGAAAAAATCCTACGGACGTCCATGCCATTGTGCGTAAATATCTTGCATACTGGAAACTAGAGGAAATCATTATGAAGCATGATTTATAAAGGGCTCCCTTAATCAGTTCTGCAGAGAGTCCCAAAGTTGTTGGTGCATATTAATCATCTATTAACATTATCGACCTGTAAATATCAAGTAGTTACAGTCCCTCTTAGCCTACCTAGGTATTTATGTTAAACTTCATATTCTTTGGCAATCTGGAAAGGTCATTATCGGAATATTGCTATTTGATGTTGCTCGAAGTTCTTTTGTTCGTTGCAGTTTCAAGATACCATCCCTTTTCTGTTACTTATCTCTTTTGGGGGAGGGGGCAAGTGCCTCTGTGTACCCTGTTATATCTGCCAATGCGACACAATAAATTAAAAAATTGCCCCCTCTAGGATTGACTTCGCCCCCCCCCTTACAAATAATTCCTGGCTGCGGGCCTGCTTTGAAGAACCAGTGCGTATACATTAGTTTCGTCTGCGTTTTCCCAAATATTTTTGCCTATGCTTCGTTCTCATCACAGCTTCACCTTCGTTAGAGTTCCTGGAATTCACATCGCATTCGCAATATTTAAAAATATCGCGTAATTTAAACGTTTCCCCTTCATAGCAGCCATGACAACACACTGCTGTTTCGTACTACTGCTGAATGTAAACAAAGAGTTATCCTACTTAGAGCGGCCATATTGGAAGCGACACTAGCGCTCAGGTGGTAATTTTAATCGCAAATAGTTTTGATGCGATGCTTTCAGGGTTAGCAAAATTTGTGTGTTTTTTAAAAGAAACAAAACAAACCATATTTTTTGTTTTAAACATGTTTTAAACAAATAAAACATTTAAGACATAATACCATGAAGACTTATTTTCTAAGAATAATGATCAATAAGGTATCTGTTAATCATTCAAGGATGGAATGTGTTCCTATTATAAAGTAAACGCTTGACTAACTTCTTAAAATACACATCTATGTTAGTCTTAAATCTCGCATGTTGGTTGTTGGAGAAGCTGCAACTAATCCACAGTTGCCAGGCCCCAGTGAGTCCACGTGGTAGATACACTTTCTTTTTAAAATATATTTTGTGTCGATTCGTGAATGGAACTAAATATTGACATAAGGATATTAACAACAAAGTGCACAGTTTGCGGCGTGTTAACTGTTAAGTGAGGAACAAAATGGTTTCATCCATGTAGTATTCAATTTTTAAAAAAATATTTTAAACACCTGTAAAGAAACATAGCCAGGTGTTTTAAACGTAACCCACGGGTATTCATCACGAAATGTTTCTTTGTTAATTCAATATACATTTTCAGCCACTGAACAGATTTCTATGCACAGTAAACACATGGCACGCATTGAATGAAAAGGCATAGTTACAAAACACGCAAATGTGTTTTCAACAATCAAACTGTGTTTTAAACAAGTCTTAAAAACATGTTTAAAACACTGTTTTAATCGTTTTAAACATGTTTGAAAAAAAAACGAACAAGACGATTTGTTTTAAACTTCTAAAAGGAGTTGTTTAGAACACTTTTGTTCTAAACATGTCAACTTATGTTTATACTACAGAAATATTTAGCGTTTCAATAACCAATGTATTTTTTCACGTGTTTTCAACATCAGAAGGCAATGACTTGGTAGATGCATTAGAGTAACTTAGTAGATACATTAAAGTGGCTCGGTATTTACATTACAGAGACATTTCATCGATTTCATCATTTGAAATCCGTACTGCATACCTCTCAATTTAAAAAAATAATTGCCTTAGCATAGAAGGAAATAATGGAAAACCAGGCGTTCGAAGCGCTTAAAAGCTGTCGAGTAGTCATAAATATTAGTCAGGATAAATTTTAAATTCTACATTACATTTGTAAAATTCAATTTTTTGAATCGTGTATTACGGAAAAGCATCCCCCACCCCCAATTTCATATTTCTAATGTTGAGGGAACAAGACAAATTTGTATATTTGTTATTTTTCTTCCCTTTTCTGACACATTTGACTACTTTCTATGATGAGAAAGTGTAATTAGATGATGTTATTGAACACCCATTCCCACATCGGTACTCGCACCTAAGACATTTGGTGACAAGTACGTGGCCATGTCGGTGTGACATTACTTGAAGATATGTAATAAATCAGTTTACAAATCTATTTTTCAAGCATCTTGTTTACACCTGAACATCTATTTAAGGCAGGATCATACACGTATACCTGAGAAGCCTCAAGCTCAGGGACTAACATGTGTGAAATATTGTGTAATTACCATTTATAACTCTACTTCTAAAAGTTGTTCGAAGACAAAAATGGTAATCGGGTCATTTTAGGGGGAATCTGCAATTACCACTTCCATCCTTACCGATTTATTTACTGCTGATCTCCGTGGCGGAGTGGTTATCGCAACACGCCTAGATTCGAATCCAAGCATGGACATGAGTGTTTTCATGAGTCTCCCTTTATCGTCCTCATCTTGGCCGAACGTGGCAGTGACACCTTTCGTTCTGCCCACAGTACAGTAGAGCGGACACTATAAAAATAAATTGTCCTTTGTCATATTATTGCACCAGTAACTGTGATGTTCCAACTGGATTTCCGGTAGGAATGCCCTAGTTTGCGCTGGACTAGCCACCCACTTGCTAGTTTTCGCCTCACACGATAATCGTTACCGCACTTGTCGATAGACTTTTGTTCCCATAAGACATTGCGCAGAGCAAACAATCTGTAAAGATGGTCGAGCAATTTGAAGAATGTTGTTGGAGAATTACTGCTTTGTGCTCTTATTAAAAATTAAAAAGAGAAAAAAAGTATGGACTAGAAAAAAGCTCGAAAAATATGGCAATCAGTGCGTACCGAACAAGTTTTTTGATGAACTCGGGTATGCATATTCCTACATAAGATTCGCAGGATTCATTCACAAAAAAGTCAAACATTTAATACACTTGTAATAATAAGGATTTTCATTTTCAGCTAATCATATTTGTCACGTACACATCTCATCGCTTTGCATAAATACCTCAATATTAATGAACTGAACACGAATGCACTGCACGTCATGTCTTTACTTTTTTCTTTTTATCGAGAAACGGAGAAGCTAACAAAAACAGCTAAAACCTCAGACAAAAGACTCTCCTTCGCAAACTCACAGATTATCTTCACATGGCCAAACTTTGCTCTGATTGGCTGTTTCACAGAATCCAGTTCGAGGAAAGCCAGTAGCAATTAGAACATGTCCTATTCCTCCAAACCAGTCAAGCAGCCAGCCAGGCAGTCATCACATTCGGGCAGGTAGCCAGTTCGGTCCTTTTGTGGCATTCACGCCTTGCAAAGTAACGTTTCAACATTCAAATTTGCACCACTGACTATGTTCACGTTGAAATATAATTAAAATCTAAAGATAAAATAAAACATCTGCTTGTACCTTTCATGTTTCACCAAAATTCACGCATAATTTCCAGAGCCAGTAATTCTTACATAATTCTCGGATATTGTGCAGCAAATTTTACATACTAATTCATTTTTCATGTCAACAAGTAACTTTTGCTAATAGAACAAGTTTAGTATCGCAATAATTTGTGGATAATTTTGAAAATGATCCATACAAATGAAAATTTGCTTAGAATATTAATATTTGGTTATTACATATACCTACAAAAATTTCTTACGGTTATTGTGATTTTTTAACGATTGTATCTAATCAGGACTTATCGGGAATTGTGTACCATTTCATTTTTTGGATCAATATCAGGAATTTACGAGCCTAATTTAATATTTTTAGAATTTATTTCAGAATTTTTAGAACCTATTTTCAGATTTTTAGAACCTATTTTAGAATTATTAGAGCCTATTTTAGGAACCTAAAAGCACACTTTTTAGAACCTAAAATTTTAAGGTCTAGTCATGTGTGACAACCAGGTTCTCGTTTTGCGCATGCGCGAGAAAAACGGTTAGTGATTTCTCACATGTGGGTGGTATACTTTCCCAGACAGACAGCTGTGTCCCCACCTAACGTTTGCTGCTATTTGAGTATTGTTTGAGTTGTGCACATAGGTGTCTTGTTTGACACTGCCACTTTCCAAACTAGTTCTGCCAGCTCCCGTGGAGGAATGGTTATCACATCGCGCTACGTTGCCAGTGGTCCCGGGTTCGAGTACAAGCCTGGACATGGATGTTTGTGAGTGTCCATTCATCAATTTCATCATATCATTACTCATTCCCGTCTTCGCAAATTAGCCAAAAGTGGCACAAAAAGCTAAGTAAATACAGCAACTATTACTGTAGCCACGATTATGAATTCGCGATTTATTATAGTCCACGCGTTTACTTTGTTAACGTCGAAGACTAAAGAAACCCGCCGCTCGTCTACTCCACGTGGAGTCCTTGAGCCAATGGGCGCAGCTGTCATTCTGCTCGTCTGCTGCACGTGGAGTCATTGAGCCAATGGGCGCAGCTGTCATTCTGCTCGTCTGCTGCACGTGGAGTCATTGAGCCAATGGGCGCAGCTGTCATTGACAAAGTTAAATATACTGACAGTATATTTAACTTTGTACATAAGATTTAGCATTGTGTATGGGCAAAGTGGCGAAAAGTGTGGGGGGGCAACTGCCCCCTCGCCCCCCTAATCGCCGCTACTGCTATATTGTCATAACGATTTCTTTTCCTAAAGGATTTCCAACTACATTTGCGAAAGTGGTTATGGGTCTGAAAAACAGAAATAGGGTGGATATCGTGTATGACACCTACTTCTCAAATTTGTCCTATCACACAGTCTTGTTAATCAAAGGTTTTAAAATGCGATTAAAATTAGTAACACTGCCCGCAGTAGAGATTATTGATGCCAGAAGGACATGCCTTCCGCTGGACGCTATGTAGAAACCAGTGGCGCCTCGTGACCTCAAATTTGGCCGGGGCTTATTTTTTAAAGAATTTAAAATATAATGACAATTCACATGAATTACAAAAAATAGGTATTTTTTCTTCTAGACTACAAAACTGGACTAACTTTTTTGAAAGAATTTAAAATTAAATGACAAATTACATGAATTACAAAAAAACGGGTATTTATCTTCTAAACTACAAAACTGGACTTTTTTTTTAAATAATTTAAAATATAATGACAATTCACATGATTACAAAAGAAACAGGTATTGTTGTGAAACATACCTTTCTACGAACGTTGACTCCTGTTCTTCTGCTCAGCAAATTTTGTTATTACTTTTTCGTTGAAGCCCTCTATGTTTGAAATGTATTCTATCTCTATTGTAAGCAAGTGCCAAGGCATTTGGTCTGTCTTGTCCCATTGCATTTCTTAAGCACGTTTTAATACACTTCAATGTGCTGAAACATCGTTCAGATTCAGCTGTTGCCACTGGAGTTATTAAAACTATGTTTGTCATTTTTACTGTTTCTGAAAAGGTACCCTCTAAATAATTTTAAATAAAAAATGAATGCAATCTACTGATAGAGTTTATGTTTTTCAACTCTTCACTACAATAAAGAACACGAAGTTCCCTCTTTAGTTTTCCCTCTTCTATGAAGGGATAATAAATCTGGGAAGATGCCTCTGTTTAAAGATTGTTCTCTTTCATTATGTCCTCGTAGAGCAAGTTCATGTCGACCACAGAATTTTAAACAATCGATAATTCTATTTAATATATGCCTATTTTTCCGGACAAATTCATTGTGTCTTGTAATTGACAGCCTATGTCCTTCATCAATTTGTGTTCAACATCAACCCTGCCAAACTCACTCAAACAGTGAATGAAAGCCACCAAAACACTACAGAACAACACCCGAGATCGAACGCGATGCAACAGAAGTAGCCCCGAATCAGCACTCAAATCCATTGCACTCTCCCCTCCTCTCTCTGCTAGCATGTGACCTTCACTGTAGCGTAAGTGGGTGTAGGCCACGCCTTCCTTTGCGACTTCCCGCGGAAAACGATAATTGACATCAATGCTGCTAGGAGAGCTGTCGTATCCATTGCAACAGACGAATTTACGTGCGTAAAAATCGCCTTTTAAAAGACTGTGTGATAGTTATGCGTTATGGTGATTGATAATTACGTGAATACGTCTGTTTTTCTTTAGGGGCTAAGCCCCAGAAGCCCCAAGGGACGAGACGGCACTGGTAGAAATTTTCCGCTCCGCCTGCCAGGTTCACGAGCTGAGTTATCTTCGCTGAAGTCGTTGGTTTCGTTAAGACTTCTGGAACGCACCCCTTGTACACCTCCGGAGAATAAAAACTGAGTCGGTTTACATGTACATTTTACTAAATGTTATTCTTAAAAATCAAGACCAAGCACAAACAACAACGTTGGACAAGAGCTGAAAAAAATATCAAGTAACAAATGCTGATTTGGTAATATTAAGTTCAATCTTATCGGAGAATGAGCAGGATGATGTGAAGCTTTGTCTGATTCTAACAGGTATCCTATCAAGATTTTTCCTTCTCGATACGAGTTTCCTAATTTCGACTCTAAGCTTATCTATAGTGTCCTTCAAAACAAGGTTGTTAATTGACAGTTCGTTTATCGTGTCACTAATTTTCTCACTCTCTCGCTGGATTCTACAAATTTCTGACCAATTATAGTTGGAATCGTCTGTGAATGCGTGGAGTGGAATGTTTAACGATTCTGAAAGTTCTCGTTCGTATTCACTTTTGAGGTTGTTAATGTCCTTCTGATACTTTGACACTAAGGTTTCAAGTTTATATTCATATTCCTGGTTCTCACTGTCGATGAGGTTTTCTTTGTGACAAAGCACAGTGTCAAGAGTGTAGAACCTTACAGTTCGGTACTCCTCAACCTTTTCAATCTGGGCACGGATATCATTCAGCTCCTTGTTCAGGTGATTGCTTCTTTTTCCTAGCCAGTTCGTTGAATTTTCCAATTTTGCAATCTGAACATGATAATGCCTTTGTACTTGCTTCAGGTGCTCTTGAACAACCTTCTCCACTTCCTTCCTCTTTTCTGCCAAACCGATGATCTCATCCTCCAGATCGACAACTTGATGGTGTGCTGTTTCTTCACTTTTGACCACTTCTTCCTTCAAGAGCTTCGATTGAAAAGCCAGATTGTGGATTGTCGGGATTAACCGGCCATATTCTTTTTTATGGTTCTCCAAGTTTTTCTGGAATATAAAATCACAGTTTGTAACACTCTTGAAGGCAGGCCCGTAGCTAGAGGGGGGGCAGGGGGGGCAACTGCCCCCCCTGAGAGCCTGCTTTGCCCCCCCTGTGAAATATACAGAACACAATCCAACCTGGTATTCTCACTAATCTTTAAAATTATATCCTGTATTACTGTAGCAACTTAACAAACACACTTATTGATTTTGTGATTTAATTAAGTATGTGGGATTCCTAATAATGTCATACTAGGATTGGGGGGGGGGGGATCCCTGCCTGATTCAGACTTCGGGAAATTATTTCGTAATTTTCAGTATCTAGAATAGTTATGACATTTTGAGAAGTCTTATATTAAAGGTGCCTAATGTGTTTGAATGTTTTTCTTGGATGTGTTGCTATGAAGTTTGAACTACTTAATTTTTTGTTTCCCAAGTCTACCATTTGGTAATAGTGATTCATGCAGTAGAGCGGGGGAATGGATATTTAATTTTTGTTACTTAGCGTTGCTTTTCTGCCACTTCTAGCTAATCGCGACAATGAGTGATGACGTGAAATTGATGAAGAGGCACTCACAAACAGTGCCGCAACCACAGGGGGCAGGGGGCATTGTCCCCCCAACCTTGAACGGAAGTCCATTCTAGGGGGGCAAACATTTAAGTAAAAAAAACAAGACTAGCAGAATCTAAGAATAATAGGACAAATGGATATTCAAGATGGAATTAGTTTTTTCTTCCAGACGGGCAAGGTAACTTGCAGGGGGGGGCACAGAGGGTCAATTGCCCCCATTGGTTTCAAATTTTCATAAAATTTTCTTGCTCGCTTCGCTCGCAATATCTGCTATTGTTATAGTCCAAGTTCAGAGCCATAGCTATGGGGCCAAAACAGTCTAAATGAAATAAAAAATGTGTTAAAGAAAGTGCCATGGTGCCCTGTGAAATTATTTGCACCCTAATAAGTCAATATGTTTTCAGTTTGAAAAATTTGGATCTAAAAATGTTCTTGCTCTCATCGATCCCAATATGATTGTTTTCTATAATGCATTCTTCATTTACCCGAGAGAGAAGTAAGATCAAATATGTAGCTACTTCAGACTGTTGCTGATAAATAGTTTTGTTTCAAATGCACGAATAATTCTTTTGAGGAAAAAGAGACAAAATTTGTATTATTTTTACTGTTGACTTGTTATGAGGCGGATAAATTAATTATGTAATGTATTTAATGTATTCTCATAAATAATATACTGTATATATTAAAGAAACTTTGAATGCATACACAATTTAGCGTTAACATGTTGCATACTTATGTATTTTCTTATTTTACTTCGTACCATGTTGCATGAATAAAATATATGTTTTACATGAAAGTGATACATGTCATATGTACAAATAAGATTATGTTCATCATGCATTTTGTGTCTTTCAAAAATACAGTTGTGTGTTTGTTTTCCAGTATTAGCTAATGTGAAATTGAACGTGTTGGAAAAACATTTTCAAATCATTTGTTCCATCACAAATGCTTTAGCACCGACTTCTAACCCCTTCTTGCGCGATTTTTAGTAACATCTTTGATGCTTCTATTATTACTACTACTACCACCACTATATTAAAATTATTATTATTTGCATGCTTGTCCTGGTACTGCCCCCCCCTCCAGACAAAAAATTCTTGGTTGCGCCCACTGGCGTACGCAGGATTTTCTTTCTGGAGGGGCTGGAATTGTATAGGTGGATGCTTTCAGTGACGCAAACTTATAAGGGTCCGTGGAAACATAGCGCACCTAAGAATTTGTCGTGTTATTATTATTATATTTGTTATTGTTATATATTTTCGTATTAAAATCAATAAATAATATTTTTAAAATAGCGAGTATGGTGCGTGGAAGGGAGAATTTGAGATTTTTGAAACTTATAAGAACCCAATGTTTTTCAAAATTTGGCATCCCTGACTGCTTTCTAGTGGGCGGCATACACAATAAGATATATCGTATATTTACAACTTTCCACTCTCAAAAATGTCACCTGAGGATAATTTTATAGGGCTTGAATTTACCACTCTGGTTTTTCCAGAGTTTATGGTGCTTTTACTTGAAAATGTCAATTTTTCAAAAATTATGAGGGGGCTGTAGCGTACGCCAGTGGTTGCGCCTCTCCTCACAAAGAACACTCCTGCCCAAGCTCGAAACTGGGACCCTTGGCTTCGTAGTGCGTTGTGTAACCATCCCACCCTAGAGGTTGGCTGGTGAAAGATGTAGGACAGCTTAGTTAGTATCAAACATGATGCAAACGTGATAGTGTTTCACATTTATTATTTTGGTTAAAAAGCGACAAAATTTGTAGTTGGATTCTCATTAGATTCCTTTGTGCGTAAAAATCTTGCATACTGGAAACTAGAGGGAAACATTATGAAGCACGATTTGTAAAAAGCTCCCTTAATCAGCTCTACAGAGAAACTCAAAGCTGTTGGTACATATTAATCGTCTATTAACATTATCGACCTGTAAATATCAAGTAGATACAGTCCCGACTAGACTTTATCTTTGTATTCTTTGGCAGCCCGGAAAGGTCATTCTCGAAATACTGTTATTTGATGTTGCTCGAACTTTTTTTGTTCGTTGGAGTTTCAAGATATCATCCCTTTCCTGTTACTTATAGCTTTTGGGGGAGAGGGCAAGTGCACCATGCTATATCTGCCAATGCGACACAATATATTAAAAATTTGCCCCCCTCTGTGATTGACTTTGCCCCCCCTACTAAGAATTCCTGGCTACGGGCCTGCTTGAAGGGCCTAGTGTAAAAGGATGGGGGTGTGGGTAACCCCTCACCACGAAATGTAGGTAGCGATTTAATATCGCTATCCCTTGCTCTGCTGGCAGTTTGCCAAATGAGCAGAGCAAGGGATAGCCCCAGTTTGTACACTCAATGGCAAAAGAAAGAGTAGACGAATTGTTCATCATTTTCATTCGGTCTGTTTTCCACAATGTGATGATCATGAATTGAAAAAAAATCAATCAATCAATCATCAAACCCCCACTTTGTGAAAATTGGCACCGTTCATTTCGAATGAGATAAAACAAAAAGCATATCTTTAGAGTCGAAAACACAATAAAGATCAGTTTATTAGTATTTCAACGAAATAATCAAAACACCCCCCCCAAAAAAAAAACGTTTTCTCGAAAAAGTGTGTGTAAAATATAGGAACCAGGTCTTTTCAATTACTTAATTCAAAGAATAAATAGTTTTCAAAATTTCAAAAACTATATTTTTATGTGACAGGCCACACAATGTGAACTTTGCGACTAAAATTTGTTCCTAACTTTCATAGATATTTCTTGGACGACCCGCGTAAAAGTTAATAACAAAATAAAATAATTATGCATTTGAGAATAATAATAGTATAACAATTAAAAAATAGAGAAACACAGTTGTGCTGCATCGCCAATTAATTGGAAAGAATTAATCCAACAGTATAATAATAATATAGTGATAATAAAAATTAAAGTTTGTTATCATTATTAGTTTGTAATAAGATTAGTTGTTTGAAAAGGTGCAAGAAGAAGTAGTTCTTATTGAGGTATACACATACCGTCGATAAAGTTCTAACCACAAGGAACATATATTTCTAATGTTTTCCGATTGTTTTTGTGAACTTAATGTATTTTTGACACATTCTTAAATCCTGAAATTAATGTCAGCAATGCTTGAAGTGGAAAGTGTTAGCTGGAGCTTGGGGGATGTTGGCTCCAGCATTGGGGATAACTAGGTGATGCTCCTATGGTTTAACATGATAATAATGATTCAGTTTGTGTTTGAGTTTTTCTTTTTAAATCCACTTTATGCACAGAAAGGCTAATCGGAACTACGAGATAGATCTACAGTTTAAAGTGGGATCCGAACCACTATGTGCCTCTTCCGGGTATCGAAACCGGGACCCATAGTAATAGTGAGACAGCTGGGAGGATGCTTTGCGTAAATTTTCCTAGCTAGGGGATCGCTTCGAACACCGCGTACGTGTACTACAAGATATGCATACGAGATGAATTACACACCTTTAATATTATACATTCATTAAATGCGTTCACTTGTTCTTCTAGCTTACTCTTCGCATGTTGGATTTTCTTGTGGAAATAGTTTCTCCTGTTTATGTGCTGCTCGTCATATAAAGGCGTTAATAGACTTATCCTAGAATCATAATGAACGCAGCCTGGAGGTCTCCAAATTTGTCTAGTGCTCATAAGTCTCTCCACTGACATTTTGTAAGTCTGAAAAGAAACAGATATAATAAATTATTAATAACAAAATTGCGCAACCTATCGATGTTAATATCTAATCATATTGCACGAAAAACGGCTGATGACAACGGGAAGGTAAGGTTAAATGTAACAAACAGGAGCGTATATTCTAGACTCGCTAGGCTATCTGCGAAGCCTGAAGTCTAGAGAATAAAATACAGGAGAAAAATCGATCACAAATTGTAAATAATATTATTCATATCAGTGAGATGATGATGCTGATTCTGGAGTTGGCAACCTGATTTCTTATGAGTTAGCAACCATATTTCTTATGAGTTGGCAACCTGATTTCTTATGAGTTGGCAACCTGATTTCTTAGGAGTTGGTAAATTTATTTCTATTCATAGCCTAGGACCACGTGACATAGGGAGATAGCCCAGATATTGTTCTCAGTATACGCCACTGGTAACAAATGTATTTGAAATGCGATGAAGATTTATATGGTTACTGGTTTCGATTCTTAAGCCCCTATCACACGGAACTGGATTTCTAGTAGGAATGCCCTAGTTAGCGCTGAACTAACTTTCTAGGTAGCAATCATGGCCGCCTGGCTGACTGTTTGACTGGTTTGGAGGAATAGGACATGTTCTAATTGCTACTTGCTTTCCTCGACTGGATTCTGTAGAACAGCCAATCAGAGCAAAGTTTCGCCATGTAAAGATAATCTGTGAGTGTGCAAAGGAGCGCTTTTGTCTGTGGTTTTCGAGTGTTACTCCAGCAATGTATAACGTATAAAGCATGAAAGGCGCGTTTAGTTACAACATCTATGCTGAGTGCACGGTGTTTACATTTGAAACAACTAAAATATTCTTCCATACGTGTACAGTAAACGTTGTAAAGTATGTATTTAAGCAGCGCCATTGTTTTGTACCTGATAACACTTTATGCGAAACGTTATTCCTCTCGGTTGAACAGTTATCGGGTTTTAAAAATGTGAAGTGACACATTGTTTACATATCACGCGCCGCCATTACAACTTCTCTCGTATGGGAACAAAAGTCTATCGACAAGTACGCTGATAAGTATCGTGTCAGGCGAAAACTAGCAAATTGGTAGCCAGTCCAGCGTCAACTAGGGCATACCTACTGGAAATCCAGTTCTGTGTGATGCGGGCTTTACACTCTGTGGGGTGTAAGGGGTGACCTTTTGAGAAAGCACCCAAATGTGAACACCTCACTTCCACGTAGTACACCCCGCTAACTGTAATTTCGCAAGCCAACGAGGCTCTGGCGTCTGGAACTACGGCCAATATAATCCTCTGTAGGACTGTATGCTGTTCTGTCTTTTGTCCTTGTGTGCTGAGCGTCCCTTTACAGCCTCAGCTTTGAACTGGTAGAGTCCAATTACTTTCGGAACATCTCCAGCAGACTGGGCGAGTCTGTCTAGCGAGCCTAGTGGGTGTGCAGAACCTGAGCAATGGGCTTAGCGATAGGTTCTGGGTTGAGATGACGTCAGCGGCTCGCTTGTTTGATTGGCTGCTTCGAGAGTTGTGGCTCGTTCCGAAGCTTCAGATGCATAACGGCCAAAGATGTTGCGGAAATAATCTCCCTCGAAGAGGCTGGTCTCCGTGTAGTGTGGCGGGGGCAAATAACGTGTGTGCTGGTGCCCATAACATTAAATTCAATCATTTTACACTCTGTCTCGGAAATCTGAGGAGTAAGGCCACGCACAACGGTAGAGGAGGGGAGAAAACGAGTGCACGGAGCAAAACAGTGCGTGCTGCGAATGGTTGGTAGCTACAGTTACGTTTTCCCCTCGATGCACTCACTTCCCCTCTCATGCGTTCATTGGACAAACCCTCTCGTTTCGAGTCCTACTTGCGCAGAGGACTTGTTTTCATTCGCTTGCTCCACGGATATCAGGGACAGAGTGTAGCCAATTTGTTCAGTTTAGATCAAGGCTTAGCAGTTCAGATATGCTGATTCCTTTCAAGTTCTATATTGATAACTCTACAGTTTTACCAGATATGCGTATATGTACGCCCGTAGAACTCTTTTTGTTTAGGAAGATGGAAAGAATGGAACATGATTCGTTGATGTCCCATGTACATTGTTCTCGCACGAAAATTACATTACCATGCAATAGTAGTGTATGTACGCGTGTATAGTGTAGGCCTACAACAATAATTGTACGAAAAGTGTGTTGATTCTAGAGATTATTGCAAAAAATCTGAACATTCTACATATTTCGTCCATTGAGAATGCAAATGTTCTATCTCCAAATTGTAAACAAATGAAGATATTTTGACTGTAGTCTATTTATGATGTAATTGTTTCATCTCTGCAATTGTCTGATGCCTACATACAACCAATATTGATATAGTGAGAGTCTTTTTGGTTCAAGTGCAGAATTTGGAAACAGCCATAAGAGTACAAACTCCAACAGCCAATGAAACCTTACTACAATTTCCTCAACCAAGCGCCATCGTAGTATGAGATAAACCCTTTGCATTCTAACCTCAGTCACTTGTGGGGGAATATGCTTAACAATGGTAGTGGTCTCCGGTTCTTACTTTTGTTGTTAACAGACAAGAATTTTTGAATAATAGTGGATTCAAAGTAGTTGATTGATTTCCAAAAATATGAATTATTTATTTTACTTTGCCACCAAATGACAAATTTGTAATGAAATTGTTTCATCTCCATCTCGTTTCCAGAATGCAGTGTTAAATCTGGGAGATATAACATTGGCACTCTCAAATCAAAACTAGTGTTGCGTGTAATTGTTCTATCTGAAATTTCGATAATGAATTACAGCATATAAATACCTAACCAAACAACAACTTATGGTAACAGTATGGTATAGTGAAAACACATTTCTTCAAATTTACAGGAGAAACTACTTACGGAACTGAGTTTCTGGAGACTTTTGGAAGCTCGTGGAAGTGTTTTCTCCCTTCGTTGAACTTATTCGGCCGGTAAATCATGTATTTTTCGGCATTAATGTATCTCCGATGCACGATAACTCTTGCCACTATTACCGTTGACTACGTGAATCAAATGTTCCGTGCGTTCGATTGTGTAACCCCTGTTAGTGTAGCAACCACGCGGTAGTTTTACAAGATGACGTGTGAGCGGTTTTGTTTTTCCAATTTAATTTTCTGTTTGCCTAACCTAACTGAACCTAACCTAACTTTCCGTGAATGGTTTGTGGATCAATTTTCGCTTAAAAACGTTTTGTGAATAGTTTGTCCGGCATTTTTCGGTTAATAAGTTTGGAAACATTGCATATCAGCTGACGATAGACAACGTGAGTCAAGATTTGCCCGCCATATTGTGTGTAACGAAAGCGAATAAGTAACGAACAATAAATACTTGTAATGTGAAAAATTACGCTTTTTTTTCAGTAAAAAAAGCATAATCCCACGATCAAAAATGTCCCGCTATACATAACAGGTAAGTACAAATGTAAATAATTAGGAAATAAACGAGTGAAATATGTTTTCACTATACCATTCTGTTACCCAACTTATTTTTAGAGAGGCCTTTGCAATGGTACAAACTTTCAGCACAATCGTAACAAGGGTCCAATAAATATATCATGTCAAACTTTAACGGCTCTCCTGAAAAAAAGGAAAAATTGGACATAGAATATTTATATTCTCAATGGACGATTTGCTAATTTCTAAACCTAATTTTAAAGTAGGCTACTACTATTTTAGCAACGATTTGTACATTATGAATATAATTAATCATTCTCTCATATAGGAGAGTAAACACTTAAAAATTCTATTCTAGGACAGTTTCTCGCTAAATCAACTCAGAAGAGAAGAAAATATATCAGTGTATGCGCACAAGGGTAAATTTCTCGTATCGGACAAACGGATTTCTTCAAATTTACAGGAGAAATTACTTACCAAATGCAGTTTCTTTATACTATAACACAATATACAACACGACGAGGTCCTAATAAATTGTTAGTAATGTCCTTAATGGGTTCGTTATTTGGCAGAAGAGCTTTTAATATAATATATTTACATATAAATACCAACCTACCATGACAAGTCACGTAATTAGATAAATTCGGAATCAATACAATCATCACATACCTTACAGAAATTTCATGCTTAACCTTTTGTTGACTTTTTTTCCACAGACATGTGAATGCAAGAGCAGCTTATGAAACAATTGACATTTGTCCTGTCCTATAGAATCTTCCACCATTGACTAAACGCTTTTGGTGTCATTTATATCCAATATTGAAGTTTTAAACGGAGGCCAGGCTACTGCAAAAGTATTTTGAATGTCAACTTTGCTACGAAAATGAGGCAAAATAGTTTTACTCATTTTTTAAAAGAAAATTTAGTCCAAAGGGGCTTTATTGCAACAATTACACCCCTTTCCAGTTGGTATTTGATTATTTAGTATCTCTGTATTTAATTACGACTGTGAGGACTGATCTACTGTAACATTAGATGCAAATTGTGTTTAATTTTTAAATGAAACTTCATAGAGGATCCAGATATTTGTAGATTCAGATAAATGAAATTCAGGTTATGTGCTAAATTATTACTTCCGTGAAGTAGCTTGTCTGTATTGAAACAACACTGCAATCTATGCATTTCGGTGTGTGCTACCCGAAGACCCTAAGTGCCGATGTCACCGCAGGCCACTGTCGGTACAGTCATTGGCGTGCGCACGGGGGGGGGGGGGCAATTGCCTCCCTAATCATGCACGTCCTCAATTTTTTCCCACGGAGGGACAAGCAAGGTCTTTTTCCATGGGGCATAGCGTTGCCCCCTCAAAAAACACCACTTGAATTTGAAATTATCGCATTAATATATATTACTATGACTGAAATCATATTATACGTGTGCTGAAATATATACTTTTAGGTTGACATTAGATTTCTAAGGGGGAGGTGTGGCCATCCTTGCTCCCCTCCTTCCAGACGTCCATGTCCCTCCTACATTATTGTACTTTCACCTAGGAATTTAGTGGAGCGGAATCTTCAGTGCTCGTCTCGTCTCTTGGGGCTTCCGGGGCTTAGCCCCTAAAGAAAAACGGACGTATTGACGTAATTTTCAATCACCATAATACATAACTATCACACAATCTTTTAAAAGGCGATTTTTACCGACGTAAGTTCATCGTCGGCTGCAATGGATACGACAGCGCTCCTAGCGGCATTGATGTCAGTTATCATCTCGGGGCTCGTCGCAGAGGAAGGCGTGGTCTTCGCTACACGCTACATTGAAGGTCACGTGCTAGCAGAGAGAGCGAAAGGGGGGAGGGCTATGGGTTTGGATGTTGATTCGGGGCTAGTTCCGTGGTGTCGCGTTCGTTCGATCCCGCGTGTTGTAGTGTAGCGTTGTGGTGGCTTTTATTCGCTATGAACAAAGTGGATTTCTTGTTGGCAACACCATTTCAGACATTGAGTGACCAAGAAAAACTTGTTGTTAAACAATTAGGTCCTGACCATCCGAGTGTTACATTAATACAAAAACACAAATCACAATCACGCTCTTTCAATCCAGACTGGTACAACAGAAAACCGTGGTTCACAGCTAGCGAGATCAAGAAAACTCTCTTTTGTTTTAATTGCTTTTGTTTGGTAGTGATGCTTCATGGACAGTTCATGGTATAAGTGATCTCAACCATATTTCTAAAAGAATTAAGTCACATGAAACTAGTTCTTCGCACATTGGAAACTCGTTAAAATTGAGTTTGTTTGGAAAGGTTGATGTTCGAACACAAATCGATGAAGGATATAGACTGTCAATTACAAGGCACAATGAATTAGTCCGGAAAAATAGGCATATATTAAATAGAATTATCGATTGCTTAAAATTCTGTGGTCGACATGAACTTGCTCTACGAGGACATAACGAAAGAGAACAATCTTTAAACAGAGGCATCTTCCTAGATTTAGTAAATGAGATTGCTAAGCTAGATAACAGTTTGCATGAACATTTAGAGGAATCCAAAGTAAATAAATACACATCAGCCGTGATACAAAATGAGTTGTTAGACTGTATGTGCCAGGTTTACAGTGAGGCCCTCCAGGAGGATGTAAACAAAGCTATGTTTGTGTCTGTACCAGCGACATTTCCAATAAGACACAATTGGTTATTGTGATTCGTTTTTTTTTCAGTGCTCGCAAGTAGTAGAGCATTTTCATGGTTTCGTGCAACTGACTGATAGATCTGAATCAGGGATATCCCAATGTATATTAGATGCATTAGAGCAGTACAAACTAAAAGATAAATTAGTTTCTCAAACGTATGATGGTGGATCTGCATTCCGAGGGGTACGGCTTGGAGTCCAGAAACTGGTAAGAGATATTTATTCGTGTGCTTATTTTGTGCATTGTTATGCACACCAACTCAATCTCATAATGCAACAAGTATGATCTACCATCCCAGCTATCAGAATTTTCTTTGCTAATTTATCTGCATTTTCTTCGTTCTTCTCTTCATCTAGTAAGAGAACAGATTTACTGCAGGAGGTATGTAATCGACGGCTACCACGAACATGCCAAACAAGATGGAATTTCCAGAGTAGGGTAGTGTCGTCTGTTTTCCAGTGCAAGGAAGCCCTGATAGAGTGTTTGGAAATTATTCAGCAAGATAGCTCATGGGATTCTGTGTCAATTAGGGAAGCAACTGGACTAATACATTTCCTTGAAGACGAGGAATTCATTTTTTTCTTGGGCGTCTTTAACAGGATAATATCCTTCGTCGAAATATTTTACAATATTTTGCAGAAGAAAATTACAACAATGGTACACGTAAAGGAACATCTTCGCAAATTTGTTGCTGACATCAGTGATGTTAGGAATAAATTGGCTAACTCTTCACATGATAGTTCTGTTCTGTGTAACATCTCGAAGAAAAGAAAGAGCAGTGTTAACAAAACAGCATGCGCTATTGAGTGCTGTGATATAATTATTCATCAAGCCGAAGAGAGATTTGGGGCAACTGAACATCTGGAGTGTTTCAATTTAGTTGACCCTGCAAAATTCAATGACTGGAGGAAGTCTGATTTTCTCAATGATTCGTGTAAGAATTGTGCCAAATATTATCCCTTCATAGAAGAGGGGAAAGTAAAGAGTGAACTTCGTGTTCTTTATTGTAGTGAAGAGTTTAAAAACATAAACTCTATCAGTACATCGCATTCGTTTCTCATTGAAAATGATTTAGAGGATACCTTTTCATAAAGTCCAATTTTGTAGTTTAGAGGAAGATAAATACCTGTTTTTTTGTAATTCATATGAATTGTTATTACCTTTTAAATACATTTTAAAAAAATAAGTCCAGTTTTGTAGTCTAGAAGAAGAAAATACCTATTTTTTGTAATTCATGTGAATTGTCATAATATTTTAAATTCTTTAAAAAATAAGCCCCGGCCAAATTTGAGGCCACGAGACGCCACTGGGAATCTTACCGTCGTTATTAAACGATATTATACTCTTCAAGAAAATTAAGTATTTTCAAGCCGATTAAAGTTCAGAGCAACTAAGGGGGAAGGGGGTTCAGTGGCGAAACCACAGGGGTGCAATGGGCATTGCGTGTCCCCAACCTTGAACGGAAATCAATTCTAGGGGGGCAAACATTGAGGTAATAAAAAAAGCAAGACTAGGAGAATCTAAGAGTAGAAGGACAAAATGATACTCAAGATGGAAGTAGTTTTTGCGTCTTTCTTGCATTATTACTTCAAGACGGTCAAGAGCACGTGCAGAGACACAGAGGGGCAATTGCCCCCATCGATATCAAATTTTATAAATATAAAAATACATTCTGTAAAATTATCTTGCTCGCTTCGCTCGCAATTCATTTTCTTGCACTCTTGTCAAATTCAGAGCCGTAACTAGGGGGCGGCGGGAGTTGGCCCTGGGCGCCGAACAATTTTATTCTTAATGAAGAAATTGTAAAAGAGGACGCCATGCTGCTCCACAATTTTTTTTATGCCATATTAAATCAGTTTGCAAAAATTTAGATCTAAAAATTATATATATCTGTATATATGGAATGAAACTAAAACAGTGAGATAAAATGAGTTTTAAATCTTTCCTGACTGAACTTTCATCAGGGCTTTTGCCCACCCCTAATCAGAGGGTCTGCGCACGCCTGTGGGTACAGTTATACATCTCTCCCTACTCAGTTAATCTGTGGCTCAGTAGTTTCGATCGTCCACATTTGTATAAAGACAACTCTCAGGGCAAGAAGATTAATGTCAAAAAGATAAAGAAGTGAATTTTTATTAAATAAAAAAAATATTTGTTATCCATTTGACGAAAAGTAAAGTTCTTGGGTAACATTTTATGCATATGATTATAAGCGTAGTAATATGCATAAATCTTTGTTGGTACTGTCATTCAAAGCCCTATGATTCCAATATAAACCTTGCCTTGCATTGCAATAGGTTCGGTGAAACTGAACAAGTATATTTTCATTATTTCATTTTAGTACTTGGTAAGTCAAGGGAGGAACTTTTGTTTCTTGGCCATTTTGATTTATTATTTTAAACGTCATGTTCAGGGCTGATGGCTTAGGTTTAGACCTCAGAAAGAGGTAACACCATTTGTTCTTATGTTCACGTGTGATTTTTTTTTTTTTTACTCTCACATATAGCACCGTGCCATAAAGGCACATTTAAGGGATGGCAGGGTAGGGCACACACATTCTCGATCTCGGACATTTTGGAGGTGATGTGATCAGCACCACTCTCCGGACGCCTCCCCGGGTTGCCCCCAGGTATCTATTGATTTTAGGCTCGATGAGCTTCGGAGCCGCTTTATGTGGGAACAAGGCTGGAAAAATTCCAACCTTAGATAACCCACCCGAAAATCGAACCCGGGTCTCCGCATGGCAGTCAGACGCCATGCATTCGTCTCGAATTTTTTCCACCTCCAACTTTTTACCTAGAATGGTCAAGCTTCACCTGCCCTCTCCCCCCTTCCTGGTTCGGAGTCCTTGCATCCGTACACTGTAGTTGTAGGTGAGAAGATATATAAAAATAAGCTGCTCTCTGCCCCCTTCCAATCGGGATACGCTGGGTTTATTGTTTCACATCGACCGCACCTGTACGTACAAAACTTGGTAGATTCAAAGGAAAAGTGAAAACCGAAGCCGCGAATTCCTAAGGAGATAATTCCACCTTACACTTGATTTGCGGAGACGTGGATGCGATTCTTATCTGCACGTACTTCTTGCTGGTAGCGAAAGCTGAATCCACCTTTATTTTTAACTAGTGCAAAAATATTTTCTCAATTTTTTATTAAAACGAAACCTACATGGGGAAAAAAATATAGTCTCAATTTTAGCACACGACCGGGGGGGGGGGGGGGGCAAAATACTATCATGCCCCCTCGATGATGAGTGGGGGGGGCAAGTTGCCCCCCCCCCCCCGGTTCCGACGTCCCTGCGTTCGTGACCTGTTTAGAAGCGAGCCGATGAACTAGATCAATTGTTCGTTGGAAAGATCCGTTCGTTCGCCAAAGACTCATCTTTTCCATTAACCTGATTTGGCAACATTGTTTGTGTGTTAAGCAGGTGAGCGGGTGTTTTATTTGACGTTCGTCGTAAATGGATGGTTATGTTAGTTTGATTTTCAACGTAGTGGTAATACCGTGTTGATGATAATTGTGCTTTTATGTGTTAATGAACGTAAGTTGTTAAAATAAATATTTTATGTAATTCATGTGTGTTCTAGCAATTCTATAACCTCGGTCATTGAACACCTGTATAACGACAGTCAAGTCTTAAGTAGCAACATAAAATTTTACTAACATGCTGTTAGCTACTGGTAGGTATGGATATTTATATCAAATTACACACCACCTAAGGGAATGCTATAATTAGCCATATTTCGTTAAAACAACAACAACTAAAAACTATTACAGTAAAGTCGGACGTAGAAACTATCTCGGATGTGATGAAGGCTTTTTTGGATGGTGATAATTTCAAAACTAATGTTGTTCTGACCGTAATTTTGTTTTATGTATGTTGTTGGCATGTTTTTTTTGGGTAAACTTTTGAAGGCCGGGAAACGGATTTATTCAAATTTACAGGAGAAAGTACTTACGTAATTGAGTTTCTGTATGTAGACTTGTGATAGGTCGTACAAGTGTTCTCTCTCATCGGTCAAGTTATTTCACCGTTAATTCATGTTTGGGTAACGGTTCCGATTGTTTTATGATTTCTCTTAGCACAAGGACTAATTATCGTAGAATTTTGGAAATCATTGTCACACGAGGTAAATCACACGAAATTTGAACCTTCCTTAAAGTAATTAGCACTGTTTGACTCTAAAAAGAGTTATTTATGTTGAAAAAAACAACTCACAACCACTCAACTTTATTTACTTCTCATGGACTAGATATTCTCCATCGACAAGCGACAGTAAATATCGTAGAAGCGTGGGAATGAATGTAGAAGTAAATCGGAACCTAAATAGAATGCATTTAGGGACTTTATTTTAATGCTAAGGGAACCAAACGTAACCTGCCTAATCTAACCACGAAAGAATATATTGAACTAAGCCTTCAGTAATCGCTAAAACTCCGCAGTATGTGTTAAGACGTACATCGAAATCGAAGCATGCAAAAATTGCATTCGTAGCATGATGAAATTGCAATAAAACAAAAGGAACTTGGGCCCATGTTTGTATGTGAGTGCTAATGTAACCTAACAGGCCTAACCTAAGCTCGTAGGCATACCTCGTCCCCGTGATGGTTTGTGGAGCTAACGTCAACCATCCACGGTAGCCCCACGAACCATCACGGGGACGAGGTATGCCTGCGAGTTAGGTTAGGTTCCATTAGCACTCATTTTCACAGAAAAATACCTACGGAAGGGGAAGAACAAGGAAGGTTAATTACTCGATATCTTGAAAATGGAAGTTATTTTCATTAAAAAAGCTAAATCCCTTGTTAAACAATCTTTCGCAATGCAGAATAGGTAAGTATGAATGTCAACAATTACAAAATATACGAGTTACAGAAGTTTCCCGGCTTTGAAAATTTTAGTTACTGTAACAGTTCGTTATATCAGAAACACATTTCTTCATTTTTACAGAAGAAACTACTTATGGAAATGAGTTTCTCCAAGCTTTCCAACGTTCGTTGAGGTATTTTCTTTCATCGCAGAATATATTTGACTGGGAAGTCATGTAATTTTCAAGTGAAATATCTCACCGACTCACAATTGCCATTGCTTTCGCTAAGTTAACTGCATGCTGCGTATGCTTGATGACGTAAGCCCCTGTCAGTGTTTCCAACCCCCTTTTTTTCACTATCCTTGCCTAACCTTATTGGAAATGGTTTGTGGGGCTAACCGTCAGCTACCGTGCATAATGGTTCGTGGGGCTATCAGTCAGCTACCTGTGCATAATGTAAAATTTTCACACGTGACGAACACGATGGTAGGTATTTTTCGGTGAAGAAGGTTGGAAACAGTGCATAACCACAACATGAGTCAAAATGTGCCCGCCATATTGTGTGTTACAGAAGCGAAGAAAGAAATAAAAAAATGACTGAAAAATTATGTTTGTTTTCGTGTAAAAAGCATAATGACTCCTTGAACAATGTTTAATGTGTGTCTGATATAACGAACTGTTATCATCTTTTCGGTACCTGTGCAATCTCCACCAAACACCTCTCACTCGTTTATTTCCTCATTTTTAACATTTGTACTAACCTATTCTGCATTGTGAAAGATTGTTTAAGATGGCATTTTGATTTTTTCACGAAAATAATTTCACATTTACAGTAATTATTGTTCTTCCTTTTTTGGCTTCCGTAACACACAATATGGCGGGCACAGCTTGAGTTGCGTCGTGGATCATGTGGGTATGCAGTGTTTCCAACCTTTGTAACCGAAAAATACCTGAATATCACTACAAACCATTCACAGATATCCCCAAAAACCATTCACGGGTATCCCCAAAAACCATTCACGGATAGCCCCCAAAACCATTTATGGATAGCATTTCCTGCAAGGTTCGGTTAGGTTAGGCAAGCATAGTTAAAATTTTGTTCGTAAAACAATGCATTACAGCTTTGAAAAAAAAAAATCACCTTCACTTCTTGCAAAACAACTGCGTGGTTGGAAACACTGACAGGGGGTTACATCATGAAACGTACGGAACATCCGTTTGACGTAGAGGAAGGAAATACAAGCAACAGTCATTGTGCATCGGAGAAATATTTTTCTTCAAAAATACATGAATTCCCGGTCGAATAGATTCCATAATGGAAGAAAATACCTACACGAAATTTCAGAATGCTACAGAAACTCACTTCCATAAGTAGTCTCTTCTGTAAAAATGAAGAAATCCATTCGGCGGAGATTGCACTGTTTCCATCTTTTCAGATCCTTTGACCGACTGTACTCCCTTAAGAATTACGTCGATTTATTTTAATCGATAGATTTCGATGTTTTGTGTAATTTAAAATTTATTTCCCGGCCCGGGCACCATAGATAAGATATATTTGATTCCAAAGTATAGCCTGCATAAGTAAAAAAAAAAAAAAAAAAAAACTGTATCAGAGTGCTTTTATTGTTTTAATTCTTAATAACCGCCTGTAGTGAAAAACATTTGCAAATGATAATGCCACCAAACTAAGCACTCCTAACGTAACAACATATGAACTGGTAAGGAATGTCCCATCTGGGTATCTCTCATGGTAGTCAGATGCTATTAGTGTGCATACAGTTTTTTGTTACTAATAAAAAGCATCGAAAGTGCACCGGAACGGCATGCTTTTACTTACATGCATCATACTTTAGGTTCAAATATCTCCGTTATTTCTGTTTTCCGCATGCTGGAACCAATTTTGGTATGAATTTACAATACAGGAAGTATCTCCAATTGCTTTCAAATTCAACATGGTCACTAATTTTGGCCTCGTAATCACGAATCTGCAGTTAAAAATTGGCGGTCATGTCTAGAAATTGCAAAATAACCTTGTCAATTACTGCTATGATTCTCTATACACTAACAATAAAAAAAAAGGTAAAGTGCTCCCCTGTGCATAGCACCATCCCATGAAGGCGTATAGGGGGTGTGGGGGTAATGCCCCACACTTTCTTGATCCGGTCGTGAGTGGGGGTGATGTGATCAGCATCACGCCCCTGACCGCCTTTACCCCCAGGGTTTCCCCCAGGTACTCATGTTATTCGACGCTGGGTGGGTGCCGGGGGTGCTTCCATCGTTAGAAAAGTTCCTGGATTTGAACCGGTCGGGGATCGAACCCGGGACCTTTAGCATGGTAGTCAGACGCGTTACCGATTGAGCCACCACGGCCACTAACATGGAAACAATATGAAAATGTCTTCCTTTCTGCACAATGGTCTTGCTACCAATGTTGCTCAAGTGTTGTGCAATAAGTGAGAGCGTTGATTTGCATGTGAGAAAATGGCATATTGCGTAAAGGTGGGAAACATGTTTGCCCCACGAACCATTCATGGTAAGGTTAGGTTAGGAAAACAGTTAAAATTAAGGGTCATCATAAACATACTTTCGCTAATCATTGCAAAAAGAAATAGTTTTTTCTTCATAAATCAAGTGTGTTTACTCCGTTCAAGGACCCACTTTTTTCTACTTATTTTGCAATTTCCAGACGTGATTGTCAAATTTTAACTGCAGATTCGTGATTACGAGGCCAAAATTAGTGAGTATGCCAACTTTGAAAACAATTGAAGATATGTACTTCCGGTATTGTAAATTCGCTCCTCAATTTTATATTACATAAAACATCAAAATCTGTTAATTAAAAAGAAAAATCAACATAAATCTCGAGGGTTTACACTTACTTCTTTCGTCCATTTTCTATTACCAAATGGGCACTGCTTTCTAGAAGTGTCTCGCATCTTTGTTGCAATTGATGTGAAAGTATCCTGTTTAGCTCTCAATTTCGAAGCAGAGTGGATTTAGTAATTCTTTTCCTTGCAAAGCTTGTGGTAGCATAGGGAAGATTTTTTTTATATATAAGTGTTTAATATGTATCCTCTGGGGCCTCTATGATGGTGCAGTGGTGGCATTGTCACCTTGTAATGAAGGGGTCCCGGGTTCAATTCCCGGTGGAGGCACATAGTGGTTTGGACAACACTTCTAAACTAGGTCCAGTCCCGATTAGCCTCCCTGTGCATAAAGTGGACTTACAACACCAACTCAATCAATATACAGGGTGGAGCATTTTCGACTACCTATTTTATAATGAAGACAGATGATTTGCTGATTACATTTACTTTTATTTTTCATTTCTAGAACAAACATTGCACCTTTGGATTACATAAAATGTATACATGAACAATGTGCACACAATTATTTCTTGAAAATAACATCTTTCAAATGACGAACGCCGAGGACTGCGAACCACAGTAATGCGCACACATTCAATGTTCTCTGATGTTCTGACTGTTCTTTTTCTCTCATGTGGTTTATTTTGAACACTTCCAACTTCTCGCCATTGTTTCCACCATTCATTGATTGTTTTCCTGTCAGGAACTCGTCCACATCTTTGTCGATCACCATTAGGGAAAGGAACTTTAGGTAAATAAATGTTTTTTCTGCGATAAGATAGAGACCCTCATTTTTGCCAAAATTCTGATCATAGCCTTATATGTCAACACAGCAATTTTTATTTTACATAAAAACACATATTTTCCAGTTTTCCGTATGTAAATACATATTTTGCGAATTTTCATTTTAAATACATAAAATCGCTCATTGACTTCATCTACCTCGAAATCCTCGAAGGAAAAATGTTTATTCTCCGCACCTCTTTCATATCGAGAGTGCTAGGTTTGTTTAGTCTTTGAACACCCTCGCTGGCAGACTTCTGGCACCTCGCCTACGATCCTATTGGGAGAAAATAGCTGTAAGTAGCTGGGGCTGGCTACACGTAACGATAGCAAGGCTTTTTAATGAAGCAATGCAGCTATTGTGGCCGGAAGGCATAACATTTGACAATGTTCTTCTCTTGACAGATGCTGCAGCTTACATGCAATAGGCCTTGCCGTTAGCTACCCCAAAATGGTGCATGTTAAATGTGTGGCTCATGCGTTGCATAGAATATGTGAAATGATAAGAGCTCTTTATCCCAATGTCGATAAACTGGTTTCAAATGAGAAGAAAGTTTTTATCAAGTCGCCTAGAAGAATGGACATTTTTAAACAAAAATATCCTGAGGTTCCCCTCCCCTCTACACCTGTAGTTACGCGATGGGGCACTTGGTTGGATGCAGGTGTTATGCCCAGAACTTTGAAAAAATCGTATCTGTTGTAAATGATCTCGACAAAGAAGAATTCTGCAAGAACTGTTGATGGAGCCCTCCTTAAAAGTCGAATTGGCATACATCTCAACAAACCTGTCCATTCTCTCTAATTCCATATGAAAGCTTGAATCGTCTGCGAACACTTTGGCAGCTTCCATTGGTGAAGTCCGTATAGTAGAAACGAAACTGCAAGAACTCACTGGATCTAAATGTCTAAATGTACAGAATTTTTTGGGAAAAACCAAGGTTTTCAAACTTTGTGCCAAATTGCACGTGTTTTGGAAAGTGAAGTAGAGGAAGAGGAAGCTTTGGAAAACTTCAGCGTTAGTGACATTTCGTGCTTCAAATATGCAAGAATTGTTTCTTGTGACGTGGAGCGATCTTTCTCACAATATAAGATGCTTTGTAGAGATAATCGTCACAGATTTACAATGGAGAATTTGGAAAAAACTATGGTGATCCACTGCAACTCTTCCAAAAAATAGCTCGCTAAGAGGTAATCATTTAGAAACTAATTTCAGGTGTTTAAAATGCATGTTAGTTTGTTTTTGTTACCAAATGTTTTTATTTTTGTCACATATTTTCCTGTTTTTATCACATATTTTCAACATTTATGACACATAAAAAATAAATATTTCTGACTTTTTTTAGCACATAAAGTTCCGTTCCCTAATCACCATACTCCCTGCGGAATGCATGCTGCACCGCTACAATTGACTTCGTCAACACGAACTGCTCCACACAAAATATACGTTGATGTATAGGCCAATCCATTTGTTTTGCAGTGTTGCCAACCTCAAACTGTGTAGTCGAAAATGCTCCACCCTGTATATATATATATATATTTACAGTCTATAATTATTGATTTTTAATTTAGGTTCACTAATTGAAACTGCATTAGATGTATGAAGAAATAAGCGCATGACCTCCATGAAGAAATAATTAGGTGAAAGCACCCACTATGGCCAACAAGCATGATGAGAGTGCCATTACAGGGTATGCTAGTTGCAGAAAGTTCCTGGAAGATACTGTAATGGATACTCCTCTTCCCCAAGCAGCATCTACAGCTGAGAGGCCAAACAGGTATGCCTGTATACCTTTATCCTTAAATTATCTTTTTTCTGCATTATCTTGTAACTTTTGTAATTATGTGTTCCTTCAATTTATTTATTGAAATTTCCAGTACAGCAGAAGGCATGATCTTATATAGCAATTTCATCTGCAATGTATCTACGAGTTTCTGGAGTATTAATATGCAGATGTACAAGCAGATCTCTCTTAGGCAGGTGTCTCAGGGCAGGCACTCTATATCGAACGATTGAGAGGAAAAAGCTGAGAACATTGTCGATCTTGGAGATATGAGAATGGGCAGCGATGTTCCAGATTGGTGAACAATATTCTAGAATGGGGGAGAAAATGTCTTGAAGTAAATGGAAAGTGCTTTCGGGTTATTGATTTTGGTGAATCTGTAAAGTAGGCCTAGCATACACATTGCCTTTTTTTATGGTTGATATGTGATTATCGAAATTTAGTTTTGAATCTATGAGGATACATAGATCTCGGTGTTGTGCTTCAATGAAATTGTTATGTAAGAGTATTTAGAAGGGTTTGTGGACAGTTTCCATCGCTTACACCATTCAGAGAATCTGTTAATGTCATTTTGGAGAAGTTGCATGTCTGATGGCTGTTTTATTTCTCTCATATTCTTGCAATCATCGGCAAACATTAGAATTGTGCTTGAGATGGGAGAATTAAAGAGGTCTGTGAGATCATCCAGATATAATACAAATAACAGAGGACCAAGAACGCTTCCTTGACACACACACCACATACATATGAAGACTAGGAGATACAGAGTATTTTGGACATTGTAACTCATGTGACATTCATTAGACACCTCTAATTACAGACACACAGTTCACTCTACGTTTTAAAATCAATTTTATGTGTTTGTCAGTTCATCCTCTGTTGTGATTGTCGACGTCCATTGAAGAGTTAGCACAGTGTGCTTCGACACCAGAGGTCCCAGGTTCGAATCCCAGCCTGGAAATGGGTGTTTCATCATATAATCAGTAGGGTGCGGATTTGTAGGCATCAAAAAACTAAGTGATGAAAATGGGCACTGAAAAGGCACCCCAACATCAAAATTGAAATAAAATTGGCTAAAAGCTTGGTCTTTAAAAACTCACTCTTTTGTGAACCTTTATTTTCCTTTTCCGCCATTTTATCTAATCGTGACGATGAGTATGGAGGACCAATAAATGGAATTGTTGATAGGACACTGACAGAGAAACACCCTTGCGCAGCTCAAGAGTCACATGCGGAACCTTCAGTGTACTTGTTGACTTCTATGGAGCGACCACAAACAAAATTACCTTTGGCCAAAAGCAATATTAGTGCATCTTCCCCTCCACCCTTTGTCCATTCAACTCGGACTATAAGGAAGACTGCCCCACTCTACCCCCTCCCTCTTCACGTGCGAGTATAATGCCCAGTTCTGCACAGGTTCTTTTGCCTATGGTCACACTATACAAGCTTTCTGGTGAAAAAGAAAAGAAGGGGTGGTGTGGCATCGTTTTGTCCAAGTGTGAGTCACCAACCAGTTTTCTACTTTGCTTACCCTGATCAAGAGACATTTGAAATTTCCAATGATCTGACATCCCTTGCGACCCTCAAATCTGGTGAAAACTAGATTTCAGTCATTTCAACATGAACAGAGACTTGCCTTTTTCAATGTAGGGCACCCAAAGGTAAGCTGAAGTTAACAACAATTGCAGAATAGATATTTTTAGCCATGATTAAGCAAAATAGGCACTATAAAACCACCACAAGATGAACTTAAAATGTTGTAACCTATGTTTTACTACAACAAATAAAATAGGCAAAAATCTGCTCCCTAATAATATCCTCATCTTCGCGATTTGCCAAGAGTGGCAGAAAAGAGAAGTAAAATGAGTAGGGATGGAACCAATTAATTGGTACTCTATCAGTATTGGCCGATATAGGCATATTGGTGTAGTGGTAAAATTACCGATCCGATATATTGATAAATATCTGATAATTTAGTGCAAAATTCTGCCATTTTGTTGTTATTTTTATGGATAATCGTCATGCCCTACTTTCTAAAAAAGTAAATGTCTAAATATGCAACTTCTTTTGCACTGCAGTCACCTTGAAACACACATTTATTAAGGAGGTCTGTAAACCTTTCAGGTTCTTCAAGGACCATTTCTAATTTTATATCGGATCGGTAGAATATCGGTATCGGCCAAAATTTCATATTGGCCCATCCCTAAAAATGAGTCTAATCAATCAATCTTTGTTGTGATTAACCCAAGAAGTTGAAAAGTAATATAAAAGGAACCAAAATAGAAATAGATACTATTTCATTGACACCCAAAAAGCAACACTCTCCGTACACCTGTGTGCCTGAATTCCACACAAAGCTAGTTGCTGGTGTGCTATACAGGGTAAGTCAAAATGATGGACCCGATTACAGAAATTTATTCTGTGAAATCTAACAAACATATGTTATTGTGAGACATGCGCTTCGAAAGGTTAACTTTCAAAGTTTAGTTTCCACGCAGTGTTTCCACTTTCTACCACTAGGAGTCAGCAGCGAGCAGGAAAATGGCGTTGACTGGAGAACAGAGATCTTTCTGTGTGCTTGATTATCATGTGAACAAGTCTGTGCTTAGTGTGCAACGGCATTTCCGTACCAAATATCGGAGAGAACCACCTACGGGGAAGGCCATTCGTAAGTGGTATGAACATTTCAGAGATTCGGGCTGCATCTGTAAACGAAAATCGACTGCGGAAGAGACAATGTAATGAGTGCGCACATGTTTCCTGCAGAGTCCACAGAAGTCCACCTACCGGCAGCGAGAGAACTTCAACTTCCACAGAAAACTGTCTGGCGGGTTCTGCGGAAACATTTACAAATGAAACCCTACCGCTTGCAACTAGTTCAAGCCTTAAAAGACACTGATTATGCTTTGCGCGCATCCTACTGTGCTGATTTCTTCGCATTAATGGAAACGGATGGGTTCTCTGAGAGGTTAATTTACAGTGATGAAGCAACTTTTCACCTTTCAGGGAAAGTGAATATACACAACGTAAGGATTTGGGGAACTGCTAACCCCCATGAATTTGTGGAACACGAACGCGATTCTCCGAAAGTGAATGCCTTTTGTGTCATTTCCCATGAAAAGATTTATGGGCCCTTTTTCTTCCATGAACGTACTGTGACAGGACTTGTTTTCCTTGATATGCTGCAACTATGGCTCCTTCCACAGCTTGCAGAGGATAGCGCAGATTTCATTCTCCAATTGGATGATGCCCCTGCACATTACCATGGCAGCGTTCGGGACATTCTCAATGGGGCATTGGAACAACGTTGGATAGGCCGTGCATCTCCGGAGGATCGACCTCTCCTTCATTGGCCACCTCGTTCCCCCGACTTGACCCCATGCAATTTCTTATGTGGGGTATTGTCAAGGATTATGTTTACGTACCACCACTTCCAACAACATTGGATGACCTGTGTGCCCTCATCGCAGCAGCCATTGCTGATATTGACCGCAAGATGCTACACAAGGTTTGGCAGGAGATAGACTATCGGCTTGATGTGTGCCATGTTACGCGAGGTACTCACATAGAACACTTGTGATTTGTTTGAAAAAAAAAACTTTGACAGTTTACCTTTCTTACATGTCTCACAATAACATTTGTTTATTATATTTCACAGAGTAAATGTGTGAAATCGGGTTAATCATTTTGACTTACCATGTATAAACATTTTGTAGCTGGTTTGTCACAATTGGTACATACTAATTGGCAATTGGTTTTAATGTCCATGCTTTCAACCGTGTTGTGTTTAATTTTTGTGTACAATGATCTTTCTAGGCTTTCCGATACAGAGAAAGCAGTGATTGAAAACATTCCAACAGAAATTTCTGGTCTTGATCACCTTTCAAAATGTATGGATGAACTGCAGTTACTTCGTGAACAGCTGAACGAGAATAGCTTCACTCCGCTGGAGGATGCTTCAGCGTCGGATGCTTCGTTACAGATTTTGAATGTGAACGAGATGGAAGGTAAAGTATTTAAGAAGCTTATGAAAAGTTACTAAATACCTTATGGCTAGATACATATTTATTGCTAATAAGAGATGAAAGTTTTGCTGAATTTTGGGCAAAGATTTTGTTTATAAAATTATATTTCATTGTTATTTGCATGTATCACAAAAGTATATAATTTAACTTACTTGAATTTTGATTCACAATGTTTCAAAAACTCGCATGTTGAACATTTTGAATGTATTTGAAGTACAGATTCTAAAAACCGATAAATGTGTTACTTATTAATATTGCTGTTACTTCACTGGGATAGTTGTAATGTAATCACCTTGTAATCAAGGGGTCTTGTGTTTGATACCTGGTTGAGGTACATAGTGGTCCAGATCTGGGTGGAAAAATTATGATATTTTTTTAAATCAGATTTTTATTTTTTTTAAATAAAACTCGTTTAAAATTGCTTGTATGGTTTTTGTCACCATACATGTAGATATATGTTTTATAGATAGGCCTTTTCTAGTAAATGGCCCTGTAAAATATTTGAACAGTTTGATTCAATCAAATAAAAATTATATGTAAATATACAATTTTCTGTTTCTGATACTGTATATATTAACCCACCATGGAAGTGTTTGTTGAGTGTGTTAATGAAATTATAATAATCTCAGTAACTTTTCTTCCAGTGAAATTAAAACATTCTGGGTGTACTCTGTAATTGTAACTTTAATATTTTTATAGTATTTGTAGCTGAATTTTGGCAATTTTTTTATTGATAGTTTGAAAAATATCAGCTGCCATGTTTATTTACAGTTTAATGATAATGACAGTATTTATTGTTTAACATGATTAGTATTCTGTATATTTTTCCACACAAAATGTTTGATATTTTTGCTGCTTATAAATATTATTTCATTTTAAATTAAGAGAGATGTAAGTGTGTTTAATTTCCTTTCGTATGAGCTTCACACCACCAGTATATACGAGGTGTGAAACAAAGAAAACCGGATTGATTGCATAAGTGAAAAACAAAGGAGTTGGCAACAACAGTTTTGGTGACGTCATGTGACACCCCTAGTCTGTCTAGTGTGAAAGTGAACAAAGAATCAACATCAAATTCCTTGTGAAACTTACTTTCAGGGTCATAGATAAAAGTCCATGTCCAAGTAACAACGGATTCCAACAAACTTGGCTCATTTCTAAGGCGTTGTAACATGTCCTCACTCAAGTCTTCACGACACAGTTTTTGGTCATCTGACAGAACTTTTGGTACAACCTTCGCACATATCTTCCTCATGTTTAATTCCTCTGTTAAAATGCGTCGAACAGCTTGCCTATCCAAGTTCACTAACTCAGCCACTGCACGAACACTCAATCTTTGGTCACTCATATCACTTCAAGAACTCTTGCAGTGTTTTGTTCCATAATCGCAGTTCGTGGGCACCCTGTATGTTCATTGACATCCACACTGTCCCTTCCCTCCGAAACTCGTTCATGCCATTCAAACACGCGTGTCCTAGACAAAGTATCATCTCCAAAAGCCATGCTTAACGTTTTGGAATGTTTCTGTTGCCGATTTCTTAAGTTTCACACGGAATTTGATGTTGATTCTTTGTTCACTTTACACACTAGACATTTTTTCGGCAGAACACTGTTGCAGGTGTTCACTCAATGACGCAATACTCCCAACTGGCAAGACCGGGTGAGTCAAAACTTGCAGCACAGATAGAATAGGGGTGTCGCACGACGTCACTAAAACTGTTGTAGCCAACGCCTTTTTGTTTTTCACGTATGCAATCAATCCGTTTTTTTTGTCACACCTCGTATATTTTGTTTCCTTTCTTTCAGCCTAATAAACACCATTAAATGATTACGAGAGTAATGTACTTTCACAAAAAGTAATTCTGATATCTACCTAGGTACAAAATCCTCATGTACATTATTATATAAATTATTTATTTCAAGTGATTTAAATCAGTTATTTTTAAAAAAAATCATCTGATTTAAATTTCAATTTAAATTATGATTCTATCGTTATTGGCCGATTTAGTCATATTGGTTTATCGGTAAAATTACCAATTATTTTACTGATCCGATATATCTATAAATAGTGTGTATTTCGAGGTGACTGCAGTGAAAGAGAAGTTGCATATTTAAACATTTACTTTTTTAGAAAGTAGGGCATGGAGATTATCCATGAAAATTATAACAAAATGGCAAAATTTTGCACTAAATTATCAGATATTTATCGATATATCGGATCGGTAAAATAATCAGTAATTTTACTGAAAAACCGATACACCGATATGCCTATATAGGCCGATACCGATAGAGTACCGATTAATCGGTCCCATCCCTAATAAATATCTTATAATTTAGTGCAAAAGTATACCATTTTGTTATAATTTTTATGAATAATCCCCATGCCATGCTCTTTAAAAAAGTAAATGTCAAAATATGCAACTTCTTTTGCACTGCAATCACCTCGAAACACATGTATTTATTAAGGAGGTCAATGAACCATTCAGATCTTCAAGGAACATTTGGAATTTTATATCGGATCAGTAGAATATCGGTATCAGAAAATTTTGTATTGGTACTTTATCGGTACCGGACAAAATTTCATATCGTCCCATTCCAAATTTAAATCAATCCATCTTGGTTCAGATTCCGCTTTAGACTGTAGGTCCAGTCCCGATTAGCCTATTACTGCATAAAGTGGACTTAAAAAGCAATCCACTGTAAGTACATACATGACCACCATGTTAATGAATTATATATACCTATGGAAATTGACTTTTTGCAAATGCTATAACACCAAAATATGTTAATTGCTGCAGAATAGTATTTATCATTGTGCAGTGACTGTTCTGAACTTATTTTTCACCCATTCAAAATTGCAAAATAATGTGACTTTTGTACAACATGCAAATTGTGGCCTTTTTCGCAAATTTTAGCATATTTGTGCTTTAACAAAAAATACCATGAAAATTCAATATACTTGTGTTTTAGGCTTTAAGTAACAAAGGGTACCATATTATTGCATGTTTATCCAACATTTTGTACAAGAGAAAACTATAATGCATATTGTACATGGAATAATTCGAGCAGCTACATGAAACCGTGTGTAAATGAACGTTTTCCACATTTTTTTCATCTTCTATCGAAAAATGCTTTGCCTTTTAAAGCAAAGTGGCTGGGTTCTCACAAAATATTGAGTGCATACCTACCACTACATGGGAGTCGTAACATCGGTATTTATTGCCCAAGAAATATTGGAAAATAACTTCCTCAAAAATAGGTTTCAATGTATGAAACTGTTACAAACAGGTGTACAATTTAAAATACAAAAGCATGATGAAGGTATAATTTTAGTATTTGGCAGAAAAATGTGCTAAAATAAAACTATGAATATTACGAAAGATAACACCATAAAAAAAATGAAAGATCAAGGTCCCTAATTATACCACATTTCCTGTTCCTAAGTGCTCAACCTCAAGGTTGGTTTGCTTAAACTTTTATCCCATTTGAAAATTTTACTCCAAATATAAAAATGGCTACCTTGTCCTCTCACCACTGAAGATTTCAGGTTCCTGGCCTGAGCATGTCCCTTTATCAGTTTCATCTTTCGTTCTCATTGCCTCAAATTCCCTAGAGAGGCAGAAAGATGATGAAAAAATCGCAATGAGGTTTGGGAATTTTTGAGACAACATATACGCTATGAGCTTACAGTCTCTTTGTGTTGCATGTTACTAAGGGGAAAAACAGTGCAATAATATGAAAGGAATTTATGCTTTAAAGAACAGCCTGTGCATTTATATTTTTGCAATGTTCCATTGCACTGAAATTCTAATTCATATAATATGAATGATAAGCAGACTTTTCGCCTGATACATGATTTAAACTCCCAAGTCCTGAGTGTTCTACTGAATCTTTCAATGACACTATTACAAGTATGAAAATACAGTTTATGCTCCTTGCACTATTACCGTATTTACTCATGTATAATGCACACTTTTTTCCACAAATTTTGTCCCCAAAAACTGTGGTGCGTATTATGCACGGAATAATTTGGACAGCCAACATTAAACTGTACATGGTCATTCCATGATTTTGTGACACCTGCATTGATTTTTTTTTGTTTACAAAACCCTATCATGTTATATATCGTTGTAAAGCTTAAATTCTGTAGTTTCTAAATATGGCAACAGTATTCCATTCAAGATGGCGACACTGATGTGCAATGCGGTTGAAATGAAGGAACATTCTGATTTTTATGGTACTTTGGATGAACAAAAAGATAAGGAAAAAGAAAATAATAATTAAAATGTATTACTTGCCAAATAATGTGACATATTTGGAGTATGTAAATGCTTTAATGGAAGAAATGTTTTCTGCTAACTGCTAATTTGAAGGTCCTGAATGTGCCTCCTGTAAATGTTACGTTAGTCATGGAAAAATTATATATATTTTGAAGTTTTTTTAGAAAAAGTAAAGAGGAAATGAGCAAAACTGCATATAATAGTCTAAAGGCCATGCCCCTCAATTTTTCACTGTCAAATGTAATGTTCTGCTACATCAACAAAAGCAGTCCGTTCTGGCATAATTCATGCATGCACCTCTTACAACTAAGAAAGCCATTTTGTGCACCTGAATTATACTGCGCATTATATACGAGATGCAGTATAATTGTTTGTCACTTTTCCATATCAAAAACCAGGGTGCATTATACATGCGACGGTATTTCTTTGAAATAAGCTATTACAAGATGCAAGTTGCATTTAAACATAAGCATTATATTAAATCCATTTCCTTACTCAACAAAAATAATTTATTTATTTTGCTTCACGCTTATGGATGGCACAACACAAGTTCTACAAACGATTGTCCAGGCGCCAGAGCCTAGTTAGTCTGCAAAATGCAGTCCAGGGTGTTCTACATGGAAGTAAGGTTTGCATTCGGGTGCCTTTCTTCTTGCATCTCTCTCAACAAAATGAATCCATGTCAACAACTTTAAAATTAATGGTTTGGCATGGCAGTTGCAGTTGATCTCCAGATGGCAACTGACTGTCAGTTAGTAAGAAGGAGTGACAGGGCACTGCATTGTCTTTTATCTTTTTAACCTTTTTGAACTCTCCTTCCCCATGTTTTAAACCTCGACTAGTCTTGTCCATCTCCTGAGGAAGCCACATGATGTGGTGAAAGCTAGACAGCAGAGTACATGCCAAAAGCTGCGCTTTATTACTTAGTAAAGTCTCATTACTTCCATGTTGCTGTTTTTGTTGATTGTCAAATTGATTTCGAAGTACCACTGCCTTTATTAACAGGTTATGACATCTAGGATGGAGATGATGACAGTAGAGCTTCAAAATTAATCAATGAAAAAAACAGCAACATGTAAATATGAAAATTTTAGATGCAAAACTGTAAAATTATTTATGCAACATTCTTGAATGCAGAGTCCCTTTTAATTGATTGGTTGATTTGTTGTTTTAAGTCCACTTTATGCACAGAAACGTCAATCGGGACTGGATCTACAGTTTAAAGTGGAATCCGAACCACTATGTGCCTCCACCGGGTATTGAACCTGGTACCCCTTGATTACAAGGCGATGACGCTACCACTGCACCATCGGGGAGGCCAGAGTCACAGTAAAGATAGTATATTTGTATATGAACTATGCATTGAGTTAGCTGCTGTTTGTGCCATAATATTTACAAATGTTAATGAAGTAACAAGTTCAATATTAGCGTCTGGTCTCTTAATAGTCTTAATAGCAATAATGCATGCTATGCTCATTAAATGCCCATTTTATTTTCAGACTTGGGCTGCGCAGATCAGCTTGACAGTAGTGAGATTTTACGCTTCGATCAGCTTCAACGTGACTTTAGCATGAGGGAAGGCACAAGCCGTTTGCTATCAATGGATGCTTCACTAGGAAGCATGTATAAGAATCAAGGTATGTATGAGGTCTTAGTTTGCATAGGGTTAAGACTGCATAATTGGTAGAGGTGCATGTGGTGGGTTGAAACTAGCACTGAGCCAATGCTGATGTATCGGTTGAATTTTTATTTGCCGATTAGTCTTTTCACAGTCTAATTGTTTGAATAATGGATAATGAAATGAAGCAGAACACCAAAGATTTTTCGATGTAACTGTAATACTTTTTAAAGGGATGTTAAAAAAATTAACGTTAAAAACTGTACTTACGTATGCGAGTATGTTGTTCCTATTTTTCTATCTTTAGAACTACGTTTCGGAGATTAACTATCCCCTTCTTCAGGTTCGTATGAAAAAACTAGGCACTTAGCATAGTACCACATCGAAATGTCACATATGTAAGTACAGTTTTTATCGTTAATTTTTAACGTCTTTTATATTCTGGAATTGTGAGTAATATGCACCAAACCTACAAAATGCTGCAACATTTCAAAAACTTCATTTTCTTTATTTGTATCATCTGGGGGTAGAAAGAAGTTCACATAAAAAGTCACAAGACATTTTAAAGTGCTATAAAGTGACATGAGAATAATTTTGGAGTTATATAATGTCATTAATAGAATTTGATGTGATGAGTTTTATGAGTCAGTAACTAGCCTTTGTTATTTTAAACTGGAATTATACAAATATCTGTATCGGTTGGAATCGGTCAGGGTATCGGTATCAGCAAATAGTGGTATCTGCTCAGCCCTAATACTGACATAAACTAAAAATAAAGTTTTGCATGTCCCGCTTCTGGTTGTTATTTCGGTGCTGCTTCTCCACCTGGTGGTGAAAATTTGAAGTATTTTTTTTTTTAATCAGCATGCGCTTCCCCACGGCCTCCATTGCTTCTGTAAAAAGGTACCTTGCAATCTGATGGTTCAAAAGTGTAGGAGAAATTTAATTGTGACCACCCATTATGTAGAAAAGTGGTGATATTCGTAAGAAACACTGTAGTTCACATGGTTCGTGGGTTGAATTTAAATTGTTAAAGCAATATATCTTACTTAATTTAAATGTAATAGGTTTTTAAAACACGCTAAATAAATATTCGAAACCAACTTGGTGACCCGCCGAATGCCCCCTCAGAACCCAGCAGTGGATCGCGCCCCATAGGTTGAGAAACGATGTCCTAGAGTGACCACCCTGTTATTACATGTTTCTAGAACTCATGTATAGGTGCTTGGGTAACACTTTACTATACCGGAGACGGATTTCTTCAAATTTACAGGAGAAAGTACTCACGCAAATAATTTTCTGTAGCGTTGTTGATGTTCAGGAATGTACTTTTGATCCATTTTAATGCGAATGCATGTGGTTTTCTACGAAAATCTATTTCCGACGCGCTATTGCTGCTGCCGCCATTTGCTTTCTGCATGAGAGCACAATACGCGCTCTTGCTGCTGCTACAACATGATGTGTCGAGGATGCATCGTGAAGTTGTTGCCGGTGTTGTCCGTATATGCTAAATTGAACGAAAGGAGTGCTAATGGAACCTAACCTAACAGGCCTAACCTACCCTAATAGGCATACCTCGTCCCCATGATGGTTTGTGGGCTATCGTATGTAAGAAATAAACATTATTTTCGTTAGAATTCCATTATTTCACCTAAAGAAATGTTCTGCAATGCAGAATAGTACGTTGTCAATGTAAAAAATTGCGAAATAAATCATTGATAGGTGTCTCCGGTATAGTAAAGTAGTACCGGTGTTTGTTTAAGTGCAACTTTGTATTTCAGAACTAGCAGAAGTTTGTGCTAAAAGAGATGCTGCCATTCAGGAATTGTTGAAAGTGAGGGAGCAACAGATGAACATGCAGCACAATATTAGTTCTTGTTCTGCTGCATCGGCTATAATGAGCGACTGTAGCCAAGTGATTGAGGAAATTCCTATAGAAGTTCCTACAGGTATGCATTATTAGTGAAAATGATTTTATACTTCTGTGAATGTCATCCGTGCTAATTGGACATTATCTACTGTCTGGTGCTTTTATGTTTGTTTATTCTAAGGATGGCCACAAGATCTGGATAATGGATTTCAAATTATCCAATATCCATTTCAGATGCAATGAATAATATGGATATCCCAATATCCGGGTATCAACTAGTATGGTTATTCTTGATGTCCGAGTATTCAGGTGCATGCAGATGGCTTTTTACTTTTTCAAGTTCAGTAAGTTAGAATTTTCTGAAATTAAGGAAATAATTACGAAATTAAGGATCGGTACACCAAATTGAGAATATTATATTCTAAACATTTAAAAAACGTGTGGAGAAATTTTGAAATGGATAAATGGATAGATTGTATGAAGAACATACAGTAGAAATACAAACATGACTAATAAAATAATGTGTGAAGAGCCCGTAAAATGGATAAACAATAAAACTGTCTGGATATCTAGATAATTCAGATATCTGGATAATCCAGATATCAGAATATCCAATATCTGGATATTTGAAATCCAAATGAATGGCTTATTGCAGAAAGGGACCTGAGTCACATTTTTGAGATATCGGAGTTAATTTTTTCATCTCCACTGTGTCTAGCAGCATACTGCAGGGGGGTGCATTGAGGGTGCCAAAATTAACTATTCATTATGTTGAATATTTGAGCCAACAACGGCACATTTCTTTCTTACACTATTAATATTATACGATTTTTCATTGTTTTTCTCAGAATTGTGCAAAAGTGACTCAGGTCCCTTTCTGCAATAAGCCATTCAAATAGAAAATTAGCAGATATCTGGATAAGATTTTATCCAGATTTGGCCATCCGTAATTCTAACACTGTGTTTTTGACAGAATACCTCTTTTGTCTTCAGGTGAACAAATTTCTTCTTCGTTTTGAACCTATAATTGACCTGAAATTTACAAATGTTTTAACTATGGCAACGTGGTGTAGTTGGTTAGCATACCAGATTTGTAGTAAATTGCAGGTCAATCATAGGTCCAATCCCCATCGCTGGCAAAGAGAAATGTGCTCACCTGCAGATGGCAGTGTTGCCACAATCTGAGGGCCAAATTTCCCTTTCCAAGGGATAAAATTTCCCTTTCTCACCCAATTTTTCCCTTCATCTAAAGAAATTGTGTAATAATAATAATAACAATAACAAGAGGTATGATAATAATTATACCACGTTTGTTACAACCTGTCCCCTTTCCCGCGCTAGGGAGCGCTCGACAATTTCGGTGCCAATGAGAAACGAGGAAAAAATCGTCTGCTGGGCAGCGAGGAGCGAATGGAAGCCAGAAGAGAGGCGCTTACGTAGACGCTGTTGCGACGTTGCGTATTTTAATTGGCTGCCTGGCTTTGACTTTCCCGAGCACCGAGAAAAGTCAGGGAGCAACTAGCGCGGGAACCGGGACAGGTTGTAACAAACGCGGTATAGTAGCAGCAATGGTTGTATTATTTTTTCTGTTGACCTCTGCTTGTGTGTGTGTGAACCTTAAATTTGTTAAATCACTCATTTCATAAGTTCATTATTCATCCTTATCGTTGCTATTAAGTAGAAGAGCGAAGTAAAATAACGCAAAATAGAAATGCAAATATGTAGTCATAATAGGCTTATATTCAAAGGAGTAGAAATAACAAGTGACCGGAAAAAATGTAAATACGAAACCGAATCTGTATTAATATTGAGCCTGGTGTCTTCAAATTCCATAATTTTTAAAACACTTTTATCCAGTTTACCTCTTCCCTTTTTGTCTTAAAATTCGGTCCAATTTTCGCTGCAAAAAGGGAAATTTGCCTTCATATGGCAACACTGGCAGACGGGAGAAGAGGAGCCCTGGTATGCAATGTTACTTGGCCATTTTCCATTGTCTAGTCTTTAAACTATACTTATTCTAACAGTGTTTTGAGAGGGCACCTTGCCAGCCCCCGTGGCAGAGTGGTTAACACATCGTGCTATGATGCCAGTGGTCCCGAGTTGAATCCTGGACTGGGCATGGATGTTTGTGAGGGTCCATTGATCAATTTCATCATGTCATCACTCATCCCATCTTCTTAAATTAGCCAAAAGTGGCACAAGAAGCGAAGTAAAATAAAGCAAGGCACCTAGTCTCTGGTCTTCAGGTGAACAAATTTATTTTAGCTGGTGGTGGGGATCAAACTGCTACATGCCTGCGATCAGATTTGTAATGAAATCTCAAGTCTGTTGTACACTATTAAAATTGAATCCTACCGAAAAGATCAAGAATCTTTGTAGAAGGGATGATGATTTCGAACTACCTGATGATATTTGGATTGATTGATTTGCTTTATTTTACTTCGCCTCTTGTGCCACTTTTGGCTAATTTGTGAAGATGGGGATAAGTGATGATATGATGAAATTGATGAATGAACACTCACAAACATCCATGCCCAGGCCAGGATTCCATCCCGGGACCCCTGGTGTTGTAGCGTGATGTGCTAATCACTCCGCCACAGGGGCCGGCTGATGATATTAGGGATCCATAATTAAAGTTTGATAACATCTTCATTAGCAATAATAATAAAAAAACTAATTGCTAGTTTCAGAGTTATGTTGTTAAGTTTCAACGATCTAATGTTATTGATGAAATTAATTGCATATCTGCTTCTTTTTATTTTGTTACATTTATGTCATTGTTGTAACTGCGACATTAATAAAACTTAATATAAATGTCTGATGAAGGGAGCGTGTGTTCTCCCGAAACATTACAACAAAAATTGTGTTTATGTGCTTGTAACAGCTATAAACTACAAGAGAAATAATTCCTTTGAGTAGGTCAGCATAATTTGTTGCAACGTAATGTAGTCTTGTTATTAAATTTTCAGTTGACAATTTGTATAAATTTGCAACAGCAAGAGGGGAAGGGTAATTGCATAATTTTGAAAGGTGAATGTTTTATTAAGAACTTTTGTGTGTTCCTTCTTTCCTACAGATGTGACTACTTGTGATAAGGAGGTACCAAAGAGCAAGATTGATTCAGCTGATGTGTTAAGAAGCCTTGAGAAGCGAGAGGTAAATATAAGAAATTACATTTATATTGTTCATTTAAACAGAAAACAACACTATAAATTATGTTACCAAATTTACACGTGTATAATGCGCACCCTGGTTTTTGATAGGGAAAAGTGACAAACAATTATATCTCATATATAATACACAGTTCAAGAAATGGCTTTCTTAGTTGTAAAGTTGTTGCTATGTGGAGCAAGAGGAGAACATTACGTGGCCTTTAAACTTTTATAAGTGGTTTTGCTCATTTCCTCTTTATTTTTTCTAAAAAAACTTCAAAATATATACTTTTTATATGATTAACGAAACATTTATAGGAGGCACATTCGGGACCCTCAAACTTGCAGTTAGCAGCAAAAAAATTCTTCCATTAAGGCATCTACTCACTCCATATATGTCATATTATTTGCTCAGTAATACAACTCAAAATTGTTACCGTGCCTTCCATTGTTTTTGCAGAGAAGTCTTCAACCTGTTGTGTTTCTCTCGGTGGAAATCATGTGCAATTGTAATATATAACTGCCTTGTTACATTGGTATGTGGTACATCATAATAATATTCTAAATTTTATTTTCTAGGAAGATAAGCAATACTCATATGCTGCAGGAGAGTTGGTGAAGCCCACCACGTTATATCGGAATCCATTCAGGTTAGCATTAATTACTGGGTAATATACAGTGTGTCCATTTCGATCTTCAGCCGAGAGATTGGGAGAAGCGTGGCGGGAGGCACTGACGGAGATGCCGACATTTGCGGCCTGTAATGCCCGCTTATTTTTATGGACATATGCAGACATTTATATAAATATTGCAAAACGAGCACTAACCTGTGTTATAACACGCAAAAGTTCTTCTGTAATTCATCCAAGTTCTGCTCTTATATACACAAATAAAAATGCTATAGAAACGATGTTAAGAGCCACAGATAATAAAGCATTTTAATCATAGTTTTGACCAATAACGTCCTGCTTAAGTTTATATCCTTGAAAGAGTTTTGTGGCGATGGGAATCGTTTGGAGGTTTCGAATGTGCAACACTGTATCAAGATTACGCCGTTAAAAGTGAATGGTTTTCGTGAGCTTCCTTGCAATCCGAAATCTCTGAGCTCGAGTTTTTTTGTTCCTTCGCGACTAGATGAAGACAGAGCTGTGAATATAGTGGCGAGCAATGTAAATCAAGAGCGTGTTAATTTCGTACTGTGCGCAAGAGTGTTATTCTTGGTTACTTGCAGTTACTTGTTTGTGTTATTGCAGTGTGTATGTGTGTTGTGTAAGTGAGACGATTGGAATGCCAGCCACAAGGTTCACGTTAGAACAAAGATTTTTTATGTATTACACGTACGTGAAAACAGACTCGTGTCGAGACGTGTGTAGGCAATTTGTACAGAAATTCCCAGGTGTTTCAACTCCACATAGAGATACGGCTAGACATCTTGTCCTTAAATTACGAGAAACTGGATCGTTAAATCTTAAAACACCTAAGCAAAAGCGACGGATTCTAACCGAAGCAAAACTCGATGATATTGGTGCAGCGTTAGAACGTTCTCCAAACAAACCTCTACGCCGTGTTTCACAAGAGGTGGGCGTGTCAAAATCATCGGCACATACAGCCACTAAGCTACTAAAATTAAAACCGTACTCTTATAACACAGGTTAGTGCTCGTTTTGCAATATTTATATAAATGTGTGCATATGTCCATAAAAATAAGCGGGCATTACAGGCCGCAAATGTCAGCATCTCCGTCAGTGCCGCCTGCCACGCTTCTCCCGATCTCGCGGCTGAAGATCAAAATGGACGTACGGTATATATATATTTTTTTCATTTCTTTCCAGTCAGGGAACTACAGGGTGGCTGAGAAGTAACTAGACATTGAAAATTCGATATAGTTTTTTGTAATATTTAAGCAATCTCAATGAAACACACTGTTCATATACATTATAGAATAGGATTACATATGTGCCAGCTCAGAATTCAATGTAGGCACTAGCGGCATCCACCAGCTTCCTCCAACAAATGGAATCTACAGTCTCCTGTAGGAATTCCTTCAGGACGTTCGTGTAAACATCTCAAACCCATGCCCTTCCACTAAGTTTTGCTTGAAGTTTGCTCGAAAGTCTTCAACTAGTATTTTATTTAAGGTGTTAGTAGTTACATTCAATACTAATCTTCTATCAGCCTGGTAGAAGCATTGACAATATTGCGATAGAAAGGTTTTTTAGAACCCCATCATCAAAGTTAAATTACCAACTGATACACTTTCTGGTATGGACACAAGCTCTCCGTATAAAGACTCTGGAAGGGTACTTATTCATTTCTAAAACTAAATCTGTCAATGGAAATTTAGTACACCCTGGACTGCATTTTGCACACGAACGAGGCTCTGGCAACTGGCACTATGGCCAGTATAATTTTGTGTGTGTTGTCCTGTTTTTTGTCCTTGTGTGTGCTGAGTGCCTCTTTACAGCCTCAGCTTTTAACAGAAGTCAGAAAATTTTAAGATTTTACTTATGCAACGTTAGTTTTTATTTGTAACGGTAAGGGGCTGGACCCCGTGCAAAATAGACTAAGTTCTGACGAACCCAAAATTTTAAAATAAAATAAAATAAATTCAAATCCATGCCTCCAATTGTTCCACAGTGCGTAGTTTTGTCTCTTACACTTCCTCCTTTGCCCAGCCAACGTCCCGGAAAATTGTGGTCAAACCAGGCCTGTACGGTAAGTACAAAGTGTGGCAGCATGCCGTCTTGCGTGAAACCAAGGTCACCAATGTTTCCCCAGGGAGATAAGATGTGTATCAGTATTTTTGTTTTTGAATCTGCTGTCTGGGCCAATTTGCACATTACGGAGAAATGAGATAGATCGCAAATGCTTGGCAACGTTGTTGATATTTAGTTTCCATGGAGCAGTTTAAGGGGCAGCAACGTGCTTTTTGTGTTCGTGTGTTTTATAAAAATAATGATTCTTATGTTGTGTGTCGTTTGTACTGGCATCATTATCACCTGGCAGGAATGAGAGACGTCCCAAGTTCAAATTTAATTAAATATTGGGTGAGAAAGTTTGAAAACACTTACTGAAAGAGTAAGGTATGCACCCCAATGCCACAAAATTTGAGAGAATTGAAGCATAGCATTACAGATGAAATCAATGCTATTCCTCGTGTAATGCTTTCGGCGAGTGATAGAAAACTTTAGTTCAACAATAATTGAATGTGAAAACATGAACGGTCACCATTTGTCCAATACTCTTTTCCACAAATAAAAATTTAATGTTGAAACTTTCTTTTGGTAATAAATTTATCTTTATACAAAAAAATTAAGTATTTATTTTAATAGTTTTAAAAACAAAAATATTTCTGAGACACCCTTTACAATGAGCCAAACATATCCTTGCAACATTGTTAGCTAGCGTTCACCATGCATGGTGTCATGCAGAAAATATGGCCCCACAACCCAAACACCATAATATTGTGAAATTTGTATGCACATATGTAATCCTATTCCATAATGTATATGTACAGAAAATTTCATTGAGGTTGCTTAAATATTACAAAAACTACAACAAATTTTCAATGCCTAGTTACTTTTCACCCACCCTGTAGTTTTCCGTTCATATTTTATCCTGGCTTGTTTTCAAAGGAATTTCAGTTATATTCTTAAAATCCTGACCTTTGTATGTGATTCTAAATAGTACTATTTAGTTGTAAAAGTTGGTAAATGAAATTCAACGATACTGATGCCACTGGTATTGACCAATACCGATGGATTGGCATCAGTATCGGCTCAGCCCTAGATAAAACTGCGATGCCAGGGGCTACAGGTTCGAATTCCTGTTCTTTTTTTAATGTTACTTCATTATTTTCGCCTTGTCATCACTCATCCTCATCATCGTGATTAGCCAAAAGTGGCAGAAAAGCAGTCCTATATACGTGGGGGGACCCCAATAGGTGTTACAAATTTAATATCCTTCAAAGTACTGTCCATTTGATGTAATGCACTGGTCTAAACGTGTTTTCCACTTTCCAAAGCAGTCCTTAAACTCCAAAGTGATGCCTTTTAATGCCTCCGTTATTTTTTCTTCACCTCTTCCACGTCCGCAAGATGTTTTTCTTTGAGGACTTTTTCATTCAGGGGAATAAAAAGAAGTCGCACAGAGCAAGATCAGGTTAATATGGTGGGTCATGCTGTTTTTGGTTAAAAATTGTGTCACACTCAAGGCTTTGTGTGCTGGCACATTGTCATGGTGTAGGTCGGTAAAATGCCAGTTTAACTGTTAGGAACGAATTCTGAGTGAACAAAGCCTTTTTCATCAGAAAAGAGAATCAGCATGTCACCATGAGCGAGATTGGTCTGCAAGTGACAATTCACTGAAGCGGTAAAATTTCTCGTCTTCTTCCAAGCAGCTTCCTTGTAAGCTGTTTCAAGCATTAGAACTGTTTCCCTTGCCGTTTTCGCTAACAGGCTCTTAACAAAAAAATTTACTACGTGACACCATGACTTCACTCAACGACACCAGTCGTCAGACTGATGCAGGCATCTAGCGGCAAAAGTGTGTACTACAACGGGCCTGCCCACCAGCACATCAAGTATCTGAGCACTCAGTGAGCAACGTGATCACTCAGCTACTTGATGGCCAAATAGGCGTTGCTCCGCGAGCGCTGCTCACTTGATTGTTGAGCAAACTTGAACCTTGCTTGCCACAGAATATAGCATTTTTGTGTTTCGATCTCATGAGGCAAAGAAAAGAAGAGGAAAACTGTATGAGGATGGTGGGGTGGCGAGCCGCAAGTGGCGACCAATGAGAAAATATTTATGATGAACGGCTTGCGGTATAACGTAATTAGAGACTAAGTTCAAGTAACAGAAGGAGATGTAATATTCCAGTTTTTGTAATTGTATTAAAATGAAAGTGTTGTTTGTTCCAAATAATAAATATTAAATATACACTGTAGTTTTGGAAAGTTGTGCAAGCAAGGGCGTGACTTTGTTTCAAGAGTACGAATGCACAGAAATCTGTAGGACTGACATCAGAGCTTTTCACTGGAATGTCCTGAAATGGGATAACATGGATCCCTGTTTCCATCTCTTGATAAAAGTGGAGGGTTGTTCGCATGGTATGGCTTGAGGCTTTGTCCATATGAATGTGTACCTGTTGAGTGTCATCTACGTACAAATGAGGGTTGCCTGTAAAGAAGATGGGATTCAAAATGCATGACTGAAAGTAGACAGCATTCTCCTTCACATTTCTGTCCACATTACGTATCAGCAACTTCCCAGCATAACCAAATCTGGCAACAAACATGAAGCACCTTGGATAAGTGTTACGGTACGTAATGACTGAATATTACCACTGCCAGTGAGGTAAATGTACGCTTCATTCATTGTGACCACAGTTTGCCATTTAGACTCTGCCAGGTGTCTTTCATACAGTTTTCTGCAGTTTATCCTGTGTTCGGCAATGTGGCGTTGGAGGAGGTGAGTCACGCGGGCCTCACGAACATAACACAGCCCAAGATGGTTATGGATGGTCATGTTAACAGTAGAATGAGCCATACGCACCTTCCTGGCCATCTCATGTTGGGTTGGTGGATTTTTCTGACATGCCATTCACGGAATCTCTGGGAAAGCAACAGGTGATACTTTCCCTGGTCCTCTTACAGGTGTCTTTTGTGAGAGAATGTTTATCAACAGATCCCTGTTCCACTATCTCTTTCTTAGTGTTTTCCCAACAGAACATTCTCCTGAGACTGTTTAACTATTCGGTCATGCGAGAAATATGCATGGAAAAGGGCCATGACGTACCTTTTCCAATAACTGTTCACTTTTTGCACCATTTGACAGCTACATGCATGACACTCCTACACCTGCAAGCTGTGATGCATGACTGATAGCAACAGCTGCCCAGTCGCTCCAGCTCAATCCCACAGATGCCAGTGGTGTCGCTAAGTCGTTCGGATATATCCTGAACAACCTTCTGCACACATGTTACAAAGCCAAAAATATGTTGATATATCTATGAGAAGTTGCTCTGAAGGAGGTCACTATTCATGCAGAAATGGAGTAACACACTTTAATTTTACTTAATATTTGAATTATTTTTTTTTTAATAATGGTTGTTAGAGAATGTATTAAAAATGCTTACCCCTTGAACACCTATTCTGCCATCGTAGGAGTATCTACTCGTAAGCAGCCACTGAGTTTTAATACTGCTCATTATCATTTGTTTACATTCAATTTAATATGACCTGGAACCAATCGCTCAAGCAGTTACTGGCCTTGTGTGCATGAATGTTTGGCACCCTGCTACAGAATAGCTGACGGTGTTGAGTAGTTGACTGATGAAAGGTCTGTGGTCTCAGCCTGGATATAAGTGCCCCTTCGACAGTTTCATTAAGTCTTCATTCATCACCACTATGATTAACAATAAAGTGCCAGAAACGACCAAAATCATTTTTTTAAAAGAAATATTGAGATTATCAGAGTTTCGGATTTAGAATTAATAAATATTAATTTTATGAAATATATATAACTCAAGATAAATACAACTGACATTTATTTTCAAAATCTTAGTAGTAAAGTTAATTTGGAATATTTTCCACAGAACTAAGAACGATCAGTGCTGAAATATATTTTTTTCAATTTGAAGAAAAAGTGTTTTGATTTGGTTCCAAGTCTGAGGAAGACCTTGTTGTAAGATTGAAACGTCATGTTTATATTGTGTATTTTACAATAAATTCTGCCTTGGTCAGCATTTTGAGTGTTTGATAAAAATAAATTAAGTTTGAGTTTCATATTTGCTAATATATAAGGGGCAGTCAAACTGGTCACCATGCATAGAACTCAGGTCCGTTGACGATCCACTCCGTGATAACGCCTGCCCCCACACTTCCAGTCTGGTTAGAGATATGCTTCAGGGATTTGGCTGGGAAACACTTCAATATGCTCACTACATCAGAGATTCTTCCCCATGCGATTTTCAAATTTTTGGCAACCTGAAGTGAGACATTTGTCAACATTGGTTTCACTACCACAAATATGTATGCGACTGTGTAAAGTTGTAAATCTGTCAAGAAGTTTCTACAAGAATGGAATTGATTGTCTTGTCTCCCAGTGGGATAAATGTGTTAACAGTTATGGGGATTACTTTTGAGGAAATACATTTTTAACACATTCGGGACTGGCCTCATAATACAGCATTTTTACCTCTGGTCTCCAGTTTTTGGTTGTTTTTCAAAAAATCATAGAAAAAATATTTTTAATTTTATTTTATTTACCACACATTTCTTAAATCTACAAAACTTCCTGTTTTCAATTAACAAAAATTTGTTAAATTTTCTTTTCATTTTCAGACATTTTTGAATATTTTTTTCAGCAATGTTTTGAAAAAAAAAGTACAACATTGTAACAAATGTTAATATAGAGATTTTAAGTTCGTAAACTGGAAATTTCAATAATTAACTACATAAACTATCAGTACATCTTTTGAATCTTGCATAAGAATACATCTTATGTGCACATAACAAAAAATAATTACAAATTACAGGTAATTAGCTTTTGTATGAAAAAGTGGCTGCAGGACAGGACCAGACGATGTACCAGTTGGTTCTGCGTCATCTGTAAAAATTAAACAAATGAATAAATAAAATAAATTTTCATTTGAGATACACTATACAAAATAATAAATGGAAAAACTAAAAATACATCAGTGCATTTAGGAGAATCAAGCAAGAGGCAAGATGAATAGACCCAAAAAATGACCTCTTCTCACTTCATTCATAAAAAACTAGAGTTTGCAACACTGGTTATATTGTCAACAATTAATTATTACGAATATAACCTACCTTCCAAATCTTCAAATTCATCTGCATCGTCAAAATCGTCGCTAACTTCAAACTCTGAGGTGGAATCCTCATGCAGAATTTCCACTATGCAGGCTGGATCTAACGACGCCATTCTAAACAATTCACCGTACATCAACCCGACAACAAACAGTGGCAGGTGCGAGATAAAAATAGCACATGAGTCACCTAGCTGTCGGAATTTCAACAGATCGTCTTGAATGAACACATGAGACGAAGTAGCCCGTAGTTCAATTGGCAAAGTGATTGCATACTGCAGGATGGGGTATGCCCATCACTCGTCCACATTGAATTTAAGTGCACTGCAGGCTATGCCCGTCGTGAGACCCCAATGTGTTAATGAAACTTTTTGGTGGCTGACCCACTTTCATTTGAGTGCCCCGTATATATCAGACCATAAAGCTGCTTAGCCTTACTCTTCAAAATTTAACTTTAATCTTTACTAACAATATGCACAAAACTGTTTGCAGGAACTATAATTCTCATTATTTATTATTGGTTTTGTATTTGCAGTGATGAAGGCAATTCTATTGTTAGTGATCAGATGGATCTTCAGGAGTTGGTAGAAGAGGATGCATTTAATGGAAATCTGGAAGAAGAGGGCAAGTTTTATTATTACCTGTTCTTAATTTATCTTTCTTGTGAACTGCACAGGAGTGATGTCTACAAGCACTACCAGGGCATAATGTTCTACTTGATCAGTAACCTGAGAAAGTTTCTTCATTACTCATGAAGTAAATAAAAAATTATCATCCTTTCAATACATTTTTGAAAATTATTTATTTTCATTTATCTTTATCTTGTAATGTTCACCCTTGATAACACTAGCAAGAAGGTTTCTGTATGTTGCCAGACTTCATGCTTTTATCTTCAATTATCTGTAGAATTACATTAAACATCAGGACTTATGTATCAGTGTTTTGGCGATGTCTTCACTCAACTAAAACACATAACCTCAATGCGTTGCTATTCATACCGATAGCCTATGATCACATAGGTTTAGCTTGCACCTCAAACTACCATACCAAGATGTATGCACTACATCGAGAAGTTCTTTTAAGTTAAAAATCTTCGACGATCTATGGTGAATGTGTGTTATTTCTTACGCGATATCCTTGCTTTTATACTATTTCAAGATCACAGATGAGTCACTTTACAAAAAGATGCCAACAAAACTGGCATCTACACAAGTTTAGAAATACAAATTCACACAGTGCACTCTCTCAAATATAAAGATGCATTGAATTACTCATAATGGAGCATAAAATACAATACATATTAAACAAAAGATATACATTACAAACAAGGTGCAATTTACATATAATAACACAAAATTTACGTGTTCTTTCACAACAGAATATATATAAGTAACACACTTTGAAGTGATGACATCACCAAAATATGGATCATATCAAGTTCATTTTTGGTGACATAGGATAATCAGGACTGGACCTACAGTTTATTGTGGGATCCAGTAGTGTAGTAGCTTTCCTGTGGTTATGTTGGACTAGAATAGTGAAGTGTTCTGCGTAGGTTGTGCTGTGGCATTCATTTTGACACTTTTAACTATCTCTATTTCCAGATATAAAAACCAGGCTAGAGAAAGATGAAATTGAGTGCAGGAACAAGTATGCAATTGTTCCAGTGAGTGCTGAGAATCAGCTTAATTTGACAGCCAGGTAAAGAAATATTAGTTAGTTCTCTTTGGTTATCCAGTATTCAAAATTTTTGTAATAATTGTGAATTAGGCAATTGTAGTTCAGCAATGTGACAATATTTTTTGCAAGCACATCTTCTATAGCAATGACTAGAGGCGCATATTTTTGGTAAATAAAAAAAGCAAAATTTTAGTACAAAAATAGCCAATTTCAGGTTCAAAAGCGGTAAATGAAATAAAATTTTGGTGTTATAGCAGTGAAACATTGCAGCAAAAGTGGTACAGGAAAACGTCGTTAATACGAAGTTCAAGGGACCAAAAAATGTCAACTTCGTATTAAACGACTTCGAGTTATCCAAACTTTTCAAGATGGTGCCTGTTTTCAGGTGTAAATAAAGTAGAGTATAAATTTTCCCCACAAAGGATGTTTTATACTTGGTGGTAGCTCAGAAAATAAGCTTTATATGTACTATATAATAATATTGTACGTTTTAAAGAAAGTGTAAAAAATGTTACACAAAATGAGAACACGGAGCTTAACACGGACACAAAGATTCCAAGGAGACTGTTAACACCATTTATCCTGCCTAGTTATACAACCGGTTATGCACGGGATGCATGTTGTGGCAAAAAGTCTTTTAACAAACTGTATTTTCTTTTAATTGTGCAAAGTCGTTGCTCTTCCACGAAATTCTTACAATTTTAGTTCATAAGAAACCCGTTTGCACGGAGACCTAGGGAAAGGAAAACAATCTCGTTTACTGCAAGAAGTGAAACTCGGAAGAATCTTGACGGTAGTCACTGGCGCAAACAAGAGACGGGAGATAATCGGACAGAATGAATATTGGATTGTATGTGCGTTCACTAGAACATTGTCCGTTACAGGATTAACTGGTAAGAGAAGATTCTGTTGGGAGAGAACACAACCTTTCCCTGGCAAAATAAACAAAAAAATCGGGGCTGTAAATTTTGTTCTGGTTCGGCTGTTAAAAAGACATCGTAAAAAAGTCACGTATTCTTTGCTTCAGTTAACTTCATAATCGCCCCCCTCCCCTTTGCAGGGATCAGTTCAAACTCTTCCTCAACTTGCATTGTAATCCACTCTGAAAAGGTAAACACACAACTTGCGATCTGTTTGCATGGAATGTGTATCCTAGGACACGTGCCGCACTCGATAATCAATCTGGTTTGGATCCCACTTCAAACTGTATATTTAATCCCGCTTAGCTCATCAGCATAAAATGAACTAAAAACAAGCTTTACGAAACTTGCGTATTTTCAGATTAATTGACAATTTATTGTAGGTTTCAGGAGTATTCTGGAGGTCAAACACTCGCTCCGCGAAAACTTTTCCTCTCGTATTCCTACATTGAGCGTTTTTTTTTTATTCCTTCGCACTGGATGAGTCAGTGCAGTTACCGGCAAGTGAGAGCTTTCCAGACGCTAGACTAAACACTGGTGCCAGCTGCAGCGTAAACACAATGAGACCGGCTGGAAGTTAGAGCAGCAGGTGGCAGAAGGGAAATCATCCGCATTTTAAAGATAACGCAGTTGTCGAAGATCGAACTTTTATCAGCAGTGTGAAAAAAATGATCCTTGTATTACCTTTTACGATGCAACAAACAATAATAACGGGCAATATTTCCTATCCAGACAGCTGCATTCAAACAAGAAAGAGGGACCTGAATTCTGCAATTATCGCATTACCATGCACACCAGTGGCGGATAATGAGCTGTTGTAGGAGAAGGAAGGTGGTCACTTTTCTTTTACTTATCATGCGGTTTTTGTTCGTTTTGAAGAAGGTATTCAGAACTGTTTGCTTTTTTTTTTAGACGCCAAAGGAAAGGAGCCAGTGTGCGCATACGAGCAAAGAAAATTGTGGCCGAAACAATTAGCAACGGACCCCCCCCCTCCCCCCGTTTGCTGATAGCAAAAGGGGAGAAGTCACGCAGACAACAAAACACTGTTTTGGCAAATTTTATGACCGGCACAGTTGGGAAACGTATGAAACGGGAAACTGGAGTTGCAACATACTTAAGATCGACGTCAACTTTTGCGGGAAACCTAGATGACAACGCATTAAGCGGGTTGACGATCTTTAGTTGGCCTATGCGGCTTTGATTATCTGTAACAGTTTCCCTTTTTTTAATGAAGTTCTACAGGGCACAAAGAACATGCTTTTAATGAAAGTGGTTACCGGAAGTTGTCGGCTACCAGGCCAAAAGTTGCTCGCTCACGGGAAATTGCTGTATCTCGAGCTCAGAGCTAGACAGATGGGTGAGACTTCCAGGTGCCACGCGTCTTGTATTTTGGAACATTCGTGCGATCTTATCTCGCATTTCTCATCTAGCACTGGTGAATATTTCCAAGGTGGCGCATTCAGCGCCACCTTGTAATGGCAATGTCCAGCGGGCATTTCGGGCTACTTCCCTCGAGTTGTCAGCAGCTCTTAGGACAAGGAAACATGTCAAGGTCAAGTTAAAGTAACGTCCAAGCTCTCTCCACATTCGATCTTGTAAGGGTCTTGTAAACAACTTCGTATTAAAAATTATCCGTATTTCGATTTATCCGTACTGAAATACATTATAAATCCTATCTTATCGGCTGGGGAATGGGAAGAACTTTGGATTAAAGGATACTTCGTATTAACCAATATCGTATTAACGAGGTTTTCCTGTATATAAAGTGACATTTGGGTTTTAAAATTGTGAATATAATTCTAAATTTGATTTAAATACTGCACTTATTATACAAAATAAACATATTCCTTCTAATAGCACATTTTATATAGTTCAAGAGTATTAAGTTTATTCCTGTATGAAAGGGTCCATTTTTGCTTCTGAAATATTCCATGAATTGCATAACTTGCAGGATAATTCAGACTTCAGAAGGTGTCATGTTGGTAAATATGCCCTAAAATTCATGTTTAACAATCTATTTCGCATTTTGCGGTTCTTTTCGTATCATTTCGTGACAAGACAGGGTAAAAAATGCACCTCTTACCTTTCAGAAACATGAAAAATTAACATTACAGTGTGTTGTTTAACATTTCGTGTTTTCGTCAAGAACAAAATATGCATGCCTCTCAGTTCTTCTATGAAAAGTTAGCTGGAGAAAGTATATCCACAAGGAATCTGCACATGAAAGGAGAACCAAAGACCGCATTTGGGAGAATTTTGTACAAAGAGCAACAAGATTATGCAACAACAAAGCAAGCTTTGACAGAGAAATGAAGTGGATAATAGAGGCCACACAGGAAAATGGATACAAAGCAGGGGATATAATTCATATCATAAGAACAGAGAAGAAAATTAAAAAATAGAGAAACAATAAGGAAAAAGCAGATGACAATAAGGATGCACAGGAAGAGAAAAAGTATGTGAGTGTGCCATTCAGACGAGAGATGGAGAAAAAGATAAGAAACCTCTATGCAAAGTATGTACTAAGAGCAGCTTTCAGACCACCAAAGAGCATCGAGAAATGGTTTATCCCATCCGCATACCATTTAAATGCCAAATTTTTTGCCATGAAATACCATTTAAATTTTGGCTATCTCCCGTGAAGGTTGTACAGCAAGACAAGATGTCAAATATTGTGAAAACTATCCAAGCAATTTACGTAAAAATTTTATATATTGAAGTGGAAGTACAGTAATAAGTATGCACATATGCAGTTTACGTGAAACATAAATAGAAACTCACCTAATAATTTTGATCACACACAATCTTTGCATTCCATTTCCATTCCTCAAACTTTTATTTTTTTCCTGCCACAGCCACAGCCACCTCTTCCTCACTTTCACTACATTCTTCAATTTCACTAACACAAAATGAACCCCCGTGTTCATCTCCACTTCCAAAATCCACATTTTCCTCTTCATCGCTATCAAAAAGCAACTTTTCAATCGCAGAATCTTCTACAACATTCTTACGCAACATGTTTGCAAGACGTAACAAATGAAGGTTTGTTTACGTGAGAAATTACTGAACAAAACATGCTTGAAATGGTATGAAAAACTTAGCAGCACAAACATACACGTCATAGATTTGAAAGATCATACAACCTCTGCCATCTATTGAATGAAAAAGAAAGTACGTGATAAAAAACGGGAACCCGTCGATTCGACAACTAGGTACGGCAAGCGAACGTCCTGACAGGCCATCTATTCGACGACAACGTATGCAGATCGGTTAATGAATGCAAAGGAGAGAAGGAGAGTGATGAATTGGCAACGGAAGATGTATATGAAGTAGAATGTGGTGGATGTAGAAGCAAATACATAGGAGAGACAGGAAGAAGCACCAACAAGAGAATTAAAAAACACAGAAGTGACATTAAAGAGGAAGATCCAAGAACAGCATTGAGTGAGCATATGTTGAAATATGGGCACAAGATGAAGCAGGTACAAATGAAAGAAAAGAGGGAAAATAAAATAGAGAGAAAAGTGGCAGAAACAAAGCACATATGCATAAACAGGGGAGAGAGAATAAACAAGAACGAAGGGGAAATTGAAATGAAAGGGGTGGAACTGATAAAAAAGCATATGGAAAGTAAGTTGGTTAAGTTACCTGAGCTACCTTCAATTTTCTGCACAAAAATGCAAGATTGCCAGATGAGTTAAAGGAGAAAGGGAAGGTCAGTGCCACCAGGAGGAGGAGGGGAGGGAAGACAAGAAGAGTAGGTTACAGGATGGAGGGGAGGGGGAGAAACAGGCAGCTGTAACACCTGCAAGGAAAAACCATTCTAACTAGGAAGTAGGGATGTGATGAAGCTGAAAATTTACCGATGACGATGTACTCGCCGATAATTTTTGGAACCGATGCTGATACATAACATAAATGGGATGTTATTTCCAGCATGACAAAAATAAATTTGCTATGTACATTTCTATGAAGACTTAGGTGGGCAGGCCATGTGGCACAAATGGGAGAGGAAAGAGGAGTTTACAGGATTCTTGTTGGGAAACCTGATGGTAAGAGACCTGTAGGAAGGCCAAGACGAAGATGGAGGGACAACTTTGGGATGGACCTAAAGGAAATTGGTAGGGATGGAAAAGAATATATAGATCTTGCTCAAGATAGGGACAGATGGAAGGCCTGTGTTGCTGCAGCCATGAACCTTCGAGTTTAAGAAGGCTAGAGAGTTAGTTAGTTATGTACATTTCTATTGCATATCATATGTATATACATATATATTCTCAAGAGATGCAAATGTACATTTCCATCTAAATAAAAATGGTTATGTGAACCTTTAAGAAGAACATAGATTCTCAAGAGAATTAACATTAGTGCGCAAGCAGTTCTTTGAAATGCAAAATGAATTCCTGTTCTTAATGTTGTAAATTTAATGCTGGCAGATTCAACTTCAGAAACATGTATTTTTTAAGCACTTCTGGAAGTAACCTCCTTCTCTTATCGCAAATCTGTCCAGCAACACTGAATACTGATTCAGCAGGTATGCCCAAGTATTTTCTAACCACTTGCTTCAGGTTTGGACACTCATTTTTGAATTTCCAATACAACAGCGGATCCTGGTCACGTGGACTAGTTGGTTCAGCAATGTACTGTTTTATTTCTGATTTTGAGGTAGGTTGATCCTCTGAATGAGAGTTTGCAATAATTTTATTACAAAAAATCTACAATGATGAAGAATCATAACCTAATTTTCAATAAATCTTACAAAATTTAAATATAAAACGTACTAGAAGGTAAACTCTAGTATTACCTGTATTCATATTTAGTGCTCGTGCGACTTACTCACGTTGAATAAGTTAGTATGCAATAAAATGTAGATACTTAAAGGTACTTACGTTAGTGAGTATTGATTTTAACGAAAACTACATTTCAGGATTCCACTGATCCCTTCATCAGGTTACCAAACTAGGTCAGTGTAACTACACCTTAGTCGCGTGAAAAGGAATAGAAAGGAACATTTAGTCATCTGACCCCATGTACATAAAACTGCCATGTTCCCAACTGTAAAACACTGATCTAAAAAGCCATTTGAGCACAAGGCTTGACACACACACACGTTAAAAGCCCCACTTAGATGCGCACGTTGGAGAGTTGTGCAACGAACTGGAATGGTCTCTCGTAGAATGCCGAAAGTCCTTCGGTTGATGTCACCGCCCTCTACCTTTCTTCTTCTGTATTCGGTGAGCTATGTCATATCAAGTTCGAATTCTTTAATCTCTTGGGCCACGCTAATCACGGTCAGAGTGGCCCGGAAACAGATTTTTTCTTTAGTTGATCCCCATCGCTTAAACATCTTGATCCACAGGTCGACGACGTTCCCATCTTCTCTGTTTAGCTTATTACTCCTATCTTTGCAGATAGATGCCGCTTCGTAAACATTCCGACTTACCTGTTTGTTGTCAATCCTAATAATCTCTCGTTTCTCCTAAAAAACATAATACAGTAATACCTCGTTAATCCAGACTTCGCTTAATCCGGACAGGCAAAAGGCCCCCCCCCCAAAAAAAAAGCAGAATGCAAGGTTTTAAATGTGGCTAGAAGTCAACAAGAGAACTTCCCAATGAAAAGGCAGTCAACCACGGATGAAATTCTGTTTCCCACAGACTTTGTACTGTACTGTATAGTGTATTTAGGCCCCTTCCCTTTAAATACATGTGTGTTGTTGCTATAAATGGAGTTTTAATGCCTCTCTACTGTTCTTTTAGGTCATTTCAGTTAATCTGGACTTTTCGTTAAACCGCTCAACTTATCCCCCATTAGTCCAGATTAACAAGGTTTTACTGTATCTAAAATGAAAATAAAATAAATTGCATTCAGAACATTTCACGAAGAAAAATTAATATTATTGTTGCTTTTTTATAGATTTAGTTTTTGTAAATTACATGAGAAAGAGATATGTAATTATACCATAAAGAATTGTCATTTAGTAAAGTACAGCTCCAAATGTAACCTGTTGTAAATTGTTAATGACAAATTTGCCTTTGTGGCAAATCACATTGAGTGATCGATCAACTCACAATCTTGTCACTGGATTTCCATGTTCAAGTTCAGGCTTGGTTGTAATTTCATAAATTTCATCTAATTATTATTCATTCTTGTCATTGAAACTAACTTAAATAGGCAGAAGGCAGTTTAAAATAAGAACATTACTATATTATAAGATGATATATTTTTTTTAATGTTCAAAATTTTGACCTTATTTTTATATACCATATTTCACCGCATAATTGTTGTCACTGCATAATGGTTGCATTGTCATGTCAGATAATGTAAACAATGATACCGGCGCAGAATCTTCAGACACAGAAGTTTAAATTTTTTAAGTTCGTACTTTGCAACAGTGTAGTAAACTTTCTTAGTGTAATGTTTCGACTATAATACACAAATCAATAACAACTAAAGTGTTAACTTTTTTTTCAGACCAGGAAAATGTTTGCTAAACTGTCACGAAGAAATGATGAGTGTCGATTTGGACTATTCAGTTTTAATGTTTATTCAAGAGTATTCTGTGCATTCTAATATTGCACGAAAGACGGTTTAGTAATAAATGATATTTAATTACTGGTAATATTGACACATTTTATTTTAAATGTTTCATGTAATGGTTGCACAACACTTCTCTGTAAAAAAAAAAAAAAAAAAAGCATTATTATTCTGTAAAATACGATGACCTAGCAATGTGTGTATTCAAGTACAAGGAGACATAAGTGTACATGAGCCTCAATACAAGCAGTAATGAAAACCCTTTTGCTTTACAGATCCACTGCAAATGCTGCTGAGAGAAGTCATTTGGAAGATGAACGTGAGATATCCTTAAGTTCCTACTTCATCAAGAGAACATGTCCTATTGGGTCACTTACTGTTGACAGTTGTGAAAAGGTTAGGTTACAAATGTAGAGTTAGATCATGTTAATGTAGCTAAGCCAATAGCTATTTTGGTTATTCCTTCCCATAGTTATGCTAGAATATTGTACCAGTTATGATTGTCAAAATATAGGTATCTGGTTTCAACTACCAGCATGTTGCCTTAAAATATCCAAAGATGTACTAGATAATCAGTTTTTGCTACAAATATTGATGCAAAATTAATGAAAATTATGCATTTCACATTACCTACACAAAAGTAGATTGAAATTAAATCATTGCTAGAGGCCACATAATTTTGGTAACTAAAAAAGCAAAATTTCTGTACAAAAACAATTTCGGGTTCAAAAGCGGTAAATAAAATAAAATTTCAGTGTTATAGCGGTGAAAATTCGGATGAAAAGTGGTATGTAAAAATACATTTTGGTTTTAAAATTGTGAATATAATCTTAAATTTGATTTGAAAACTACACTTATTACACAAAATTAACATTTCACTTCTAATAGCACATTTATGTAGTTGTCAGGGTATTAAGTTTATTTCTGTGTAAAGGAGCCCATTTTTGCTTCTCCGATATTAACAGTGGAATTAATAACTTTTTTGTGAATTTCATAACTCAGGATAATTCAGACCTCAGAAGGTGTCGCAGCGGTAAATAAACCCTAAATTTCGTGTTTGAGTTTATTTCGCATTTTGCAGTCCATTTCGCAATATTTTGTGACAAAACATGGTACAGTCCCTTGCAAATTAATCGGAACAAGCTCCTTTTTTGTTTGAATTGTCAGCACTTGCCCAGTAGGTGGCAGCAATGTACATGCAGTGGCTTTATTTATCTCCCGCGTTTTCTGTGCATTAACTTGAGCATTGTTAACACGGTCAGGCATCTCATGCGTTGATCCTTTGCGTTTGTGTACATACAGTTGGGAGCTGAGAAGACTGCCAGCGCGGGGTGAGGTTCGGGGGTGAACGGGGAGGGAAGCTTCGACTTGGTGTTCAATTTTTCAGTGTTGCCAGACATGCAGAAGTCCCTGTAGGAAAGGGTGAGAATCTGATAATGGAATTGGGACTTACAGTGTGAGGTGCAGTCTGGCGTTCGGAAAAGTTCGGAACCATTTGTGAACCTCCACGGGACATCTCAAGGATCAGCAACGGCATAGGAATTCACACTTCTTCCGTGTTTTCGGAAATAAATTTGTTTTAAAAATCGAATGAATGTTCTGGCGTGTGTGTATAAGTAAATGTATATGTATAGAGCAGACTATATCTAGTAAACTGGGTCGCTGAAGGATAACTATCAATAGAATTAACATGCAACGAAAAGCGGGAAAGCCAGCTCGGGGGTTGAGCAAAGGTTTATTCAGGATTTTTTTTTTTATTTGAGGGGTGTAAGTTTGTGTTTGTGTGTGAAAAGATATACTTAGAGCCAAAATGACCATAAATTTGTCCTTTTAAAAAAATTGTGTGGGGTGTTAGGGCGTAGTTGGTGGATAAATCAATGGGGCCGAGACATTACAACTTCATGTTCCATAATCCGAAAGTTGCAGAAAAGCGATGCTACATACCAAAATGTAAATACAAACGAGGGAGAAAATGTACTACCCTGCATAAGTTAAAATTAATTGATCCATGTCCAGGAAAGAAGCATTAACAAGAGCTAGGAAATACACAAAAAGCACGCACACACCCTTACTTTCTTAGTCACGTTGGAAGCAGATTGCTTTGATTTGTGAAGTTTTATTCCATTATTAGTATTGCTTTCACATGTTACTATGTAATATGATCCATTCATTTGCAATGCGTTTTCGTACCATGCCTTTTTTATTTATGCCGCTGCCACCCTGAAAGGAAGACGAGCTGGCTGCACACGGCGACAACAGGCAGGTCAGTTTCGCATTCCTCAGCCTCGCAGTCTTCTCAGCTCCCAACTGTATCTATGCATTTGTAAGTGTATTTTGTTCCATATAATCAGTAGGCTAATTGTGGCAGAGGTGTCAGTGAGATTCTGCCAATGGATACGACACCTAGGAAATGTTTTGCGATTGTGACTTTATCGCAAAATATGTCTATGACGCAAAGGGAGGTAGCTGAAAAATTCTCTGTTGGTGTAGCTACCGTAAATAATTATCAAGCAGTACAGACAAACTGGTTCCATTTCACCTAATAAAAAGGGGCAATGTGGGAGGAAGAAGAAGACATCGGCATATGATGACCGATTTCTTCTCAGGAAAAGTAAACAAAACCCGGCTCTAACTGCAGTGGAATTGACACTGGAATTGAGGGACAAAGGAGTGCATTTGGACATTTCAAATGTGACTGCTTACATCAAATTGTTACTTAGTTTAAGTCCATTGTTCTCACGATCATTTTAGTATGCAATCGCCAACTGGAACTGTAACTTGCTGCTGCATGTTCAGCGTCATCTTGGTTAATGACGTAAGCTCAGGCACATGACTCTTTATCTGAAATGAAAAAAATGAAGTTTGAAGTTTAATATACCATTCACCATTTCCCTCTACATTGTACAGTAACACACTAGATTTATTTCAAACGTGTAGTCATGTTTCAGACTCACCCTGTGTAATGCGAGAAAATGTAAAATTGGGGTCTCACTATCTCTATACTTAGACCTTGAAAGAATTGTTTGTTGCTAGACTTTTTTATGCAGGATTGTCTATGAAAGGTGGGACAAGAGCACTCAAACATTCCCAGAAGGTAAAGTGCTCCCCTGTGCTTAGCACCATGCCATGAAGGTGTATAGGGGCTGTAGGGTCAGGGCCCTACACTTTCTTGATCACGGCCTAAGGTGGGGGTGATGTGATCAGCACCACGACCCTGGCTGCCTTTACCCCCTAGAGTTTCCTCCAGGTATCCACTTTATACGATGCCGGGTGGGCGCCGGAGCCACTTGAACAGGTTGAAAAGGTCCCGGTTCTCCCCTGCTGGGGATCAAACCCTGGTCTCTCGCATGGTAGTCAGACACCCTAATGACGGAGCTACCATGGCTAACATTCCCAGAAGGGACACTTGGATTTCCATTATTCCATGCTTGTGCACATACATTTTGGTTTTTGCATTTATTTGAATCCTTGCAAGCCTGTGAATTGTTATTTTAAGTCCACTTTATGCCCAGAAAGGCTAATCGAGACTGGACCTACAGTTTAAAGTGGGATGCGATACCTCCACTGGGTATCAAACCCAGGACACCTTGATTACAAGGCGACGATGCTACCGTTGCACCGGGCCAAGGGATGCCATTGCCCCCCCCCCTAACCCCCCGGAATATAAATGTCAGCATCATATATTTCACATAGATACAGTGGATTCTTTTTTTTTTAATTTGAACTCCAAAGGGACACAAAAAATCTTGAATTATCTAAAATTCAAATTAACAAAACCTTAGTTTTTCTTGTATGTACGCATTGCTTGCATTGTATTTAGGTCTAGGAATTAATTTGTGCGGTTGTTACGCACACATTGAAGCTGTAGTTCAAACACAAAATACATAAATACCTTAAGAAAAATATTGTCCATCGCGAGCCACCACTTTCGCCCATCTGTCAGGCAAGTTACGGATTCCGTGGCAAAAGAAGTCCTCATCCTTTGAAGCGATCCAGTCAGAGACCCATTTTTTGATATCTTCTGAAGAAGTGAACCGGTGTCCATTCAAATCGTTATTCATGCAATCGAACAAGTAGTAGTCCGAAGGAGCAACATCTGGTGAATACGGCGGGTGGGGTAAAACTTCCCATTCGACATTTTCTAAATAGGTTTTGACCGGTTTTGTGACATGTGGGCGAGCGTTATCATGTTGAAAAATAAGTTTATCATGTCTGTTCTCCCATTCTAGTCGTTTCCTGGCCAGAGCTTGCTTCAAACGCATTAATTGTCGTCGATAACGTTCTCCGTTAATAGTTTCACTGGTAATGGATCCACTTCTCATCGCCAGTAACAATGCGATGCAAAAACCCCTTTCTTTTCTGTCTTTGAAGCAGCAATTCGCAAATGGTTTTTCATCTTTCAACGTCTCTGTCTTTCAATTCATGTGGAACCCAATGTGACATCTTTTGAATCATTCCCATGGCTTTGAGGCATTTAGAAACTGTTGTTTGATCAACGCCTAATGCTTCTGCAAGTTCTTCCTGCGTTTGACACGAATCCTGATCGAGCAATGCTCTCAATTCTTCGTCTTCAAATTTTTTTGGCTGTCCAGGTCGCTCTTGGTCTTCCAGGCCGAAATCACCACTTCTAAACCGTGCAAACCACTTCTGACAAGTTCGCTCAGCTAGCGCATGGTCACCATACACTTCCACCAAAATACGATGACTTTCAGTAGCACTTTTCTGCATGTTAAAGTAATGAAGCAGAACACCCCGCAAAAACACTTTATCTGGCACGAACTGCGCCATGTTCAGTTGACTACAAAATGCTGTTGTTGATGCGTCAATCAACTGCCCTATACTACGAACGATGCGTGCTGACAGGAGTTTTCAACGCATGTGTGGCTACACGGAACTGTGGGACGATACGCTCGTTACGCCATCTCTTGTCCAGGCGCACGAATTAATTCCTAGACCAAATAGAATTATTTTCCTGTAGTTTACAGTTATTACAAGCATAAGAAAATAGTTTTTTGTTGTGACGTTTCAGGAGAACACACGCTTCCTTCATCAGACATTAAGTTGTTATATTACAATAATGTAACATTGACAAAACCCATTATATAATGGATCATTTTTGTTTAAAAAATTGCTAACCATTGTTATAACTGTATCTTTAGTCAAAATGAAAAAAAAAGTCTGATGAAGGGAGCGTGTGTTCTCCTGAAACGTCACAACGAAAAACTGTTTTCTTATGCTTGTAATAACCGTAAACTACAGGAAAATAACAAAACATTGCATTATTAAATTAAATCAGTCAAACAAAAGTAATGTACTACAGTAGAAACAACAATTATCAACATGCAGTGGATACTACAGTAAAATTTGCTGTATGTTGTGTGTATTCCTCTCACAATAGTAATTAAACTACCAGTAAATGGGAAATGCATTTCAGTAAGTACACTGTATTAATACACAAAATCAGATACATGTGTAACAACATGAGCTACCTGTTCTCACTTGAAGTTCGTGATTTAAGTTTTTTAACTACTAAAGTTTGCTCAAGATTCGACATTGCGAATATGGTACCCTGACTAATCGCAAATGACTAACTGAGGGCAGCGTGGGTTCAAGGATGAACACCTGCACTCGCATGGAGTAGGCAATTGCATGTTATTGAGAAGAGGGTGGATACTGCAGAGCAGAAAACAAACTTTCTCTTCCCTACGGCTGTGTCTGGATAGCTGCCTTTAAAAAAATTCAAATTACATACAAATTTTTAACATTGGTTTCAATAGGAATTTCAAGGCGAAGAAGCTTTTGTTGGATTTACTGAGTAATTCTAACTATCCAAGTTATAGCTAAAAAGAATCCACTGTACTTCAATTTTATGCAGTATTTTTGGAGGGTGTGGTAATGGGACGCAATGCTATGTTTGCCTTACCCCTTGGTAAAATCATGCAGATGGCCTTGCTTTCTGTGATTTTTTGTGTGTTTGTGCTCAGCTCCAAATGAAATAATGTTGCAGGCTTACCTACTTCCAAGAGCATACATGTAAAGGCTGCAATTTCTGTGAAATACAGTGTGTCCGAGAAGTTCCCGTACCCCTAGATTATGTTACGTAGCACATATTAACCCTAGGTATATGAGACACATTTATTACAATATTTATTTGCATTATAACATACTTGGGAACTTTAAATTACAAAGGCTGTCGCAGAGAAGGTGAGACTAATTCCTGTATAGGAAAACAGCGACCTCCATTGGCTAGCAAATGTACTAGGGTGAAAATTTGGTTCGCTGCCGATTGAGACCAAAATGAGCGCAGTAGGTCAAAAAGTCGTGACTACGTAGCAGTTAAAAGACAAGCTTGTACATGGACCCCTCCAAGAATCATTAAAATGAAACAAAAAAATTACAAACCACAAAATGTTGATTCAGAATCAGCCATATCGAGTAGATACGCTCCTGCCACTTTGTGAATATCTTTGAAAATTCGTTGTCAGATAGCGAACTGAAGAAAACTTGCGCTGCGTGATCACTTCTTTGTTCGTCATGAAATGACAACCATGTAAAGCAGCCTTTAAAAATGGAAATAGGAAAAAGTCGCAGGGTGCAAGGTCCAGGCTGTATGCTGGATGTGGGAAAATTTCTATTTTTCTCTTCGTCGCGTAATCCTGAAAAGCCCGCGCAGTATGCGGGCGTGCGTTATCGTGGTGCAATATGAAGGAGTTCTTCAAATGCAGCCTCTTTTTTGCTACTTGCTGGCTCAGAGTCTCAATGACTCCTTGGTAATACTGTGGCTCTACTCAGTCTGTCTTGATCGGCATTTGCCTGTTGAAATATTGCATATTTTTCCGCAGCACTTTTTCCTAAACGCGAACAAAATTGTATGGCATGTCGCTGTTCATCTTGAATACTCATCGCGAAAAGCAATGTTATATACAAAAACCTGGAGGGGTAAACTAAACACGTTTCACTAACGTGGTTTCGCAACATGTGACAACTTGCTACGGAAACAGAATGAGTCATCCTACACGATGCAACTAGTGCCGAAACCATAGGCAGTGTTGCCAAGCCAGGAAAAAATCTGTATCACCTTCTCTGCGACAGCCTTTGTACATTACACTACATCGTTTGCCAAGTGTGTTGTCGTTCCATATTACCTTCAGAGGAGAGATGCCTACCATGAAAAAGAAATCATTCCCATGGAACCAAATACTGGCCAATGTTCCGCGCGATTGGTACAGGATACATGCAAGTAGGGTAAGGGGACGATAATTCTCGGAGATGAATTAAATTTACAATGAGTAACACATAATACGCTAGAAAATATTGTCAGGTGATCATAAATTAATTAAGTATGTCACATGGGAATATTTTTAAAAATGGCTCTTATACTGTGTTATTTTCATATTTTTTCTGAGTTTTAAGTTATTAAATACTGGAATAATTATATTGTGTACCTTTATGTTCCAGCCTGACTTTGGCTTGTCTGCAGACACCCCTGTGAGGACACACAAAACAGGTGCCTTGGTGGACATTACCGTGGTGCATGAAACTAGTCCTGAAATCAATATTTCTGTTCAAGGTAAGATAAATGATCAGTTGTTATATAATACAAAGTTACATAGTGGCTGACTCTTGATCTTGTTACTAAAGGTTCTGGGTTTGAGTATCAACATTGGCATGAGTGTTTTTCGAGAATGTCTCTTCCTTAATTTAATCTAATCTTCACTCATCCATAGAGTAACCAAAAAAAGGCAGAAAAACAATGAAAAATAACTAGAATATAAAAATAAAAAGTTATATATTCCCAATTATTCACCTCCTTGCAAAGTTCTTGATCCTTGTGAATTTACTGCAGTACACTTTTTTGACCTATTAATTTTTTACCAAAATTTGCATTTTTATATTAGTACACTTTTCTGCTGAATGTACTTAAAATTATACCTTCATTGTGCTCAATGCCCAAGACCTAAATTTGTTCTCTGGTGAAGCCACAGTTTTCACGTAACTGTATAAGCGGGGACCTTGATTTTTTGCAAAAGCAGTAACACCAAAAAATGTTAATAGCTGCAAAGAAGTGTTTATATACGTATGTTCAGTGACATGTTCTACATTTAAAATTACAAAATAATACGTATTTGACATAAAATGCAACTTGTTTCTTTTTTGTGATTTTCAAAATTTTGTCCAAAAGAAAACTGATGCATGTTATACATGAAATAATTCCAGCGGCTACATGAAACCAAGGAGAAATGGATGTTTCACCTTCTATGGGAATAAATATGGAGAAACTAGTACTCACTTTATCCGCAAAACTGTTTTTTCTTCTTCATTCTATTAATTTCAGTGGCCACTGCCACCATCCTTGTTGGAACTTGCTGTACTGTTGCTTGGCGTGCATCTTTTGTTTGTAGTTTTCCGGCTGCCGCTAGGTGCACTGTCGTTAACTGTACGTCTGCGTCCATGTCGTCTGCTATTTTGTCTACGAATGTGTGGGCAGTGTGTTTGACTTGTACCTGGCACGCCAAGCAACAGTACAGCAAGTTCCAACGAGGATGGTGGCTGTGGCCACTGAAATTAATAGAACAAAAAAGAAAAAACAGTTTTGCGGATAAAGTGACTACTAGTTTCTCCGTATTTATAAACTACCGCATCTCTCTTTTTCCAATTATGAAAATTCTATGGGAATGTTTTGCATCAATGAGTGAAAGGGTGTGAGATTGAATGTGCACCTATCATCACACAAGAACTGTAACATTGGCATATGAGAAATATTTTACGTCACTGAACCAAGTGGAGAAGTTTTAGCGGAAGTCGAGTGAACAACTACTGTTACATGGGACCCAAATTATCAGTACAATATAAAAAAAAAAAAATCTTTCATAAAATACCTACTGATAATTTATACTACGTGAGTAAGTTTGACCTGCATCAATACGAATACATGGGACCCGTAACATCAGGATTTGTCACACGAGAGATGTCTTGCATGAATGATGAAACGCATGTTATTTTGGCAGGGGTAACCTACCGTCACACTGGCCACCTACCGTCACAGTGGAGCCATACATTGGAAAATCATTGTGAAAAATAACATCCTCAAAATTTATTTCCAACATGTGAAACTGTCATGAACAGGCGTAGGGTGTGCTTAAATAAAAATTGGGATTTCGGGAAAAATTGATTTGAAACCGAAAGATTAAGGAAGGTCACCAGCCATAAGCTATTTTATATGGCTAAATAAGTAATATTACTATGTTAGTGATGATCTAATGTTGAAGATGCAATTTTGCATATACTTATCTGTGTGTGCTTTTTCTTTTGTATTTGCAGATAAAGATGAAGATAAGGAAAATTCTTATATCCCCATATCGAGCATGAATGAGACCAACACGAACGCATTAGGTGATATCTTAGATTCACGAGAGTCCATTTTGAGCCTTACTGCTATCACGAATATTCTGAATGCACACGAAGGAACACCTCGTACCATGGCCGAAAATGTAATGAAGTTTCACAACGAGAAAGAACCTACAAAGAAATCTCGCAGGTCAAGAAATCTCTTGGACGAAATGGACAAGAATGATTCTGGCATGTCGAACAACTCCTTGGGTGACAATTCATCGGAGTTGAGAAGGAGCACTTTCTCGGTTGACAAGTCGCTGATTGAAACGAAAAGTTCCAAAGAAACTGCAGAAAAGGGAAACAGGGTACTCAGAGATGGATCAAACGCATTGAATAAAATGCATTTTGGTTCCGAAGATCTCTTCATTAGACATGGTGGGCTTCGGTCAGTCCAGCATAAAGACTCGCTTAGCAAAGATGTGGAAGCAATTGTTTCCAAACAAAGGCAGAAAAAGATTAGTTTGTCAAGCAATACCGGAATAGATTCTTACACGGTGGACGATACTTTTAGCTCCAATGGGTCTGGTTCAGGTGGTACTTCGAGACTCTACAATAAAAATGATTCAGGTATTGATAGCTCGGGTAAATCTGATTCTATGGTTTCTTACGTTAAGGAACAAGTACTTGCCGGAAACTATAGTGCCCTGGATTTACTGAAAAAGGACCAAAAAGAGCAGGAACCGTCTCAGTTGTCTGTCTGTAGCACAAGTCAGAATTCTGCCGGAAACCAATTGAGCTGGTCGTTCTTGGAAGAGCATATAATACCTTCATTGCAGAAGGAATTCTCAAGCAATGCTGAAAAGGACACTTTCGATCGTGTAAGAAGTGAAGGAACCCTGAATCAAGTTCCAGAAAAGGAATATTCTGAAAGTGCCAATGTTTCATTGGACAGCGTAAAAGATTCTCATGCTGAGAAGTTCCAAAAAGTATCGACTCTAAATGAGCTCCCGTCTCAGTCGGATGCCGGACGAGGTTGCCTTAGCGATCCGGGTGACCTGGTTGCCTATTCAGTTAATTCTGAACCTGCTGTTGATATGAAAACTTCAAGAAGGGTGCAGAGTGAAATGAACTTGCCATTTATTGATGGAAATAAAGGTAAGGTTAAGTTTTTCTGCTGTTTCTGTTAACTTAGTCCATAGCTTATCAAATCTTACGATTAGTTTCCATCTTTAATGTGATAAGAGTGTGCCCCAGTAACCCAATAAAATCCATGTAGGTGACGATGTCTGATAAATTTCAAATTTATGCTTTATCACCTTTACTTTTTAATTTAGCATTAGAATAGCTAAGATGAAAGAAATTAAGTGACAAAAATGCAAAGGGGTTAACTTTGCCTTTTAAAATGAGGCTTTAGCACCACTAGAATTGAATTGTTGTTTTAAGTACACTTTGTGCACAGAAAGACGATTCGGTATTGGACCTACAGTTTAAACTGGGATTCAAACCACTATGTGCCTTCACAGAGTATCGAACCTGGGACCCCTTGATTATAAAGCAATGATGCTACCACTGTGCCATCGGGAAGGGCCCATTAGCAACACTAAAATTACCCTTTTTCTCAAACCTATTTCACGACACTCGTGATGTGAATAGTTGCAACAAAATAGTGTATACTCAAAAGGTAGCCCATAGTTTTATTTTCCAATTTGCATTATACAGTAAAACGTGTCTATCCCGGAACATGATGGTTCCATCACAAAATTTTCCATCATAACAGTTTACCTTCTTACACAGGATTGATTTTAAATACAGTATAGAGCGCTGCAGGAAATAATGGAAAGACAGATTTACATTTCGCATTACTTATAATGTAGAGTACTAATGCATGTACGTACATGAATAAAAGTGCAATACAATCGCAATAAGCATAGCAGAGATTACAATTATGTAACTACACAACATATTGGTACACTTTTTACAGTATTGTAAGAACGTACAGTACGTACTTACGTATCTTTTCGAACCCGGGACCCCTGTCGTCGTAGCGCGATGTGCATAGAGGGAAAGAGAAAGATTGAAAGATGGAGTAAGAGAGGTGAAGAAGATTGAGATAAAAGTGAAGAAGAAAAGAAAGAAACAAAGAGAGATAACAAGCAATATAGAAAGATGACAAAAGAACAGAGGAGAAATAGACAAAGAAAGGTGGATAAAGAGGGTAAGAGATGAAAGAAAGAAACAGAATCATAACAGCTATGACGATCGACAATGTTACCGATAAGCGAGTGGCAACAGAGGCGTGTTCCACTTACAGTATTGCATTGTTTTCTTGCGAGCGAAAAAAATAAAGGAAAAATTTCCATCTTGCTGAGAATAGAAACATCTTGTTGGTCTTTAAATGGTGTTCCGTTTCCGCGTTAAGGAGGTTTCCGCCTTAAGCAGGACATTTTCAGGTATAAAGTGGGGACTCTTTTTCTGTATTTACAGGTTTCCTTCTTATAGAGGTTCCGGGATATGCAGTTTTTACTGTGTATACAGTTTAGATAATATTTACCAGCTTAAATTCTTCTTACTAATACAAGAAATGTATTTTTAGTTGTAAATTATGCAAAAATAATAACTTCAAAATATGCAACAAAATGAAACTATATTTTTTAGCATGTATTGTCGAACAGTTTTCGCTCATAACTTTTTTTCTTCCCAGCTATGTGGATTTCTGTTGAATCAGTCATCAAATGCCATCCACAGTGCACTGGAGTCGGCACAAGTATTGTTGTTCCAATTCGTAACATCAGCGACAAATACTTGCACTGTGAATTCTCAGTAGTGGACATCTTGTGGAATAGACATGATGTATCACTAGATGCTGAGAGCCCAGTTCAGCTGCAGGCTCCATCCAAGTTGATATTACACCCACAGAAGTTGCACGAGGCGAAGGTCAGTATGTGTAAATATTGGACAGAGGCACGTTACAAATATCCTTTATTTGAACTAACTCTTTCTTCCTTCTGTTGCACTCAATATGAACCTGTAGGTTCTAAGATGGTGCGAATAAAGTACAAACTTTGTGTGAAATCCATGGCTTCAGATTTTTTTTTAAGTCGTAAAAGTATTTTAATTTTCAGTATGACACTTCTTAACTCAAAACACTGCACTTCCCAATAAATACTCAACCCTGATCTTGAGTGAACTACATTTTTTTTAAAGCAAAAATAATAAAATGTAATAAACTTAAGTTTAATAATTATTTCAAGTACTAAAGGGCTTCATTTCTATCCTGTAAGTTTTGTAATAGTAATTTGCAAACTGAAAATAGTGGTCCCACGTGTTTCTTTACGTCATGTTTTAATGTTCTTTAATGCTTTATTGTTCTGTTCTGTTTCCTTTAGCACTGTTTATAACTTTGCATTTACCGGGCCCCGTGGTGGAGTGGTTAGCACATTGCACTATGATGCCGGGTTCGAATCCCAGCCTGGGCATGGATGTTTGTGAGTGTCCATTCATTAATTTCATCATATCATCACTCATCCCCATCTTCGCAAATTAGCCAAAAAGTGGCACAAGAAGCAAAGTAAACTATAGCAAATCAATCAATAAATTTGCATTTTTCTATTCCAGGTTTGCACATTGTGAGAGTCTTGCATTAACAAAAGGTTAATTGATATAATTGTGGTAACCAAGGTTTAAACCTAAAGCTCTCATTTTTTCATGTCAGTTCTGTAACCAACTGATCCACCAAATGAACCTCTGGCCACAGTTTTGAAGTCATAGTTCACTTACAGTTGACTCCATAGTACAGTAAAACCTCGTTAATACGGACTAATGCTGGGGATAAGTTGACTGGTTTAACAAAAGTGTGGATTAACTTAAATAACCTAAAAGAACAGTAGAAAGTGCATTAAAACTCCATTTAGAGCAACAAAACACGTTTATTATGATTATTTAAAGGGCATAGCCCTAAATACACTATACAGTACAGTAAAATGTAAAGCAATACGACAATCAATGCGATTGTTGACTTCTAGCCACATTTAGAACCTTGCATTCTGCTTTTTTTTTTTTTTTTTTTTTGGATTAACAAGGTTTTACTGTATATCATTTGGCAACATAACAGATAATTGAAGTTCAGCCATCATAATTCTCTAAAACAATATAATTTTTAATTTGTTACAGATGGTTATACTACCTTATGTGGCTGGAACCTTCTCCCTTCTGCTCGAAGTAGTTGTGTCAACCATTGGAACACTTAAATCCTCTGTTCAAAAGGTTTCGGTGTGCATACAGTGTTTGGCAGAAGCACCACAGGTAATTCTTTTGTAAATTCATTAATATAACCCATGTTGCCTTCCCAAATACTATTGTTTTCTACAATGTTCGTATTTCTTTGGTCATTCCATTAAAAAATAATTTTCCTTGAATGTGCATAGCATCTTTGATTGTGTGTCCTTGTTGAATATAATAGTACCACGTTTTTGAGGGATTAAGGTGAAAAAAACTCCGAATACAAGAAAACGTACGATCCGGGAATATAAAACTAGGTTGTACTGTATATAGTGATGAAGAAATCGGGATAATAAAAGTCGAAATATCAATTTTATTCAAACATCGCTGTGAAGCTCGCCAGTTGAATGCTCATTCACCCCAACTTCTACCGTATGCAGAGCCGAGCAACAAGAATTTTCCAGTCTGCTCTGCACGGTCAGCAAGGCAACGGCCCTCGCCAGCGGTGAGTGCACCTCCACCGTAACTTTCCACCAACACCAAGGGATACCCCAGGTGAACAGTTGGAGGTGCAAGCTCCACCAAGTCACGACAAAATTCCGATGTATAAAAGCCCTGGAGATGGTAAATCAAGCTTTATCTCACTATCGCTCCACATCATCAGCAACTCGATCGACGAGACCATGACATCTGCCAGTTGAGAGATCGCGACATTACGAGGCGGCAATGAGCGTGCAGTACGATTAGCAGTCAAAACTACAGAGAACCAGAAGCCAAAAGCCAGCCTGAGTCCGGAGAATTTGTGCTCCGACGACTAAGCCGCCGAATCCCCAGCCACCTCTTATTGCTGTCAGTATCGAGGCCAGCGATCTCTCCAGCGGGCACCCGTCTCAATCCGACCGACACCAGAAGCCAAGGGCCAGAACATCAAGCAGAGGGGTGAGTAGCGTTCAACGACTAAGTCTCCCAACACCCTTCATCTGCACCATTCAGGGTAGCGGTGGTTCAGCAAAACCCAAACTAAAACCTAACTTATTTAACTGAGCTACGTCCCGGCGTGACTCGAACCCATGCCATACCCGATGTCACGCTACAATAGACATAATTACAACGTTGTAGTCAAGGGTATACAACAGTACACACACATACCTTCTTGCATTTAGTTTATGTAATTTAGGGATTTGTCCAGTGAGGTAATTACGGTTAAGTACTTCTGGTTTCACATAATTGGGAATGTAATGTTGAGAAGTACGAATGCATGATGCACGTCAGCATTTTATCGCCATACTGTTAATTTTATGGAGAACTTTTGTTAGCTTGGTTGGACTCTTTGAAAAGTTCTTGAGTAATATAAGATTTGCCTTTTGTTATTAAAACCAATGTAGAGGCTTGACTTAACATGACTTGAGGTTTCGAAGTATTGAATAAGCCCATGTGAAAGTCGCAACAGTATTCTTGTTTCTGGAAATCATTGGCTGCAAACTACAGAGGCTCTTATCGTTAAAAGTGACAATTGAGGTCTGGTGTATTTCTGCTTTAAACACTGATAGGAGAGAAAAAAAGGAATTATTGCTTTTCTGTTCATTTTTCACTTTTCCATAAGTATTTCTCCAGGCTTTTAACTTTTATTGTAATTAGCAATATTATTAAAGTTATTAACCATATACAAACTGATAATTCACAAAAACAATATCAACAAGAAATAAAATACTGTAATGTGCTATACGGTAGCCTTTATGTTTAAAAGGAATCATTAAAATACAAATTTCATATTGACTACCATGCGAGAGGCCCGGGTTCGATCCCCAGCGGGGGAGAACTGGGATTTTTTCCACCTGTTCAAGCGGCTCTGGTGCCCTCCCAGCATCGTATAAAGTGGGTACCTGGAGGAAACTCGGGGGGTAAAGGTGGCCAGGGTCGTGGTGCTGATCACATCACCCCTACCTTCGGCTATGATCAAGAAAGTGTGAGGCCCTAACCCCACACCCCCTATATGCCTTCATGGCATAGTGCATACCACAGGGAGCACTTTTTTTTTTATTTTAAAAATGCCTTCAGTATTGTAATATGCCTGTTTTATGCCAATTATGGGTAACACTGTTAAGCCTTGTTTCCATGTTTAATTAAACTCACCAACGCTGACCAAGGCAAAATTTATTGTATAAAAAATACACTATTTATATTGAGTTTTATATCAATTATGTATTGTCGTCAGTATTTTACCATGAACGAAATTCTTTTGTGGAAGTTAATTGATTTCATCCATATACTCATATTTACCGGTAATAGAAAAATTATGCAGAGTTGATGGAGACATGGTCTAAATTTTGCATTTCACAAAAATGTGCATATACCCTGTAAAAATTGTTATAACTGTATCTTTAATCAAACTGGAAATTAATGTCTGATGAAGGGAGTGTGTGTTTTGAAACATCATAACAAGAAACTGTGTTTTTATGCTTGTAATAACTGTAGACTACAAGAGAAATTAATTTTGGGACTGCAGCAAGCACTACATAAATTGATCAGAGAATCTTAGATACTATTCTGGAAAGAAACTCAATCTTCATCTTCCTCCCAGTCTTGTATAAGCATGAAGTGACACATGTTGCAACAATGTTGCCAATTCCTGTAAGGAGGTTGTCTTCATATTGGCTGGTGGTTAAATCCTTTGGTTCTGTACAGTTTTTTTGCATCTGTTTTCTGCATTGAATTGTGGCACCGAGGCACAAGTTTGTGGAAATGGTGAAAACATAGCGTTAAGCAAAGGGCATCTGCAGAAAAAAATTCTAAGGGAGTTCAAAATTGAAAAGTTGTGTCCTTAAGTTTGATATATTAACATCATATTCACGTGTCATCATGAGATGGAAGTGTTTGAAAAGAAGAGAGATGAAAGAAGTGGCAGAAAATAAAGAGGGATAGGAAAGAAGTGAAATACGGAAGCATGGAAAATTTATAGAGATGGGGAAGAGACCTATCAGAGAGATAAGTAAGATAGAAAATAGAAACGAAAAGTAAGGACAAGAGAAATGATATGACTAAGCCCGCGAGAGGTTAAGTTTGCAGCAACTTTTCACATATATAGACCCAAAAGTATGCGCAGAATATAGTTCCGCTGCAATACTGCCAATTTTCTCACTGTGTGTGATATGAACATCTCGGCGGTTAAGGCAAGACTGGCACAGGAGATGCTGAGCGGTGTTCTAGCGTGGATTAATATATAACATCTGCTGCAAAGTTAACCTGTCGCGGGGCTTAGATTTTATTCAAATGGTCTTTGGGTAACGTTTAAGATTTTGTGCTTTCGACGCAGTAGCTGTCTTGTTCATGGCAGCCTATTAGTATTACTTTTTTCCCACCTTAGAAAAATTGTAACTGACCAGCTGTAGTTATCCTTGCTCATGCACTCATTGACTTTTCTACCTAAATTTCAGAGTTATCCGTGCTCATGCACTCATTGACTTTTCTACCTAAATTTCAGAGTTATCCGTGCTCATGCACTCATTGACTTTTCTACCTAAATTTCAGATAATGATTCTGGAGTATTCCAGTGTTCTGGACTTCGGATTGTTGCCAGAAGGATGTAGGAAGACACTTCCTCTTACAATAGTAAATCTTGGCGAGTCAACTATTCCTTTACGTCTTACAATTCAGCAGGTAAGGATAGCACCAATTAGAATTCACCTAAGTAATGTGAGGGGTTGTAATTAGTCAATACAAACATTACTTTATTTGGTAAATTTCCCAAGAATTCTACTGGTTCGGTATTTATAGAAATATCCTGTTACTTACTTCTATAATTCTAGTTTCTAGTCCTTGTGAATGTGGATACAAAATTAATGTGCATTGTTTTTCAAATACATTTCTACTTGCATAAACGTACTAAGGATCCCAGCTTATATGTATTCATTATAGTGAGGGGAAGAATAATCAATACTCAATCGCTATTGCAGGGTGGCTACTCACCGGGAAGTCTGGGAATTATGGGTGAATTATTGGCTCCGGGAATTATGCGTGTATTCTGTATGAATTTCTCTCCGTAGACGTGAAAAATTGTGACTTTTATTAATCCAAAATCCATTGAATTTATACATATTTATAAATGCCCTGATTCAAGTTGTTCACAGTTTAGCTTTTATTTCTATGGAGGAATTAAAGAAAAGCTGCGTGACGAATTTAACAGAATTCTCTTGGTTCGTTTACTTTGTTAGTGTCCTTTGCGGAACAATCTATCCAACAGACTGAAGATTTTTATAAGATAAGATATTTTGAAGTTGATTAGGTAAAATTGAGTTTGAAATGCTTATACAATTAACTTCGTAGATTAGTAAATCTTGTGACATTTGCAACTTTTGTTTGTGGATGTATTTTGAGTCTGAATATGTGAAATGGCAACTGTGAACTCACCCTGTATATACACAGTCTATCCAGTAGGAAAGGTGACTGATTTTTTTGCCATGGAACCACCAGTGCCATCTATGGAGAAGTATATGTACTATGTAGCAACACATTTCGACTTTGTTCCGGCAAAGTTGCAAAGCACTATCGTCAACGGTCGACGCATACAGATCTTGTGACTGACAGTACCTGCTGAACGTCGGTCGGAAACTGAGCAATGTGCCAACATTAAATTCTGTTTCACATTGGGTAAAAGTGCAACAGAGACGTTTCAAATGATTCAAACTGTTTACGGTAGTGAGGCATTGAGTCGTAAGAACGTGTTTAAGTGGTATGCAAGATTTCATGATGGTCCAGGGTCCAGGCTCCAAAACCGAAGAAAGTGCGCATGCAGAAGAGCCGAATCAAAATCCTGCTCACGGTTTTCTTCCTTTCCAAAGACATCACCCACAAGGAATTCACTCCAGATGGTCACACTGTGAACGCTGAGTATTACGTGGGTATTTTGCATCGTCTATTGGCCAGGATTCGTAGAGTTCGGCCTGAATATCGGGAACAGGGCTCATGGTCTCTGTTTCACGACAATGCATCCATGCACAGGAGCAGGTTGGTATGCCAGTTTTTGACCAAAAAAGGGGTAGTGGAGCTCAATCACCCCCATATTCTGCAGATTTAGCTCCATGCGACTTCTGGCTATTTCTAAAACTGAAATTGGCATTCGACACCATTCCAGACATCTAAAAGGCTTTGACTGCGATTTTGGAGGCAATTCCGAAACTTGAGTACCAAGACTGCTTTACAAAGTTATACAACCGCTTCGGTGCATGTATTGACTCACAAGGTGTCTATTTTGAATAAACGTTTTTGTAAACTACCAGTCCACGTCTTGTTTCATTTCTCATTAGTCACCTTTCCCACTGGACGGACTGTGTATATTGTTTAATTGAATTGAATTAGTGTTTTTGGATACATTTGAATCACGCAGACCCTTTATATTGTTAATATATTTGTGTAGGGGGGTGGTGAGAGAGAGTAATACGTAAGGTTGAAATAGAGAAAACATCTGCTTGTAGCCTTGAATTTTTAGAAAGGACACCTTGAAAACTGGGAATTATACTTGAATTTTATCATGGTCCTGGACTGGCCATCCTGTATTGGTAATTTTACTGATGTGATATATGCATAAATAGCTGTTACTTTGTCTGAAATTCTGTTATTTAGTAAAATGTAATAATAATTTTAAAAAAAAAACACTTAAACATTGACATACTTATATGTGGTTCCACTTGTTTTTTTCAACTAAAGGTTAAAATATTAAAAATCAGTAACTTGCGTGTGTGAGCATGAGATATTTCGAACTACGTTTCGAAGGTTATACTACCTCCTTCTTCAGGTTAATGCGATGTTTTCAGACACCTGACATGGTGCCTCGTCGAGAAAGTGTTGGTTGAGGATTTAGGTCAAAAGGTATAGGAAAGAACACTTACCAAAAAGATGATGTAGAATGTACATACTAAAACCGCACAATACTCTATTAAAACGAAAGAACGTTCAAAGTTGCTGAAGGCAAACTGCCGATCGGTGTTCGGGGTAGGCAAATGTACAGTGTCAGCTCGTGCTTGGGGAAGGAAAACTCCTCCTCTCCGGCCTTTCCCCAACTGGTGCTCGTGAGTCACCAATCCAAGGTGAATTCAACTTCCACCTTTGCGGCTTTCTTAACCTCGGGTGTTTTAATAGAGTATTGCGTGGGTATGTACATTTTACATCATCTTTTTAGTAAGTGTTCTTTCCTATACCTTTTGACCTAAATCCTCAACCAACACTTTTTCGACGAGGCACCATGTCAGTTGTCTGAAAACATCGCATTAACCTGAAGAAGGAGATAGTATAACCTTCGAAATGTTGTTTGACTAATCTCATGCTCACACACGTAAGTTACTGATTTTTAATCTTTTAACCTTTAGTTGATATTCGATTGTGAGCAATTCGCACATTATCAGTATACACTAGTTTTTTGATATTTCAAATCTGTTGCTGTATTCTTCATTGGGGGAAATTGCCAAGAATTAGAAGTTTCAACCCATAACAAAGTACAGTAGTTGGCTCAGTGGTAGAGCACATTTAGTGGTACATTTCAGATCTTTTCACTGAAATTTCCTGGTTTGGTCCCAATCTGGGCGTGGGTGTTCTTTGTGTCTTCCTCAGTTTTATCTATTCATCACTCATTATCACAGTTAGCCAAAAGTAGAAGAAAAACTAAGTGAAATGACAAAAATACAAATACACTACACAACATCCACAACCATGAGAATGCATGACTTGGGCTTGTGGCTTTAAACCGGTTTAATTCTTCCTTTGCCTCCCGTGTAGCCAAATGGTTAGTGTTCTCGCCTCTGGTGCGAGCAGTCCAGGTTCAGTTCCCAGTAGAATCCTCCAAAATCCTCCTGAAGACAATTGGGGAGTTACTTCAAAGGAAGAAGTAGCGGACTTCAGTCTCGAAAACCAGAAAACAGCAGAAATTGGACTTGATGCATTGACCATGTGTCACCCAATGAAAAACGTCTTGGCATGCCCTGGCCATCAGAGAGCTGTTGCGCCACAGTGTTTACTTTCAATTTTTCTTTTTACTTTCTACTATTCTAAAAAAAAAAAAAAAAGGTAAAGTGGTCCCCTGTGCTTAGCACCATGCCATGAAGGCGTATAGGGGGTGTGGGGGTAACGGCCCACACTTTCTTGATCCGGTCGTGAGTGGGGGTGATGTGATCAGCATCACGCCCCTGACCGCCTTTACGCCCCAGGGTTTCCCCCAGGTACTCATGTCACTCGATGCTGGGTGGGTGCCGGGCCCGCTTCCGTTAGTCCCGGATTTGAACCGGCCGGGGATCGAACCCGGGACCTTTAGCATGGTAGTCAGACACGTTACCGACTGAGCCACTGCGGCCATTCTTTCTACTATTCTAATTCCTGGAATTTTCTATGATAAGTTCTTGGTAACAGGTTCCAAGGCTGGGTTCAGTGAGATGAGTAAATTCCGCACCTCTCTTTAAACCAGGCATCGTGCAAGGTATACAAAAATGCCACCGGATTCTTTCACAGAGTCCAATTATCCGGGAAATTATTGAAACTGCAGGGTGTAACGGAAGTTGTTGTTTTGATAACCTAATGTGGATTACTTTATTTCAGGTACCATCAGCTGTGCAAGCATTTCGGTTTGGGAACGTAATGAAAGTAGGATCAGAAGAGCAGCAGGCCATTTTAGAAAGCCCAACCTTCCTTGTTTGGGAACTGGAAGGAAAGGGGAGTGGTAATCATGTGATCCAGGTTGAAGTACAATTTCATACTCCAAATATAAGTGATTCAATAGGTATGTTTCAGTGCTTCTTTTTTATAAACTCTTATGCTTTGTTAATGCATGACTTAAGCCTACTGCCAACATGATTTATTTTAAATAAATGTAGAATGGTAACCAAGAAAGTTCGGTTGGTTAGTAACAATGTCGAAGATAATGTGCTCCACACACTGAGACTTCCAATGCTAGATAGATAAGACGATAGCTGTTGATGGGGCAGAGTCAGTGGCGTCTTGTCCCTTGGGGCTTCTGGGGCTTAACCCCTAAAGAAAAACAGACGTATTCACGTAATTATCAATCACCATAACGCATAACTATCACACAGTCTTTTAAAAGGCGATTTTTACGCACGTAAATTCATCGTCTGTTGCAATGGATACGACAGCGCTCCTAGCGGCATTGATGTCAATTATCGTTTTCCGCGGGAAGTCGCAAAGGAAGGCGTGGCCTACACCCACTTACGCTACAGTGAAGGTCACATGCTAGCAGAGAGAGGAGGGGAGAGTGCAATGGATTTGAGTGCTGATTCGGGGCTACTTCTGTTGCATCGCGTTCGATCTCGGGTGTTGTTCTGTAGTGTTTTGGTGGCTTTCATTCACTGTTTGAGTGAGTTTGGCAGGGTTGATGTTGAACACAAATTGATGAAGGACATAGGCTGTCAATTACAAGACACAATGAATTTGTCCGGAAAAATAGGCATATATTAAATAGAATTATCGATTGTTTAAAATTCTGTGGTCGACATGAACTTGCTCTACGAGGACATAATGAAAGAGAACAATCTTTAAACAGAGGCATCTTCCCAGATTTATTATCCCTTCATAGAAGAGGGAAAACTAAAGAGGGAACTTCGTGTTCTTTATTGTAGTGAAGAGTTGAAAAACATAAACTCTATCAGTAGATTGCATTCATTTTTTATTTAAAATTATTTAGAGGGTACCTTTTCATAAACAGTAAGAATAACAAACATAGTTTTAATAACTCCAGTGGCAACAGCTGAATCTGAACGATGTTTCAGCACATTGAAGCGTATTAAAACCTGCTTAAGAAATGCAATGGGACAAAACAGACCAAATGCCTTGGCACTTGCTTACAATAGAGATAGAATACATTTCAAACATAGAGGGCTTCATCGAAAAAGTAATAACAAAATTTGCTGAGCAGAAGAACAGGAGTCAACGTTCATAGAGAGGTATGTTTCACAACAATACCTGTTTCTTTTGTAATCATGTGAATTGTCATTATATTTTAAATTCTTTAAAAAAATAAGTCCAGTTTTGTAGTTTAGAAGAAGATAAATACCCGTTTTTTTTGTAATGCATGTAATTTGTCATTACATTTTAAATTCTTTCAAAAAAGTAAGTCCAGTTTTGTAGTCTAGAAGAAGAAAATACCTATTTTTTGTAATTCATGTGAATTGTCATTATATTTTAAATTCTTTAAAAAATAAGCCCCGGCCAAATTTGAGGCAACGAGACGCCACTGGGCAGAGTGGTTAACACAGTGCACTACGAGGCAAAGGGTCCCAGGTTCAAATCTTGGCATGGGCATGTGTGTTTGTGAATGTCCCTTCATCGTGTCATCACTCATCCTCATCTTTGCAATATGCCAAAAGTGGCAGAAAAGCAAAGTAAAGATGAACGCTATCACGTTGTGTTGTTGGTGGGCATGTACAGGTTCAACAAGCAGGTTGTGGTCTGTGGAGATCAATGTGAATGTCAGTGAGAACAGGTGAAGCATGGGTATGAGTTTAAACTTTGAACAAACGCAACAACAGCATGAAATAAAATATATCCCTCAAAAATGCAACACGTACTGGATGATCAGCAGCTGTAAACAATGATGCTTGTGACTGACCCAAAGATTTTAATCTACTTAAACAAGAAAATAAATAATATATTAATATGATGTATAATTAATTATGATCACATTATTGATAATATAAAATTACTATGTTCAAATTTCTATATACATTTTGAGCATAGCAGCGGAAAAGAAACAAAAGACTGTAGATTAATAGGTGATTAATATATGAAAATTTTAAATAGTGACGTTCGAGTTTTTGCTGGATTTATCAACTGTAAACAGTTTTGTATAAAGGGAAATACTAGGATGTTTCGTTGAAGTGTGGGCGAAAGGCTTGCTTCGTGCTCTGCAGGTGGTTAATGAGATGAACGATGGTCGAGCATGTGACAACTTGGGAGACAAATTCCATGTTGGTGCAGAAAACATTCTACAACACTTCCATCTGCCTGGAAAATGATATAAGGTTGGTCGATGGGTCCCACATGCCTTGAGTGCAGTTCAGAAGGAGATACGAGCAGATACCAGTGTTTCCTTGCTGTCACATCTGGAGAAAGGCCCCTTTCTGGACAATGAGAAGTGGGTTCTTTATGATATTCATGGTGCCATCATCATTGATTAGAATCACATGAATCGGTTCCAAACCAACTGAAATCACCGCTGCATCAAAAGAAATTTATGCTCTGCGTTTGGTGTACTGCTCAGGGTATCGTGCATTGTGAACCGTTTCCACCTGCTCAGACAATAACTGGAACTGTACTCTTAGCAGCTGCAACATGGACACAAGAAACTGAAAATTATGGCACCAGCACTCATAAATCGCAAAGGTATCAAATTAGCTGATAATAAGAGACATGTGGCTAAGATCACCCATAACACCATTCTTGGCCTTCATTGGGAAACATTGATGCATCCACCTTATTCACCAGACATAGCTCCATTGGATTACCATCTGTTCCGTTCACTGGGCAACCACCTTAGAGAACAAACTGCAAGGTGACTTCTTTGCTTCATGTTCTGCAGAGTTCTACCACACTGAAATCCATGGTCTTCCAGAACATTGGAGACATGTCATTGTTGCTGATTGTGACTATGTTTGACCTGCCAAGTCCATTTCACGACCCTTTTTGGCATTTGAAGTATCCGGTGAAAATTTGACAGAACTTACTTGATTTCCTTTATTTTATTGATTTTTCCAGCACTTAATATATTGATTACTTACGTGAAATTTAGAAAATTTCGTACTTCTGTGTTGCACAATTTAATGGTTAAATCCTATTAATTTCGAAGATGATTGCATTGGTGCATGTTTTTAACTTTTTTACGAGTTCCCATTTTTAAGGGATCTTAATGTTTTCAGCTTTAATGGGTCTTTTAAATAGTGAGGTTTTTTAAATTGAAATATGTCATGGATAGTTTTTAACCCAACCTCTACCTAATCCTCATATTACACTTTACAACACAGCATTATGTTTTAGTGCTTAGAAAGAATTGTGAACCTGATGAAGGGGGCAGTTGTACCCTGAAACATCGTTCTTAAACTATTGCATACTTACTCAAGTGTTTTTTTAAACTAATGTTATACTATTTTTAGTATTGTTTATATAATATAGTGAGTAATACGCACCCAGCCACAATATTTTTACACAGTATTTCAGCTGTTTCTCACCTGAGGAAAACTGTTTGAAACAAATTAAATATTGCATGAAAAAGCAAATATATTATGCTGTTAACATCACTACAATGTTATGATATATTTACTATGAGTATTTTGACCTGATGTGTATATTTTGTTTCTGTCCAAAAAATTCATTGTCTTAAACCTAAGAAAAATTTGTACAATACAGAAAGTTTTTTTTAGTCATGACAATTTATGACCATAACTTAGACACCTGTTGACCAACTTTCTATCTGCTGTTGTTGCCAGCTTAGGAGATATGGCATTTTTTCACTTAACCCTTATAATCGCCATTCCAAAATCCGTCAAATCTTGCACATGACCTACATAGGACACACATAACAGACTAACATGGCATTGGTCATCACACGTCTAATTATGGTCATTCAATAATTTCTTTTATGTATGTTTCTTACCCAAAAGCGTCATTCTGGAAAAAAATATTAATGCTGTCTTCCGCCATTTATTAATGTATATGGAGTAAACTGGTAAAGTTAAGCATTGAATGATATCTCAATGGATGAGGCTTTACAATGCAGAAAAAACCTGGGTAAATATATCTGATGGTTTTCATGTTACAGGTAATCATACTTGGTTCGCGTAACTTTTAAAACACATTGCATTTAATTTGTACTTGCATGCCTCCCCGTTAGCATAGTGGTAACGTCGTTACCTTGTAATCAAGGGGTCCTGTGTTTGATACCCGGTGGAGGCACATTGCACAGTAGTCCAGATCCCACTTTAAACTGTAGGCCCAGTCCCAATTAGCCTTTTTGTGCATAATATGGACTTAAATGAAGAATTAAAATTAATTTGTACATACAAACAATTGATTAAAGCTGAATTTAAATATTTTTTTCTGATTTACTGATTGCATTTTTTCAATTAACTTCAGTTTAATTGAAACGTATATGTATGTTGTAATATTAATACGGTATGCGCCAAAATTAACAGTACTGAAACTCACACACCTCGAACGTGCATGTGCGTTTGTCGATGGGTCATAGCTCCAGCCTCTCGTGTTCTCAGAAAAGGAAGTTATAACTCGCTAATAGTGTGTATGTAGTGTTTCTTTCAGGATAAATAAACTCACAGATGACGACAATGTAATGTTTGTCTTTTAATTTCAGTACTGTATATTTTGGCGCATACTGTAATTCAGAGGCATTTTAAACTGTGTGTGTGTGTGTGTGTTTTTGTATTTATCGTAATTTATCTCTCTATTTCAGTGGATGCAAGTACCTACCAGTTGAAGTTAAATTCCATATTGAGTGTACAGCTTGATATCCCAGAAGCTAATTGTATACTTAAACAATGTTCTCTGGAAGGATCAGTTGCAAAATTAGGTTTGGAAATTGCTCAGTCAAAGGATCCTCTGTGCATATATGCTTCACGTGGTGGTTTCGGTGTGGAGAAACTGCATATTTACAACTCGGGAGCATTGAATCTGGAGTTGGTGGTGAATGTGCTCTACCCGGATGGGAATGGAACTGAAGATGCAATTTCTGCGACACCATCACACCTCTTACTTATTCCTCGGGAAGAAAGGGAAATTAACATTGCCTTTCATCCTTCTCCTAGTACGAACGTTACTGAAGGGTAAGTACCGGGGAATGAACTGGTCATTTGTTTATTTACGAGGGTCACTATTTATATTTTGAGCCTTGGCAACACTGATTGAAGTTAGGCGCGATTTGACGTTTGCACGGAATCGTCTGGCATTATTGACCATAACGTATTTCAAATGTTTTGTTAATAGCTTCATTTGTGTTGTTTATGTTGCCTTGGAGATTGTGTGACAACAATAAAATGGAATTAACTCATGAACATTTTCGTGCGATGATTTTTTACGATTTTCGACGTGGATTATCAAGACAAGAGTGCATCGATCAACTTACTTCCACATTTGGCGATGAAGCCCCATCCTTTGCCCCTGTGAAACGCTGGTATAACGAATTTAATCGTGGCCGCCATTCGCTCACCGACTAGATTCGCGAAGGTCGTCCAAACTCAGTTGTTGTTCGAGAAAACATTGATGCTGTGCAAAACCTAATACTGCAAGATCGTCATGTGACATACTGTGAGATTGAGGCAACCATAGGCATTAGTTCCACCAGCATATATAAAATATTACGTGATCATTTAGCTGTGAGAAAGGTATGTTCTCATTGGATCCCACACAATTTGACAAAAACTCAATAAGACGCTCGCGTCAATTGGTGCAAACAAATGCTCAATAAATACAATCGTGGTGCTTCAAAAGACGTATATAAGATTGTAACAGGTGACGAATCATGGATATATGCATATGAGCCGGAACGTAAACAGCAGTCGACTGTATGGGTGTTTCAAGATGAACCCAATCCAACAAAAGTTGTTCGCGCTCGAAGCACATCGAAACAAATGGTCGCCTGTTTTTTTCGGGAAAACTGGTCATGTGGCAACTGTGCCTTTAGAGGAACGTAGAACGGTCAACTCTGAATGGTACACAACAATTTGTTTGCCAGAGGTCTTCGGTCAAATACGGAAAACAAACAAACGCTGTCGGATCATTCTTCATCAAGACAATGCCAGCTGTCACACATCTCGTCTAACAACCGACTTTATGAACAGTCAAAAAATCGAATTGATGGGTCATCTGCCGTACAGTCCTGATTTGGCACCGAATGACTTCTTCTTGTTCCCAAATGTCAAGAATAAATTGCGTGGACAACGATTTTCGTCGGTGGAAGACACCGTTGATGCGTTCAAAAAGCATATTATGGAGGTGTCTCAAGAAGATTGGATAAACTGCTTTGACAAATGGTTCGAACGAATGCAAAAGTGTATTGACCATAAAGGAGAATACTTCGAAAAACAATAAAGCAGTTTTCAATGCCAAATTCCTGTTTTTTCATTGTTAGGCTCAAAATATAAATAGTGACCCTCGTATTAGCCCTAGCTTGTGCAAGCTGTATGAGAAACTTTCTTATCTAAGGAGGGAGAGGACACACAGGGCCACACTTTTTTTATCGCTAAAATTCAAGAAACCATTTGTTATTGAATCAGTGCTTTTTTTTTTTTCAGGAAGAAAGGTTCAAGCTAGCTTGTTCTTGTGTTCATCATGAGAACTACTCAAAAACACCTATTAAAAGATGCTACTGCGGCGTACCTGCCAGAAATAGAAGCACTGTTAATAATTATACAGTAATTACAAAAATTACCATTATTAATAAAAATAAACAATTATTGCATGAATGTCACACACATTTTATCACTCGCTAAACCTAAAAGAAAATATTAACTTTGCATCAATGCTTTTAGTGTTTATATAGATGCAGTTGTGTATTAATTATAATAATTACAAAATCATTACCAATCTGTTTCTGTACACACATCCCAGGGGAAGGGGGGGGGGGAGTTGATAGTCCCACCAAGTGACTTTTCACATTATGTTTGTTTTTATAAACAAAAGTAACAAAAAGATTCAGAATACCCTAGGGAACAATGCAATTTATTTTCATTTGTTTTGTAAAAAATTCACAGTTGAGCCCCTCCCCTCCTTGGGTAAACTTTTTGTAGTATTTTTGGTATTGTATAATCCAATTACATTTTTTGTGATGAACTATTATCAACAAAATTTTGTTTCGGTTGTATGACCTTAAGAGAATTAAGGTCATAGGAATTTATTTCTGAAATTAAAATTTTGTTTTCAGATTTCAGTTTTTGGGAATGAAATACCATAATCCCCCTTCCCACAATAGTGCAATGCTTTGTGGGAAAAACAAACCAACTGCAAATGTTTACAGTAAATAGTTTTATTTTATTTTGTTTTGCTTATAAACTTCTCGCCATGAGGGGCGTATGGGGGTGATAGGCTCCATCGGATAAGGTTAAGTAGGTGAATGAGCCATTGAAGTTTTTCATGGAGCATCTGTAATTTTCTGTAAGTAATTTTCATTGCATTAAAAATAACATTAGTGTTGTTTTCTTTCCAGAGAGATTCAAATATCTGTCCAGCCTGGAGGGCCATCCTTTTGTGTTAATGTGAAGGGTGTAGTGGAAAGAAGCAGCGTGGTAATGCATTCGTCTGGGTATGACTGCAATCTTAGGAGTGTTTCTCCAAACTCTGTGATAAGCGAGACTGGGAGTGTTCAAGGAATAGCAACCAGAAGCCCTTATTCAAGATCAGAATTAAGTGAGAAAGGAGGAGTCCCACAAAGACGGAAGCGTGCTTTGGAAAGCACGAAGCTCTATTTCTCTTGGGGGTCTGTGGAGCTAAATAAAGGAAAATCAGAAAGGTGCAAATTTCGAAATGCTACCTCGGAGAACCTCACTTTGCAAGCGGAAATTAGACAAAATACTGACTTTAGGGTAAGTGCCGGCAGTTTAAAATCAAGAATTGCATTGCCTTTGCTTTTGTTTTCATGTGCTGCCATCTGCAGGTGTTCAACTACATCAATCTCTGCTATCAGATCTGAGAGTATTCCCTTATCTACCCTTCCATCCATTCAAGCTTATCATGATGACATGATTAGAAAACTTCCTTTCACGATTTTGCAACTTTCTGACACATGTCTGCAAATTTTGTGTACCACTCTCTATGGACCATCTCTTTAAGATGAAGGTCTGGTTGCACACTCTGTGCTGTTCTATGAAAATGGGCTGCAAAGACTTGTCGCAGTATGACAAATACATAAATTCAGGTGGTGGCCTTCTGATATGTAGGAAACTTTTGTATATACAGTGAAACATCGATTTTACGTTTTTAAAGGGACCAAGCTGAAAAAACTTAAAGTGCAGGAAATGTTAAATTGATTAAAATTTTACATTTTACTGTGTTGGGACCATCAACATTGAAAGTATAATGCAGGAGAATGTAAAATCAGGGTTCCACTCCAATACATTTTCTCTCTAATTTTTTTTTTTTATCAGCCAACCAGAAGTTGACTTCTGATCTTATACAAAAATATAATAATTCCTAGAGGCACATTTATTTTTGGTAAATAAAAAAGCAAAATTTCGGTACAAAAACAGCCAATTTCGGGCTCAAAAGCTGTAAATGAAATAAATTTTTGGTGTTATAGCGGTGAAAAATCGGATCAAAAGCAGTATATAAAATGACATTTTGGTTTTAAAATTATGAATATAATCCTCAATTTGATTTAAAACTACACTTGTTACACATAATAAACATATCCCTTCTAATAGCACATTTAAGTAGTTATCAGAGTATTCAGTTTATTCCTGTATAAAGGGGCCTATTTTTGCTTCTCAAATATTTACAGCAGAATTTATCAATTTTCCGTGAATTGCATAACTCTCAAGATAATTCAAACTTCAGAAAGTGTCGCGTCTGTAAATAAACTGAATTTTGTGTTTAAAAATCTATTTTGCATTTTGCAGTTCATTTCGCATTATATCGTGTCAACACAGGGTAGGAAATGCACCTCGCACCTTTCTGAAACATGAGAAATTGACATTACAAAGAGTTATTTAACATTTCATGTTTTCGTCAAAAATGAAATATGCATGCCTCTAATAATTCCATGTAACTTAAAAAATTACCTTATTTGCTATCAATTTCGGTGACTCACTGACACCATTCAGATGACTGTTGATTGACATTGTAATAAATTTTTGTAACTGTCCAAGTATAATAAAGTATGTGACCAATTTTGCCCAGGCTGGTCCACTAGAAGTCACTTATCTACATCCATGGTTCTTTACCTTCGTGAAACTATGTCCCCTTCAAATTCTTTTTCTAAAAGTCGATGCTCCAATTCCAACTATTTTACTAGCAATTACCTTTCAAATGTTCAAAATTTGTGTATTAATTAATTTGTACTCTTGAAATTAAATATTAAAAAATTATGGCATGATCTTTAACCTTTAAACAGCCAATAGGTCATATATGACCCATAGAAAGTAAAGGGGAAAACAGCCAATGGGTCATATATGACCCATGGTGCCGATTACAACATTCACGTGCTTTTAGGACCTTCATACTTGTATGTGAGGTTGTAAACACTGACAGATGTTGAGATAAGACTTTGAAATGTCATGTAAAAGAAAACCCACCTCCCTCCCCCCTTTCTCTAATATGCAAATTAGCTATTTTTAGCCAAAATGCAGGATTGTACATATTGCGTCATATTTCAGCCTGTATGAGGACTAGGGACTTGAAACAAGTTTCACTTTGTTGCAAAAGGTCTACTCTTTGAAAACAATGCAAAAGTTTGTATACACGAAAATGCATACCAGTATACCAAGTGGTCCATTTATAATGCTAGTATGGAATATCGCATTCAGAATGCATCCAATCGAAAAATTGCATAGACAAAAAGTTTCATACTATTGAGGGGGTAAGTCAATGCCGCAAAAATTTCGTTGCCACCACCCACGCCTTAGGGGGGTGGAGGTAAATGTGAAATTTCAAATGGAACACCCCCATTCGTTTTACATATTTGGATTCCGTGTTGAAAAAGAAGTATTTTTTGTTCGAAAAATTTTGCAAAAAAAAAAAAATATTGCAACTTTCAAACATTTATAAACATTTGGTAGTTTCAGTTTCATTTTGTTCCCTTTATGTAAAAACAGTTTTGGTTTCCGTTGAGAACATTGCAAAAACGAATTTTATTCGAAAAATGTGTGCAAAGAATTCAGCGAAAGAAAATTGTTTGCAGTTTATGTTTTTGTGTAAGAATAAATAATATTAATTTGTTCCAACTATTTGGTTTCAAGGAACAATTTCATATGAACAACAAAATTAAGTACGTTACTACAAATTAGTTATCATTTGAGGTACACAAATTAATGTTTAAAGGAGCAAATGTTCAAAATGATGACCGTTCTCTTCAATGCATCTCAAAACACGGTGTCTGAAGCTCCACACTGTTCATCCCAAAATCTCAGGAGTGAAATTTCCCCTTTACCCCCCCCCCCCTAAGGGGTGGGTGGTGGCGATGAAATTTTTGCGGCATTGACTTACCCCCTCAATAGTATGAAACTTTTTTTCTGTGCAATTTTTCGATTGGATGCATTCTGCATGCGATATTCCATACTAGCATTATAAATGGACCACCCGGTATATCATAATTTGAAGTGATGTTTTCATTCAGTAATTTCTCACCAAAATTTATTACAGATTGAACGAGGAGGTTCGAAGGTTCATAAATGCACCATAGAAATCCCTGGAAACAGTACTCAAGAATTCAGGGTCTCGTTTTGTCCATCAAAGGTGGGAGCGGCTATTGGAATGGTTTCCATCAAAACCACCAACTTGCCTAGAAACGAAAAGTTTGTTGTAAGTGAATGAATTATACTTCCTTTTTTTTGTTAATTTTAATTATTATTATCCTGTAATATTCCACACGGCTGTTGTAGGTCAGAGGAGCAATGCAGTATCGCTGATAGTACTAACATGATAGTATGTCAGTAGAGACTCATGTTTGACTTCTGGTTGAGCCTTAATTTTTCATTAAGTTTCTAAGATAGTATTATTTTCTCTGTGCACTAAAATACAATAGTATTATTTTCTCTGTGCACTAAAATACAGGGTGACCCAAAAGTACTACATCAATACTTAAAGTTTTAGTTTATTCTTACATGTTAATGTGTTGTGTTTGTCTTGCAAATGGTGTGTGTGTGTCTTGTGCAGGTCCCTTTGCAACCTTCCACTTAATTTTCAAAGGTTCTTACACCCCTTGTTTTAACATTTTAACCCCTTCCCAGTGTAATTTTCTGAAAATGCTTTCCTGCTCTATGTATTTTTTTTTCTGAGTATGCATAGTAAAATTTTTAAGTAGCTACTGCTTCAGCACAATTCATCTGAGTATCATGGTTCATACGTCTTTCTCTTCAGAATAGAACTGGCTTTCAAATGGTACCACGCACATGTGTACATCAAGTATGAGGAAAGGGAAATCGGGGATAATTCGGGAAATTTCCCTCCAAAAATCCCTGTTAACTTTGGGGCCCTCTGGACTGGCCCTGGATATAGGTACCCGATTATAATCTACCTTGAAAAATACTATGGTCTATACGTAATGTGTTAGCCAAGTTTCATTGTAATATCTTCAATAGATTTTGAAATCCTGTTTGACAATACTATTAGATACCAGTGGCGGCGATTGGGTTCCAAAACTGGGGGAGGGCAAGGGGCCAAAACTGTGGTGGGGGGGTGCAAAGACAGTATATTTCCCTTTGTAGATAAGATTTAGCATAGTGTGGGGGCAAAAGTGGTAAAATGTAGGGGGGCAACTGCCCCTCCTAATCGCCATCACTGTTAGATACTATTAGAAACTCAAACTTAGGAAAAACAATCTGAACCTGAACAATTTTCTTGGCACGTTTCCATTTTACACACCAAAACCAACAATAAATCGCCAACAGTTCAAATAACGCAACACAAATATACATAAAGCAACTTACTAAATGTGGCACACAAACAAACTCACGTTTGCACTTTGTCAGCGTAACACATAAACAGTTTACTTTCCTCTGAACTTCTTCTTTATCTTCTTCTTCTTCTTTGTCGGCACTGAAAATTGTGACTAAATAAAAGGTCGTTATTTCTTCAATAACAAAACAATTTCACCAACAAAAAACTTATTATTCCGTTCAACACAAGTTACTGCAGTCAGAGATGTTCGCGGGCGTAATATTACGCTGAACACAGGGAAGGGGTTAAGTAATAATTTTAGATAAGGGGATATTTCCCCATGTACATTGAAGGTTGTAAAATGGCCATACATGTCGATGCAACCAACAATTTTAAATCAATCAAAGCATAAATTACAATATCATTATTACAATTAAAATATATTTTCAATGTGAGCTCCACCAATGTCAAAACTTATGTAGGCATGTATCCATGTTCCATAGAATGTGGGACATCATGTCCAGTGAAATGGCATATCACCCTGCACCAATTGACTTACCCAAATGATGAATGGTCCTTATCTTCCCTGTATACACTTTGGATTTCAGGTAACCTCATACTGCAAAACCCAGTGGATTTAAGTCAGGTGGTCAAGTATTCCACTGATCCCCTGAGATCAGTCCGGTGCTGCTGGAATTTAAGCCAACAATGCAAATCACAGAGCTCCCCAATGATGCAGGAGTTTTGAGCCACCCTGTGTGTTGTGTAAATTCAACAAGCAACATGCACAAATAATAATAATTATTATTCTTAAAATTACTTATAATTTGCAGCCCTAAATAGAAGTGCCACAAAAATCAAGTGGGATACCTTTGTTCACTTCTAGAGGGTGAGATTTCTGGTATTTTTCCATTAATGTCCCTGTGGTAAAGGTGGTTAGGCTGTGGAACGAATAACATCAACTCTATGGCAGCTGAGTGTAGAACTACAGCACCCCCCCCTCCCCATGTATTTTCTTGGAACTTTTTCTTTGTCAGCCCTTCCAGGTTGTTTTTACAAAGTATAATGGAATAACAAACATGTAACAGACATTTGATTAGCATATTTATTATTTGTAAGTAAATAATGTACAGTTAGTTGAAACATATATTTTGAAAAACTAAAAGTTTCTCATCAGGAAAAGCTATTTGCATTTGATATTAATCTTTGATCATACGAAGTAAGTTATGACATTTTTTTTTCTGCAAGAATGTGGAACCAGTACAAAAGACTGAAATATACAGGGTGTATTATAAGTAATGGCTCAAACTGACACAGTTGAAAGTACACGATAATTAGAGGCACATATTTTTGGTAAATAAAAAAGCAAAATTTCGGTATAAAAACTGAGTCAATTTCGGGTTCAAAAGCGGTAAATAAAATATATAGCGGTGAAAAATTGGATCAAAAGTGGTATATAAAAAGACATTTTGGTTTTAAAATTGTGAATATAATCCTAAATTTGATTTAAAAACTACACTTATTCCACAGAATTAACATTTCACTTCTAATAGCCCATTTATGTAGTTATCTGAGTATTAAGTTTATTTCTGTGTAAAGGAGTCAATTTTTGTTTCTCCAATATTAACAGCAGAATTAATCAATTTTCCGGGAATTGCATAACTTTCAGGATAATTCAGACCTCAGAAGGTGTCGCGTCGGTGAATAAACCCTAAATTTCGTGTTTAAGAGTTAATTTCGCTTTTTACAGTTCATTTCGCATTATTTCGTGACAAAACATGGTCACAAAATGCATCTCACACCTTTCAAAAACATGAAAAATTAACACTACAATGTGTTTTTTCAAATTTCGTTTTTTCGTCAAAAATTAAATATGCATGCCCCTAACGATAATAGATTAAGCAAAAAAGTCTCAGTAAACGTGGGTCTGCAAACGTGCTGTTTTCGAAATAATTGCGAATGTGTGGTTACAAGCCACCACTGACTTCATTGTTTGTAAATGTCATCCTAGTTGGTAAAATGCCAATAATGTGTGGTTAGAAGCCATCACTGATTGCATTTTGTAAACACAGTGCTTTACTCCGTGCACGTTCCAAGGTTTGCTCTTTGTTGACAAAAAATAACATTTCCGAGAGATGGCATTGTAATCGAACAGGATGAATAAAATCAGTACAGAAAATTGTACATGCTTGTGACCAATTCCAAAATGAACCTGGGGTGTTCCAAAGAATTCGAAACTCAATGCGGAATCGCATACAGTATTGCATCCAGATGCAAAGACGACACTTTGAACACCTCCTTTAACAGGTACGAGTGTACAGTAATTGTAACATGTAACATACTAACGTTTGTTAGAGTAAGTAGAATATTCAATAAATGCAATAAGATGTCCAATGACTTTCTTACTGTATTATTAGCATTTTACTAACTAGGACGACGTTTACAAACAATGAAGTCAGTGGTGGCTTGTAACCACAAATTCACAATTATCTCGAAAACAACTCATTTGCAGACCCATGTTTACCGAGACTTTTTTGCTTCTATTATCATGTACTTTCAACAGTATATGGTACTGTGTATGAACAATTTGATCAAGTGTACCAGGTAACTGTACCACCATTTACCTTTGAGAGAAATGTAATTGCCATGACTTTACCCTCGTATATTGTTATTAGAAATTATTTTGGCATAGAGTGGAACTGAGTTTCCGACAATAGTATTAATAATGTGTTCTTACTTGTGTAATAATGCAGTACTTCCATTTTTATTTCAGATAAGATTATGTGGGTATGGAGGACATGGTAAAATCAAAATGAAAAATGTTTCCAAGGATGAGAAGGGTAACATGTGGCTAAACCTCGGAGATGTTGATTCCAGTTCTACTTTGGAAAGGTGCTTTTTGGTCCAGAATATAGGAACATTACCAGCATTTGTGAAAATTTTCTCTGAACCTAAAGGTATTCCAAATTTTAAGTTGTTATATTCAAATAAACATATTAAGATTTGCTTTACTGCTAACAGAAATCAAGTGTATATTAATTGTAGGGCTAAATTGATGACATTATTCTCCTCTATTAGCAATTCAGATTTGCAGGATGTTGGTACTGTGTGTGATGTATTAGTACTAGGTCAGTTAGCAATTATATGTGCTTTTGCTGTAATTTTCTTTAGGTTGGCTGTGCTGCTGTGTCACATACATGCGAGGGAATGGTTAAGATGTTGCAAAGCTCGTAATCAGTGTACCATGAAATGTTGGCCAGTTCAGATATGAAGTACAGTTCAAACTCATCTGAACAGGCCTCGCTGGCATAGTGGTAACTTACCTTGTAATCAAGGGATCCCAGGTTTGATACCCGGTGGAGGCACATTACACAGTGGTTCAGATCCCACTTTAAACTGTAGGTCCAGATTCAATTGGCCTATCTGTGCACAGGCACGTTATAATACAAGGGTCGTTCAAGGTTGACCGGGATTTTCGTATGTAAAAAATCGATGAATAGCCGGATCATGATGAAACGTGGGGGTGACGTAATGTATTCCTTCGCGAGTAACTAGCGCCCGGCATGACGTATTTCGCGCATGCGCAGCAGTTGCAGCGAACATGGCGGCAAGCAGTGTGTCTGTGGCTGTGGAGCAGCGGTGTGTAATCAAATTTCTCGTGAAGGAGAAAGTGAAACCAGCTGAGATTTTCAGACGATTGCAAGCACAGTATGGTGAACAAACGATGTCGCGGACAAGAGTGTACAAATGGTGTGAGCAGTTTCGCGAAGGACGGGAGCTGGTGACAAATGAAGCGCATGGACACATTCGCGCGACTGAAGTCACACCAGTGAATATCGCACGTGTTGAGCAAATGATTCTTGAGAACCGGCGAGTAACAGTGCGGGATATTGCTGCCGAGGTGAATATCGGTGTCGGGAGTGTTGAGACAATCATTTACGACCACTTACGCTTCCGCAAAATCTGTGCAAGGTGGGTTCCCCGCCAGCTGACATTCGATCAGAAGTGGACACGCAGGACGGTCTGTGAACAGCTTCTGAATCGGTTTCGAGCAGAAGGTGATGAATTGTTGCAATCCATCATCACGTGTGATGAAACATGGTTGCACAATTCAACCCCAGAGACCAAACGTTGCAGCATGGAGTGGCGGCATAAAGGTTCCCCGCCCCCCAAGAAAAGCAAAATGCAGCCGTCCTCTGGAAAGATCATGGCAAGTGTCTTCTGGGACATGAAGGGCATTATCCATGTGGATTTTCTGGACAAAGAGAGCACGATTAATGCCCAGTATTACTCCACATTGTTGAGTGGTGCTGTACGAAAGTCCATTCGCAAGAAAAGACCTGGGATGTTGTCTGGAAATGTCATTCTTCTCCATGACAATGCCCGCCCTCACACAGCCAATGTGACAACAACTACTCTGGCCGAAATGCGCTGGGAAGTTCTGCCCCATCCCCCCCTACAGTCCGGATTTAGCCCCCAGTGATTATCATTTGTTTGCACCCCTTAAAGACCAGCTGGGAGGGAAGAAATTCATGACAGACGAAGCACTGTGGAGCGATGTCCTCCAGTGGCTACGACAACAGCCAAGTTCTTTCTACGCCAAAAGGAATTCCGGAGCTTCCAGAACGATGGCAACGGTGCCTCGGCGCGCACGGAGAATACTTTGAAAAACTAACATAGTTTGGTGTTTCTTCTGCTACCTATTTCCTCTGCAGAAATAAAAGTCCCGGTCAACCTTGAACGACCCTTGTAATTATATGAGACTAAAATAATGTTAATTCAATATAATTAATTTTGTATTGTTGTTATTACATGAATAGGTACAAAGTTGGTATAAGAATAGAGATATAACAGCAGGTATTCATTATGAAGCTATGTATAGTTAAGATCAGCAACATTTGTATATAAGTAAGTGCCCTGACAAAGAAATTAATGTCAAATAGATATGCATAAAATATTAAGCAGGAACTTTAGTTTGCATCAGCTGGATTTGTTCAACTGTTATTGAATAGACATTCAATTCTTTTATCATAAATAGTATTGATACTGTCCTTCAAAGCTGTATGATCCCAATGTACCTTTCCTTCCAGTAAGTTCAGAAGAAATAAATAACCATCGATTATACATCAAAAGCTAAACAAGTATATTTTCATTATTTGATTTTAGTACTTGGTAAGTCTTTAAGGGGGGTCTGGACCCCTGGACTCCCCCCTAAATACATCCTTGTCTGTGCACAAAAATAAAATAATAACTTGTGGTGCAACAGCTCGCGAGGGCCAGGACCTACCTACCGACTGCCAGTTCCATTCCCAATTGTTGAGGTGGGAGATCATCGAAACATTTATGGGATGTCGTGTGGTCAGCATGACGAACCCCCAGTTGTTGCTGTAGGTTGCCATGACCTGGTTACGCTACTCATTTGTAGCTCCCCAGTTTCCTCACGATGGTGGGTGGCCACTGCTCCCATACACAGGCCGAAATCTCAGGAGAGAAGTTCATATGCTTTCCCTCAAGAGACTCAAACCTGTGCGCGTCCCGTAGCCAGAGCCCAAAGCATGACGCCTTAGACCGCATGACTACGGTGCAGAACTGTCTGTGTACAAAGTGGACTTAAAGCAATTCACTTCAACAGGTTCAATTCAGGAGATGCAATGACTCTGGCTATATTTCCTGACATCCTGATGCTTCTTCAACCTGGATACTTCTGAGTGCTGACATTTTTTCTTCATTGCCTGACCCACCTCATCATGCTGTGCCACTCTGGCACACATAGGTAGCAATCCTTGTTGGGCTTTTGTTGTAGTGCTGCACTGCATCTCCTGAATGGAACTTGTATGGATGAATGCCTCCACTGCTACAATTGATGTCTGGCAGACTGACTCCAAGCCATGCATCTGCCAAAGCATGGGAGATTCCTGCACATCAGAATAGAGCTACAAGCTGAAATTGGTAGATACAGAATATATGGTTATATCCATAAAATAATACCAAAATGGTCGATCTTCGTGGCAGAGCGGTTAGCAGAGCATGTCAGGGGTCCCAGGTTTGAATCCTGGCCTGGGCATGGGTGTTCTTTGTGACTGTACCTTCATCATATCATCACTTACCCTCATTGTTGCGATTAGCCAAAAGTAGCAGAAAAGCAATGAAAATGACCTATATCAATCAATCTATAATAAAAAATATTGAATTTTGTACTAAATGACAGGTTATTTATAGTATAGATTAGAAATGGAACAGATCAATTGATTGGTATTGGCCAATATAGGCATATGAGTTTATCTGTAAAATTACCAATAATTTTACAGATCAGATATATCAATAAATGTCTTATAATTTAGTACAAAATTCTGCCAGTTATATTTTTTGTGGTTATAAACATATAATCTTCTTGCCCTAATGTTTTAAAAAGTAAATGTAAATGCAGTCATCTGATAATATACATTCATTAAGGAGGTCAATGAACCATTCAGGTTCTTAAAGAACCATTTGCAATTTCATTTCGGTTATCGGTATCAGTAAATTTTATATTGGTACTTTATCAATATCGGCCAAAATTCCATCCCTAGTGTAGATATATGTTGGCTCAATAAAATTATCGGTAATTTTACAGATAAACTGTTACAATGATATGGCTACATTGGATAGCTACACAGCTTCGATTAATCTGTCACATCCCTCATTAATGATGCACTGTTATTTGTGAAGGGTATTGATGAAGCAGTTATGTTGTTAATTTTCATTCGTGCATTGTCTAAATACATGATTCTGGTGTTTTACAGAGATAAATGTATTGAAAGCTGTGAACAGAACAACAATAACTGTAATTCCTGATCAATTTGTGCTGGATGGTTCTTCGAGTAAAGAAGTAACAGTCGTGTACTACACTGAGAATTCAGAATTGAAGACAACAGCAGCGTCCGAAGTTCAGGAAGTCGGTACTTTGTTCCTAACGTCGGGGGATGAAATCAGCCGTCTAAGGCTCAGAAGGTAAGACGTGTGACGCACCTCTATGCTACTTTATTTATGGTATAATTGCTATGATTTTTTTATAAAATTACCATTAATCAATATATGGCAAATATTACGTAACAAGTTCACCCCCCAATACCCCTTACCTAGTCAATCTCTGTTGAATTTTCTTTCTTGTTGCTACTTTTAACATGTGAAATGAATATTCTAACCTGGTTAAGCGGGTGTGGTGTACACACATGCTTAAATGCATGAATTGCCTAAATAACTTGGCCTGGAAAACATTTTGTTCTTGGTCTGGAAAACATGGAAAAGTCAGGGAATTTTGTTTTTGTTAAATTGTAGACACTCTAGTACTGCATGGGACCACTTTCACTCACACATACTTGTTCGAGTCTTCACCCACTCTCGAGCGTATACAATGGAATATCATTTTAATGTGACAATAATCATACACATATATGTAAAATATCCACTTTGTAGTTTCAGCCCACAATCATCTATTTCATTTTCATATCACTGTATTGGTAAGATAGACAACTACATTTTAACATGTTCACTGAAGGTTCAATTTTACTGAATCTTTCACTTCATGGTTCATATTTGAGGGCCCACTACCAAATTATGGTTATGTGTGTACCACTGGGCTTCAAGTGTATACCGCTCATTTTGCCTGTTCAAGCATTATTTGCTAGAGCGAAATCCTTTTGTGCAGCAAATCCTCTCTAGTAGACACTAGGGATGTGACGAAGCCGATTACAGATGTATGACAATTGCTAGAAATTGAAATATCGGCATTGTCAAATATCCAATATTTAAACCGGTAGATAATACTAGAGTTTTACCTTCTAATAAGTTTTATATTTTAGCTTTGTAAGATTTATTGAAAATTAGGTTACGATTCTTCATCATGTAGAGTTTTTGTAATAAAATTATTGCAAACTCTCATTCAGAGGATCAGCCTCCTTCAAAATCAGAAATAGACCAGTACATTGCTGAACCGACTATTCCACGTAACCAGGATCCACTGTTGTATTGGAAATTCAAAAATGAGTATCCAAACCTGAAGCATGTGGTGAGAATATACTTGGGATACCTGCTGCATCAGTATTCAGTGGAGGAGCATTCAGTGTTGCTGGACAGATTTGCGATAAGAGAACAAGTAGGTTACTTCCAGAAGTGTTTCCAAAACTCGTGTTTCTGAAATTGAATCTGCCAGCATTAAATTTACAACATTAAGAATAGGAATTCGTTTTGCATTTCAAAGAACTGCTTGTGTACCAATGAAAAACTAAATATGCTGACTAAGGCAGTAATTTATTTTATTAAAAACATAAACTAAACGTAACGTTTCAACCTTCTAGCAAGGTCTTCTTCAGACTCTGTATCAAGTACAAAAGACCTTGCTAGAAGGTTGAAACGTTACGTTTAGTTTATGTTTTTAATAAAATAAATTACTGCCTTGGTCAGCATATTTAGTTTTTCATAAATCATGGAAACAAGGCTTAATGGTGTTATAATTGTGTACCAATGTTAAATCTCTTGAGAATCTATGTTCTTCTTAAAGGTTCACATAACCATATTCTCTTCAGAGTATATATGTATATACATATGATATGCAAAAATGTGCATAGCAGATTTATTCTTGTCATGCTGAAAATAACATCCCACTTTTGTTGAATAATCTTATGTATTGGAATCGGTTAAATATCGGCATCAGTAAATTTTCAGCTTCGTCACATCCCTAGTAGTTTAATGATTTCATAACAGTGAAAGTCCTGTCATGGCTCTATGAGCGTCCCGTCCCACAATAGGCAGAAGTGGGGTATGGTTGGTGGACTACAATGTGATCCTCCCAGCTAGATCCGAGGGATCCGCTGACCAACAACAGGTGCGGTCCTCCATTCATATTGGGGGTTAGGTGTAGAGCTGACAACTCTGCACTGTAAAAAGACATGTCAAAAAACAGCAACATGAGGTAATGGATATTCCCAAGGTAAAATATTCCGGAGGTAAAATAGTCCCCCATTCGGATCTCCGGGTGGGGACTACTTTGGGAGGTCCCTGGACTATTTAAATGATTAAATCAAGAAGACTTAGGTGGGCAGGCCATGTGCCACAAATGGGAGAGGAAAGAGGAGTTTACAGGATTCTTGTTGGGAAACCTGATGGTAAGAGACCTGTAGGAAAACCAAGACGAAGATGGAGGGACAACGTTGAGATAGACCTAAAGGAAATCGGTAGGGATGGAAAAGAGTATATAGATCTTGCTCAAGATAGGGACAGATGGAAGGCCTGTGTTGCTGCAGCCATGAACCTTAGGGTTTAAGAAGTCTAGAGAGTTAGTTAGAAAGTTTACTCCAGACAAGTTGATTATTGTAAATACTGTGGATGAAATTACCAGTAAATTTTTCTCTTGTAGGATTGCTGATAAACAAGGCCAAAAGAACTTGAAAAAGGAGCTGGATCTTCAACATGTGTACCTCCACTCTCACTTCCCAGGAGAAAAGGCCCACCCAGAACTGGAGGGTTTCATTGACACAGGGAAGGACTTTGAAATGTTGTCGAGTGGTTTCAGCAAGATGGTTGTGACCCTGGTGGTTGAGAAGATAAACGAGGAACAAGAATCGACCATTGACCCGTCTTCTGCAACGTTCCTACCTTTGGAGGAGGGAGATACCACTATAATGTCTGCAACTTGTGTCACGGATACCACTTTGAGGTTTGTTGATTTACTTGTAAGTGGGTGGAAGGCCCATGGCCAAGGCATGGATGTATCATTAGGTTTGTGTTATCACCAATTTCATCAGTTCATCATTCATCCGTAGTCATGATTAACCCAAAAGGTAGAAGCCAACCTCCGTGGCAAAGTGGTTAGCATTGCGCACTACATTACGAGGGGAGTCAGGTTCTAATCTTGGTCTGGGCCTGGGTGTTCTTTGCGAGTGTCTGTCCCTTCATCAATTTCATCATATCATCACTCGCCTGATCTTCGCGATTAGCCAAAAGTGGCAGAAAATCAAAGTATAATAAACCAATCAAGTGACATCAATGACTGCTGTAGAAGCAGAGTTGGTAATTTTTTTAAAAAAGACAAATAAAACATTATTTTCATTTTTTTAAATCTTTTAAACAGTGATTTAATCCAGAACAAAAAAAAACGTTTTAAACAAATAAAATCAAACATTTCAGGAAGACTTATTTTCTAAGAAGAATGGTTGATAAGTAGCGGCATGCATATTTCGTTTTTGACGAAAACACGAAATGTGAATTAACACATTCTAATTTTAATTTTTCATGTTTCTGAAAGGTGTGAGGTGCATTTTCCTATCCTGTTTTGTCACGAAATGATGCGAAATGAACTGCAAAAGCAAAATAGACTCTTAAAACACGAAATTTACCGTTTATATACCGACATGACACTTTCTGAAGTCTGAAGTATCTTGTGAGTGATGCAATTCACGGAAAATTGATTAATTCTGCTGTAAATATTGGAGATGCAAAAATGGACCCCTTTATACAGGAATAAACGTAGTATTCTGGTAATGATTTAATGTGCTATTAGAAGGGATATGTTTATTTTGTGTAATAGTGCAGTTTTTAAGTCAAATTTAGGATTATTTTTTAAAACCAAAGTGTAATTTTATATGGTGCTTTTTCACCGCTATAACAGCGAAATTTCATTTTATTTACTGCTTTTGAACCCGAAATTGACTCTGTTTTTGTACCGAAATTTGGCTTTTTTTATTTACCAAAAATATGTGCCTCTATTGATAAGGAATCTCTTGATCATCCAGGGATGGACTTATAAAGTAAACACTTCACTAACTTCTTAAATTACCTATTTACATTACTTGTAAATCTTGCATGCAGGCTGTTCGAGGAGGTTCACCTATTCCACAGTTGCCAGACCCCAGTACATCCCTGTAGTAGCTACTCTGTTTTCTAAAATATCACATTTTATTCTGAATGCAACAAAATACATAGACATTAAGAGCAATGTGTGCTTAGTACTGAACAAAACTGTTTCTTCCATATACATACTGTTAAATCATAGAAGTGTTTTAAACATGCCAAAACTGAGTAAAAAAATAAAACTAAAGTCTACTGAGAAACAAAGGGATAAATGGTTTCTTGGAAGAACCACACAACTTTGTGGACATGTTGCTTTTTGTAATAACTCTAGACTCAGGATGTGCTTGCTTAATGTCTTGATGTCACATGCGGTTCTCTTATGTTAAGTGTCAGAATGCCTATAAGGAGGAGACGTGGTAAGTACACCATGATTATTGAATTCTATTAGCTGTTATAACTAGGAAGCAGATATTCAGGTCTAACTTATTTATTTTTTATTAAGTAATGAAGACCAGTTTTGGCATGTGCTTACTTTGTTCTCAAGCTTTCACCACATCATGTGGCTTCCTCAGGAGATAGGACAAGAATAGTAACGATTTAAGACATGGGAAGGTAAGTTAAGGTTAAAAAAGAGTTGCCAGCCTGACATGGAGTAGGAAGGAGTGACAGGCCACTGCACTGTCTTTTATCTTTTTAACCTTAACTTACCTTCCCATGTCTTAAATCATTACTATTCTTGTCCTATCTCCTGAGGAAGCCACATGATGTTGTGAAAGCTTGAGAACAATGTAAGTTATGCCTTATATTTTGTTTTTTATGTTCTAAAAACAGTGGAAATATGTGGCTAAAAGAAAAAAAATTACATTCAAAATTCTGTCAAACAAATGAATAATATTCACCAGTGACACCAGGGTTATTTATATGATGCATTCTGTTGATTATATCTGAACAATGGCATATTGTGAAAACTACCTTTCCAAACATAGTCAGACGTGCATATTTGAAGTGTGGGATGTCATGCACACTTACACCATCAATTTCACTTCTTTTCCACTCTCCAGAATGTGAGCAATTTACATAGTTTTTGGTACCCCATAATTTGTCTTTAAGCACATTCAAGCATGTTCTTGATATAGAGTTCAATTTCCCTTCAACTTCACTAATGTCCTTCACTGTTTCGCAACAGTTGTGTGGAAGTTTCATTTTTTTCTATCAGGCACCACAAAAAGCTTACATTTGGAGATAGGAATCCCAAATTGTCTTGTAAACATCCATCTTTCAATAAATCTTGAAGTATCACAAAGTATTTTGTTTATTTTATGCATTTACTCAAATAATGAGTATGGCCAACTTCTGAAGCAAGGGAAAAAATGTGTTTACCTAAGAATCTGCTCCTCATTGATAATATGGACTGAGATGGAGTATTTACTTTTCAGGCCAGTCAGTTCGTGCTCCCACGCGGACAGTGAATCAAGCAGAAGTGGTGAACTGCTACGAGTAAGGCCGATGCATCTAGAGCTGCTGAGACGTAACAACTTCTCCAATTTCCTTGAAATCAACAGTCGTTGTGATGTTCCGCAGACATTTGAAGTGAAATGCGATTCTGAATTCTTGACCGTTGAACCAATAGAAGGTTATCTTGCTGCACGTGGCCATGCGATCGTGCGGATATCTGTTCCGACTAATTTGGCTGCCCAGATGTGTCAATGGGAAGGATCAGTTCAGGTGTGTATAATATATAAGACAAGTAATAGTTTGCTGATGAATTGAAGTTACTGTGGAACCTCGATTTTTGTTTTTGGGGGGGGACCAAGATGAAAAAACAAGGGGAATGTTTTTCAACATTTTGCTATGTTGGGACCTTGAACGTAGTATAATGTGGGGAAAATGTAAAATCAGGATTCCACACTGTATTTTCATGCACTTCATTTTGTCTTGAATAGCTACATTTCCTCTTTTTTTTTTTTTTTTACTTAAAAAGTAATTTTTGTATTCTGTGCCCTTTCATATTGTTGCAACATTAAATTTACTTACGTGAAGTTTTCAAATTTTGTATTTCTGCGTTGCACAATTTAATGGTTAAATCCTATTAATTTCGAAGACCCTCTATCTTCATTCACTAAGGGTACGGCATCTGGAGCAGAGATGGTACCACCTCACTGCTTTGTTCCCAGGTGGCGGTAGTTGCAATTTTTCCCATTCAGTGGCGCTGGCGTGTGTATCCTGGTTTGCATCGTCTGCTGTGCTTTCTACTTCCTGTTGTCGGGTGTCGCTGCCAGGTTGTGGTTGGGGGCTGGGCCGTGCTGCTCGGTGCGGTGCAGTTCCTGTTTCCCGCGTGGCTGGGGGGGGGGGGGGGGTCACTCCACATCCTTTCTTTTTGAGGATGGTGTGCCAAGTCGGGTGTGCCTGTCCATTATCCAAATTCAGTACTGGTTACTGTGCCCTTAGTGAATGAAAACCCTCTGTCGAAATTAATAGGATTCAACCATTAAATTGTGCAACGCGGAAATACGAAATTTCAAAATTTCACGTAAGTAATTTTAAACTGCATTTACCGCATCCATCATGAACATCAAATTTGTTTTCAAATACACTGTAGTCCATGTTATGTAAATAACATTATTTTCACATATTTTTTGGGGCTGAGCTTCCGATACCACTTTGAACCAATACTCGTACCGATTCCCACCAATACCAGTGGTTGACAATTCTAACCATTAAAAGTTTTTCAAAATACTTATTAATATTACTCCATTCCAATTATGTGCATCAATTTACAAAGAGTTTTGTTTTAAAATATTCAAGATTACATTAAGAGTATTAAATTTCATTATGAAATCACATAATCAATTATTTTTTTGTTGTTTTTTTTTCCACACAAAACTTGTGCAAAAAGAAGCTTCAATTTTCCATAGCTTCCTGGAAGTGTTAATGTGGCATTTTTGCAGACCCCATGAATGGCTAAAATGCCAGAAAAGTATTGGTAAATAAATTCCGCTATTTTTCAATACCCCTTGTATTGGCCAATCAGCTGTAATAATTTTATATACTGAGCTCAGTAATTGAAACAAAATTTTTCTTATGTTTCACAAAATTTCTTGTTAGAATTATGAGTATGAAGAATTCTAGCCAGAACAAGATCATATCATTTCCTTATTAAGTGGTCATTTTACCCAGTGATGTACTCTATGTGATCAGAAGTATCCGGACACCCACCTGAAAATAAAGTACAAGTTTGGGCAACCCTCAATCGGGAACACTGGCAGTAAATACAGGCCCACCCTTAGCCTTGATGACAGCGTTCACTCTCACAGGCATACTTTCAATAAGGTGCTGGAAGGTTTCCTGAGGAATGGCAGCCCATTCCTCGCAGAGCGCCAAAATGAGAAGGGGTATTGATGTGGATCGGTGTGGTCTAGCACGAAGTCGGCATTCCGAAACATCCCGAGATGTTCAATGGGATTCAAATCAGAACTCTGCACAGGCCAGTCCATTAGTGGGACGTTGTTGTCGTCAAACCACTCTCCCACAAGCCCTGCAGTATGGACGGGTGCTCGGTTGTGTTGAAAGACACAATGGTCATCCCCGAACTGGTCTTCAACGGTAGGCAGCATGAAAGCTGTTAAAATGTCAACGTAAGCTTGTGCTGTGACAGTGCCATGTAAAGCAACAAGGGGGCCAAGCCCCCTCCAGGAGAAACATGACCACACTGTAACCCCGCCACCTCCGAATTTCACTGTCGGCACTATACAGGCTGGTAGATGTCGTTCACCAGGCATTCGCCACACCCACACCCTACCATCGGATCGCCACATTGTGTACTGTGATTCATCACTCCACACAACGGTTTTCCACTGTTCTATGGTCCAGTTTCGACGCTCCTTGCACCACACGAGGCGGCGTTTGGCATTTGTCTGTGTGATGTTTGACTTATGGGCAGCTGCTCGGTCATGGAAACCAAGTTGCCGCACCTTGCGCCAAACAGTAATGGTGCTTGGAGTAGATCCTGATGCAGTTCGGAATTCCTGTGTGATGGTGGCGATGGATGATTGACGATAATGCTGAACGACCCTCTTCAACACTCGATGGTCTCTGGAGGTCAACATGGGAGGTGGCCTGCACGCATTAGGGTTGCACAGATCCCTTCACTATAACATCGGAAATAGTGGACAGGGGGTTGTTTAGGAGGGTGGAAATCTCACACACAGACTTCCTACACAAGTGGCACCCAACCAACTGACCACGTTGAAAGTCTGTGAGTTCCTCAGACCATCCCATACTGCTGTCTCACACTGTCTGCAGACTACTGAGTTCGCTGACTATGTGTTCCACGCGGTAGATGGCAGTACTGTGTCGCCCTCTATGATAAACACACGTTTCACGGTGTGTCCGGATACTTTTGATCACATAGAGTATATTTTTCAAGAACTTTATTGCTGAACCAAGTTACTGCAATACAAATTGATTGTTTCATGTAAATGGAATAAAACATTAAAAAAAATCATGCACTTGAAAGTACAACCTTTTTTAGTGCATGTATTTACGAGAAAGTTAGGGCTGAGTCATTAACAATGGCAATATATTGATATCGAAAACTATTAGATAGTTGGAATTTTGTCACGGATACTAAGCAATACGTTTCTGGAGTCTAGGTATATCGCCAGTCCACAAAAAAGCAGGCACTTTTGCTGTGTGTGTGTGTGCTTAATCAATATTATGAACAACAACTTATTGTTACAAACTACAAATATCTGTATTAGTGGGAATCATTGAGGGATGGGACAGATTAATCGGTACGCTATCGGTATTGCAGGGTGGCTACTCACTGGGAATTCCTTGAATTCCGGGAATTATGCGTGTATTCTGCATGAATTTTACTCCTTAGACGTGAAAAATGGCAACTTTTATTAATCAAAATACCACTGAATTAATACATATTTATAAATGCCCTGATGTAGGTTTTCCACAGTTTAGCTTCTATTTTTATCTAGGAAGGAAAAGAAAGTTGCGTTGAAAATAGAACAGATTTCTCAATCCATTTATTTTGTTAGTGTCCTTTGCAGAACAGTCTATCTGACAGACTGAAGATTATTACAAGATAACATCTATTAAAGTTGATTAGTTAAAATTGGAGTTTGAAATTCTTATACAATTAACAGTGTGTCGTAGATTAGTTTATCCCGTAACATTTGTGACTTGTGTTTGTAGATGTATTTCAAGTCTGAGTATGTGAAATGGCAAATGTAAATTCCGCACCTTATATTTAATATTTTAAATATATATACTATTTAATTGTATTGAATTAGAATTTTTGGATTCATTGAAATCATGCAGACCCTTTATACTGTTAATATATTTGTTTTTGTATGTGCGAGGGTGGTGAGAGGCAATATTACGTAAGGTTGAAATACTATAAACCTTTTTCGAGCAGGCCTCATCTACAGGAAGCTATCAACTCGAGCAAGCACCGGCACCTAATGACCTGTTGGGTGAGATGAGTCAAGGCAAGGATACTATAAACCTTTTCCTGCTCCCCCCAAAATAGTCAATAGTTAGGCTGGATAGTTTGATGAACTAACCGATCTCCAACTATGCACTTGAACTGCCCTTACAATTTACGTAAGGTTGAAATAGAGAAAACATCTGCTTGTAGCCTTGAATTTTTGAAAAGTTCGCCTTGAAAACCAGGAATTATACGTGAATTTTATCATAGTCGTAGAGTGGCCACCCTGTATTGGCAGATACAGACATATTGGTAAAATTACTGATAATTTTAACGATCCGATATACAGTATTGGCCATATTATTAAAGTCTTCAGTTGAAAAACTGAAACGCAGATTAACTCACTTTATGTAGAGAAATTGGACAGATTTAATGTTTTGTGATACTCATTGCAAGTACTGTCAGTACTTCGTATGACCACCTTTGGCTCTTTTTGAGCCCATTTTAATCATTGTTTGTTTACAGTTCCTTTTCACTCTTTTTTTCTAGACTTCAAGCAACGTGATTTATGAAATTACGTGTTGTTCCAAAGATACAAATAAAGAACACCCCTTACAACAAACAGAATTAATATTACTTCCTTTGTTATTGCCAAGAAATAGCATAAATAACATGGTAAACAATGTACGTATTGTTCCTGGCATTTTTGCGAATATGCAAAGTATCGTGCTGCCACCTATCTTGAGACACAGTAAAAGAAAGGGTTGTGGGAAACAAGATTATATTGAAGCAGACAAACAGTTTAATCCCATAAAAAGTTATAACAATCGTCAAATATATTTACTTAGAACAAGTCAAATAATTTGGCCAATACTGTATCTATAAATATTAGGGATGTGACGAAGCTGAAAATTTACCGATGCTGATGTACTCTCCGATAATTTTTGGAACCCATACTGATGCCGATATTTAGCTGATTTCGATACATAACAGAAATGGGATGTTATTTCCAGCATGACAAAAATAAATTTGCTATGTACATTTCTATTGCATATCATATGTATATACATATATATTCTCAAGATATGGAAATGTACATTTCCATCTAAATAAAAATGGTTATGTGAACCTTTAAGAAGAACATACATTCTCAAGAGAATTAACATTAGTGCACAAGCAGTTCTTTGAAATGCAAAATGAATTCCTGTTCTTAATGTAAATTTAATGCTGGCAGATTCAATTTCAGAAGCACGAATTTTTAAAGCACTTCTGGAAGTAACCTACTTCTCTTATCGCAAATCTGTCCAGCAACACTGAATACTGATGTAGTAGGTATGCCCAAGTATTTTCTAACCACTTGCTTCAGGTTTGGATACTCATTTTTGAATTTCCAATACAACTACGGATCCTGGTCACGTGGACTAGTTGGTTCAGCAATGTACTGTTTTATTTCTGATTTTGAGGTAGGGTTGATCCCCTGAATGAGAGTTTGCAATAATTTTATTACAAAAATCTACAAATGATGAAGAATCGTAACCTAATTTTCAATAAATCTTACAAAATTAAAATATAAAACTTATTAGAAGGTAAACTCTAGTATTACCTGTACCAGTTGAAATATCAAATTTTTGCTGATGCCGATACCGATATGTCAATTTCTGCCGATTTTCATACATCTGTAATAGACTTCGGCACATCCCTAATAAATATCTTACAATTTAGTGCAATATTCTGTCATTTGATTTGTTGCAATTACTTTATATACATAATATTTTATTTCATTATATTGAAAATTATATATTGTTGAAATTTCAGATCTACACTGAAAATGATGTAAAGACTGTCAAAGTGAAGGTAGATGCTATTGATAGAAACAACGTTCTTCAACATGATAACCAGCCACGCCATACAACTGCCACAAGGTAAGTATTTTAACAGCGTAGAAGACTGTTAAGCAGAGAAATGGTTTCTCTTAAATATTTCATGACAATACTTTGTCTGGAGGAGAAACATAGGTAAAAGAATTGCAATATCACCATTTTCGTTTGGAGTATGCCGGCCCCAATGGTGGAGTGGTTATCACATTGTGCTACGACGCCAGGGGTCCCAAGGTGGAATCTCAGCCTGGGCATGGATGTTTGTGGGTGTCCAATCATCATATCATCACTCATCCCCATCTTCGCAAATTAGCCAAGAGGCACAAACCGCGAAGTAAAATAGAGCACATCAATCAATCATTGAATTCAATAGCAAAGGGTCAAATGTGATAATTATTGTATAAAAAAAACAAAGGACAAACAGCAAATATACTTCACATGATCTGAATTTAATGAAATAATCCATTACTTCTCTATTGCTGCAGTCCCTGCCATTTAGGACGATGATTGGTTAGGAGTTAGCCTTTCTCAACAAATTCACATGTATTGTCTGTTTGATCTCTGCAAACAAAATGAGACCAAGACACTGAACTGATGAAACTAATTCCATTATTCTATTGTAATACATTATAATCGCTCTTCAAACCACCTTCCTAGCTGATGCTTGTATCCATATCTTAAAAAGTCAACATAAGTTTTCATAAATTTATATTGAATCTGGAAGTCTGGAACAAGGCATTCGTTGTTGATCTCTAGCATTTTATAGGTTTGTCGCGTGTTACTCACAAATCCAGAATATAGAAAAGGAAAGTTAAAAATTGTACTTACGTATGTGAGTATAGTGCTCTTATTGTAGAACGACGTTTCAGAGATTGACTATCTCTTTCCTCAGGTTCGTATAAAGAGCACTATACTCACATACGTAAGTACAATTTTTAACTTTCCTTTTCTATATTTTGTTGATCTCTTATTAATTGTCCTCAATGTCACGATTAAGTAGAGAGAGATGGGCCAAATTACAGAAATACAACCTTTGTCAGAAAAGTTCCAAGACTGAGCTCGTAAAAAATAATTTATTCAACTTAGGAACTAATGGTCCAAGGTCTTGTCAAAAAAGTTCCCTCGGCTATCTATACACAGTTGCCACCGTTTCTGGAGGTCATGGAAGCAAGCAGAGAAAGCTTCATCCGGGATGCTTCTCAGCAGCTTTTTCACGTGGGGGAAACAAAAAAAAATCACATGGCGACGGTTCGGGTGAATATGGGGAATGTGTTAGAGCAGGGATACGATGCTTGGCCAGATTTTCCTGGACTGGTAAAGCAATATGGGGCCTTGCATTGTCGTGCAATAAGAACCACTGCCAAGATGCCGGCAAATCAGGACGTCAGCACCAAATTGCTTGACAAAGACGTTTCAGCTCGTCAATATAAAAGTTTTGATTTATCGTTTATCCTTCAGGCAGATATTCATGGTGCATCAAAACTTTAGCATTAAAAAATGTGATCAACATTGTCTTTGGATCGTCTTGCACTGAATCTCTGCCCTCCCAAAACCTTTTGTGCCAATCAAAGACACAGCTTCTCGATAATGCCTTGTCACATATACTTGCTGTATCATATTCCATGTTTCACTAGAGGTTTTCCTAGCTTAACAGATAACTTAATGTTACCTGTAACTCTCTGCTCAGAATCTGTGTCCATCACGTCACTCGAGTAACTTCCAACTAAATGTGCCAACAAGCCGAACAGTGGGTTGCAAAGCACAGCCCTGCCACCTAGTGAGTTTACATTGAAACACTTCCAAGGCCATGTTTATTCAGAACTCATATCGGGTAATAATTTTGTGTTTCAATATCATAGGTAAAGAATAAAAAAATCAGTCCTGGAACTTTTCTGACAAGGGTTTTAGAATAAAATGTAAAAACTGATTGCTTGACATGTATATGCCTTAATATGTACCATTTCACATCAGTGGTAAGTTTATAAATAACCTTTAGCTGACAGAACCTTGCATGCCTGGAAAGCCTATCTGGATAGAAACTTTTCAGGCACGTGTTTTTAAAACTTGCCCCAATGTAATAATAATAATAATAAACATAGTTCTAAAGAGTGGCTACTCACCGGGAATACCTGGGAATTATGTGTGAATTTGCTCCAGGAATTTTCTCCGTGTACGTTAAAAGTTGCAACTTTTAACCCAAATCTCATTGAATATCTCAAGTTTTTCACAGTTTGGTTTTATTTTTGTCGAGGAAGGAAGAGAAAACTGTGTGGAAAATAAAACCAAATCCTCTCAATCCATTTTCTTTGTTACTGTTCAGAACAATCTATCTGACAGAGGGAAGATTGTTGCAAGATATAATTTTAGTTTTATATTTTGTACAATAACAATTTTTCGTAGATTAGTACATCCCATAGCATTTGTGACTTGTGTTTGTAGATGTATTTCGCATGAGTATGTGAAATGGCAAATGTAAAATCCGCACCTTAAATTAAATATCTTAAATACATACTGTTTAATTGACTTGAACTAGAATTTTTGGATACATTGGAATCACATAAACCATTTATATTGTTATATATTTGTGTGTGTATGTATGTGGGTAGTGAGAGGCAGTAATACATAAGATTGAAATAGATAAAGCATCAGCTTGTAGCCTTGAATATTTTGGAAAGTACACCTTGAAAACTGGGAATTACACTTGAATTTCATCATGGTCCTAGAGTGGCCACCCTGTTCTAGTACTCATGGTCGTAGTAGAGATGATTTTTCTAATGGCAAGGTTTTTAGTGGAGGTGAAATTTATAAATTGTATCTCCCAATAATGAAAGTTGAAGAAGACAATTTTTAAAAAAAAATGTATTTGGCATGCCCCTGTGGCCAGCCCCACAGGCATAATTGAATGAAAAAATGTAGTATGTAGCAGTGGTACATTCCTACAACCATGCAAAGTTGCTATAAAAATAGGCTCATATTTCTTGTAGTGGGGGATATGAACAATGTTGCCAGCTTGTGGAAACAGTTTTTGGAATTTTGCTTCTAGTGTCTGTCCTATGGATGCTGGATGGACCAGATTTGTATGGAAGCACGGCAAAAGACTACTCTTTGAGGATATGTAATGAGCATCCCCAAATTTGACTTTTTGAGTCACAATTTTCAGGAAATTTTTAAATTGGGCCTTTGCCCCTGTATCCCTAATTGTTGTACGTTGTAAAAGTGTTCTTTTGTCCTCATTATTACGTGTAAAAGTGAAACATATCAGCAAAAAGCACTTTATGAGATCTATCCCATAATACTCAGAGGGAAACAAAATACTTCTTCAAACTCTCCTTGTAAATAAATAATAATAATAATAATAATAATGAATATATTGTTTTGTAATTTGAGTATACTATACCTTCATATGTACGCAAATGAACAAAGAAGACCGAAATGAAGTATCACATGTAGTTTTCAAAAAATGGCACATTAATTGCTGCCAAGTGGTGCTGGGAAGCTGGCTTCCTATTTGTCCACTAAAGGTGAATGCATCTGACAAGGTAAACAGAGAAATTTGAAAACCGTATTCTCTTCCAGCAGATTTCCTCCATCTATCTTGTATAAGGCTCCAGCTGCAGTTCTATCAGAGCCCACGTTCCAAACACCAAGACGACCAGATACTGAGATTATGCCAGAAAACCCTAGAAGCTACCAGAAGCCAAGTTATTCAAGGGTTTCAATCCCCAGAGAAGAAAAAGCTGAATCAAACCTCTCATTGTACTCGGACACGTATGAGGTGACATTCAGTGCAAAACTTGGAGAAGCCGCTGCTCATAAGGTGGTTGTAAAGAACAGATCAAGGCATGCAGAAAAGGTATGCAATTAATACAATGATTGCTTATTTACAGATTGTTATCATTAAGGCCTGGATATTTATGAAGTAAATAAAAAGCTTTTATAAAAGTGTTGAAAACTGTTATTATATTCAAGTTCTATATTTCCTGTTAAAAATAACACAGTACACACAAACAGCATGATATGAGACACTTTAAAATTTTGTCCAAGCTTTTAGCTCCATCTCTGAGTTATCATCAGGGCTGCTCGACGCTGGAAGATGCGGTCAAAGTTCCGATGTCGTTGCAGTGTTGGTAAGTTCCTGGTTCACTCTTATAAGTTCACGTTACTTTTTTCTGCACAATTTTTGTTCCCAATCGAATTCGCCACCTGTTGGTGTAGCTTCAACAGGCATGTAATGTCTTGCCGTAGGCGCCATGGTTCCTTTTTCTCCCGCTCGCATTCGTGGTGGCGCTAGTTGATGTGAACCTTTCACTTTCTGCTCCGGTGTGGACGTGGTACCCTATAAAAATTCAAGATATTCAATCAAACAACATTTTTATAATATTATTAGAACTATTTAAACTAATAATACTTCATTCAATAAAAAATCGTAATATCTTTAATTAAAAATATTATTTCTAACAATAACAGAACTAAGCCACTAAGTAACAAAATAATTGAACTTAAAAAGGTAAAGAAAAAATTTTAAACTATTGATCTAAGGACCTTAACAATCACCACTAAGCCCACAACTTAATGTTCTATTTAAACTACTTAGCTAACTTAAATTCAATAAAATATTGAAGAACAAAAAATACCCCCTCAGCAAGAAAATATACCAGAATAATACATTCCTCCTTTTGCCATGAATGAAAAATAGGTACAAAATAGATAAAATAGAACAGGACCTTTCGTAAGACGTACAAATGATTAAAAATAAAAATAATGTCAATAAAAAAAATCTTCATTTATCATGGTATTAATACAGAGCATTCCCTGACATTCGCTAAGAGGCTCGGCGGCAAGCAGCCCGGCATCAGCGCTTGTCTTTCCCGGTGCACGAGTCCGCGACAGTCTGTAGAGTCGGCTATTAAAATTACAGTTTTCATATTGTGTACTAACCTTGACTACAGAAGGTGTTGAAAATGATGTCCCTCTGCTGCAACACATTCCTGACATCTCCGAAGGAAATTGGCATTTACACATGCAAGTTCGTCTACTGTAATTCTCCCGATTTCTCTTACAATACTCTTCTTTTAACTCACTTTTTAGATTTCCAAATTTTTCTTTCAACTTTTATTTGGAACTGACCCTGTTACTCTTAAACTTTTTTACGAGGTTTAATATAGTGGTCCTATGTGGAATGGGAACACCAGGAAATTTCGTTGTAACACGTCGTCGCACTTCTCCACAATTCCTCTTTCCGAAGTAACTCTCGACAAGATAAATCCTTCGTTGTAATGTAAACTTTTGTGGTGCCATATTAAGCCACAATCTTCAACACACGGACACGACACAGCACAACTTCTGAGGCGTCAGTCTGCAACGTCAACAGAAAGGGAAAGAGAGCGAAGGCAGGGAGAACGAAAAAAACAGACAGCAGTGTGCGACTGTCGCGGACCCGTTCATCAGGAAAGACAAGCGCTGATGCTGGTCCGCTTGCCGCCGATTCTCGTAGCGAATGTCAGGGAATGCTCTGTAGACAATCTCTCACAACCATCAATCGGAACATCCAGAAACTTACAACAATGCAGGGGTGTAAGTGGTGATCCTTCCATGCAGGACACCCAATTGTCAACCTCACTTCCACATAGTACACCCTGGACTGCATTTGGCAGACTAAGGAGGCTCAGGCATCTGTTTTGTCCTTGTGTGCCCCTTTTACAGCCTCATCTTTTAACCGAAGTCAGTGTGTTTTAATATTTTAGTTAACGGCATTACAGTTAATTTAGGTAAGGTAAGGAGGCTGGACCTCTTATAACGTAACGGGTGCAAAACAGCCTTTAAGTGCTGATGCACCCAAAAATTCACATTTAATTCACAAACAATGCAAGACCATGACGTCATCAGAACCTTCACTGTCTCATATCATGCCGTTTGTGTTGTTTTTAACAAGAATGTTTCTGGCACATGGCGTAAGAAGTTTTTTAATGTTCTATGTTTCCCTTTGCACTATTTGTACATTTTAATTCTTCTATTGAAACGCATTGCACCATTGTATTGCATGTTTATTTGTTATTGGATCATTACAGTAAATAATTCATGTTGTGATTGTATTTTCATAATATATAGCAAAAAGAGCTACAGTGGTCCAGTTGTAGAGTGCCTATCGACCATGTGGGAGACCTGGGTTCGATTCCTGGGCTGACTGATTTCAGCTGGGAATTTTTTTTTAGCAATGTCCCTCAATTGAGCATCTCTGGGGTTCATCCAGCTTCTAATGAATGGTTACCTGCAAGGTAAATGAAAGCAGAGGGTGGTGCTGACCACATCCTTCCTCCCTGATGTGCCTTCATGGTGTAATGTATGGGTGCAGCTTTATCATTTTTTTTGTTAATGTGTAGTAAAAACACGCACACACTCTTGCTGGCATAAACATATGTAATATATTGCTCTTAAAATTTCAGGTCGAAGTATTACCCCTAGGAGAACCATTTTCAGTTCGTGTAAAGGACTTGATAGTTGCGAGCCGCTCTTACACAAGCTTCAAAGTCTTCTTCAAACCAACAATGCCTGGAAAATATAGAAATGTTCTTGTTTTAAACGTGAATGGAAAACCCATGCTACATTACAGTCTGTTCGGTGAATGTGTGTAAGGAGCAGAATTATATTGTAATGTATGCTTGAGATGTACAGAATAGTTTTTTCCATTATTACCTTATTGGAATGTCCTTTGAGTTGTATGTTTATAGATGTGATCGTGTATTTAGATGCTAGAACATAGTTACAATGCCAGAAGAATAATAGTATATTTTGGTACTTGCAGATAATGTTCTTTAACACTTATATTGACTGCTGACAATATGCTGGTTGAATAGATAAGAGAAGAATAATAGAACAAGATTTATAATTTTGTAAAGAGTGACAATTTTCCAAACTGATTTAGATGTGATTATAAGTTGCATATTATGGTTTACAAATATTAAGACGTTCATGGGATTATAAAATATCCTTGTACATTAATTCCAGTAAATTACAATACAGATTTTTCTTAACAACATATAACGAATAAAATAATTAATGGTTTCTCAATGGCTGGGACATTACTTATGTAATTTGTAATTGATTTGTAACAAATTAATGCTTTTGTAAAGTAATGAATGACGATTAACATTTTTCTGCATTTGTTCAGAACGTTTGTGTTCTTATGCTTGTGTGCAAATGAGTTTTATGAATTGCATTTGCATTTTTGAAATAATTGATTCAAGGATAGATGCCCTAAAATAATTTTATTCAGGTGTTTGTTTTTAAGATGTGGTGATTCAGTGTACTGCTTAACAAAAATAATATTGTCACTCTTGAGCAGTATTTTTATGTGCTTTCATATTTGTTGTATTATTAATGCATAAAGCTTACTCTTAATAAAATTTCTGTAAAGTTTTGAAATATTGTACCAGAATTATGTTGTAAAAATTACCATTTGTATTATATTTTATATTTATTTCTATATGTATGCAGATTTGTTGAATAAAAGCAAATCATAATAGCATGTGCTTTTGGTGCATTACCCTTTAGAGGGCAGCTGTTATACCTATCTTACCAGCATGTGTTTTCCTCTCAGAGCAGGTGTTACAGTGGCATATGTAAGGGGGTTTACGGGGTTTAACCCCCCCCCCCCTTGAGCTTGTGAAATTATTGAAAAATGCTGTGGAAAAAATATCAAATGGCTAATTTATCACAGTCAAAGATCTGGGACAATACTACTACTACTACTAATAATAATAATAATAATAATTTGTATTATTAAACACAGTCAAAAAAGTTTTGCATCAGCACGGAAAATGACGAAAAATATATGAAGCACAAAGTTTATTGACAATGACAGTGGGAATACAAAAGAAAAGATGAAGAACAAGACATGTGGAATGAAAAGGGAACAAAAAACGTACAATTTTCTCAGAAATGTTTTTAAAACTAAAATGGGACAATTCATGATGGAGGCGAAAAAACAAAGAACTGAGACAAGAAGACTGTTCGTCATAGCGGATCCATCAGAAACATTGCCTAGCACCTGGTGTGTCCTCCCCTGGCTGCAAGAAGGTCTTGAACACACTGTGGCATACTGAGGATGAGACGATCAAGATGATCTTGCGGTAAGTGATCCCATTCGTCCTGTGCCACAAGAAGAACTTCACAAAGATTGGTGGGAGCCACAGGATGGTTTGCAATGGCATTTTTTAGCATTGCCCATGCATGTTCGATGCAATTCATGTCGGGACTTTGCGTTGGCCAGAGCATGCGACGGATATTCGCCGCCTGCAGATAATCGTGCAACATTTGTGCGCAGTGTGGACGGGCATTGTCATCCACCAAGACAAATTCGTCACCAATTTCCTGATGAAATGGTTCCACAGTCGTCTGGAGAATGTCCCTGACATAACGAACAGCTGTTTGAGTCCCTCTAATTGGAACTAGGGGCGTTCGACGTCCGATCATGATCCCTGCCCACACCATGATCCCTCCTCCTTGGTATGGATGGACACCACGAAGCCCCTCTTGCAGTCCAGGGCCTCGCCACACCCGTCCTCTTCGTGAATCTGGCCTTAGACAGAGCCTACATTCACCAGTGAAGAGCACATGAGCCCAATGATCGGATCCCCAATTTCAATGTGCATGAGTTCAATGCACACGGTCACGCCAATGTCTTGGCAATGGGTACTGGCACCGGAGAGTTCTGGAATGTAAACCACTTTCTCGGAGTCTGTTACGGACAGTTTGATTTGACACACGCACAGCAGAGGCTGCCTGGAGGGCATGAGTGATGTTCCTTGCCGTCATGGTATTCTGTCGCCGAGCTGAGAGTCGTACATAGCGGTCTTGTGCTGGTGGTGTGACCCGTGGACGACCTGTTCGTTGACGATCTGCTACTGTTCCTGTGTCTGTATACCGCCTCCAGGTCCTTCAGACATCACTTTGCACCACTCCAACAGCCCTAGCTACAGCACATTGTGACATGCCAGTCTGCAGTAGCGTGACGATCCTGGCCGGATCAAACTGCACTATTGTACGCCTAGGCATGCCTTGGCACACAGCTGCAGTTGCTCACCTTCGCTAAATGGACACAAGGAACACCTAACTAACCTTCGCCGACTACCGTGGTGCTACGCTCGAACACACACATGCGCTTGCCAACTCCGGTAGTTGTCTGTGGTGATCGGTATTGCACGCCGACTGCGTAACTTCGCACAATGAGCTCTGTTTCATCGGTTCTTGTCCGCTTCACCAAGTTGCGGATGCTATTTTCATAACTTCTCGGGTGATGCAAAACTTTTTTGACTGTGTTTATTTCCATGCAGCATGGAGAAAAGCACAGCATTCCAAACACACGCATCTTTCAGACTGAATGCCTTTAAAATAAACCTGAATTATTGCAAAAAAAAAAAAAAAAAAAAAGCAACTATGATTTAAAAGAGAAAAAAGTTGTTTTGTATCTGTTGCAACAATGTTCAATACACTGGGGTATGCAGGATTTATTTTTTTCGGGAGGGGCTGGAATCGTAAATGTGGATAGCACATGGCTTCGTTTTGGAGGGCAGGATGCATAGTAAAATACTTTGTATTTTTGGAGCTTTTCAGTTGATTAAAATTGTATTCAAAGACAAAAATGGTAATCGGGACTCACTTGAAAAGAGGTTTCGAATTTACACATTTTGATTTTTTAAAGTTCTAAACTGATTTTTACTTGAAAATTCTAATTTTCTCAAAATTTCGGTAGGGGCTGTAACACCACCAATGAACATGTATTTTTTGTGTGAACAATGAGAATTTACTAAATACTTGGTTCGTTGTAAGCGGCTAATGTATTGACAAGGGCTAGGCGGACAAGAATAAGTCACCAGTCCGCCTCCCATTGTTTACTGCAGCACGTTTGAATGTCTTTAAAATGTCTCACCTTGTTGACTAGACAATTATTCAAACGACAATAAGCTTAGCTATTGTAAAATAATTTGTTTGTAAGAACAGCGAGACCATCCAGATGTGAATTGTCGGAAACATTTATACAGGGAAAAAGCCGGAAATATTCCAACCAATTCCGGGAATCGAACCCAGATATCTCCCATGGTTGTCAGAAACTCTACCAACCAGACCACCGCAGCTTTTTGGATGAGTTCCATACTTTGATTATTTCAATTTATTTTAATATATTTTCTTGTTTTTATGGATTTTCTTCATCCTTAAAATGTCTCGCTTCGTTGACCAAAAAATTATTTCATAACAAAGAAACAAAAAAATGCTCCCAGAATTTATAAAAATCGAATGACCAGAAAATAATTTCGTTCTATTGCTTTCATAAAACTATATTTATGTAGATCTCTACTACTTAATAGTAGTAGTGGTATTAGTAGTATTATTAGTAGTAATCAGCTAATTAATTAATTATGAGTATTATTATTAAATTAAAGTATAATAAAACAATGTTAATTTGGAGAAAGTTTTAGAAATAACCCCCCTTTGATAAAATCCTGCGTAAGCTACTGAGGTGTTATAGTTGTCCTAATGCTTCCACATGGCAGCAAATAACACATATTGTTTTCAAAACACACATGATATTTCAGTTCTGTTCATATGAAGATATGACATACTTGAATCTCAAAACAGTATGTCCATTGTAACTATTATTAACAAACGAAGTTTTAAATTGTCTATTTTCAATCAACAGGAGTTTATAAATGGACTATTTACTCTTTAACCACTGGTTTTTGTTGATATATTTTACTTTTACATGTAATAATGAAAACAAAATAACATTCTCACAACTTATGACAATTAGGGCTCCAGTAGGGGACATCCAATTTTTAAAAAAAAATCCTGCAAATTACAGTTTTCAATTTTTTTTTGCATATTATCGTTTTTTTTTTTTCTTTTTCACAATTTGGAGACTGGAATTACATGTCCTCAGAGAGTGGTCTTTTGTTGTGTGTTCCTCTAAATTTGGTCCATCCAGCAACCATAGGATCGATGCTGGAAACTATTTTCTGGATTTTTTTTGTAAGCTGGCAACACTGCTTTTCTTATTATTTTTTTCCCCCATGGAGGATCAGCCTATTTTCAACAAAACTTTGCATAGTTGTAAGAATGGACCACAGCCTCATACTACATGTTTTTGATTCACTCTGGTCTATTGTGGTAATACCAAGTTTTAAATAAATTATTAAAATTTCAATTTTCTTCTTCCTTTAACTTTCATTATTGTGAAGTACAATGTGTAAATTTCCACTCTGCTAAGAGCCCTGTAATTCAAACAGAAAAACAGTAGAAAAAAATATATCTCTACAACAAGTACGTACAGTAGTTCTCGAGCTACAATTTTTTTTTTAATCGGAAGTTTGAAAAGTCCTCCCTGAAGAGGCTAGCATGCAGGCAAGACTCCCATCTTCTAAAGGATGATTTAGTTTCATGGAATGTAAATACCTAGTGAAACATAAACTGACAAAGTTGTTCCACATTTAACACATTCCACTTTTGAAACAAATGCTAAGTTTCTCTTGATATTTCACCATCTTGCGATTGACATCATAGGGTGGCTTATTATACGTTTTCCTCCGATGTGAATATGCCTCAGCGATGGGCCAATAGCATTAGAATGCATGGGTGTTCTTCAAAATTGAATATTCATAAATGTATTCTAACGTAAACCCACAAATTTAGTTTGGTGAGATTTCACCTCAAAAATATTCAGAATGTTCATGTTTTTGTCAGGTGATTAAATAGGATTGCTGCTTGTAGTCTAAATAGGCAGAAAAGTGATGTAAATGAAGAAAAATACTATTCTTTATACAAAATATAAACTAGAACCCTGTGTTTAAAATGGATAGTGTGACTTGTTCTTTCGTTATTTTACAATATAGGCTCCCTTGCAACCAAATTGTTAATGCTCTTGCCTTTGGTCCAAGTGTTGGTATGTTTGATTCCAAGTTGGAGGCTCCAAAATTTGTGTTGACCCAGAATTGTGAGGCCAAGCTACTTGAAATGTGAGTTGTGTGCTCCAGTCTCGAAAGCCAGAAAACGGCAGTGGTGGGACTTGATGCACGAGTCACCCAATGAAAATGCAGCTTAACAGGCTCTGATCCTCGGAGGGCTCTTGTACCATGGAGTTTTGTTGATTTTACAATTAGGTCCGAGTTGATACTACTTTGAACCGATACTCTTACCGATACTCTTACCGATTTCCATTGGTACGGATGCTTTGAAATTGTATCAATTATAATACGAATTGATAAATCAAAATTTCATCAAAAGATGCCGGGAATGTGAATGCAGTTGGCCACCACTTTGAATAACTCTTATAACACAGGTTAGTACTCATTATGCAAAATAATTGTAAAGATATACACTATGTTGCCATTCGTCACCGGACACCCCTCAAAAAGTGCTTGGAATCATCATACAACCTATAAGAGGCATTGTCGGTTGAGAATACACTCATACCAGCTACAGCAGTCAATATGGACAGACTACGTGAACTGAGTGAGGCGGAAAGAGGCATGATCATTGGAGCCCACAGGTTTGGGCATTTGACCCGTGAGATTTCCAACAAATTTCAGATTCCCCGGTCGATAGTGAGTGATGTTATCGTGAAGTAGAAGCGAGAGAGGGTCATGACATGCCGACCCAGACCCAGTAAACCGAAAATATTAAGAGATCGTGACCGTCGATGCTTGAAATGTGGGGTGAAGTCAAACCGGAAGGCGTCGTTACAGATGGTGGCACAGGAGTTTCGATGGGCTTCCAGTAGTGCTGCAAGTGATCGTACTGTCCGCCGGGAGATCGTCGCACTTGGTTTTCATGGTTGCGCAGCAGTTCACAAGCTGCATATCACAGCCTGCAATGCAACCCGTCAGTTACAGTGGTGCAAGGAACGCCGCCATTGGACTCTCGAACAATGAAAATTCATCCTATGGAGTGATGAATCGCGCTACCAGATGTGGCAGTCCGATGGACATGTGTAGGTGTGGCATATGCCCGATGAACGCTGGTCCTGCTTTTGGTGGTATAGTCTTTGTTCTCTTGTTTTAGTTCGGGGAAACATGAATGCTGATGCGTACCAAAAAGTTCTTGACAATTCTGCGCTACCGACATTGTGGGAACAATTCGGTATTGGTCCATACCTGTTTCAGCACGACAATGCTCCATGTCATACGGCAGGCATTATCAACACGTGGTTTGAGGACATGGGTGTGCAAAAACTTGATTGGCCAGCCCAAAGTCCAGATATCAACCCCATTGAACACCTTTGGGGCGAGTTGGAGCGCCGCTTGAGAGCCAGCCCATGCTGCCCAAAAAACACCACTGAGCTGTTTGCCACTTTGCATGAGGAATGGGGCAACATTCCCGTCGACACGTATCTCAAATTGGTGGAAAGTCTTCCTTAAAGGGTTGCGGACGTCATTGCGGTGAAAGGTGGCCCTGCACGATACTGATGTGGTGCTGCGACCGGATTAACGTACTGGTATAGGGTGTCCGGTGACAAATGGCAACATAGTGTATGTGTAAAAATAAGCAGGAAGGTGCTAGTCACAACTGCAAGCATCTGCGCCATGCCTCTCCATCTGCTGTCACGCACTATCTCGTTCCCAAGCTAAACTGAACCCACTTTATTAGTGAGAAAGTATTCCACTCCGATAATAAGAATAAAGAATATTAAAATACCTGTTACGTAATCACAAAATACATGCTTTTTACATATTGGTGCAAAACCAATGGAAACTCCGAATTTTTCACAATGTTCAGGATAAAACTCATTATGAATGTGCGAATTACTCACACTAGCAATATAACATGTATTTTAAAAGTGGCCGCGGTGGCTCAGTCAGTAACGCGTCTGACTACCATGCTCAAGGTCCCAGGTTCGATCCCCGGCCGGTTCAAATCTGGGAACTTTTCTAACGTTGGAAGCGGTTCCGGCACCCACCCAGCATCGAATGACATGGGTACGTGGGAGAAACCCTGGGGGGTAAAGGCGGTCAGGGGCATGATGCTGATCACATCACCCCACTCACGACCGGATCAAGAAAGTGTGGGGCATTACCCCCACACCCCCTATACGCCTTCATGGCGTGGTGCTAAGCACAGGGGAGCACTTTACCTTTTTATTTTAAAAATATTCAAAAACACAAAAAATGGTACTTATGTTTTATGAGTATGTTATTTACAAAACAACGTTTCAAGAATCTACTGCTCTCTTCTTCAGGACCAAAACTTTCCATAGCCACGTCAAGATTCTGGATAATTTGACTCAGTGAAAGTGTTGTGCAGAATTTTTGTGGGCATTGCAAATGATCAAATTGTTGAAAAAGTATTTGTAAATAAAATAAAATACATCGACATTGGTATCAGCTCATCCCTATTTATAAACTCAAAACTTGAACTAAAATATGCAGCAATGCACAAAATTAATACAACTGCCATTCATGAAATCACTTTACAAGTTAGTGCCAGGGTGAAATAATTATAAGACCTAGTCTGGTACAGCCTGTTTGATAGCCGGTGGAGGCACATAGTGGTTCGGATTCCACTTTCAGCTGTAGGTCCAGTCCCGATTAGCCTTACTGTGCATAAAGTGGACTTAAAACACCAAATCAATCAATCAATGGTACAGCCTGTTACATGTCCTTGGTTTTATGGTTCAAAATTACCATTCAACTGTTTGACAGTGCTCCTGACTTCTCCAATCACATTTTCTTACCTGCATTCTTTTTCAGGTTTTTGATAATGCAACATTGTATTTTCACATTCCTTCGATTAAGGTGGTGTCTGTTCTTTCAGTCATAGGTACTTAGAGCCTCTTTCTCTTCCTTTAGATAATCTTGCTCTCTTCCCAAATGGTTCTCATTTAGCCAAAATGGTTAGTGCTCTCGCCCTTGATTCATACAGTCCTGGGTTCAATTCATGGTGGAAGCTCCCAAAATGTCGGTGTTGATCCAGCATCGTGAAGACACTTGGAGAGCTACTTGAAGAGAAGTACCAGGCTCTGGTCATCAAAGGCAGTGATGAGACTCGATGTGCTACCCTGCTTCACCCACTAAAAAAGTCACTTGGCAAGCCCTGGACTTCAAAGGACTGTTGGGACGGAGTTTAATTTAAAAATAAATATCAAATACGAGTACAACCAACTTTGTAGGTGAATGGTAGACTTTCGATCCTGCCACCAAAGTTCCCAGGTTTGAATCTCAGTCTGGGCATGGATGTTCCATGTGAGTGTCCCTACAACAATTTCATATAATCATCACTCATCTCAATCTTCACATTTTACACTAAAACAACTACATAATACCAGGGCCGGAACTGGCAATTTTCTTCAACATGATGACTGAGCAGTTGGAGAAAAAAAGATGTTAAATGTGTGTGTTCGGAAGTTTTGCTCAATGGGTCTGTCCGGCCCTGCACAATACAAGATAACAGAAAAATTATCACATTTTTTTGCTGTTAGTGTGATCTCAAACTATGTGTGTGTGAAGAAATTTCGTATCTGTTTATTTTCATACGAAGAGTATATGACATGAAAAACTATAGTAAGGACTAGCCAACCTCCGTGGCAGAGTGGTCAGTGCATTGCACTACGATGCCAAAGGTCTCTGGTTCAAAACTCGGACTGGGCATGGGTGTACTTCGTAAGTGTCCCTTCACCTATTTCATCACTCATCCTTACCTTCAAAGTGGCAGATATGCGAAGTAAAATTAACTAAAAAGGGAAACTACTTCCCTCCCCTCTTACAAAACTCCTGGTACACCACTTCCTTCAACACTAAGTGAGAATCCAAAACGAGGTGCAATCCCCCCTCCCCACACACACAAAAAAAAAGGTAAAGGTAAAGTGCTCCCCTGTGCTTAGCACTACACCATGAAGGCGTATAGGGGCTGTGGGGGTAACACCCCACACTTTCTTGATCCGGTCATGAGTGGGGGTGATGTGATCAGCATCACGCCCCTGACTGCCTCTACCCCCCAGGGTTTCCCCCAGGTACTTATGTCATTCGACCCTGGGTGGGCACCCGGGCCGCTTCCAACGTTAGAAAGGTTCCAGGTTTGAACCGGCCGGGGATCGAACCCGGGACCTTTAGCATGGTAGTCAGATGTGTTACCGACTGATCCACCGTGGCCACCTCCCCACACATACACTAGAAAAAATTATGAAAAGCATATCCCCAAGCCCCAATTAAAAGTCTTTTCACCTGAGGGAACTTTCAGACCTAAATGATACAAGTCACTTTGAAACAAACCATAAGAAATACACTATATAGCCAAAAGTCACTGGACACCCAAATGAACGTAGCGGTAGTGTCATGGTCTGGAACTGTTTTCCCTGGTTTGAGCTTGGTCCATTAGTTTTGGTCAATGGCAACATGCACCAGGCACGTAGCCAGGGGGAGGGCTGAACTGCCAATAAGTCGGTGGCAATTTTCTTCAGCATGATGGCTGAAGCCCCCAAAATCCTACAAATATCTAATTTAAATAGTGTATAGTGGCAATTAATTTTACTTCTTTAGCAGGATTAATCATCTTGTATAACAAGTTGTAATGTACTGAAAAATTCATCTTCAGGACTTTCCATCCCCCACTTTTTCACCTTTAGATAGCAGTTGCTGATGAGGGATGAGCCCCCTCCCCCCGAAATAAATTTCTGGCTATGGACTTGACATGAACAGTGGTGTCTATGAGGACATTATAGACAACAGCATGCTGCCCACACTGTGGGAACAGTTTGGAATGGGCCCTTTTCTCTATCAGCACGATAATGCCCCTGTCCATAAAACAGGGTTCATTGCATCATGGTTTGGGGACAATCAAATGGATGTGCTTAGCTGGTCTGCTCAAAGCCCCAACTAGAACACCATAGAACAATAGAACATCTTTGGGATGAACTGGAGCGTCAGTTGCATGTCGGACCCACTCGATCGAAAACTACCCATGAACTATTCAAGAGGCTACAGGACTCATGGGAAAAAATTCAACCAACAATATACCAGAACTTAGTCGAAAGCCTGCCCCGAAGAGTAAATGCTGTAATAATAGCGAAGGGGGTCCGATATCTTATTAGTTACCTGTCTGATGTCTTTGGAAGAACAGCACTGGGTGTCCAGTGACTTTTGGCTAAACAGTGTAAGTGTAGGCACGACAAGCTGCAGCTGTTGCTTTGATTAAACCATTATTAATATATACATTTTTTTCAGACTGATTGGGGCCCTTGTTACTTTGGTGACACTCATGTCGCTTTTCGCTTCACTTCAGTCTGGAAGGCAAATTGAAAGTGCTAGCTTTTAAATATCCTTTCACTGCCTTCAAATATAGTTTCCACGACCGAGCCCATAAACTTAAGGCAATAAATCATATCTTGCTAACAGGTTAAGGGATCATGTCAAAACGCTTTTAAAAGGTTAGGTCTCCATTTTTTGTCCCTTGCCGTTGTTGTAATGGCTGTTATATGACCCCTTTCTCACGGCATAACACCAATAAAACTCCTTCAAGTATTATTAAAACAGAACTTTATGGCTGCGAGCCAAATGTGAGGACGTTTAAGAGCAGAGTAAAGCCGTTTCCGGATCTGGTATTCCGACCATAAAAGCTTCATTTATCGATGTTATTGTCTTTTTTCTTTCTCGATGTTATTGCGTCATTTCGGAGTTCTGTCGAATTTTCTATTCCCAGCCAGTTACCAATTTTAATGCACTTCTTTTTTAAAATGTTCATAAATACGATCTTTAAGGTTAGTACCATATCTAGGAATTTCGTGAGACGTGGTATTATGATTTTTTTTAGTAGTAGTACTATCTTGAACCACCTTTCATTCATGCATCCTAAGTTGTTCTAATTTTGATAGGGGCTTTACAGCCCCATATCCCCCCTCTAAGTACGCCATTGATTAAGATCTATAGCGATTCAGTAATGTCATAGCTCTTTGCTCTAAAGAGTAAAATAAAGTAAAATATTTAAATCATATTTTTAAATCTGTATGGTATTTTAAGGAAGCCGCTAATATCCATAATAACACAAATCCTTTTGTTCAAAGGTTAAATTATAGGACCTCTGGAACCTTCTTCGTCAGTGAATTTACACACCACATACATAATGTTAAAAAATGGACGCCAAAATCGGATACAAAAGGTGAAGCTTTTTACATTAGGTAACGCGTGTGACTAACGTAAACAAGAATAAGTACAAAATAGTACTGGTCTGGCAACATTGGGTAACGCGAATTTGAAGTGTGCTCGTTTTACATATGTCATTTTACGGCGTGGAATAGTACTTTTTTCAGACACACTTCAGTTAATTGCCTTGTGTCATTTCATGTATTGCAGTTACTTTGTGTTACTTGACTTATCTGCTTAGGTTAGAATAACTACGAAGTTAATAACAGTTAATGAAATTCAGTGGCGTCGCGTGGAGTAAATCCTTGGGTGTTCACAGCCAGCTTAAAATCAGAGAAAATGTACACCCCCTCCTCCAGACCGAGAGGGCTACAAACACACAGAGAAATCAATTATTGATCACCATCGCAGAGAAGAAAACAATGAACCTAAGGGACATTGGATAATCGAACGTACAAACGACGAAATTGCAGCTAAGAATGGAAGCTAAGATTTATTTGTCTTTTCCTTCGAGTGTCTTTGCCAAATGTCAAAGAAAAGCAACGTAAAAGTACGACTATAACTTCGCGTGTTTATTGAGGATACACCGCCCCTTGGCGGAGTGGTTAGCGCATCGCGCTACAACGCCAGGCGTAACGGGTTCGAATCCCGGCCTGGGCAAGGATGTTTATGAGTGTCCATTCATCAATTTCATCATATCACTCATCCCCATCTTCGAAAATTAGCCAAAAGTGGCACAAAAAGCGAAGAAAAATAAAGTAAATCAATCAATCAATCGAGGATAGGAATCTGGGACCTTGTATTAGTAGCGCATTGTGTGGACACACTGCCATAGTGCTTAGCGAAAATACATTTACAAAATACAGGCCAATTTTAATTTATTGCGAAACCCCATGAAAAGACTCCCTCAAACACATGTAAAAAAAATACCAAGTTAAACAATGCAAAAATTATTTTGCAAGTTATTGAAATTCCTTGCTTTCCTCCTCGCCGAACCCCGTGGCAGACTGGTTAGCACAGCGTCCTACAACGCTAAGGGTCCAGGGTTCGAATCTCAGCCAGGGCATGGATGTGCTTTGTCAATGTCCCTTCATCAGTTTCATCATGTCATCACTCATCTCCATTTTAGCGATTAGCCAAAAGTGGCAGAAAAGCGAAGTAAAATAAACCAAACCAATAAACAATTACTTTTCTCTTTATTTTAGTTTTGGAAATTCCTTTTCTTCCTCCTAAGAATTAACCCCCGCTCTCATTTTTGCTAATCATGATACCGTCGAATATGTGATTTTTTCTTTTAATAGCTATTTGTAATTTCACAGCAACTTCCATATATTTCATTCGTAAGTCTCTGGAAATGCTCAAATTTCATGATGAGAATTGCAACTCGCGATTCTTAAAAATTATTGTTTTAAAGCTTATCTGTAGAAGTTTATAACAATTATATATTTTTTTTACAAAATATGTAACTGGCTCTGTATGTAAAACATACTCGTTTTACATGTGTACCAAGATAAATATTATTTTCTGCTAACAGTGTCTTAGTCTTCTTGCGTTTTGACTCAGCTATATTATCTAAAGGTTTAAGCAACACATTTTAACTATCGATGTAAGTGTAAATCTGCTCATTTCTGAGATAGTGTTTTAGAACTTAAAACCTTCGCCATGCAAGGTTTTTGGTTGCGCGACAACTATTTGCAATGGAGTTGTTGAGGAGGTTTGTGGCCTTAATTTTTGGTGAAATCATTTCACTGAAATGTATTGGAAAATAAAGATATTAGGCTAAAACATCGAAGATCTTAGGAATTACTATAACAATGCAAACAGTGCTTGCATTATATCTCAACTACTACTTACTTTTCCCCAATACATAAGCTAAACGAAAGAAAAAATAAAATACCTCGTCCCTCCACCGCTATCGGCATTCACCAAACAGTTGCTCCCATCTGTTGACAGTGTTCTTTTGAAAAGCGCACGTGCTCCAATTTCCAGTTTCCACCCCCTTGGTTTCTCTCGGCTCCTTCGGTAGAGCTTCAACACAGGAAGAATACAACAGAGGAAGCTCACAGCGCCATGTTTCGCTGCCTAACCTGGTGATCTTTTCTTGTCAACAGTTTTGGGAAATTGGGAAATTTGAAGCATTGTGAAGACTTTATGAACGAAAAAAGCTGCTTTGCAAAATAAGTATATTGAAATGTAGTGTTGTATTGTGCAGAAAAGGAAAGAAATTGAAAATTTTCCGTTTTGGGTTGGGGGTTCGTGTGCTCCGTGAACACCCTTCAGGCGACGCCTCTGATGAAATTGATAAGAAAACACCCTAGGCCAAACGCCAGACCCTCTGGAATTTTGCTAAGAAGAACAATTTTGTTGTACGTACCAAAGTGAACCATCTGTACAGTGGGATCCATGAGTATTAACGTGCAAATTGCCCATTACTATTTTCATTGATTTTTCTCTGACATCCTGTGTGTTTTTAAGCGATGGATTTTTATGTATGCTGGTGCAGAAGTTGTCAACAGCTTGTTTTGAATTTTCTTTTAATTCTTGAAGCTCTTATTGGGTCAAATAAAGTACACGAACATGGTGATGGAAAATTTGCACTGTAATACTCCTAGATCCCACTGTACATTTATCCACAGACAAATCAAGTTCGAAAATATGCTAGATATACCAAAGAGCCTTTTTGTTCTGATATTTTTACAGAAATGGTTTTTTTAAAAATTTAAAGCCTGTTTCACAACTTCGTTTAGGGTATACGTTTAACAATACAAACTCGTGGAAAATTTGAAGACACCGCTGTTACCTTATTCGTAATAATTTGTTCCACTAGGGGCGTAGTTTCACTATAGTTTGAAATTTATAAGCGACAAGTGGATGATATGGTACGTAAATTCGTGCAAAGTACTCATATATAAAATGTGATCTCTTTGAATCTTTGAATCTGTATGCCTTATTGTATAAGCATAAATTTTGATGCAGGGTATATTCCTCGTATTTACCTATCATTTCATACCTCGCCAACCAGGGGCGCCAACTTTTCAAAACAATTGGGTGGGCTCCAGTGGCGGCTGGCCAAGTGCAACAAGTGCAGATGTTTTCACCTAATTTTCAAATTAATATTGACATTTTTCATTTGCTTGTTAAATTAAACTATTTCCCAGCACAACGCACACGATAATACTCAAATAATACGCCGCTCGGCGCTACGCACGAGAAGAGTTCGTCGCAACCCAAGAGCAAACACCGCCAGGTTGCGGAAAACTTAGCCGGTTGTCATGGGAACGGTGACGTCACCTAGCGTTGGCCTTGAACGGGTGTCGCCTTCTAGGTGCAGCAGTTCTCTCGTCGGAGAAAACATTGCATCCAGTGGTTGTGGCAAAATCTTTGCGTTCTCGCGAGATCTTGTTCCGCGTGTGTGTTTCGCGTTTCCTATCGTGTGTTGTGTTCATGTGTTGAGCTGTGGTTTCTACAATGAACCCAGTAAATGACTTAGTGTGTAATTTGTTGCAGACACCATTTTCCAGATGGACGGATGAAGACAAAGAAGGCGTTTTAAATTGGGGGGCACTGGCACTTACTATTTGTTTTTCATTGCCTATAAACATACTTCTTCACCTGTTATTTTAGGCACGAGCCGCTGCTGGTGGGCTCAAACATTTGAGTTATAAGTTCACAAAAAATCTAATAAATCCTCCCTTGTTAACACTAGATGATGGTATTCTTTGCGGCACTGGAAGGTTTCATGTGAACTGAATTTTCTTAAAGAATGTTTCCAGATGGAAAAGCCTGAATAAAATTAAACAAGTATCCCCTCTGATGAAAAACTTAATAGTTGTTAAAATTAGCTTCCTTTCATACTTTACGTAACACCGCTTTTTATTTCCATCGCAAGAATCCACAGATGTTTGCCCTGCTTTTAATTTTGAGATGTTCTACCACTAGCAATCTCTTTCCCCCCTTCACTTGATAATATAAAATCACAATCCCACGATTCAAGATGAACTGGATGAGTCAGTAAATAGCTGATTTCCGAATCGAATTTAGATGTACAGTATTGGAACACTACGGTAGTATGTCCACCCGCGGTCACTTGATTACAAATGTACATTATTTATAACAATGGGATAAATTTATAAAAATAACCAGTTATACAATTAATCTTGTCAATAATGTTACATTGTTGAAACCTAACAACTCAACCGTGAACTAAGCAAATTGTTTACTAAAGATCTAACAAACCTCAATTATGAATCCAAAATGTTATCAGGTAATTCAAAGTCTTCTTCTTTTCTTCAAAGTTTCTTGATCTCTTCTATTGGATTAAATTTCAAAGGTGGCGTCTTACCCCACTTGTGAATAAAATAACTCCATAGTGAGTCTACCTATATTGTCAATCTCGTTATTTAATTTCTTCCAGTGTGCTTCTGCAATCAACGAAGTTTCCCACACACTTAAATTTAATCCCCTTTTTGTATAATATATAATGTTCACATGAGTACATTTTCAAAGGTTCGTTGTAGGTACAGTCACCGGCAATAAAAAATGGGACATTTGGATCGTGAAATGCTCGGTTCCCTGCAACGCGTTATGTGTGTTGCCTAACTGTAGAGGAGACCGGGGTTCGTTGTGACAAAATGAGGATTTTTTTTATTTTGCTTAACATTTTCTTTATTTTCAATTTTTTTCGTCTTAAATGCAAGTGCATTTAGCTATTACCACGATTTTTTAATGTTTGTTCAAGTTACAACATAAGGACAGTATTTGCAAAAAGGAAGGAGAAGTGTTTTGTCACAACATGCCGCGGTGTGGGCGAGTTGTGACATTTCGGGGGAAAATTGTGGCAGTATCTAGCACTTCTGAATTACATAGTATAGACAAATTGTGTAATATCACTATGCAGTAAAAATAATTTCAATGGTTAGATGCATCATTAATTACACCGTTAGGATGGAAAAAGTTGCCTCGCCATCTGATTTTCTAATTATTTATCAAGTGTTATCTCTAACACCATGTCAGGAAAATTATGGTGTAGGTCTAGTTTAATATATCAGGTGGTTATAATTAAAGTGACGGTGTTCAGAGTGGTACAGCACGGGCTGTAATGAGAGTAGCAGTCTGAAACTTCGTAGATATGCTAATGAAGCAATGCGCTCGCGAATTATGCCAAAAAAAATAGTTCCAATTCTCGCCACCAGGGTAAAAAATGGCGCTGTAAGCAGTCAAAACTTGGTATAGTTACAGGAAAAACACTATAAATCGCAGAAAACAATACTCTTTGTAATAAAATATCGCTACAATTTCACTATTCGAATTACATGAACATTACTAAAGGAAAAAGCAACAAGCGTCACCAACAACAACCAGGGAGCTCACACAATGGTTAGGCAATTTCACCGACTTTGACGTCAGAGTTATGGAAAATTCCACATTTTGACTGCTTACAGCGCCGTTTTTTACCCTGGTGGCGAGAATTGGAACTATTTTTTTGGCATAATTCGCGAGCGCATTGCTTCATTAGCATATCTACGAAGTTTCAGACTGCTACTCTCATTACAGCCCGTGCTATACCACTCTGAACACCGTCACTTTAATTATAACCACCTGGTACAAATGTAATAATCGTTAACAACATAATAATAGAATGAAATAATGAATTGTTTAAATTCAAGATGCATCGTCATCCGAGTCACAATTTTGACGGATATAAACAGGTTTTCCCTCAGAACAAGCATCACGAACCCACTGTTTACACTCAAGGCACTGGCTCCACTTCTCTCGAGACTTAGAATTGGAAAATGGTTCCGTACGCAAGTCAAAAACAATCATCATCATTATCTGAACTTTGCTCATTTTAAGTACCTTTCCCCGTTTCACACAAATATCTGTAATTTGACAGCTGTCACAACCTACCCTTACTTTTGTCACAACTTTCCCCGTATGTACTTTTTCAATTCCAACCCTTGTCACAACCCACCCCTTACTTTTGTCACAACTAGCCCCATATGTACCTTTTCACTTCTAACCCTCCAATCTCAAGTTTACATTTACTTGAATCAAAACCTCTCACATACTGATTATAAATAATATAATTCTCAGGATAGCTATACAGGGTGAGCATAAAGTCTTTACCTGATTACAAACTTTTATTGCTAAAGAACTATGCTAGATCCAGATATGCGGTTTGTTGGAAATGGTAGCTTAACTCATAATGTTTTGTTATCAGTACACTTCGACATGTGCTCCCTTTGTTGCCCTTAGAACGTCTAGGCGATACTCAATTTCTCTCCATGTCTTTGCCAACATCTCTTCCGTCACCGTCTCTATAGCATCCCGTATTCATGTCTGAAGAGTTTGGATATCAGGAACTGGTAACTAAACACTGTGTCCTTAACGTAACCCCATAAAAAAAAGTCAAGAGAGGTTATGTCCGGGGAACGCGGTGTCCATGATATGGGACCGTCTCTACCGATCCATCTGTCTGGAAAGGTGTCATGCAAGAACTGGCGAACAGTTAACTCCCAGTGTGGCGGTGCACCATCTTGTTGAAATACTACCCATGGTTGAAATTCCTGTAACTGAGGCGCAACGCAAAGTATCAATATGTTCAGGTAATCTGTTGACGTAATGGTAGGCTCAATGAAAAAGAACGGTCCAATAATTTTGTTGTGCATTAAGCCACACCAAACATTCACTTTCGGGCTGTCCCTTATGTGCTGTAACACGACATGTGGGTTCTCCGACCCCCATATCCGGACATAATGTCTGTTTACTTTCCCGGATATGTAAAACGTCACTTCATCTGAAAATTACGCTACCTGAAACACAAGAGAAGAAGAAATCAGACAAGAGACTAAGACTCAGACAAATCAAAGAAATGAAAAAAAAAACCTTGATGTATTGCACTAGTTATTGCCATGGGTTTTATTTTCCTATGTACCGTGGAAGTTGAGATATAAATATTCATAATCAGAGAAAGACTTTATGCTCACCCTGTATTACTGCTTTTTGAGGCTATATTCAAAACTGTAGAGAATATATAATATTTACCACAGAAATTAGGTAAAAAGCCCACAAAAAAGCACACAACTGGCAAACAATGGGTAAGAAATGAGCGTGTCAATGAGCCATCACTGTCAACAACAAACGAATATAACTAATAGTTTCCACGGATCAGTGCTTGTCACAACCAGCCCCGTCACAACCAGCCCCGTCACAACCAACCCCGGTCTGCTCTACGGCAATAAATGGATTTTAATAGCAACCTTTCAACGCCCCCGCCGTAGAGTTAGGCAACACACATAACGCCTTGCAGGGAAGCGAGTATTTCAGGATCTCGATGTCCCATTTTTATTGTTGGTGAGTGTACAATTCACCTCCACCAGGAAACGAACTTAAGGACCCTTTGATTATAAGGTGACAGCATCACTAGATTTTTGTTGTTTATACAAAGAATGATTACAGAAAAGGGATAAGCTCGAGAATTACTTTTCCGAGACGATATTTGAACTAGAATTCTCTCGGGTAGGGGCTAGGCGTGCCCAAGGGGGTTGGTTGGTGGGGGTTATAACCCCTCTCCCCTTTTGGTCCAGTATTTAAAAAAAAACGCAAAGGAAGGAAAATATGGCCAAATGAGGACTGACTACTTAAAAATGTACACATAACCCCTCCCTTTC